>NC_137790.1:91805946-92539343 GCF_963383645.1 Muscardinus avellanarius | reverse complement strand
TTCAGTTTTAATTAAATTTAAATATACAATCAAATTATGTATTACTAAAAATGCACTGTCTTACATGTTATGTTTGCTTTCATTTCATAAGGTTCAAGTTTTATATAGTTAGATTAACAAATATTTTTACATATTAAAGATAGTTTCATTTGGAAAATGCATGAGGACCATTGTGTTGTTGGCTTATTTAAGAAGAATTAAAATGGGTGTGGGAGTACCTGCCTATAACACCTGTACTTGGGGAGCTAAGGGAGAAGGATCACAGGCTTGGGCCAGTCTCAGCAACTTAGTGGGGTGCAACTTAAATAATCCGTTTTCAAATAAATAATGAAATAGGGCTGGGGATATAACTCAGATGTAGAATGCTCCTTTCGTCAATTCCTAGTACCACAAAAAAAGTAAAGAAGAAGAAAAAGAAGAAGGAAACAGAGGAAAAAGAGGGGGATGAGGAGGAGGAGGAAAGAAGTAAGAGAAGGAGAAGGAAGAAGCGCCACCACCACCAGAAAGGAAGAAACAAACATGATACTAGCACAGTTAATCCTTCATAAATATTTGGAGAAAGTATCTGAGCAAACTTATTCTACCACTGAATTGTTTCTCCAGGTGCTTCCCAACATAGTGTTGTGAAAACATCTGTATATGGAAAGCATCAATTTATCTGATCAAGCATAATGAATATAGACACATTTTTATTTTATTTTATGAATTTTAAACTACTTTTATTGGTGCATTGTAGTCTCACATCATTATGTAGTTCTTAGTGATAGGACATACATGCACACAATACTTGGAGAGGTTCCCCCTGGCTCCT
Organism: Muscardinus avellanarius; assembly: GCF_963383645.1. Taxonomy (NCBI): domain Eukaryota; kingdom Metazoa; phylum Chordata; class Mammalia; order Rodentia; family Gliridae; genus Muscardinus; species Muscardinus avellanarius. The sequence goes on along the minus strand of NC_137790.1, from coordinate 92,538,532 downwards.
TCCCTACTCCCTCCCTTTCCCCATATATGATTTTGAGATTGGCATTAGTAATTTCACATATGTACATGCTTCAGTGGCAATGTTTTCCTCATTAATTATGCCCCAAATGCAACTTTTGTTAGAACCCTCCATCATTCTACTGGGGTCTCTCCTTCATTATATAAAGTCCTCCTTATATCTCATTTACTCTTTTCTTTCCTCATAAGAAAGAAAACATATGATCCTTTTCCTTCTGTGACTGGATGATCCAATTTAACATAATGTTCTCCAGGTCTGTCATTTTCCTGCAAATGACACAATTTTGTTCTTCTTTACTGCTGAGTAAACTCCACTGTATATCTGCACACGTTTAAAGAGCAACATGTGCATTTCCATGAGAAAAAGAACTACAAATAACCTATTTGTTTAAAACTCACTTAAAAATAAACTATGATTGAATTGACTGTTACAATAGAAATAGAAGTAGTGACTTATGACAACTTGTTTTGACAACTTGACCAGCAGTTAGTTCTTAATTAACCTGAGGCTCTCAACTTAGGATCATCTTCTCTCTTAGAGCGATTTCTCTCTCTCTCTCTCTCTCTGAGTGATTTCAGATGAGGCAATCTGTAACAGCTGAGGCTGGCCTCAAAACCAGATCCTCCTGTCTTAACTTCCCAAGTACTGGGATTACACGTGTGCACCACCACGTCCAGCTTTGAGGGGGTGAAAGGGGAAAGTGGGAAATTCCCTAATGTACATGGTACATTCACAAACATATCAAAGTTAATCACTAAGCCAAACATGAGAAGGGGGGAGGGGGGATAAAATGGGGTGAAAAATTGGGAAGGGCTAAAGTGATGTGTGCATGTATGCCTCTACCATCTTGTACCCCAGTGAGATGTATGACTACAATGCACCAATAAAAAAGTTAAGAACAATTTTTAAAAAATGTAAACAAGTACATCATTAGCTAACTTTGCCAAAAGACAAAAAAAAATACAGTATTTAATAGTATATAAAGACTGAAAGGGTCAACACACATGCAGTTTCTAAAGTGATGGTTTCAGAATATGTTATATAATACATTAATTTCTAAGGGCAGAACTTTGTTTTATTTTCTACTGATGAAAAGATTAATAAAATAAAATGAGTATGTCTCATTTGCAACCTAAGAAATTCAATTGCAAACTATTTTTTAAAGTACTAGAATCATAATGACATTTTAAATGCATAGGGGATGAGATGGAACTAAATTCCAAGTCATTTTAATTTAGGCATTGCCTGTCTATCTGTGAGGCCCTCTTAGTTTTCTTTCTACTCATCTACTTTTATTTCTTTTGAATTTGAAAAGAAGATACCGTAAGACCATTTTTCCTCAGTCTGGGGCACTTATTATTTTTTTTTTGGCAAAGTATTATTTTATTTTATTTTTTAATTTAATTTAATTTAATTTTTTATTGGTGCACTGTATTCATACATTATAATGGTATAAAAATACTTTTGTAGACATACATGCACACATCACCCAGTTAGCCCCTACCTGATCCCCACCCCGTTCCCTCCCCATCCCTCCTTCCCATGTTTGGCTTAGTGGTTGACATCTAGTTTTATAGCAATTTATCCAATATTAACGATGATAATCTCATAAAACAGTTTCATTTGTCTGATACCAAGCTTTTGATGACTAAAAGATAACAGTTCAATATTTCTTTTTGCTTTCTTTCTTACCAGAGAATATTTTTTTCTTTTCTTTTTTTTTTAGGTGAAGCTATCATACATTTATTTATTTATTTTTCAGAAAAAAATCTATCCTGATATGGACTATGGACTCTAGATACCCAAAACAATCTCGAAGAAGAACAAAGCTAGAAGATGTATATTTTCTGATTTCAAACCATATAAAACTACAATAATTGAAACAGTATAGTACTGTTCTAAAGGCAGATATATAAACCATTGGAGTTAAAAGCCTAGAGATAAATTCTTCTATATATTCTCAAGTTATTTTTGACAAGGTTTCCATGAACATTTGGTGGAGGAAATACTAATCTTTTAACTAAATATTGTTGAAAAATAATAATTACATGAAAAAGAATAAAATTGGACCCTTACCTAATCCCATATACAAATATTAACTCAAAACAGATAAAAGACCTAAATATAAATCTTAAGACTATAAACTTTTAGAAGAAAATCTGGGTCATAAAAACCTCACAACATTGAAATTGGCAGTGATTTCTTGAATATGATTTCAATGGCACAGGCAACAGAAGCGTTAACAAACTCCCTAAAAAATAAAAAAAATATATTGTATATCCAAAGACAATGTAAACAAAATTAAAAGTTACTGATAGAATGGGATAAAATATTTCCAAATGCTATATCTGAAGGTATATTAATATTCCAACTAGAAATCCTAAAAATTAGCGACAATAAAAGCAAACAATAAAATTTAGAGATAGGTAAAAGACTAACATAAATAATGAATCTCCACAGATAACCAATCTTAGTTGTCTGTTGGATAGAAAATCTTGTTTCTCTGGTTCTGGTGTGTGTTACCTATTTCTTCTTTGTAGTTAATCTCTTTGAGTATTTTCTCTAGTGCTGGTTTTGAAGACATAAATTCCTTCAGTTTCTGTTTGTCGTGGAAGCTTCCTATTTCCCCATCTAATTTGATAGAAAGTTTTGCTGGGTAGGAAATTTTTGGCTGGAAGTTGTTTTCTTTCAGAGTTTGGAATATGTTACTCCAAGCCCTTCTGGCTCTCATGACTTGGTTTGGGAAGTCTGGAGTGATTCTAATTGGTTTGCCTCTGAATGTCACTTGGCCCTTTGTTTTTGTTGCCTTTAAGATTCTCTGCTTGGCTTCCACAGTGGTCATTTTGACAATTATGTGGCGTGGGGATCCTCTTCTCTGATCCTCTCTAACGGGAGTTCTATAAGTTTCCTGGACCTGTGTATCGACCTTTTGCTCTATGTTTGGAAAATTTTCTGCTGCTATTTCCTTGAAAAGATTGTTAATCCCTTTGGTTTCACCTTCTTTTCTCTCCTCTGTTCCAGTTATTCTTAGGTTAGCTCTCTTAAAATGGGCCCATATTTCTTCAATGTCAGATTCTAGCTGTCGGATTTTTTTTTTCTAAATTAGAAACTATGCGTTCATTTTTTGAATGATCATCTTCTAGGAGCGAGATTCTATTCTCCATGTGGTCTAATCGGTTGTTTGTACTTTGAATTGAGGCCTTTACTTCATTAATTGCATCCTTTATCTATCTTTGGCTCTCTCTGAATTCTTTCGAAACACCTCCATTATTTCTACAGTTATTTTCCTGATTTGATCTTCTATAAATCTCTGAATTTCTGTTTTATCAGGTTCTGATGTTGTGGGGTTGTGGGCATTCATTGCTCCATTGTTATTCCTCTTTCCCATGATTTTGGAAGTTGGTGCCTTCTCTGGGTTCTTCCCTGGGTCACTACGACTTCACTTAAGGTGCTGTGGATCTCAAGTCTATTGTATCTCAGATCCCACTACTCCTTTACTGGGTTGTATCGCAAAGTCTCAGACCCAGGGAGTCAATAGAGGCTGCTTTAGACTATGGGGGGTGCCAGGTTGCGCATTCTCCTATGGTGTGATATCTCTGCCACCGCCACTCCCCCACTGGCTCAAGTCCCTGGGAGTACAGTACTGGGATTTCTCCTCTAGGGGCCCCAAATTGACTCCCTGTTGAGTGCGCAGATGGAGCTGTCGTGGACTCGGTGAATTCACTGCTGCTGCCGCGGTAGCAATATGGCGCTGCTGCCGTGCCCTCAGCCATGAGGCTGGCGTATTTCTTTATGTTTTTGAACTCTGGTCTGAGTCCCTGGAGGGTGCGCTGAGCCCAGCCCCTGGGAGCTTTAGATGCTCCCTGTGCCGAGAAATCTGCCGTATCCCGCCCGGCTGTACCACAGCGGCTCACATCGGCTCTCTGTCTGCCGCTCCTCTCTGGAGCTTGGTGGGCTGTTGAGTGCGTTGGTCTGGTGCCGTCCAGTGAACTTGCCGCTGCCGCCAGCAGTAAGGCGCTGCTGCCGTGTTCTCAGGCGTGAGGCCAGCGTATCTCCTCTCTGGTTTCTGAGCTCCATTATGAGTTCCCTTCCTCTCTGGAGCCTGGTGCTGCAAGGCAAAATGGCGCCTGCCACTTCATGCCGCTGCTCCGGCTGCAGCACTGCAGTCTGGTTTCTGGTGTCTCGTTTTTCCAGCCCTCTTTTTCTCTGACCCTTAAAATTACATTTTTTGTTTCTCTTTTGATGGTGTTTTCTGGCTATGAAAGGCGCTGATTTTGTGGTAATAGAGATTGGTTGTTAGCGGGGCTTGTAAGCCCTGTTTTGCTCCGTCACCATCCTCCCAGAAGTCCAGTCTTGGGCACTTATAATCAAAGAATGCACATCTGAGAAAACTCAAAAATTTTGGTTTTATACCCAGGCATGTTATTAAGTTTGTTGCTGAAAATGCAATAATTAGTTTGTGATTATTCACTTAAAATTAATCAGATTTATTATTATACTACTCTGACATTTCAAAATGACTTGTCTCCTTACTTTTAGTGACTATATGTTTGTGAAGGAATCATACAGGAAAGTGAACACTATATTTCTCATTTTCTATACTTACTTATTTTTAAATAAGTGTTGGTTATTAAAAAGCCTGAAGTAAATTAGAAACACAAATACATTATCACTCCTAAGAAGAGCAAAATAATATGAACAATTATCAGTCCACAATTTTCTGACAAATTTGAGGTGGTTTATTTATAACAATCTAATATATATTTGAAAAAAATTAAAAGTCAATGAAAAGGATTTGTCCTCACCATTTTCTCATTGGTTCATGATGACAGAGCTGCTCAGACCTGTCTTGCCACCTCCCAAGGTCACCCCTGAGGAATATCTTTGTCTTCATCAGAAGAGTAGCCTTTCATCCCTCCTATTTTTGTTCTCTAGTTTAAGGTCCTAGGGGATATGAAAGGAGAGATAACGTCATCAGAAAACCCGACAGTTGTCACATTGTAAATCATGCTCTAAAGGAAGGTTAAATAGTCCAATAAGTACAGGGTATGTAGGAAGCACTTAGAGAAGCCCATCGCCAATACCATGAGGCAGGGAAGACTTCTCAGAGGGAGTGACTCTAATTGTGAAAAAAGGATGAGCATGAGTTGATGGAGAAAAGGGCAATCCAGGTGGAGGCAAGAGCTTGTGGGCGGGGAGACCCAGAACGTGAAAATAAGCATAATTAAGTTAAAATTAGTTTAATTTTCTAACCAGAGTTCTCTGCCAGACTAAGAAAAGCTTCATAAACCATTTTATGTATTTTTGTATTTTAATTGAAGACTTTGCCAAAGACTCAATCATGGGTTTATTATCATCATCATTATTATTATTATTAATTATTAATTATTATTATTATCATTATTAATTATTTAGTACTGGTGATTGAGCCCAGGGGTATTCTACTTCTGAGCTATACCCCCAGCCCTATTTTTTATTCTTTGTTTTGAAACAGGGTCTCATTAAGTTCATAGGGTAAGTAGCTGAGGTTGGCTATAAACCTGTGATCCCCCTACCTCAGCTTCCCGATTACCTGGATTACAAGTGTCTGCCACCATACCCATCTCCAATCATGGGTTTAGTGTTGTAGAGGATATAATAAAATTTATGCTCTTTGAAAAGACTCCTCTGGCTCTAATACAAAGAATGGACTGAAGAAAGATGAAATGAGAGTGAGATGAGCTGTTACCATGCTTTTTGTCATGTGTAAGAATTTTTTTATTTTTATGTGAATCATATTGAAATTGGCATACATTCAGAATGTACTTGGTGCCCTCTGCCCCCAGTTCCCCTTACCCCCTCCCAACAATGAGTGTCCCAGTTGACCATACTACATTCATACTTTTACATATATTCAGATGTAGCTCCTCCATTAATCAACCTCAGCCTTCTTCCTCTCCTGCCCTTCTTCCTCTCCTACCCTTCCATCTCAGCTTTTATAGTGATCCAGGTGAGGTGATGGTGACTTGAACCAAGAAGCCGGATGCAAGAATGAAGGATTCTGAATAGATCCAAGAAATGTTTTTTTAAAATGGTACCATTGACCAGACTTGATTTATGTTCAGATTGTAGAGAGTGAAATAGGGGAGATCATAAAATGACTTCCAAGTTTCTGTATTTAAAAATTAGTTGGATATGCTGTGGTAGAATAAAATATTGAGGAATAGTTGTATATGTGAGGGGGCTTACAGAAGAGATAGTGGGATTGAACTCTGGGACATTTATTCTATCTTTGAGCTACCTTCCTAGCTCTTTTATTTTATTTATTTTATTTGGTTTTGTGACACTGGGGATTGAACCAAAGCTAAGTTCCAAAGATTGGCCACACCCTTTCAAGTATTGGGATTACAAGCATGTGCCACTAGGTCCAGCTCCTTTTATTTTTTTTTAATTGATATTTATTAGCCAGGTGTTGTGGCACACACTTGTAAACCCATTACTTGGAAGGATGAGTCAAAAGCATCACAGGTTCACAGCCAGCCTCATCTACTTACTGAGGCCTTCCACAACTTAGTGAGACCCTGTTTCAAAATAATCAAAAACTGGGCTGGGAGGATGGCTCAGAGGCTTAATTTAGTTAGTAAACAAGAATTTATGGAGTACCAATTACATGTCAGAGAGCAATGGATGCACTCTTAAAGATTCTAATCTAGTGGGGGAGATGTATAATACATAATAAAACAAATAGATATATACATTAAACCTGAATGCAGAACATAGTAGGTAAACATACTTGTGTTTTAATTAGTTCCAACTTAAAAGCACGATCAAAGACTTCAAGTAGACATAGCAGTGCCTGATAAAGCCTTGTCAACCCCTCCTCCACCTTTTCTTTCCTCAGACTTCCAACGGCGCCTCTTGGCCTCTTCACAGAAGAGAAGCAGGTCATCTTTCCACCACCCAGATCTGTATCCACATATTCTGCTTTTCCTTTTGTGGAAATGTCCCTGTTCCTCCCAAGACCAGGTTCTCTGTGCACAACAGATACAGATGATCCCCTCTGACATACTGAAGGGCATCATGTAATAATTCAATAAGATCAAACTCCTTTTTCACCTAGATCTTCCTCTATCCACTGTTCTCTCTCTCTCTCTCTCTCTCTCTCTCTCTCTCTCTCTCTCTCTCTCTCTCTCTCTCTCTCCTCTCTCTCTTCTTTCTTTCTCTCTCTTTCTCTCTGTATATATATGCCACTGGGGATTGAACCCAGGGGTATTCTACCTCTAAGCTATACCCCCAGGCCTATTTTATTTTTATTTGGAATTAAGGCCTTGCTTGATAGGTTGATGAGAGTCTCATTATTTGATAAGGCTGTCCTCACACCTTCAATCTTCCTGTCTCAGCCTCCTAAGATTAGAGGCACACACCTCCATGCCTGGACTTTTCCTTTATAAAAATACTCTTTTTAAAAATAGATTTTCCCTTATCAGCCACAAAAAGTAAAAAATTGGATGCTCTCCCTACTATGTAGAAGCTAGGGAGAAAAAGGTTCATAGGAAGAACTGTAAATGAAGAAGAAGAAACTATAGATGAGCAAATAAAGCATCCTAACTGAGGGGGTCGGGGGGGGGGAGAAAATTCATTAATGTACATGAAGTACATTCATAAGCATTATCAAGGTCGATCAGTAAGCCAAACATGAGAAGGAAGGAATGGGAGGAAATGAGGTAGTAATTGGGGAAGGGCTAAATAAGTGATAGGTGCATGCATGCCTCTTGTACTATCTTGTACCTCATTGAGATGCAACAATAAAAATAACAATAAAATAATAAATTTTAAAATAAACTTTAAAAAATTAGAGTTGCCTATTTTTTTTATGGTACTGGGGCTCCTGGAAACCCTTCTACCTCCGGGCTATACTCCCAGACCTATTTTATACTTTTTATTTGGAAACAGGGTCTCTTAAGCCAGCAAGCTTCGAACCTGTGTGATCCTCCTGTCTCTGCCTCCCAAGCACGGGGATTACAAGTGTAAAAACTTGTAATCCACGCCTGGCGAGTTGCCTATTTTTGATACTCTATTTTCTCACTTCCCATTCTCATCATAACTGGTACCAAGTGGGATTTGTCCTCACTCCTTTATTGTAGATTCCTTTCCCCAGGTCCCCAGCAGCTTCCATTTGCCAAGCCAATGGTCAGTTCTGACCTCACTGTACTTTCTCTCTGGTTTCATTGCGATATTCCTTCCTTTTGCATTCTCTTTACTTAGCTTAACATATTTTCCTAATTTTTCAGCTGTTGTCCTCAGTCCCCTTTGCTAACTCTTTTAGTTTTTAGTTTTTCCTATGAAATTTAAAATACTGATTGACCTTTAGTGATCTTACCTAATCCTGTGGCTATTATACTATATATATATATATATATATATATATATATATATATATATATATATATATCCTGATACTTTCCAAATGTATATTAGTAGCTCCCATATTTGAGCTAGACAGTCTTATTCAATTAGCTACCCAATTGGCACCAGAATTTTTTTTATTATTTTTACTATTATATTTTTACTATTATTTTTGTGGAACTGGGGATTGAACCCAGAGGCATTCTATCTTTGAGCTACATCACCAGCTTTATTCTTATTATTTATTTTGAAACAGGGTTTCACTAAAATTTGGAAGGCCTCACTAAGTAGCTGAGGCTGGTGGCGAACCTGTGATCCTCCTGTCTCAACCTTCCAAGTACTGAGATCACAAGCGTGTGTCACCATGTCCAGTGGCACCAGAATCCTCGATTCAGTAGGTCCCTACACTTTTTTCTTCATGTGTACCACCAAATTGCTCTTCTGTCCCTCTTCATCTCTTAAAATGGACTATTTATCTAGATGTAAGGATGAAAAAAGAGGTTGAATGCATTGCCATTCATTTTCATTTCTATATTCCTCATATTCCGTAGGTTCTGTGACTTAGATTTTATATTATGTCCTAAATTGAATCAAATAAAATTTGAACTCTATCACCTAGCCACTATTGTGAGATGACTCTACATAACCCAATATTTTTCCACCCTTCACTTTCGTTCCCATTCTTGCCCCTTTTCTAATTCTTTCTACACACAATAAGGTAACCTAGTAACTTCTTGTCATGTTTGGAACAAAAATCAAACTATCACTATCTACTAGGTTCTCCATGACCACTACACTGGCTATTTCTTCTTCCTTTTATATCATCCTTCCCTGACTTTTTATAAACTGTTGAAAAATATTAAATGATTTAGAATATATTTTAGAGACTAAATGATCAATATTTAAAGATAAATTAGATGTAAGTGAAGAGGAAACAGTAGTTAAGAACAACTTGTAGGTGTTTGGTTTGAGCAACTGAGCAGGTGGTAGTTTGCAAATGTCTGGCCATCAAATAAATTGAGTAATATTGTGAGACAGAAACTTCTAAGAGATAAAGGAAAATAAGTAACTGATTATTTATTTGCTTTTTTCATGGAAGAGAGTACAAAGAAGTAAACTCAAGGCCAAGATATAGTTGTTCGTGTTTTGGGGATCTATAGGTAGCTGATTAATTAAAAAGTCGGTAAAGAACAGAATCAATCATTAATATTGGTACTTATAGAGTTTATTTATTTGTTTGTTTGTTCATTTATTCACGATCCTTCCTGTCAAGGGTGTGCCACCAAGCTCAGATGGATATTTTATTTTTAAATAAGAACATGTACATGCATAGGCACTCAGTAGCCTTTTTATGTAAGGCCAAGGTATTTTTTTTTTAATATGGGTCCGTTGAATTTTTCATCTTCCTTGTAAGGCCCTATCCACAGTGCATTATGTAGTATATCTATACAAGTTTTGATTTGTATAAACCAGAGTTAAAACTCAATTTCACATGGGAAAATGTTTGAAGGCAAAACTTAGACTTTTATAATCTTCTCCAGTTGTGGGAAAAATTGTTTCATACACAATTGAAGCCTTCCATAACCAATTAGACAAAAATTCCTTTAGTTAAGAAATCTGAAGGCAAAATCCTCCAATCTTTTACAATTATCACCAGTTCCCTGAGTCTCTCATACCCAATTCAACAATTCAACAATAATTACTTTTCAGTGACTTGCTCTTACAAGAGACTTTACAAAGCATTCAATATATTTTTTGGATCACAACTTTTCCGCCACACTTACATCTCATCAGATATACATTAGTACTTAATAAAAGTATAGACTTGCAGTAGCAAGAATAACTGAAATGAAGAGAGTTGGAAACAAATTTAGCCAATTCTTGGTAAGTCTATGGTACAACTGGAAGGTATGATTGTGTTTAGATTTCTTCGGAATTTACTAGCTGTGACTATTAATATGCCTTGAGCATAAGTCACAGCATATTTTTTGTGAGATATAAAAGCATTGGTTGATCTAATACATTGAATAAGTGGAGGCTATTTAAAGAATTTCTAGTATGTAAATATATAAGATATCACACACATATATATTTGCATTATAATACACAGTGTAAATATTGGCAATCCTAGCTTTTAAGAAAGAAATTCCCACAACAGTTTTCACCTTCCTGAAGTAGTATATGTGACAGGGTTGTATCACATTAAAGATCAGAATTGCAGTCATCAATTTGAGTAGAATTTTGGTAACAGCAAAGTGGTATTTTTAAAGAAAAAATACAAATAAAAGACTAAAGTGGCTTTTGTTGAAGTTCCAAGTCAACATTTTAGTGCCCTCAAATGTGCACTTTTATGTAATGACTATGTTTGGCAAGAAGGAGAATTTTCTGGGATGGAGAGCATCAGATGGTAAAGACAGCCCTGTCAAGCTTGAGAGCAGGGCTGTGTTCCTGTTTGGGAGGGCCCTGGTGTATGTATCAACAGAGCATCCTTAAATGTCAGTGTTCACCAACACAAATGAAGTAGATAATGATTGTTAGTCAATGACTTGTGTTAGATAAATTAAAGCCTTCACTATTGTCTTTCACATCAACAAACATTTATTGATTGCCTGCCCTGGGCTTTCTGTTAGGGACACACAAATAAAGAAGATGCTTCTACTACAAATTTGCACTCTGTTAGCAAGGCAGACATTTTACAACTAATTATGATATAAATCAAACTATAATGTATTAGGATGGCCATTTCAAATTCTATTAATTTCCCCTGGAGCCCAAAGGAGCCAGTGAAAGTGAACTGGTTTCCTACTTCATCATGTGAGGTACCTTTATAACCACTCAAACTCAGTGTATATTTCCCACTGTTCAAACTGATTAACAATATTCTGGGAGGTAGTGTTTATTGTTCAATATGGTGTATTCACTAGAAAGCTCCATTTGTGAGATATCAATCAATTTCATATTACTTATGACTATAGGAATTTTCTTTTGGTTCCAGACTTTTGGGTCACTTACTCAGCATTTGTTTTTATTACAGATTGCAGTAGTTTGTCTTTCAGGCACCTTTAATGGATATGGGTATGGTTAAATTGAAAGCACCAGCTTTCCCTGAAAGTTAAACAATAGCCTGGCTGTATTTAGTAACCATTTCTCCCTTTTTAACTGATTAGTTCAAATTCTACCCATCTTTAAAATAGCAACACACTTTCAAACTATGACCATCTCCCAAATTAGGTCAAGGCTCTACACTGCTAGACATTGTCATAGTACCATTGTACCCTTTCTTTATGCCTTTAATATCAGTTGTTACTTTACATTATGTAATTTTTCAACCATTTTCAACCAAAGTTAACTGTTGACTTTAAACTTGACAAAGTGGGAACCATACATCTTTTATCCTTTTTCATTGCCTCAGCCCTTAGCCTGGTGCTTGGCACTGAATGAATGAATGAATTCCTACTTGAAGTCTTTATTTCCTTCCTGTGTTAATCCTTGTGAGGGGTACTGTCTGGGAGGAAGTGGTGGGTGGAGGAGAGGATGCTAGTGAAGTTGAATTCTATAAAGTTTCTAACCACTTCTTCCTTTTAATGTCCTAAGTTTATTTTAATGAAGTTTTAAAGGATGCTTTTTCACTAATCTCTTACAGAACAAACTGTGGCCATATTATCCATAACACTAATAATTTCATACATTTTAATTAAATTCCCCATTCAACATTTGCCTTCCTAGGCTAAAGAGGCCATTTCAGTATATCTCAAATAGCAGCATCCTAAATTTCTCTGAAGCCTCCACCCCAATGTGATAGTTGCTATTTCCTCTGTTGCTTGTGGATTCTCTGATTTCATGTTTATAATATTTGAGAGATGATGACCATAATCTCAAATGACATTCAAAAAGTATATGCACTGGAGGTTTATAATATGCTAATTTTGGTTAGGTTTCTAGTATTCTTCTTGGTGCATGTACATTTATTTTCTGACCCCAATGGACAACTCAGTGAGTGTCCTTAAGCAGCTAACAATGACTTCTAGGTATTTACTTTCCCTGCCTGAAGCTGATAGCTCAGAGCCATTCATTTTATACCTATGCAATTTATCATAATATATGTTACCTTGTACTTACTAAGTTGAAGTCTAGTTATTACTTTTTCAGCCACTTGTACAAATTGGCAAGACTTTCATACCTATATATTACCTTTTTTTCCTTAGCTACAAATTTGAAGCTTTCATATTGAATAAATTCAGGCTTTATGAACATTTAAATATGATTGGCATCAATGTTGATTCACAATGTAACTTTGGTGAAACCACACATTTACCCTTTTTCTGAGTAAAAGTTTTTTTTCCCCTCTAATCTAAGCTTGTGATTTAGAAACAAACAACAAACACACACACACACACACACACACAAAAAAAAAAAAAAAAAAAAAAAACCCCAAATCACTCGTTGGTACCACCTGTCCCACAGGTATTTCTGACTGTGTACTATTCAAGAGTAGGCTGATATGTAACCAACATGCTCCAGTAGGACCCTGTTGATGGTTTATGCATAGTGTTTTTCTGGTTGGTTGAGGCTTCTGTTAAATTGCTTGAAATCCGAACATTGTCTGTTGTCAAATATTTTAAATATTTAAGGTGGTCACAAAAGTATTAAATGATATCAGAATCACAAGTATAAAATAGATTTTCTGAACTAACCAAGAACTGTAAGTAAGAATTAACTGTGCTTCTCTGACTTCAGTGTTTAACACCTGCAGCTGCAGGGAACTGAAAGTTCTTTAAATCTTTCGGGTAATAGGAGGACATGTTTCTGTCCCCAAGGAAAAATAATCCACTAACGTGATAATGTCCTCCCCTTATTTCATTATAAAATAATAGACTTATTACATGTTTCTGACAGTGTGGTCAAAATATACCAGAACTGTCTGCAAAATTTGATGATGGATTTGGTTTCCTTTCATGTTGTGGAGTCAGTGCTAGAGGTATTGTGCTTCTCTAGTTTTCAGTACTCAACTATGGGCATATAGATACGATAGTAAGTGAGAAGGGACTATGCCCTTGGATCATTACAGTAACTACAGTTTGTATGAAGATCTGATTATTTGTTTTCAAACTTCATATGCTATAAGAAAGAATATCACTTGAGCTGACCTCTATAAGTTGAGACCTAGCCAATTATTTTTTTGCTACTTTTGCTTAACTGTGCAAGATTTTTCTTAAGCAAGTCACTGAAGTTTTCCATGGTCTAGGCATGGTTCTATAAGGAATGTAAAAATAAAGATTTCAGTGGGCATGCAAATATTGTGGTATATTTTGGAGTTAGCATTATCTGCTATTGACCCCTTATTGGTCTTCATGATGAGTTGGTAGGAATGTTGTAGACAAACCCTTGTGTTCAGTGCTAACAGAATTGGTATAACACAGGAGCTTGTTAGAAATGTAGAATCCCAGACTCCCACTATAGACCTACTCAGTCAGAATGAAAATTTTAATAAGATTTCTAAGTGACTAATACAGACTTCATGGTATGAGAATCTTGTGGCAAAAATCTAATTAGGGTAGAGTTACAGCCAAGTCTTGATAGGTCTAAATCACCTTTACAGACCTGCACCATAGGATTTAGCATTACTGTGAGGAAAGTGCCCTCAATTATATGTTATTTAGATTTTTCAACATGTTACAATATAAAAAGATGATAGATAGCAATTGTCTCTGAAGGAGACTTTCAGTGGCAACTTTTCTTTTGCTTTGTTCTTCTTCTTCAGCATATATGTGATACTCTAATATTCTTTGCCCTAGTTTTGCTTTTTGACTTTTAAAAGACAAATGTGGATTTGAAAGCCATATGAGCAAAAGCTTGAACATGATTTAGCATTTTCATAACTTTTTGTTTTGTAATTTGAAACTGACAATAATATATAATATAAAGTAATTTCAAAGAAATGAATATGCCTTGAATTAGATATTCTTGGCTCTGCTGACATAAAAATATAGTTGTCTAAATTTCGTCCACATTTCTTTTCTATGGTAAAAGTAATTTTGAAATATTTATTTTATTTAAATATAAATCGTTTTTATTCCATCCTTTTAAAGGTATTTCCTTTTGCTTAGGGTCCAGAAAGTTACTTCAAAATATGGTTGTATTAGCTGGGTGTGGTGGTGCATGCCTGTAATCCCAGCATTTGGGAGGCTGAGACTAGAAGATCGCAGTTTGCAGGCAGCCTCAGCTACTACTTAGACTCTCTGCAACTCAGTGAGACCCTCTTTCAAAAAATAAAAAATAGGGCTGGGGGTTGTAGCTCGGAGGTAGAATGCCCCTGGGTTCCATCCCCGTTACCGCACAAACAAAACAAAACAAAAAACTACGGTTGTATTTAAATAATTGCACTCTGAAATAATTGCATTCTTTCACAGTTTCATTTTACCATAACTTATACAGCTGGAAATCCTAGTCTAGTGCACATACAAGCAATCTTTGTACAAAAATAATTTGAAAACTCTTTAACAAATTGGCTGGAAATGTTTTTTTCCTTTACAACCCTTTCTCCTTAAGCTTCTCCAGACTCCGACATTAGATAATCTCTGTGGAGATGGCTTTGCTGACATTTTTGGGAGCCACAGATGGGGAACTAGAGGTGGGATGATGCCACTGGCATCCAGTGAGAAGATAACAGGGATTTTCCTGAACATTCTACAGTGCCTGGGACAGTAGTACTGAAGTCGGGAAGCCCAGTGTTACACATGATACAGAATTGGTTAGCATCAAATTTGCAGTAACTTATACATATGAGGATATGCTGTTTAGAGACACAAGACAATTTATCTATGCTTTTATTAGTGAATTGTAATTATACATTATAGTAATAAGCAAAGCAATACATAAATACATGTGCATATCACTTGATGATACACATTTCCCTCTGTATTCCACCTCGCTCCCCCTTTTAAGTTCCCCAAACATGTTAGTAAAATTGGTAGTGATGAAATAGAACAATTTATTTACTCTAAACATGTAGAAATTTAAATACAGCATGAGTATTTTTATATAAGTTATTGGAATATCAAAATTCAGTCTATAAGGGAACATGAGTCTCTCAGAGTTCCTATAATGTTATAAATATCAGAAATAATTTTGGGAGCATCTGCCCTCCCTTTTCTCTTTCACCTCAGCAGTTGAATAGATTTCCTGTTAAAGGAAGCTAAGCAAAATACTGTCATGAAAATATTGGATATTTCAATTAATAAATTCCAAATAAAAGTGGAATTAAGCTAAAAAATATAAAGAGTCCTTGAATGGCTTGTTGATTAGAAACTAATGTAACTCCTTGTCTAGGATAAAATACCAAACAGGCAGCAGCTGCTGGTAATTTGGTGCAAGTAATTGTAGAGCCAATAAGTTGAAGAAGTGCTTATTAAAAGAAGCTGCTTTCCTATCTGCTTGTAAGTTCAATTGAGTAATGCACTCTACATGTGGTCTGACACTGGGTAAATTATACACCTGATTTAAAAACACTCCATCCATAAGAGCTCCTATTTTGCTCATCCATAAAATTTTTACTTTCTTCATTACTACTTGCAGCAGTGTATGGCATAATATCTATCAAATTAGGCTTTGAGGACATCTCAGGCTGGCACCCTGCTGACTTGAAACATGTGCTTAATATTACTGCAGTGCTTTTAACCCCATGAGTGCCCCGGGTTAGCCTACACAGGCATGTGGAATCTGTTTTTCTCTCTTTTCTACTGCATCATCTACCTACTGATAATGAGAAACATCCAAGATAAAGAGATGGGCAGAATTGGGGTTTAGTCACTGGGTAAGAGAAATAAGTAGTTAGAATTTATAGGAAATAAGACATGCAAAATAAAACTTATGCTGTCTATTAATTTACATTTTTAAATAGGATGCAAATGCAAAATTTCTAATAAAAGCATTCGATTTGAACTAACAAACCCTGAAAGGTGGAACAAAACACACAGTAAGACTCTGGATAACTCACATGAAAGCTGATTTTGGAATGTGTTTTGTACATATTATTATTATTATTATTATTATTATTATTATTTGCAGTACTGGGGATGGAACTGTTAGGTTTTTAGGCGCAATAAAAAAGGTGAGAGAGACCGTTGCGCCAAGAAGAAAAAGAATTCTAATGCGGTCTCCCCTGGGGAAAGGAGCTGGACCGCTCCTGAAGACTTCCTAGCTCCTCCAACACTGGAAGGGAAATGGCCTTCCTTTTAAAGTTTACAACGCGTGGAAACTCCGCCCCTCTCGCGATATCGCTTGTCTCCCGATATCGCCCAGCAGAGTCTCCTCCTTTCCTAAGGTCCCGCCCCACGGGACCCAACCTGTCAGGAATCTGGGGGCATTCTACCTCTGAGATACACCCCAGACCTATTTTTTATTCTTTATTTTGAAACAGGGTCTCACTGAGTTGCAAAAGACCTCACTAAGTACCTAAGGCTGTCCACAAACCATGGTCCTCCAGTCTCAGCCTCCCAAATGCTGGGATTAGAAGCATGTACTACCACACCTGGCTTGTACATACTTATGTCTGGATGACTAATTAATTTTAACAATGTTCATTGTTTTAAATCTAATAAGTATTAAGCATTATGCTTGATGCTAAAGGTACAACAATGAACATATATGTTTTGCCATCCTGCCAATCAAATCTAATAAAAGAGTCAAGATTTCAAAAATCAACTATGATAGTAAAACATAAATGATCTCAAGTTATTTGTTCAATATTCATTCATTCATGTGAGATAGTGCCTAAGTAGTTACTCTTATTTTCTGGTGACTATAGAATTATCCTGTTACAAGCCATATACACCTGAAAATCTCAGCCAGATGCTATTAAACATTCAAGTCATGTAATTATTTCCGTCTTTTCTTATTTCATGCTGACCTCACACTAGAGGTCACACTAGACTGCACTTACTAGAGAATTCCATGTCTGTTCTTTTTTTTTTTTGATAATAATACTGCTTGTTCTAAATTAATAGAGTGATATACTGATCATAACTTAGCTCAATGTATAATACTATGGATAGAGGTCCTTTGAGAATCTATTTTTTCTTATAAATTAATACTTTGACATTCTTATCTTATATATTAGTTTCATGAGATTGATTAATGTGACTTTTAGACTCACTTTCAGCATGCTGACAAGTTAAATTATAGGGTCAACTAGGCCCCAGGAATTAAAGGAGAGAGAGAGAGAGAGAGAGAGAGAGAGAGAGAGAGAGAGAGAGAGAAAGAGAGAGAATGAGAATAGCTAACCATAGCTAACCGGGGATGTATCTTAAGAGGATCTAATGCAACCAGCAAGAAACAGGAAAATGCGACAGGAGCATGGAAAACCAGGTTATCAGGAATTAAAGAGGAAAAATGTCTACAAAGAAGTAGAGATCAGGAGATGGATGCATCTGAGAAATAAAATATTGGATAAGGCAGTTCAAAGGTCCCCAAAGAGAGCAATGCCACAAGAGTAATTGGAGGGGTTGAGGGAAACAATATTGCCTGAAGTTTGTGGAGTAAGTAGCTGGTGGAAGAGAAGAAATGTTGAGTGTGAGCTTCCTTTCAAAGGGGTTGTCAACAGAATGGCAACTGGAAGATGTGTCTATTAATTTACATTTTTTAAATAGAGTGAAACTCAGTGTGGACATAATAAAATGTGAAGATGGGAAGGGAGAGATAAATAATGGAGTAAACCTCTGTTAGGGCACTCATGCTTGTTTACATTTTGTACTTGTTGCTTTATTCAAGTAGAGAGAGCATAGTTTACTGGTAAGATGCACAGATGCTAGAGAAAATGCCCTGGGTGTGGACCCTGGTTCCACTACTATAACCTTGAGAGAATTAACCTAACTGTGCCTCTTTGTACTTGCCTAAAAGGATAGCTGTAAGATTGAATGAATTAATATTTATAACTAACATTTATTATAGCATCTGGAACCATACTTAATAAGAACATCAATATGTTTTCTAAGTAAGAAAAGATTTAGTCAAGATAAGAGATATTCTAGAAATCTATGTTGAATGCTTTTCTGTATTTTATGAATTTCTTGCAAGGTGTATTTATGATCCAAAATTACTCAGAGCCTGCAGTGAATAAAATTGCTATATACATCAGCACAAAATGTTCTGACAATCTTATTTCTAGGTACAACTTAGTAAAATTGCAGAACTCTGTTAAGGAGGTAAAGACATTTCTTGGCAAAATTGCAAACTAATTTCTGCCACATTTTTGTGAAATGTGGAGGATCTTACTCCGAGCTCCTTTCAGAATATCCATTGAAACCTTTGGCTTCTTTCTTTGAATTTAACCTCCCCTTTCTATCTTTTCTCTCATCCTCTAGATATTATTTGGAGCTCAGAAAAGTCAATCTGTAAAATCTTTCCAAGTTTTCTTCTTATCTTAGTCCATATACTTCTTATTTGATGGCTTGGGGAGGAAGGGGTTATTGTAATAGATGCATCAGATGGCTTTTCCCTTGGGCATCTCAGTTGAAGTGAATGTAATTGCTTACTAATTGTTTGAGGATGTGTTAAAATGAATGAGGAAAGATAGTAGAATAATTTACTGAACTCTCTCCCTTTTTTCCTTGCTTTCATCTTAGATGTATTCTCACTTCAGAGTATTATAGATATTGTTTATTGTGACTGGTGGCCCACTATTTTTAAAGCATTATAGGGAAAAAGATATATGGTAAATTAGCAAAAAGCAAGTGATGGTTTTTTTCAGATCACCAACACACTAACCTGTTGCTGATCTTGCTTTACTCTCCTTCCTTCTATGAAAGAAGAGGGATGTTAGTACGTATCATTGAATTTTTTAAATTGAATGTTGGAAAATATTTCTGATGGATGCCTTGTAAGAGAAAGCTGTCAGTAGATGACTGTTGTCATCATGTCTGTGCAGGGTCTGTCTTTAAGGCTATGGATTAAGGATTCTGTCTGTCTCTAAGAATTTGGAGTGGGCCCTTCCCAGGGGTTGCTTTGATGGCTTCATAGAGACCTTGGGTTTGGGGTAGTTCTGGGATGTTTTTCTGATTAAAGTAGAGAGCGAGCACACAATGGGTCTCCAACCCCACAATTTTGGTGGAAGATGTTTGCAGCCATTGTAAACATTTTTTATTTTCAACATTCCTGAAGTCTCCTCAGTATCTCCTTACTACTCTAGTTTCCATTGGCTTATTTATATTGTGTTTTCTTTTAAATAATGGTGTACACTGAATGAACTATTCAACTCCCATAAGGTCTAAATCACTTAATTTCATTCAGCAACCTCTTTGGCCCTTAGGAGAAGCCTTTGTAACCTCCTTAAGCCTCATTTTTCTCATTTGTAAGCTGCAAATATTGCTCTTTTTATATCCATATGCAGGGTTATAGTAGGAATTAGATAGGAGAACTGTGTGTCTAATGAAAAGAGTACATCTTTCAGTATTATGATTAATTAAATCTTAATATTAGTATTGGATTAAGTAGGATACAGGTTAAAAAATTAAACTTCACTAAAGAGTAGAATTTGCTATAGTTACATGACTTAGTAGATTTCAAAAATGTGATAACACCTCTCCTACATAAACTGAACCCATTGAAAAATGGACAAGAAAGAAAAAAGAACTCAGAACTGCCAGAGTCAACAAGAGTATCTGACCCATAGAGAAACTTAGGACATGCAGCTTGAACCAATGAGCCACAATGATGTCTCCATTATTTCAGCTATCTTCTTTATCCTTCGAGGATTTTTTTTTCAAGGTTTGATATAAGAAGGATATATTAGTTTTAAATCAGAAACACTGCCAGGCATGGTGGTGCATGCTTGTAATCCCCGCACTTGGGAGGCTGAGACAGGAGGATCACAGTTTCGAGGCCAGCCTCAGCTACTGAGTGAGGCTCTAAGGCTCTCAGCAACTTAGTGAGACCCTGTTTCCAAATAAAAAAATATATAAAATAGGTCTGGGAGTATATCCTGGAGGTAGAAAGCCTCTGGGTTCCACCTCTAGTACCACCAAAAATAAATAAATACATAAATAAATAAATAAATAAATAAATAAATAAACACTATTATTTAAAAGAACACATAACTCTGAAAACAACCCATGGAAAATCTGAGTAGCACAGAGGCAGCTAGGTGCATCAGCAGTGACTGTCAGAGGACAAGACTTGGAGGAATGATGGACATTTCATGCTAGATACTGCGCTAAGTGCCTCGTGCTTTACGATACCAAGACCTCTCGAGGAGTCTGAGGACAGATGTCAGTGGTTTCTTTTTTTACAAATCAGAAAAGTGAGTCAAAAGAGAGGCTGAAGTTTTCCCTAAATCTCAGAGTGGCTGTAGGCCAAGGCAGGATTTGACTGAGTTGGCATAGGTCTAGAAATCCATGCTCTTACCCCTGAGCTACGTTCACCTCTGTGATGATGCGGCCTGCCTCGGAAGTAACTATCAGGGAATTCTTCCCATAAATTAATTTGATAAATATCAAAACAGTTCAAAACAGTGCGCCATATTTAATTCACTAATCAATAAGTTTTGTCTTGAGCTCCAATCTCTCTTCCTTCCCTTTAAACATATCCTGTATGACAGGATATTCTTATAACTTGTTAAATTATCCAAATATGGGTTTTTTAGCTTTTTCCAGATGGAAGTGTGCTTCTGATATCTCCCCTGAAAGTTCAAAAGATCTAGACTTGGCTTGTCCTCTTTCTCTACCAACTTTCCTTCTCTCCAACTCAAGGGTACACTGAGAGCTTATCTGTTTCAATGGCACCCCTGAGAGAAAAAGAATACATGATTATAAATTCAAAATGAAATAAACATTGATGTTTAAAATAAATTTTAAAATAATATCTAAACTAAAAACAATAGGTTATATTTTTGTTTTTAAAGGTGACAATTACTGGAGCATCTCGCACTACCGAATATCTCGTAAGATGTTGGAAAGGGTCCATGCAAGCTATTATCTTGAGCTATTAGCATCACCACCTCTGTCTCTGTTTCTTTCTTGGAGCTTCTGGGCATTGATAACGACACACTCTTTGTCATTTACTCTAATTCTAAGGAAGACAGTAGTAATGAAAGGCATTTCATTTGTTCTTACACACAGGATAAAACTGGAAATTAGTAACTAAAAGATAACTGGAACACCCATAAACAAAAGCTAATCGAAGTAAAACTTGAAAAGGTAGATTGAAAATCAGGTGAAACAGAAAGCAAGGACAACACTGGGTAGCAGATATAGTGCTAGATCTTGGTGAGTTTTATAGTCTTTCCCCTACATTATATACATTAGCAGAGGTCTTCTAAGAACTAAGTATGAGGTGCTCTGGGGATCACGTGAGCCAAAGGAAGCGCTAAGAGGTGAGGTTTCTGGGTGTCTTTCTATTCTGTCTTCATTTCTTCTAAACTCACAGGGTAGCTCTTGATCTTTCCACTACCCTTGTGCTTCAAGGAGTTGTTTTGAAATCGTTCTCCTAGTTGGCTTCTCAGGAGGACAGACCTGCCCAGACAATGAAAGAAAGGAGTTCAGATCTCATCAGTACACAGGGGGAATTGAAGTTCTCTTCCATATTCTGTCCATTGAGAAAACAAAACAAACAAAATATCCAGCAACATTAGAAATTAAATATCTGGATCAAGCGAGGGCCCTAGGTCAAGGGCTCCACAGAAATTAAATGGAACGAACAAGGCTGCTGCTGAGTGAGATGATGCCATCGTGCTTAAACTTGGCACAGCAGGTTCCTGGTACAAAGCCTTCTAATGTTCTGCCATTAATACCGCCAACAAGCTGGGAGTGGTGGCACACACTTGTAATCCCCGCGCTTGGGAGGTGGAGACAAGAGGATCACGCAGGTTCAAAGCCAGCCTCGCTGGCTTAAGAGACCCTGTTTCCAAATAAAAATATAAAATAGCTCTGGGCGTATAGCCTGGAGGTAAAAGGGTTTCCAGGAACCCTAGTACCACCAAAAACAAAACAAAACAACCTTGGGAAGTTAGGGACCTTAGTCCAATTTTATTAATAATAATGACAAATATTTCTTGTGTGTGAGTATATTTTTACTTGTGTGTACATGCATGTGGTACTAGAGATTAAACCAATGGGCATTCTACCTCTGAGCTATTTTTTTTATGTTGATACAGGATCATGATAAGTTACTACATGCTGACCTCAAACTAGACATTTTTTCTCAGCCTGCCTAAAACTAAGATTAAGGGCATGTGCCACTGTGCCCAGTTAATGACAAATATTTCTTAAGCCTTTATTCTATACCAAGCATTGTGCTATGCCCTTAGGTGGACTTTAGTATTAAGCATTGCACTAAGCTCTTCATTTAGCCACATAGAACTGGAATTAGCCTCATTGTTAAAACTAGAGGCATAGAAAGCAAGGTAACTATCCACAGTCACACAGCCAGTGTGGGACTGGGACTTACAACGAGGTGGTCTGGCTTCATGTTTCACACTCATCAATCTGTTTTCTCTGTGACTCACTCAAGATCACACTGCTGCTGATATAGGGCAGGGATATCTCCCAAACTTATGTTTTTCACACCAAGTCTGCTTAATGTGGTCTAAACAAAAATAGCATGTGTAGTAGGCACAGTGAGAAAAAGGTAGAGGAAATTATTTGAATTGTATGGCTCACTGTGGCTGTGTGATCTGGGGAGCTTTCCAGGACATTTTTTTTCCTTTAGAAATTTGTAGAGGTATTTCTGCATCAAACTCACCAAGATCTTGCAAAACTCAAATGGCAAGAACTTTGTCCAGTGAACTTCTCCCTACAACCTAAAATGTTTGTTCGTAAGCTGCCTTACAAACTGATGCAAAGATCAAAGAATACATTTCAGCTCTGAAATAAATAAAAATAATCCATTCTATTTGTGGCCTTTATTATACAAGAAGAGTAACTCTCCATAGTCTTTCTTGACTTAGAGTTGTGAAAGTATCACTGGATGTAGGAAACTAATTCTTAGAAGCAGGCATTAAAGTGATACAACACCAAAGAATATCAGGTAAAGAGCAGAGGTGTGATTTAAAATGCTTCTCATGAAGACCTTGCTTTATATTTAGCTGAGAAATATATGGAAAGATTGTTACCTTTTAGCACCAGAATGATTGCCACCACTGTTCCTGCAAAGGCTGATGTTTGGCCAGCACCATCAGTGAAATCGAACTAATGGAACTGATTTGCAGGTTCATTTAAAAAAACATGAAGTTGCTTTTTTTTGAGAAAAATTGTAGATTTGCACATAATTTCTAAAAATTTCTCATACCTATTTCTAATGATAATAGACTTTCTACTATTGAAGATACTTTTCTAGAGTAGGTCAAGGCACAATTATTAGACATTTCACACTTGCTTGGGACAGTGGTAAAAGCAAAGTTGGTACACCTTGTAGAGAAAAGATTTAAGTGTCCTTATTACATACTAACTCTGTACTAATCACTTTACATGTGTTTAATTCCTCAAAACAACAATTAGGTATCACTATTATCTAATTATTGTGTGTAGGAAACTGAGACTCAGAGAAAGTAAATAAACTGTTCAGAGTTACACAACTGCTAACTGTTTACCTGGATAAGAGCCTAGATATGTCCAAAGGCTTTTTCCCATGACTTCCTCAAGAATGAGGGCTGTCTTTGGCTTCCTAATCTTTTGTTACTGCTATTTGACTCAATTTTGTTTTCGTAATTTTTATAACCAAATCTCTAGTTATTAAGAAGAATTGCTAATTAGTCCTTTTCTATTCTCCTAAACTATATTTTTATTGATAGGTGGTTGTGAAAAAACTAGAAAAAAAGGAAGATAATAAAAGTTAAAAGCTATATACTCTCCTTGTTAGGTGACAGGAATTTGTCATATTTCCAGCCTGTTTGTCCTCTGAGTAATAGTGTTACTGACTAAAAAACATGAAATTCTACACTAATATTTTTGTGTCATCTCTATATTTTGTCAAATAGATTATACACAATGGAACTAACCAAAGTCAATGAGATACAATACTAATAATTATGTATATATAATAATGTGCTGCTTAATGATGGAGATACATTGTTAGAACTGTGTTGTTAGGCGATTTGGTCATTGTGTGCACATCCTAGATCATACGTACACAAACCTAAGTGGAATAGGTTTATTACTTGACTTGGCCTCTGTATGCGATCAAGAGATGCAATAAATGTGAGATGTGTGAGGCCACTGCTGGTGTGACATGGCTTAATGTTTCACAGCAAATATTTTTATACATATAGAATACTCAAATAATGATAAAAAACATAGTATAGTAAAAAACAAAGAAGTAAATGATTATTTGTTATAAATATCAGGTACTATGTACTGTATAACTCTATGCACTATGCTTTCATATGGATGTCAGCATAGTAGGCCTGTCTACACCAGCATCACCTTGAGCATATGAGTAACACAATACGCTACAATGTCACTAGTCAGTAGGCATTTTTCAGTTCCATTATAACCTTACAGAACCACTCTTCTATATGTGGTCTGTCATTGACGAAGACATCATTGGAACACTTAACTGTATGCATATTTTTAGATGGATGATTCATAGATGACGTATGCAGACTTTTGTTAGAATTGATGTAAAAATTTTATGTAGCTAACATCCAAGTTTGTGTAAAAATAAAAATATAGCATGGTTAACCTGGACACTCATTGTTGGGAGGGGGAGGGGAAGAGGGAGGGCAACAAGCATAGTCTGAATGTATGCCATTTTCAATATGTTCCACATAAAAATTAAAAAATATATATGTAGCTAAGTTCAAGGGGAAATTAATGTATTGAACCCGACTCTGATGTCCAAATTTCTACTTTCCAAATAATTTGGCCTGGAATTAATTGTGTAAATAGCAGCAACAGCCATTAAACAGCTCATGTGAAAGCAGCAATGCTGTGCGCCACACTCAGTGTTCATTGTTTTGTATGCGTTATCTCCCTTCCTTAGTCTGTAGATGAATGACTCCCTGAGGTTATGAGCTCTTGCAGTGTCACCAGTATGGCCCAAGCCATACTGTAGGCAGCTCTGGCTGACTTAGGAGCTTAGACTCAGCCCCTGCCATGCTACCTTCGACCATCAACCGTGAAATGTGGGCCTACTGTCAATTCATTACTTTCTTTGGGTGCTTCTCTCTTCATCCTCTGCCCCACATAGCCTTAGAGAAGATTTCTAAAGAAAAGTTCCCTCCTGCTACTATTTTATTTTTGCTAAGAAGCAGTCAAATCTGTTGGGGCTCATCGTGCCATCAGCTGTGCACTGGGGCAAGGTGTCAAGGTGTGTTACTGAAACACCCCCTGCAGGTGTTTTCATGCAGGTCGACCCAGATCAGGCTTCTTAGGAACACCTGCTAACAGCCTGTAGTGCCAATGGCTTTGTCATTGGCTTCCAAAGGCAGTCACTTGCTGTGAGTTGGGTAATTTTTTCTTCTAACCCTTCAGAAAAGGGCAGGACATCGGTAGAAAATATACCAATTTCTTTGATGCATCCAAAGTACTTGCCCAATCTTACTAAAAAGGAATGAAAGACTGTGTGTACAGTGAGTAATGTATTTCTATACATCACCGACAAAGAAAGGCAGGTGCTGGCTGCCTGATTCTACAACATCTGTGAAGTATTTCATGCTGCCAAATTGGCTGAGTAGTTTCCATGTGATTTTGCAATCCCTTATGCAAAAATATAAAAAATACCTTAAAACAAATAAAAGCCAAAAATGTATACAAAATTGCTATACTCGAAAATATAAAGGCCAATAGCTTGTTACTTTTAGTATCCAGTGATAGAATTAAAAATGTCTTTATCTATGTGACTAAATGGATGTATTTTTCTTTTTCTTTTTTTTTTTTTTTACATTTTTATTTGGAAACAGGGTCTCCTAAGCCAGCACACGCGGCTGCTTCGAACCTATGCTATCCTCCTGTCTCTGCCTCCCAAGCGCGGGGATTACAAGCGTGCGCCACCACGCCCGGCAAATGGATGTATTTTTCTAGCTCCATATTCAGCTATTGAAGTAGTGAAGTTATTGTCTTGCTGATTAATAGAAATTTTTGTCTCCTTGAGCCATTGAGCATAGCGCTCTGTAGGAGGACTGGACACAGACACCCAAAGTGAGATTTGTGTTTGAAAAGCCAAATTGCTGAGTTTTGCCAGGCTTACTGAGGCAGCTGGGCTCCCTGGGATGGACTTTGCAGGAAGAAACCCAGTGAGCAGAGCCATACACTTGGGTTCTGGTCAGAGCTGTGCCAATATCTAGTTCTGTGCTCTGGTGAAAATCACTTACTCAGTGACTCACCCTCATCATCTCTGAAGAGGGTTGCATAAAATGGAACCTAATTGCTTTCCAACGGGGAAATCGGAGTATCCTCATTTTCACTGTTTTTCTGCTGAAGTCACAGGTGGATTTCAGAATCCTAGTTTGTGAAGGTCTGTGAAATCAGTTTCAGCTTAGAAAATAACCAATTTTACATGTTAACTGGATGAGGCTCCTTATGAATTTTTCCAGGAATGGAATCTGACCCCCATGAGGTCAGTTATTTTTTTAATTGAAAGAACATTAATCTGTTCTCCAGTATAGTGCCTCCCTTGAGACGACAATGTAACTTGGTGAATAATACATAAACCTTTGCATTGCAAAAGCAGCTTCATCAGTGTTTTCATTTGAGCATTTATAATATTATCAAATATACAGAATGGAAGGTGTTGGGTGAAGTGCTTATTGATATGAATGAGAAATTTACCTTGTTTGGCTATGGAAAAAAGTAACAAAAACAGGAGTTCCGGCATTGTATTTTGGTTTTCTTTAAATAATTAGGCCAGTATTTAACATTTAAACATCTGGAGAAGCATTGCATAAGCTTTATATTTTGACTGTCAATTTGCATCTGTGTAATATTCCCCACAAAACACTGATCTTCCTAGTAGCCTTTGAATTTTCACCTTTGGCTCTTGTTCGATAAATAAATGGGTAGTACTTTAATACCTTGTGAAGGACTTTAATAATGTATGTACTTATTATAAGTACATATTGCAATGTACTTATATATTATATAATTATATATTATTATATTATAATAATGCTTGTTTGTGTATTTGGAAGTGTAAAATTTCATAGTATATAAGTGACTTTCATAGTATATAAGCATATACACATGACTGCTTTTATATGTAGACTTTTGGGCTGATAAAAAAACTTAATTTTGGCCAAGTTTGATGATGCTTGCCTATAATGCCGATATTTGAAAGTCTGAGACAGGAGGATCCCAGGTTTGAGGTTAGTTTCAGCAACAGAGCAAGGCTTTCAGCAATTTAGCGAGACCATGTTTCAGACCAAAAAATACAATAGGGCGGGGGGTGTAGCTCAAAAGTAAAATGCCCCTGGGTTCAGTCTCAAGCACCAGGCACCCACGCCCGCACGTGTCACACACACACACACACACACACACACACACACACACACACACACAGAGAACTTAATTCTGTTGTGTCCATATCTCTTTCTTCTGAGTAAAACCTCACAGTTTGGGAGAGAAATCTGCTGCTTGACAACTATTTCCCGGAGACAATAGCAGGCTTTCTGGTCGAGGAAGAAGAGGTGAAACCACACTGAGGAGAGAGAACCGTGGGCCAGTCAAGTGACATAGTTTACCTAGAGAAGACATACAGATAGATCCACATGGAAGCCTTTCTAGTAATGATCAAGATAGAAGAGGGTTTTTTGTATTTGTCTTTTGTTTTCATCTTAAAATATAAAATTCCCTTCTCCACAGTAAAAGCTTCCCCCCACCAAGAGGTTTAGAACTGTATAGTTGCATCCGAGGGCATCGCAAATGAGAGGGCAGCATATATACATGTAATTGGCAGCTTTTTTCTTTCTCTCGGCAGCCTGAAAAAAAAAATGCGAAAATGCTCCTGCTTCTGCCTAGCCATTAAAAGGCAGTGGCTGCACCATACTGTGATTTGGGAGCTGAAGAAAATGGCCAGAACTGACTGATATCTGATAAACAGTAACAGGAGTCAGTTTATTGCACCAATCGTTAAATAATGGTGCTGATTATAAGGCTGCTAACTGCAGATGCTGTAATTGTCTGTCATAAATCTTAGTCATTTGTGACAGGAGCACAATGAAAGGGAGCATCTGCTTGAGGGCAAATGACTTCTGATAAATATCAGCTCTAGGAAAATGTACTTGGATGTGTCTCAATATTTTGGAGAGCCATTCATGTTGCTTCCACAAATGTGAAGTTATTATTGGTTTGTATTGATTTTGCCACCCTTTTTTTTTTTAAAGAGACAGAGAGTGACTCAAGGTTGAGTTGAATAGCATCTCAGCTCTTTATCTGATCTACTCATTTCTCTCAAATGCATGTTTGACTGAAAAAAAATAATTGCACTTTTTTTCAGTAGATTGCTGTTCAGAAACACAGCCTGGGAAATTCAATATGCAGCCTATAAAAATATAACAAAAGCCAACATTTGTTGAGGGAGGAGGGAATGCATTTGGGTTTTTACAAAGGTTATTTTCAGAAAAGATTCTAAGTCTTAAAATGCCTATCTCTAATGAATTTTAACTGCATGAAAATGAATTGCATGGTTTCCTATTATGCTTATAGAATAATTGTTAAGATTATCATATCATTATAAAATTTACCCCAATAAAAAAACTGTGTAATGAGGACTTCTCTCAGTTTAAAAAAGAACTTTGGAAAAGTTAGTATTATGCAAAACTAATATCCATGTTTTAAAATAACCGATTTATCATAAAATATTTATTATTAAATGTTTAGGCTACATCAAGGGCAACTTAAAAGTATAAAACAAATAGGATTAGGAAATTTACATTTTCCAGTGTAGAAGTTTCATCTTGTGTTGAGTTGAAGATGTTGAGGATTATTAAGAAATACAGGACATACTTGTTTATAGCTATTTATGGCTATCAGAGATGGGGTGGGGAGAGGCTCGTAACAGATCTTTTCATGTAAAGAAAGTTAGAGTTTTATAGTCTGTTCCACTCAGTTGCCAATCTGAAAGTCTTGCTGAGTGTCCAGAAATGCTTAAGTTGTGGGTCTGAGGGTAAATCACAACACATCATGAGGGGACTTGGTACTCAGGTAATCATAGAATGACTTTCACGGCGCATATGGGCACACACCTGCAATCAATTTTATTACTTGGGAGGCTGAGGAAGGAGGATTGCAGGTTTAAGGATAGCCTTACCAACTGAGTCAGACCCTCAGAAACTTGGTAAGACCCTGTTTCAAAATAAAAAATAAAATAAAGTGGGGGAGTACCTTGAAGGTAGAATGCCCCTGGGTTGCAATCCTCAGTACTGCCAAAAAGAAAACAACTTTGTTCAGTTGCCTGGAGTTTAATTTTTTTTAACTACTCTGCTTCTATTTACAGCTCAGTCTATACCTAAATAAAGTCCATACATCCACAGAACACAAACTCTAGGGATAGCTTCAGTGACCGTATTAAGGGTTTCATTATCTTATTCATAAGGAAATAAAAATTTTCTAAAAGATTGACTGATACATTTTTTCATGTCCTTGACCATAAAAAGACTTGAGCTTTTATTGCTAATGGCTCAAATAATTATAGATACTCAGAGATTCATGATAACACGTGCTACCTTCAGTTAAATATTCCCTTAAAACATCATCCCCCTGATATTATATTATTGTACTAAATTCCCAAAGATAATATGTGAAATAGATTTCTCTGTAGTAATCCTAATGTTTAGAAAGGTAAATTATAGCCGGGCGTGGTGGCGCAGGCTTGTAATCCCTGTGTTTGGGAGGCAGAGACAGGAGGATCGCACAGGTTTGAAGCCAGCCTCACTGGCTTAAGAGACCCTGTTTCCAAATGAAAATATAAAATAGGTCTGGGAGTGTAGCCTGGAGGTAGAAGGGTTTCCAGGAACCCCAGCACTACCCCCCCCCAAAAAAAAAGAAAAAAAAGAAAAAAGAAAGAAAGAAAAAAGAGGTAAATTATAGCAAGGTAGATAGTTTTGATTTCTGTTTAAGGAATAGGAAAACTGGTCCTGAATCTCAACTTTGTACAAAGACATGAAAGGAAGGGAGATATACAGAAAATAGCATATTTTGAGTCATATCAAACTGGATGTGACTCAGCTCTATAAGTCAAGTTCTTAACCTTTCTCATCTCTCATTTTTGCAAAAGGCACTATTTCTCTTTATACTAGGGCTATGAGTAAGATGTTGTATCTAAAAATCACTGGCACAATATTTTGCGTAAGTTTTGTCATTCTGGAGTTAGAAATGATGAAAAGGGTCCTGGGAAAACAAATGTTCTAACATTTTTTTCCTGCTCAGAGTTTGCTTGGTTTTTTTTGGTGGGGGGTAGAATAAACTAGCAGTTAGTGATGTATTAATTATCTCATGGGTGCTAAGTAGTGCACAGTTGAAAGGTCAGAAGGGGCTACAGTGATTAGAGAAGGAACCTGAGCTAGGCTTTTATGACTTGATATGATTTGGATAGATCTAGTCAGTTTATTTCAGTGAAACAAACATCCTAAGAAGAGACATGGGCACAGCATATAACATATGCAATAAGGATGACATCTTTGGGGAAATAGTTGAAGTAAAGCAGAAACTATGTGTCACTACTTTATTTAACAAATAGAGTTGAATTGGTGGGTAGTTGAGCCCCTGGTAGTAGTGTTATTATTTTTATTATTAATAGGTTCCATTTATTAAATGTATTAGGCACTAAATTCTTTCATGCACACCTTCAATTAAACCCAATTGTTAAGCCCAAAAGATAGGTAATATTTTCTCATGATTCAGGTAAAGAAATGAAAGCTTAGCAAGTTTAAATAGAGTCAGTATAGTGTGATGGTTAAAAGCATCAACACTATACCCTCACTCTTCCCTTAAAATATCTAGAAACATTTTACCATGTTCTGATAAATACAACTACTGTATAATTTCTAATGATCACACCATAACCTGATATATGAAGTTGCCATGCATAATTAAGCCAATCACCTGTCTTTGTAGGTTGCTTCCAATTTCTTCTTGTTCTTATAAATGATTCTGCAATGACTTCATCATTTATCGAATTACCAGAAATGTTAGTCCTAAAACAAAGTTATGCCCACTTGTCAGATTAGATCGGTAGATAATCACGCCGCCCTTCAGAAAGTTTTTAAGAATTTCTAGTTCAATCAACAGTGTATTAACATTCTCATCTCCTCATCTCATTGCCAATACTAGTTATTGTTCTGCTTTTAAGTATTTTCCAACCTGATAAGTGCAATATCATCTCATATTTTGAAGTCACTTATTACTAATATTTTATTTTTTTGTGTGATGTTGGGATTGAGCCCAGGAGCATTCTAATCCCAATTTAAACTGCTAGCCTTATAGTATCACTTATTTTGGGGGAAATAGAGTCTCCTAAATTGCTAGGGAAAAGACTGGCTTTGATGAGGCTGGTTTCAAACCAATGATCCTACTGTGTCAGCCTCCCAAGCACTGTAATTGCAGGTATGCACTACCATGCCCAGCTTTACTAATACTTTAAACATGCTTATTGAAAAATATAGTTTTGTAAAGTTTCTGTTTGTTATTTTTCTGTAAGTTTGCTTATCTTTTCTTTTTTATATTAGTGCATTATAGTCATACATCTTAATGGAGTACAAGATGGTAGAGGCATACATGCACACACCACTCATTTAGCCCTTCCCCAGTTCCCCTCCCCCATGTCTGCCATTCCTTTTCCCTTCCTCCTTCTCATGTTTGGCTTAATGTTTTATATGTTTATGAATGTATGTCATGTAAGTTAAGGATTTTCCTCTTTCCCCTCCCAACCCCTTCAGTTAGGTTGACTTATTTGCTCATCTATGGTTTCTCCTTCCTCCTCTAGGGTTCCTCCTATGACCCTTTTTCTCCCTAGTTTCCACATATTAGGGAGAGCATCCAATTTCTTAGTTTTTGTGACTGACTAATCTCACTTAGCATAATGTTCTCCAGTTACATCTATTTCTCCCCAAATGAGATAATTTTGTTCTTTATGGCTGAGTAAAATTCCATTGTGTATATAACCCATAGTTTTGTAATATATTCATCTGTTGATAGACATCTTGGATTGTTCCATAGTTTGGCAATTATGATAGGCAGAATAAATATCATCAAAATGGCCATTCTTTCAAAAGTGATTTACAGATTGAATAAATACCCATGAAAATTATCAATATCATTTCTCACAGATGTAGAAAATCAGTCCTTAAATTCATTTGAAACAACAAAGAAACCAGAATAGCCAGAGTAGTTCTCAGCAACAAAAACAATGTAGGAGGCATCATAATATCTGACTTCATACTATACTACAAAACCATAGTAATTAAAAAAAACAACAGCAGCATGATGTTGGGTGTGGGGGTACACGCTTGTAATCCCAGCATTTGAGAGGCTGAGACAGGAGAATCTGGGTGTGCAGCCAGCCTTAGCTACTTAATGAGGCCCTTTGTAACTCAGTGAGACCCTGTTTCAAAAATTTTTTTATTCAAAAGAATAAAAAATAGGGCTGGGGTTGTAGCTCAGAGGTAGAATGTCCCTGGGTTTAATCTCCAGAAGCCCAGAACCACAGAAAAAGAAAAAAATTTAGATGGATCAAAGACTTGGAAAGTAGACTAGAGACCTTGCAGCTTCTTGAAGAGGGCATAGGTCCAACACTGCAACACATAGGCACAGGTAAAAACTTTCTCAAAAAAAAAAAAAACACCCAAAGGCACAAGAAATTAAAAAGAGCATCAATACATGGAACTGGATTAAACTGAAGAGTTCTGTACAGCAAAGAGAACTATTGAGAACTTTCACAGAGAGCTGAGAAAATGGGACAACATTTTTGCCAACTATTCCTTCCATAGAGGACTAACATCTAGAATATACAGAAAACTCAAGAAACTCACTGCTAATAAACAAATAACCCAATTTAAAAATGGGCAAGTCCTAGGCGATGTGCACATGCTTGTAATCTCAACATTTAAGAGGCAGAGACTGGAGGATCTTTGTTGCGGACTGCCTCAGCTACATAGCAAGGCCCTTTGCAAGGCAGTGAGACCCTGTTTCAAAAATAAAAGACTAAAAAATAGGGCTGGGAGTGTAGCTCAGAGGTAGAATGCCCCTGGGTTCCTTCCCCAGTACCTCAAAAAAAAAAAAAAGAAAGAAAGAAAGAAAGAAAGAAAGAAAGAAAGAAAGAAGAGAAAAGAAAAGGGCTAAATATACACTTCATAAAAGAAGAAATTCAAATGACCAATAAATGTATGAAAAAATGTTCAACATCATTAGCAATCAGAGAGATGCAAATCAAAAATACCCTGTGATTTCATCTAAGTCCAATTAGAATGGCAATCATTCAAAACACAAACAACAACAAATGCTGGCGATGATGTGGAGAAGTGAGAACTCTGATATATTGTTGGTAGGACTGAAAATTAGTGAAATCAATTTGGAAAACAGTATGAAGGATTCTCATAAGAATGGGAACAAATGTACCATATGATCCAGCACTACCACTTCTGGGTATCCACCCAAAAGAATGGAAACCAAACTACCAAACTAATGCATGTGTATCTATGTCCCTGTGAGTTTTTTAAAGTAACATGTTTTATTAGAAAGAAGTTTTCATGACTGTGATGGTTCCTTTTGACTCGTGTATTTTGAATGTATGTGTGTGAGAATGCTTTGTTTGGTAAGAGTTTGAAACAGAGTATGGATTCACATGAAAGTTAATAAGACCTTTCTTAAAATTCAATCTCAGCATGTTCTACTTTTGCTTTAATACCCTTTGATAGCTTCCATTTGCCATGGAATAAAATCTATATTTTAAAACTTGGAATATGAGGTCCACTGTGACCTGATTTTTATTGATCTTTATAGCTTTTTTCCTAACTTTCATTTTTTGAGAATAGATTGTGTCCATCCCTTTCCAGGACCATTTTCATTAATGTCATATCAGTGGCTTAACACCCATTAGCGACATGTAGAACAGGTAGGGCAGCAGGCTCTGTGGTGGCAGAGTTCAGCCTCTCTGCTCTGAAAAATGACATTCTGGCCCAAAGCTGTCCATCCAACAAGTCACACAAAGCCTTGCTGCTGATCAGCTTTTTTTGTTTTGTTTTGGGTTTTTTTGGTGGTACTGGGGTTCCTGGAAGCCCTTCTACCTCCGGGCTACACTCCCAGACCCATTTTTACATCTTTTTTTATTTGGAAACAGGGTCTCTTAAGCCAGCACCGCTGGCTTCGAACCTGCATGATCCTCCTGTCTCTGCCTCCCAAGAGCGGATTACAAGCGTGCGCCACCACACCCAGCTCAGTTTGTCTTTTTTATGAAGACTTTGTGCTGATCTTTGAGTCATGACTCTCTCATCCTTATCCCCAAGTGGCTTATCAAAAATTTTTTTCCAACCACATTTAGTTTTTTCCTTGAAATGAATGTTTCTTTCTTTCTTTTTCACTCCCTCCCTCCCTCTTTCCCTCTCCCTCCCTCCTTCCCTCCCTCCCTACCTCTCTTTCTTTCTTTCTTTCTTTCTTTCTTTCTTTCTTTCTTCCTTTCTTCCTTTCTTCCTTTCTTTCTTTCTTTCCCTTTTATGCGGTACTGGAGCTAGAACCCAGGGGAATTCTACCTCTGAGCTAAACTCAGAGTGAAACAGGGTCTCACTAAGTAGCTGAGGCTGTCTGCAAACTGCAATCCTCATGTCTTGGCCTCCTAAATGCTGGGATCACTAGCATGTGCCACCATGCCCAGCTTGAATTTTTCTTAAGGTTTTTTCCTCCATTTTGCTTTAGTGTTATTTATAGAAAAGGACCTCAAGAAATATAACATGTAGCCCAACATTTACTGAGAATCTGCCCTCAAGCTTCCTTTGTTGCTAGCATGGTGTTGCATGTCTATAATCCCAATAGTTGGGAGGCTCAGACAGGAAGACAACAGGTTAGAGGCCAGCCTCAGCAATTTAGAGATGCCCTCAGCAGTTTAGTGAGATTCTGTTTCAGAATAAAAAATAAAGTAAAGCCGAGGGTATAGCTCAGGATAAAATAGCCCTGGGTTAAATCTGCAATACCACCAAAATGACACACACACACACACACACACACACACACACACACACACACCACAAACTTCTTTTTTTTTTCTTTCTTTGTGCTTATGTATGATTGTTCTTGTTTTCTCTGATATCCCCTACCCACCTAGTTGATATGCTACTTCTTTTGTGGATACTACTCCAGGCAATATGCTCTTCCTTGACTGCACCCTATAATTCTTGATAGTAATAGCACTTACCACCTTGAGCCACTCCAAGCAGTGACAGACACTATGAGGTCATATCAACCTTATGCAGTAAGGTTTAGATAATGCTTGTCTATGTGGAGACAATGCCACTAAGAAAGACACTGTTACAAAGATTAACTAGGAGAGTGAAATTTTGTAGAGAGCATTTTCCAGTCTTGAGGTGGTAGTAAGCCCCTAGAGGTGGATGGTAGTAATGAGGACAAAAAGGAAGAGCAGGCATGAGACATTTTAGACAAGGAATTATGGAACTGGTAAAATAATGTCTAGGAGAAAAAAGTGTAAGGGAAATGTAAAACATCTTCAAAATTCGAATTCAGATACGAATATTTGAGTCATCTGTGTAATGTCATGGACTCAGAAAGAAAGGAACCTAAAAAGTAAAAATAAATCAGAAAATGAGGTGTTAGGGAATCTCTACACTTGGTAGTGATAAAAAAG
This sequence comes from Muscardinus avellanarius, assembly GCF_963383645.1. NCBI lineage: Eukaryota > Metazoa > Chordata > Mammalia > Rodentia > Gliridae > Muscardinus > Muscardinus avellanarius. Next base: position 92,502,355 of record NC_137790.1, on the reverse strand, counting down.
AGTACAGGAAAATAAAAATAACTGGGATGAATGGTTAATGAACTGGAAGAATAACCCCTAAATTGTAGTATCCCCAAAGATACTACAAAGAACAATGAATGTCTCAAGAATTTTGAAGATTAGTCAATACACTGTCAAAGGACAAAAGAAAAAAGAAAGAGTAAAGGGCCTAAGAAAATGATCCTTGGGTTTGACAACAAAGTTATTAGTGATATTAAAATGAAAACCTCAGACTGGACATGGTGGTACACACCTGTAATCCTGAACTTGCGAGGCTGAGATAGGAAGATCACAGGTTCATAGTCAGCCTCAGAAACTTAGTAAGAACTTATTTAAAAAATAGAGATGGGGTGTAACTGAGAGTTAAAATGTCTCTGGGTTAGCCGGGCATGGAGGCGCACGCTTGTAATCTCCGTGCTTGGGAGGCGGAGACAGGAGGATCACGCAGGTTTGGAGCCAGCCTTGCTGGTTTAAGAGACCCTGTTTCCAAATAAAAATATAAAAATAGATCTGGGAGTGTAACCCAGAGATAGAAGGGTTTCCAGGAACCCCAGTACCAAAAAAAAATTCTTCTGGGTTCAGTCCCCAGTACCATAAAAAAGAGAAAAAGATGACAACCTTAGAGTAATGGAAAGTTACCACACCACAATTCCATGGATGCAGTTGAATTATCTGTCCTACTTACTGACTACATAGTTTTTAACTTAGTAAGTATGTTACCCAGGAGTTCAGTTTCTTCTTTTATAATTTGTGTCTTTATGAAAAATATTTGCAAACTAAGTTTTCAGTGAATGTTATGCATTTCCATGATTACATTCATAATTAGAGCCAGATGGAAGCAAGAGGTAGGAAATTTAGTTATTAAAGATGAGAAAAATAAAAAAAAATGAGTGAATGGCAGCACCTAGAACAAGGATCAGGGTTGAATGAGCATTTAGTTACGTTGGTCTGAAAGCAGGGAACTCCTGGGCATGGCTAAATACAGAAGGGGAGACTTTCAATGTGGAAGATGGGTATCAGTGGGAGTAGCACTTAGGGTAAATAGCATGATCTTCAGATGGAGGGACAGAGCCTCTTCCTCTGAGATTGGTGGGAAGATTGAGACCCAGATATAGAGACAGGGACTTGTCAGAATGAAGAGGAAATGAAGCTACTTCTGTGGGATACCTCAGTTATGTGCTGGAAAGAGAAGGGACAGTTATAGAAGGAGGGTTAGGAAGAGTAATGACATCTGAGAGGGGACTTAGAGGCAAAAATATCGTGTGAATCATTGCCATGGTATTATCTTTTTGTATAATAAATATTAGTCCCTTCCAAGGAATTGCAGACTCTAACATTTGTGATCACCATCTATCATAAGTCATAATACTGAACATTGGTTCAGTTCATGTAGCACAACATGACTATTAGGAAAAAATGAATGCTTTTTAAAAATTGAATACAATAACACATATGATAACTTCATTTCTGAAATATCCTTCCATCTTTCCTTTTTTTCTCTTTTATTTCTCTTGTAATACTGGGAATTGTACCCAGGGGCATTCTACCTCTGAGCTACATCCTCAGCCTTATTTATTTATTTATTTATTTATTGCAGTACTGGGGATGGAACCCAGGGGCATTCTACCTCTGAGCTACACCCAGTGTCCTATTTTTTATTCTTTATTTTGAAACAGGGTCTCACTAAGTTACAGAGGGCCTCACTAAGAAGCTGAAGCTATCCACAAACCAGGATCCTTCAATCTCAGCCTCCCGAATGCTGGGATTACAAGTGTGCGCCATCATGCCTGGCTTATTTTTTATTTTGAAACAGAGTCTTACTAAGTTTCTGAGGGTCTCATTAAGTTGCTGAGACTGGCCTTGAACCTATGGTCTTCCTGTCTCAGCCTCCCAAGTACTGTGATTACAGGCATGTGCCACCATGCCAGGTTTGATAAATTTATTTCTCAACTGAAGATTCAAGTACATGGCTAAATGCAGAATTTGCATATATTTTCTAGTTTTGAGAACCATCTGGGAGATGAAGTTTGTATACTGATATTTTGGATTCTGCAGGACAAACTTTCATGGTCTATAAATTGAAAAGAAGGGTCACTTTGAAACTCAGAATCACATGGTCAATATGTCTTTATGGCGACTTCTATGTTGAATAACATATGACTTACATTAGCATGTGAAGTGAGAGATAGATGAGATGGATATGAGAATATGCCTCTATTCCTCAAAGGTCATAATTGGCTGGAAAGGAGTGATGGCTGCTTGGAGAAGTTACTTGTACCCTATGGTTTGCCACTCACCTGTCAGTACTGAAGTACTGGCGGTTCCATTGATCTCTAAATACTGATTATGAGGATAACGTATTATTCAATATTACATAGGCTTTCTTGATTTTTTTATAAAAATATTTTCTTGTCTTATAATTTTAAAGTAGAATATGGAAAGAATAAGAGATTAGCATGGCTTACTTCTAGTGTGTGTGTGTGTGTGTGTGTGTGTGTGTGTGTGTGTGTGAGCATTTGGAGATGGAAGCCAGAGGTATTTGATTGCTGAGCTATACCCCATGCCCTATTTTTTATTCTTTATTTTGAAACAGGGTCTCACTAAGTTGTGAAGTGCCTCACTAAGTAGCTGAGGCTGTCCTTCACCTGAGGTCTCAGCCTCCCGAATGCTGGGATTACAAGTGTGCGCCACCACACCCGGCTGGCTTACTTCTTTTCATACATGCCTGACTCTAGGAGGTAACTGAGTTTGGGAGTCATGTTATAATCCAACAGTATTATTGTGTTTTGACGCAATATTTTGAGTACAGCCCTGAGTTATGTCAACCACTTATTAACTATAGATAAAGTAGAGATACTAATGATTATTAAACTTTTGACATATTAAAAACTTCAAATTTATAATTTAATTTCTTAGTTATTGTATTCTGTATAGTTTTTTTTTTAAAAAAGTTTATTAAGGTGTGACTAACATTTTAAAACTATAGATATTTAAGGTATACAACTTCATGAGTTTGGAAATAAGTATATACCCATGAAAACTTCATCACAATATTCTAAATATATAAATCACTTTTAGCAGCTTCTCTTGCCTTTTAAGTTTATTTTGTACATATTATAAGAACAGTTAACATTGAGATATATCCTCTTAGCAAGTTTTAAGTATAAAATATAGTGTTAACTATAGACATTATACTCTAATGATCTCTAGGACTTATTCACCTTGTAAAACTGAAACTTCTATACCTATTAACTGACATTTCCTCTTTTTCTCCTCCCCCTATTTCCTGGCCAATCATTATTCTACTCTCTTGCTATGAATTTGACTGTTTTAGATTTCTCATATGAGTGAGATCATATATTTGTCCTTCTGTATCTGGATTATTTTGCTTAACATGATGACCTCCAGATTCAGTTATGTTATCATAAGTGATAGGATTTCCTCACTTTTGAAGGCTGAATAATATTCTGTGTGTATACAATGAGATATTATAAAAAATATACAAAAAATATGGGGAGAGAAGAAGATGGCAACATAGAGGGAGACAGTGTGTTTCAGTCACTCTGAGACTTGAAACTCAACCACTGGGAAGACTGTTTCTTGACAAGGTAAGAAAAGCAGTGAAAACTCAACAAACAATAAAGTTGAAACACGGTGGAATCAGATCCAGAACTCTAAAGAGCTCCATGAATCTTGCCTGGTGAACTGAGAGCTATGGTGGTGGCACCATCTTGGCCATGCCATGCCAGTGCTGGCTGTTGCTGGCATGGTGGCTCTCAGAAATGGCAAAGAAGCAGTAGATGACTGTGAAACCAGTGACTAGAGACCATCGTCAAAAGCAGTTGACATTCCTCTCCACTATCGACAAGGACTCATCTACCCAGAGCGCTCAACCAGATCCTGACACTGCAGATCAACCCATCTCTTCCTTCCAGGACCAGGATTATTATTAATCAAGACAATAAATTAACAAGCAATCCCAGTGGGAAACCATCCTGTGCAGCTACAGGGATTTGTGTTGCAAGGAATAGTCACATGGGGTCTGAGACTTTAAAAATCACACCTGTGAAGGTAGGGATGGGGGAGGTACTATCAGATATAGCAGAAACATCAATTAGCAGACACTATATAGAGACATTCAGATGGGAGCATAGCAAACAGCTCACCAACCCTTGTAGGGTCGGCAGGGCTCACCACATACACCCAACTGTTGTTTTTTGGAGGAAAAAAAACCTATGGAGTGGCAAACTCAGAAAGCAATAAACTTGTGTCTGGCTCTGTTTGGGCACTACAAGCACCAAAATCAAAAGGGGCTCATGTGATTGCAGCCTTTCAGTGCAGCAGTGATGTCCCTGGGGCTAAATAACTGAATCTCTCAAGCCACAGGTTTAGAACTTTACAATCTCTTTCTGCCAAAGCTTGGGCCTTGGATGGAGAGTGGTGACAGTGGTGGTGCCATTTTGGCCAGTCCACACCTGGAGGCTAGGCCACATCTGGAGGCCAGGAGGTCATGAGGCCAAGAGCCTGGCAGGGCTTCACTTGATCACAGCTACACATTGGGAACTCAACACTCTCTCTGCCAATAAAGTTTGTGCCTGGCATGCATGCATGCTAGTGACTTACAGTATTCCAAATGGCCATTGTAAGCAGATCAGGGGTAGTGTCCCGGGGGCCATCAAAGGTCAGTGAGCCAGGCCATAAGCATGGAACATAGCAATTGCTGGCCTCCACAAAGTCTGGAGGTCAGTGTTCTGCAGTATCATGGGCTCACAATCAGCAGAGAAGCAGTGGTGTCTGTGGGGCACTAAATCCTTACCAGCAGGCTGCCTGTAGGCACTGAACAGAACATCATAGTCTCTGGCCCCAGGGAGTTTGAGCCTGGAGAGCATGGCGCCTGCAGACAAGCAGAAATTCTTGTTTGCTTGCACTAATAACTATATATAGTCAAAAAGGCTTTGGGAGACAAGCTCAAAAATTTGATTATATGAGTCAGATTGGTAGAGGCAAATATATACTCCCAGCATAGACCTTATTATGAAGGAATAACAGACACAGAGAACTTACACACAAAGAGTAAGAAAATGTCAAGACAACAGAAACATAAATCTGAGAACTCTGAATATATGAGAATGAGGAAAATAAGTAAACAGCAGACTCTCACAACTCAACAGCAAGGGAGATTACCAATACTGGTCTGCAGAAAATCCAAGAAGAAGAATTCTGAATTTTCAGTTGACAGGAAATTAAGGAGGAAATTGAGGCCTTAAGAGAGAACTAAAAAGAAGCTTTGAGCGAAATGAAGGAATCAATAAATGAATTAAAGACCTCAATAGAAACCGACACTGTCAGACTAGACCACATGTAAAACAGGGTTTCACTCTTGGAAGACAGTTAATTCAAAACTTAAAACACAGTCAACATTATACAGAAGACATTACAACAACAAATACCTAAACATCCAAGAAATATGGGACAATATGAAATGTCCTAACTTACAGATAAAAGGCTTTGGAAAGGTCTATAAGCACAAACCAAGGGTATCAGAAACCTCTTCAGAGAAATAATTTCAGAGAATTTTTCTAAACATTAAAAAAGGCTTGGAAATCTACATACAGGAGACATTTAGAACACCATCAAGACAAGATAAAAGAAGGACTTCCCCATGCCACATAGTAATCAAAATGACTAACATAGAGGCCAAGGAGAGAATATTAAAAACAGTGAGAACAAATGAATGTGTAACATTCAGGGGCAAACCAATAAACATCACTCTAGACTTCTCTGCTCAAGTCATGAATGCCAGGAAGAACTGGTATGATTTACTTCAGACCCTGGAAGAAAACAACTTCCAACCAAGACTGCAAAGATATTATTCAAAATTGATGGAGAAATAAAGATGTTCCAAAGCAAGCAGAAACTTAAAGAATTCATGATTACCAAGCCAGCACTAAAGAAAATACTTTGAAAATTAAAACACAAAAAAGAAAGAAGGATTTCCAGAAGCTGGAGAGAGGCAAACTCCACCAGGAGGGAAACTAAGCAAAAGAGAAATAACACTACATCTAACAGAAAATATAACTAAAATGATAGAGAACAAAAATTATATATCTATAATAACACTGAATATCAAAGTTCTTAAGTCCCTAATTAAAAGACATAGACTGGCAATGTAGATTAAAAAACATAATTCAACTATATGTTGCTTACAAGAAATTTACCTTACAGTCAAAGATATCTATATACCAAAAGTGAAAGGATGGAAAAATATATACCATGCAAATGGAGACCAAAAACAAGCAGGGTTAGCAATGCTCATATCCGACAAAACAGATTTTAAGCTAAAACATATCAGAAGAGACAAAGCAGGTCACTTATAATTAATAAAAAGAACAATCCAACAAGAATATAACATGATAGTAAACATTTATGCCCCAAATATGAGTGTACCCTCCTTTGTAAAACAAATTCTTTGGCACATCAGGTCTCAAAAAGACACAAGTATAATAATGTTGGGAGATTTCAAGAGACCACTCATGCCATTAAATTGATCTTTCAGACAAAATATGAATAAAGATTATTTAAATCTAAGGACCACCATAAACAAAATGAACCTAACAAATATATAGAATATTTTAACCAGAACAGATTAATACACATTTATCTCAGTTACCCATGGAACATTCTTCAAAATAGATCACATCTGGGCCACAAAGCAAGCACCAAAAAAATTTTAAAAAATTTCCTGCATCTTTTCTGATCACCACAGATTGAAAGTAAAAAATCAACAACAGGAAGATCAAAAGAAATTACATAAGTACATGGAAACTGAATGACACATTCCTAAATGAGGACTAGATCAGAGAAAAAAATCAGGAGAGAAAAAAAAATGTCTGGAATTAAATGAAAATAGACACACAATCTACCAAAATCTATGGGACATTTTGAAAGTGGTGGTAAGAGAAAAAAATTATAGCACTGAGTATCCACATAAGAAAGATAGAAAGTCACCAAATAAACAACCTAGTGAACACCTCAAGGATTAGAAAACCAGGAACAGTCTAATCCCAAAGCCAATAGAAGGCAGAAATAATTAAAATTAGAGCAGAAATCAATAAAATAGAGAAAAAAATTATATATATATATATATATATATATATATATATATATATATATCATATGTATGTTCAATAAAACAAAAGGCTGGTTCTTTGTTTGACAAACCCCTAGCCAATTTAACCCAAAGAGAATCAACCCAAATTATTAAAATCAGAAACAAAAGAGGAGACATCACCATAGATAGTAGAGAAATTCACAGACTTATTAGGAGCTATTTAAAAAATTTTTATTCCAATAAACTGGAAAACATGGAAGAAACTGATAGATTTTTAGACACAAACAACCTACTTAAATGGAATAAAGAGCATATAGAATGTCTAAACTGACCAATAGCAAGCAAAGAGATACAAACAGCCATAAAAAGCCCAAGAATAGCCAAAGTCTACATGAATTTCCAGCTGAATTCTACAAAATTTTTACAGAAGAACTAAATCTATTATTCCAAAAATTATTCTGTAAAATTAAAAGAAATAAAATTCTTCCAAACTTCTTCTATGAGGCCAGTATCACATTAATACCAAAACCAAATAGAGATACTTTAAGAAAAGAAAATTACAAACCAATATAATTGATGCACATAGATGCAAAAATTCTAAGCAAAATATTATCCATGCACATCCAAAACCACATCAAGAAAATTGTATACCATAACCAATCCCAGGAAAACAAGGCTGGTTCATAATATGAAAATCAGTATATGCTATTCTCTACATAAATAGAACTAAAAAAATCACATAATCATCTCAATAGACAATAAAAAAGCATTTGACAAAATACAACATCCATTCATGTTAAAAACACTGCAGAAAATCAGAATAAAAGGAATGTAGCTCAACATCATTAAGGCAATGTATAAAAAAAAGCAAAGCCAACATAATATTGAGTGGGGAAAAACTGCAAGAATTTCCTTTAATATAAAGAACATGACAACATAATATTGAATGGGGAAAACTTCTAGAATGAAAATTATAAACACTAAAAGAAATTGAAGAAGGTCTTAGAAGATGGAAAGATCTTCCTTGTTTTTAGATAGGCAAAATAAATATTATCAAAATGGCCATTCTACCAAAACTGATCTACAGAGTGAATGCAATTCCTATCAAAATAACAATATCATTCTTTGCAGACCTAGAAAAATTAGTCATAAACTTTATATGCTTTGGGATCTTTAGCTTAATTTTATATTTGAAATGTAAGTCACCAAGAAAATGATTCTGCATTGACTGGGCTCATTGACTGTTTCATTGATAAACCCTTAAATGTTACCATTCTTAGATCTTTCATCTCAAACTGGCCAATTTCTTTGGAAGAAAATTATCCAGTTTACTGCCTGGATGTAAAAACCTGACTACCAGATTTTTAGGAATTTGTCATAATATATTTAGGCCAGAGATTCTCAAACTGTGGGACCCAGAGACTTCCCAATGTTTCAGAGATTCCAGAATCAAAACTATTTTCATAAATAATACTAAGGTGTTATTTGCCATTTTCATGGTGTTACTATTTTCACTGGCAATGTAAATTACACCATGGGGAAATTGCTAGTGCCTTACACTAATAAACACAGCAGTACCAGATTCTTCTGGCAGTCATTGTATTCTTCACATGCTAATAGTAAAGACAAAAAAGCCAGTTTCACTTAAGAATGTCTTTGATGAACCATAAATGTATTATTATTTAATCTAGACCCTTAAATGTACATTTTTTACTATTTAATTTGATGAATGGTGAGATATACATAAAGCATTCTGTAGCATACCAAAATAGAGTAGTAGCATGGGGGAAAAACATCTGTGCAGTTGAGTTACAAGTTCTGCTACTTGCTTTCTTCAAAGGACACCATTTGTACTTGAAAGAATGATCAACAAAGGATGGTTATTCAGCTATAGCTATTCGGTGGGATTTCCTCAAAAATAAACAAAATACTTTGTCACACCATGGAAAACAACTGATGGTATTTGCCACCAGTGATAAAATTTGAGTTTTCTAGTGAAGTTTAAAAAATTTTAAAAACATATATTCGCCACCATGCGCCATGAACTAGAAAGCATCCCAATATCAAGGCCATAAATGATAGTAAGCATATGATATTTTTATATTATAGAATAAAATGTGCTAATATTTGAAAGATTTTCCTAAATCAGTGAACTGGTATTTTCAAATGCCAGTGTAAATGTTACTAAATTATGCATAGATAAATGTATAAGATATAGCAATAGATCTTAGACTACAAAGATTTAATTAATTTCAAATTCTAGAAAAAAACTTTCCATAAAGAAGAACAAAATTATCTCATTTGCAGGAAAATTGATGCATCTAGAGAATATTATGCTAAGGGAGGTAAGATTAGCCAGTCACAGAGAGCAAAGCTTCATATGCTTCCTTTCATATAAAAAAGCTAGGAAGAAATTAGGATACAAGAGTGACCCCCAGACAAAACAGATACACCCCAGTGGAGACATAGAAGTGGTCTTGAAAGTGAAGTGGGGGCAGAAGAACTGATGAAGGAAACACTTCCATTGACAGTATGTGTCTATACAAAATGATCAGTGCTGATCTCAATTTCCTGTAAGAGGAAGGGAAGGAAGTGGGGTGGGCACCAGGGGAGAAGCTCACTAAGTGCTGATGTTCCCATCCCATTACTCTGAACTTCATTATGATGTGAGATTAAAATGCACCAATGAAAGTACATTAAAGCCGGGCGTGGTGGCGCACGCTTGTAATCCCCGCACTTGGGAGGCTGAGACAGGAGGATCACATGGGTTCAAAGCCAGCCTCAGCTACTTAGTGAGACCCTGTTTCCAAATAAAATATAAAAAAAGGTCTGGGAGTATAGCCCGGAGGTATAAAGCCTCTGGGTTCCACCCCCAGTACCACCAAAAAAAAAAGTATATTAAAAGAAAAAAAAAGATTACTTGTCAGACAGGATGAGGTGGTACATTTCTATAATCCTAGCTACTCAGGAGGGTGAGGAAAGAAAATCACCTTTTGAGGTGAGCCTGGGAAACACAGGGGGACCCTATCTTAAATGAAAATAAGAAGGATTTATGCTATAGCTCAGTGGTAGACTTCCTAGTTTTAATTCTTAATGTTGCGAAAAGAAAAAAAGAAAGAAGAGAAAATTTGCTGTCATTTTGGTATAGCATCAAAGAAAAATATTCACAACTACCTGAAGAGCTTATTTAAATATACCTCCCTTTCTAACTACTAATCTTCATGAGGCTGATTTCTCTTGTTCTTCTTTCAGGGAAACAACATATCATGATAGATTGACTACAAAAACAGATGTGACTCTCATTTTTTTTTTTTTTTGAAAATACAGTTGTCTCATAAAATATGTTCTCTATATTAAAATGAATAAACTTTCTATTATTATTTTTATGAACTAATAAGTAAATATTTAGCTTTTCTTTTTTTGTAATAAGATAAATGACAGATGTAACCAACATGAACAAAAATTTTGAAGATTCTTAAGAGACTAAAGAGTCCAAAGTGATGCTGAAACTAAAATGTTTAAGATACCCCACATAGACAATGAGTTAATCTCTTCACCCATCATGTTTACTAGGTGGTCCCACACCTCCACTTTCTCACACCTGATATCTTCTCATCTGGAATTTCCGCTGCCTATTGCCAGCAGGAATCTGAGAATTTAGTTTTTCTCCACATAAATCTCCAAGCCCCATATCCTCTTTGTTGTATGAGTCAACATGCAACTCCCCAGGATGATACCTAGGCTCATTGTTTTCCATTTTTCTAAGTCAGTTACCATTCATTTTGTCACTATTCCAAAAGTTCAGTGATATGTCTTGAGTTTTTGTCATCTTCTCTCCCATTCTTTTAACCTTGAGGGTTTATATATTTTTTCTTTTTAGTACCGTGGTTGAACCCAGGGGCATTTTACCTCCAAACTATACCCCTACCTCTATTTAATTTTTTTATTTTAAAACAGAATCAACTAGGTTGCCGGGGCTGGCTTCAAACCTATGATCCTCCTTTCTATTCCTTACAAGTATTGGGATTACAGGCATGTGCCACCATGTCTGGCATATCAATTTTTAAAAATTTCTTTTCTGTCATCTTAGTGGACATTTGGATGGCAGTGGAGGTAGCTGCATGTGTTTGAGAATAGATGTACCATGGTGTATGATTCTGGCATATGAGTCAACATGTGGAAGCTAGTGAATGGAAGCTATTTGTAATAGGATGTTTAATTTAAAAACATTAAAAAAATAAAATTCCTCCAAAATATGAGGGATCTTTATTCAATAGAAAGGGGATTTTTAGAATATTTGTTATATATTTTTAGTTCAAATATCTGTTTTGCTTTAATTACTTAGAAATAATAAGGAACTTTTAAGTTCTTAAAATTGAGGGGAGAGAAATGGTTTCATTTTACAAAATAAAGATCTAGAAAAGGCCAATGTTTGGGTCAGAATTAGCTGCATTGTCCATCTAACCAATTTGTAACTAAAATGGTTTGTGTTCATTTTGAGTTATCTTATAGTTGCTTCTAATATAAACATAGTGATATTTGGGATTGAATATTGACTTTTTTATATTTAAATCCATTTAAAACACTGCATTATTATCAGGCTTTATTTGATATTTCCAAAGTATCATTATGAATATGGTGATCAAAAAATTTATCGTGAAAGAGTTTAACTGATTTATGACTATATTTCAACCCTCACATTGATTATATTATTTGAGGTCAAGGAAACCTCAGTTTTATGAAGCTACAGCATAAAGTAAAAAATAGCTATATTATTCACTTCCCAGATATAAAACACAAAATTGTCAAACCAGAGTAGAGACTAGAATTGTTTGATTTTGACACTAATGATTATATATTAACAACTACTGGTAGGATAAGTTGTTTGTATCTTGGAAGTTAAGGACCAGAATCAGGAATGATCTTTTTATGTTATAAGTAAACAACTTGCTGAATTCAGAATATCATAGAAACTGAGAAATAGAATGCAGCTTGAAAATCATCTTTTCCAGCATCAGCACTTACTATATGAAGCAGTGAAGATACAGAAATGTAGAGTAGATTGTCCAGGGCCACACTGCAGCTTCGCAGTAGCTGCTGTCTTGAAACCTGGGTGTGCAGCCCCCAGCCCAGTGTTCCCTCCAGTGTATCCACTTCATCAGAGACAAAGGCTGGGGGAAAATGAAGGGACTTTTCCAGGTGTGACATCCTTATTTTCTTGTCTATGGTGTAAATCTTCCTCCTTCTTCTAGGGTTCAACAAAGCTTCCTTGCTGACTTTACTCTGCCCATCCCCTCATCATCTTTATTTCTTTTGTACACCTGTTCACATCTTCCCTGACCCAGTAAAGCACTCCATCGTTGTCTCAGCATGTTTGTCTATTTCTTCACTAAATATCAATATTCTGTCTCCCCAGCTAGACAGACAATAGCGCTTTTGAAGGCAGAACCCTATTAAAAGTAACTAAAGGCCTGTTTCCCCCAGAGAAAATAGGACTCTGCAAACAGAGGTGCTCAGCTGCTTCAGTTGTATTGCTGGAAGATCTGGCTGATTATATAGATGCAAGGCTTCTCCACATCAAAGGATATTAACTTTATTAAATTAAAAATCAAGCATCATGTAGAAATAAAGAAGAAAAGAGCATGTAAGAACCAAAAAATACAGGTTTGTTTTTTAGTTCATGTCATGCTATTTTCAGGTTTCTGCTAAGCACTGGGTTACACTTTAAAAAAAAAAAAGAAGATAAGAACCTGGAAAGGGTAGGACTTTACTGAGAGCAATACTTCGGGCTGGGAGTTGTAACTCAATGGTAGAGTGCTTGCCTAGCATACACAGGGCCCTGGGCCCAGTCTCTCTCTCTTCTCTCTTCTCTCTTCTCTCTTCTCTCTTCTCTCTTCTCTCTTCTCTCTTCTCTCTTTTCTCTCTCTCTCTCTCTCTCTCTCTCTCTCTCTCTCTCTCCCTCTCTCCTCTCTCTCTCTCTCTCTCTCTCTCTCTCTCTCTCTCTCTCTCTCTCTGACACACACACACACACACACACACACCAATACTTTCTTCACCAATACTTTCTTGCACATAGATACTTTATAATTAATCCTATTCTCTAGACACAGAGCCTTAGAGACAAGGCTTGCCATGTGCCTTGTTCTGTGTGTTCAGTGCATGCCAGCCCTGGCTGAGGCTAGGATGGTGCACTCTCTCCTTCTCTGCCAGGGACTTTCTTCTATTGGTCTTTCTAGAGAAGTGTACTCTTTAAGTGCTTTTCACAGAGAGGCATCTTTACCTAATTTTCACAAAGGGATTTTAAAGGCCACTCCCTTTAGCTCAGCGTGCCTAAAGATTAGAAGGAACAGTAAGATATACAGAGTGGCTCACCGCTGGCACACAGACTGGGAGCATTGGGAGAAAGCATAAGGAGAAATAAAGCAGTATGAAGAACAAATGCAGAGGATTTGTAAGAGGAACTGTGACTACTTAGCATGAAGGAAGGTAGAGAACATATCAAAAGTTGTTTTGTAATAACACACAGGTAAAATCCCAGTACTTGGGAGGCTGAAACAAGAGGATCTCAGGTTCAAAGTCAGTTCAGCAATTTAGCAAGATCCTGTTTCAAATTAAAAAATAAAAATGCTTGACAATTCAGACTGTTAGCATTAAAGGTTGTGGCCTTGCTGGGCGTGGTTGCACACTCTTGTAATCCCCGCATTTGGGAGGCGGGGACAGGAGGATCGCGCAGGTTCAAAGCCAGCCGCGCTGGCTTAAGAGACCCTGTTTCCAAATAAAAAGTTTAAAATAGGTCTGGGAGTGTAGCCCGGAGGTAGAAGGGCTTCCAGGAAACCCAGTACAAAAAAAAAAGGTGCGGCCTTTCTTCATCAAGAGACCTTTTGAAGCCTGATGTGGTGGTACACACCTGTAATCTCAGAATTTGGGAGGCTAGGACAATAGGATCACAGGTTCAAAACCAGTCTCAACAACTTAGACTCAGCAATCTAGCAAGGCACTGTTTCAAAACAAAAAAAAAAGCTGATAATTTAATTAAGAGGTAGATTGCCCCTGGGGTGAATCTCTAGCACCTTCCTTACTCAGTACACACACACACACACACACACACACACACACACACACACACACACACACAGCATGTCTATTTGGGGAGACTATTAGTTGACTCTGTGTGTAGATATTACAGAGTTAACTAAAGGTTCCTAACATTCAGAGAGATTGCTATGAAAAATAAACATAATAATAGGGTTTTGTTGTTGTTGTTCACTTTTGAATAAACAAATAGTACTGGAAGCCCCTGACCTCCCTGGTGGTCATTACCCAGTGCAGAGTTTCCCCAGTGCCCACCGTTACCACACAAAAGTAAAGATGCCAAGGCCTGGAGTCCAGGAATTAAGATTTTATCTATGCAAGTACTAATATCTCTCTTTTCTTTTTAAAAAAATGTTTCAGCTTTTTCACCTCTGCCCTCTTGCGTTTGCTTTCACCTGATCAAAATTTGGTTTCTCGCCGGGCGTGGTGGCGCACGCTTGTAATCCCCGCGCTTGGGAGGCGGAGACAGGAGGATCGCGCAGGTTCGAAGCCAGCCGCGCTGGCGTAAGAGACCCTGTTTCAAAAATATAAAATAGGTCTGGGAGTGTAGCCCGGAGGTAGAAGGGCTTCCAGGAACCCCAGTACCACCAAAAAAACAAAACAAAACAAAAAAAAATTTGGTTTCTCCAGGAAACCAAATGGTGGCTTCCATGACTGAATGTTTAACAACTACTATTATTATGCGAATTTCTTACTCTGGACATGCAGCATTCTTTTGTGCTTTAGAAGATTACCTTTACCTTTTCACTCATATTCATTTATTCTTGCATTCATTCAATAACTCAGTTGGCCATTAATGATACAGGTAAATGAGATATGACACCTAGCCTCAAGATATTTTTGTGGCAAAACAAGAAAGTAAACAAAACTATTTCCTACATTTGTCACTCATATTATAAAATGCTTTCCTAAATCAGTCAATAATGAAATTCTACCTGTATTATGACTAGATTATGACTTTGTTCTATACACATATATTTATCATGTTTTACCCATAGAGGTGTGTATGTATACATGCACATATATCTTGCATCTATACAACTTGTGTGTGTAAAGAATGTGTTCATATATCTACCAATTCTTTATTTTTGACCCCAAACCAAATTTAAGTTAAATAATAGCAAAAATATGAACATTTTACTGATATAACATTTTACTGATCATTTACTATGTGTTGTGTTTTAAGTTCCTTGCTCATAATCATGTTTATTTCTCATAGCAATCTCTTTGAATGTTGCTATAAACATAAGGCAGTTTTACAGCTGAGATTAACACTGTGAGGTGAGGTAACTTTCCCAAAGTTACAGAGTTAGAAGGTGGCAAGGCTGGTATATGAACTCAGTCCTACCAGAGAGCTTCATTTAATGCAAAGATAGTAACCACATTCATATTCTTCCCTGTTCTCTGCTCTCCATCAATGCACTTAGAAAATAGTCTGACATACATACACAATACTCCCTAATGTTTGCCTGGTGACTTAGATGCTGTAAAAATCTTTTGCCTACACCACCCCAGCAGGCCCTCACAGGAGTTCTTTCCTCTGTAAGGGATTTTTTTCACTTGCTGGAGATCAACCTTCATGTCTCATGACAGAGGAACATAGTTTTAGGGATTCTACTTCTTCAAGTACAAAATAGCTTCTATTATACTTGCTAGTAACAATATTTAGAGTTTAATCTCATTTAAATGTTTAGTTATAAAAGTTTAATTGTTCTGGGTGTAGTGGCACACACCTGTAATCCCAGTACTTGGGAGGCTTAAAAGGAAGGATCACAGGTAAGAGGCCAGGCTCAGCAACCAAGCGAGGCCCTCAGAAACTTACTGAAACCCTGTTTCAAATTTAAAACATAAAGCCGGGCGTGGTGGTGCACGCTTGTAATCCCCGTGCTTAGGAGGTGGAGACAGGAGGATCGCGCGGGTTCGAAGCCAGCCGCACTGGCTTAAGAGACCCTGTTTCCAAATAAAAAATATAAAAAATAGGTCTGGGAGTGTAGCCTGGAGATAGAAGGGCTTCCAGAAACTCCAGTACCACACAAAAAAAATTTAAAACATAAAATAGAGTTTGGGTTGTAGCTCAGGAGTAGAATGCTTCTGGGTTCTATCCTCAGTACCACACACACAAAGAGTTCAGTCGTGGCTAAATATTTATCCAGCATTAGGAAAATAGCAAGACAATGACACTGGGAAGCCTTTCATGTTCAGAGCATCCCTGAAAACATTCTACCTGCCTAAGGGGAGAACTTACGGGGAAGATTTGCTTAGATCAGACCCTGACAATGCTCACACATAATCTTTGCCTCTGCTATATTGGTTTCCCTTCATTTCTTGTATCATCTGACAAATATTGGTTGAATGTGGAAACACCTGCTATCCTTCCAGTTAATCTTGAGTTGAGTATTCTGACCCATTTTGGGGCTTTTCCTTGTTTTCCCTTGATCATGCCTCAGTCCTATAGGTATTTCTTTTATAAAACATCTTGAATTCCTTAGTACCTAGTGCTATCACCAACTGTTCTCAGTAAATCCCAGTAACATTTGTGAACAAGTTTTTTAATCAATAAATTATTTCAGACCACTCAATATTATACGTTCATATTAGCTTCTCTTTACTTTTTAGGATCTATTACAGACTTCAGAAGCCTTTACTTCTGGCTTTTCTCTCTGTGAGAGGCAGAATGGCATAAAAGGGAAAAACACAGGCTTTGGTTTCTATGTACTAGTCTTTAGATTGTTTCTATTACTTACTGTGTGTGTGGTTTAGAATGAGACCCATGAGAGCTGAGTACAGTTTGTTCACGGAATAATTATAAAGGTTTTTTTTTTTGTTTTAATGCAGAATCTTCAGCAACTTAGTAAGACTCTGTTTCAAAAAGAAAAAAGGTGGGTGTAAAGCTTAGAGGTAGAATGCTCCCGGGTTCAATCTCCAGTAAACACACACACACACACACACACACACACACACACACACACACACACACGTACACACGTTATAAATAGAGCAACAGTCACAGTGCTCATAACTATAGTAGATAATTAAATACTGAGTTTTGTGTTGATGAAGATGAAGGGGGTGATGAGACCTGGATCTCTGGCTCCCTATAGAACTGTCTCATCTTCTTTTATCTTACTGCTTTCCTGCCTGGAAGGGTTCTCCATCCCTTTCTTTACTTTGTATATATGAATCTGTATATGTGAATTGTTCAACAATCGGACTTTCATTTATTATTATTAATTTATTAATTTATTTTGCAGGTCTGGGGATGGAACACAGGGGCATTCGACCTCTGAGCTACAGCCCCTGCCCTATTTTTTTTTTTTTATTCTTTATTTTGAAACCAGGTCTCACTGAGTTGCAGAGGGCCTCACTAAGTAGCTGAGACTGTCCGTGAACCGAGATCCTCCAGTCTCAGCCTCCCAAATGCTGGGATTACAAGCATGTGCCACCACGCCCGGCTCATTTTTTATTTTTTAAATCAATTTTATTTGGCAAATTTTTTAATTGGTACATTATAGTCATATATCTTAATGGAGTACAAACATGGTAGAGGCATACATGTACACATAACTCATTTAGCCCTTCCCCAGTTCCCTCCTAATTTCCTCCCCCTCCCTCCTTTTCATGTTTGGCTCAGTGATTGATATGTTTATGAATCTACATCATATGCATTAGGGAATATTCCTCTTCCCCCCCATGACCCCCATTTAGGTCTCCTTATTTTCTCATTTATTGTTTCTCCTCCTTCATCTAGAGTTCCTTTTATGATCCTTTTTCTCCCTTGCTTCCACATATTAGGGAGAGATATGAGTACATGAAAATTTCAGAGTACACAACAGCATACACCAAAAACAAATCCCCCCTCCCAGCCCTCAGTTTTCTCCTCCTCAGAGAAAACCACTGTAATTATTTTTAAATATAAATGTGTAGTTTGCATCTTACTTTTTATTTCAAGTAATAATATATCTTGAATTCGGTTTTATTTCACTATATTTATCTCATTCTTTTTACATTTTCTTTCACCTTGGAAGAGCTTAGAGTTAATTTGAGGTCTTTTCATGATAATATTCATTTTGGGGGAGAGAGTATTGAGATTGAACCCAGGGGTATTTTAACCTTGAGATATACTTTCAGTTCTTTTTTCTTTTTTTCTTTTTCTTTTTCTTTTTCTATTTATTTGTTTGTTTATTTATTTATTTATTTATTTATTTATTTATTTATTTATTTGTGGTACTGGGGTTCCTGGAAGCCCTTCTACCTCCGGGCTACACTCCCAAACCTATTTTATATTTTTGAAACAGGGTCTCCTAAGCAGCGCGCGCGGCTGGCTTTGAACCTGCGCTATCCTCCTGTCTCCGCCTCCCAAGCGCGGGGATTACAAGCGTGCGCCACCACGCCCGGCTCTTTTTTTATTTTTAAACAGGACCTTCCTAAGTTTTTGAGGTCTTTCCTGAATTACTGAGGCTGGCATCCAACCTGTGATCCTCTTGTCTCAGTTTCCCAAGTACTGGAATTATTGGCATGTGCCACCATACCCATCCTCATGATCATTTTAATTTATAGAGGAAGAGAGTATTGACTTATTTATAGAGGATTAATAGCAATAATTACTTTAGTGATAATATTGTAGTGTTCAATTGCAAAGGCTAAAACAAAACCTTTGTTAAAAATTACAGAACATATAGGAAATTGGGTTGAGTTAAAACAGCATTTAACTTGATGGCTACAGTAGTCCTGCAAATGATTGTTGTAAGTGCTTAAGAATGCAAATGATAACAGTAAGTATTAGGGTGCTGAGTAATATACTCTCTTAGAGTTGAGCTGATATGGGAGAGTAAAGAAAGAGCTAGACTTCAAGGTTCATTGTCTTTAAGACTCCTGATATACTGCCGGGCGTGGTGGCCCACAGTTGTAATCCAGGCGCTTGGAAGGCAGAGACAGGAGGATCGCGCTGGTTCGAAGCCAGCCTTGCTGGCTTAAGAAACCCTGTTTCCAAATAAAAATATAAAAATGGGTCTGGGAGTGTAGCCTGGAGGTATAAGGGTTTCCAGGAACCCCAGTACCACCAAAAAAAAAAAAAAGACTCCTGATATACTTGTTAATTGTGGTAACATTTTCTAGATGATGTTCTCAAGATCTAACAAAGACAGATGAACCATTGCAAATTTGCAATAAGTTTTACTATTTTTTTTTTGTGTGTGGTACTGGAGTTCCTGGAAACCCTTCTACTTCTGGGCTACACTCCCAGACCTATTTTATATTTTTATTTAGAAACAGGGTCTCTTAGCTGGGCGTGGTGGTGCACACTTGTAATCCCCACACTTGGGAGGTGGAGACAGGAGGAGCACGCAGGTTCGAAGCCAGCTGGGCTGGCTTAAGAGACCCTGTTTCCAAAAATAAAATAGGTCTGGGAGTGTAGCCCGGAGGTAGAAGGGCTTCCAGGAACCCTAGTACCACACACACAAAAAAAGAAAGAAATAGGGTCTCTTAAGCCAGCCCAGCTGGTTTTGAACCAGTGCAATCCTCCTGTCTCTGCCTCCCAAGTGCAGGGATTACAAGTGTGCGCCACCACACCCAGCTAAATTTTGCTATTTTAAGAAACACTTTAGTCTTTACACACACACACACACACACACACACACACACACACACACTCCAATTAAGAAATGGACAATTGAGATATGTCAGGTGGTGCACGTTTGTAATCCCAGTTCTTGGGAGGCTGAGGCAGGAGGATTTGGGTTTGTAGCCAGCTTCAGCTACTTAGGCCCTTTGCAACCTAGTGTTTCAAAATAAAAAATAAAATATTGGGCTGGGGGTGTAACTCAGAGGTAGAATACCCCTGGGCTCAATACCCAGCACCCCCCCACACACACATACACACACACACAATGGGCAAATGAACTCAGTAGACACTGAAGAATAAATACAAAAGAATAAATACAAATGTCCAATAAATACATGAAAAAATGTTCAACATCATTAGCAATCAGTGAGATACAAATCAAAACTACACTGAGATTCCATCTAACCGATCAGAATGATAATCATCAAGAAGTCAAAAAACAATAAATGTTGGCGAAGATATAGGGAAATTGAACCTCATCTACAGTATTGATGGGATTGCAAGTTAGTTCAGCCACTTTGGAGATTAGTGTGGAGATTCCTCAGAAAACTGGGAATGGATTCACCATGTGATTAGATTATACCACTCCTGGATATCTTTCCAAAGGGGTTGAAATCAGAGAATTACAGTAATATATGTATATGCATATCCATAGCAGCACAATTCACAATTGCCAAATTATGGAACCAACCTAGGTGTCCTCCAACAGATGAATGGATTTAAAAAATATAGGATAGACACACAATGAAATTCTACTCAGCAATAAGTAAGAACAAAATTATGTCATTTGCAAGAAATGGAAGGACCTGAAGAACATTATGTTAAGAAAGTTAAGGATCATATGTGTTCTGTAATAGCGGAAGCTAGAGAGTAATGGGCATAACCAGAAAGACTAGATAATAGAGAAAATAAAACCTCTGTGGAGCCAAGGAAGTGATCTAAGGGAAGAAGAGGGGAAAGAGTGAGGTTTATTGAAGGAATTACTACTGTCAGCTATGTGTACATATATGTGAAAGTACCCACACCAATCTCAGTACTCTGTATGAGGGATTGGAGAGATGGGGAGGCAATGGGGGGGGACACCAATTCTGTGTGCATGCATGTCACTGTCAACATAATTTACATTATAATGTAAGACTATAATGCACCATTAAAAGAAAGAAAAAAGGGAAAAATTTTAATGTGCTTTATAATATGAAGAAAGTAAACTAAGAGGTGCTTATTGCAAAATATAACCTCAAGGACCTTGATTAGTAGAGAAAGTGGTCTAAGCAGATGGCATGAAAATACAAAAATTCACCTTCACTGTGTATAAAAATAATAACTATCTAATAGGTGCCGAAGACCAGCTCCGTGAGGAATCGGCGAGTTGAAGGAATGAGAAACAGCCTTTTTCGGAGGCATGATTCTGTCATTCAGAGTTGATGCTTTATTTTTATATGCTTTTACACAGAAATATTTGGTATTAACAACTTTTGGCAAAACATATCCTCAATACACTTGGATATAAACAACTTTTAGCAAAACATGTTTTCAGTACACCTAGGTACATTTTGTGCTTTATCTGAAAGAATTCAACCTGCCCCGATGAGCTCATATTCAATACTATGGTTGAAAAAACACCTGAAATTATCCAAATTAATGTCATACAATTCATTCTTGTTACCTAGTCACAAAAATCAATTTTATTCTAATTATTAGCCTAACTAAGAATGGAGCTCTGCAAAGCACATTCAAATCTAAGGCTAAACTGAAAATATGAAAAACAAGGGGCTTTTCCATAAGGGGCACAAAACATTTTGCTTTTATATTTCATATTTTGAAATACAAAATATATAATTTATTTTCTTAAATTCTTATGATCTTTGGTCAGAAAACACCAAAGAGGGGAGCCCTGTCTGACCAATCTCTCCATCACTCATAATACTAATATTAAACTTACTATCTCTACTTCTAAAATTAACTGCTAACATTATCTTCTATTTTAACCACTAAATATTTTATTAACTTATTCTAACCTAACTGCCAAATCCATGCTAAACTTATTCTATTTTTCTAACATACAATGCCTACACCTAATTTTCTATAATACCTATTAAGTTGTTTACCAAGAGAACTCTTTTGCTTTAGTGAGCAGGCACTAAGGAGGTCCCTGCCTGCCCAACCCTCTGTAGGAATGGCAGAGTCCTGACATCAAGCCATTTTCCAGTAATATTAACTCTGTGCTTTCCATTTATCATACACTCCTGTATAGGAAAGTGGAGGATTGGTTGGAGGTGGAAAAATATTCTGATTAGCACTAGCCCCCTGAGGGGGATACCACAGTCGGCCCTAACTTATAAGCAACATATGGAGAGCCTTACACAGTAGGTATAATTTGCCTACAGTTAACTTTTCCTTTCATGGCTAAAACCTTAAGGGAGTTAGGTGCTATAAGCAGAGGAGCAAAGAGCTATTTTCTATGTAGCTTCTTGAAAGTTCTCCCATTGTCATATTCTTCTTAGTGCTATTCCCAGCACAAATCTTAGGCCATTTTCCAGTCACATTCACAGCCATCCTCATTCAAAGAAAATTTCAGATTTCATTAATATTATCATTATTATAACTAAAATCAAGAGGGATAATGGCTTCAGTTTTGCCAGAATCTTCCAGCCCTGCAGAATTCTCTTCCCAGCCGCAACCCTGTCATACAGCAGGAATGGGGCCACCTCCATTCTTTTTTGTATCAAATACTTGGAAAAATAAGCAAAAATAAGACTCTACTGCTACTTAATTATCAAAAATAAGTTGAAAATTGGTACCCAGTAGTGAAGAATTTGTGTTTCAATAAGTGAACTTGAATATCGCTGACAGCATTGTTACATGATAAAACACTTTTGAAAACCAATATAGCAATGTATCAGGAGCCATAAAATACTTAAATGTTTTTGTTAGTCTTATTTTAAACATTTTTTCCAAGTTAATTTTTCTAAAAACAGAAATGTTTATATATTAAAAACTAGATGCTGGGTGTAGTGGCACATGCTTGTAATCCCAGTACTTGGGAGGTTGAGACAAGAGGATCACAAGTTTGTGGCCAGCCTCAGCTACTTAGTGAGGCCCTCTACAACTTAGTGAGATCCTGTTTCAAAATAAAGACTAAAAAATAGGGCTAAGAGTGTAACTCAGAGGTTAAATGCCCTTAGGTTCAATCCTATATACTAAAAAATAAAACAAACAAAACAAAACAAAACAAAAACAAAACAAAAAAGACAGATGTGCATTTCAACCATACAATAAAAAATTGCAACAAGCTAAATATACAGCACCAAGGAAATGGTATATTCTAAGGTTATTGTTCATTTGTTAAGGATGATTATAAAGACTTTCCTTCTACATATTAACCAACTTATGAAGTAAGCAAAAAAGATATGTTCATTGTGACAGCAAATTTGTAAATTATGCATGAGTAACTAAAAGAATATACAAAATGAGCCAGGTGTGGTGGCACATGCTTGTAATCCCAGCATTTGGGAGGCTGAGACAGGAGGATCGTGGTTTGTGGACAGTCTCAGCTACTTAGTGAGGCCCTTTGCAACTCAATGAGACTCTGTTTCAAAACAAAGAATAAAAAATAGGACTGGAGGTGTAGCTTGAAGGTAGAATGCCCCTGGGTTTCAGCCCCAGTACTGTAATACACACACACACACACACACACACACACACACACACACACACACACTGAAGAGTTTCATTGGTATAGGTACAAATGGAGGACAAATATTTTTAATTATTAATAGTGTAATAATTTTATGCAATAGATAGCAAATTTTAAATGACGTGATTGAAATGATTTATGTTAATACTATTTGTGTAAAAGAAATAGCAATTTAAATCAGAATTGAACTTAGCACATGCTGTTTAACTGGGATAAAATTAGAGCTATCCCATCATAATTGGCAGATTATTTGCTGAAACATTATTCCAGAGAATGAGACATTGGATAAATCATATTTTATTTAATGTTTATGACCCTTGAATGTCTGAATTGAGAGTTAGAATGTAGATCCTTGGTAATATCTAGTATAATTCATTCTTCTTCCACCACCTGCTACAGTGATCTGTCTCTTTCACAAAGTGCAAAGAGTGGTATGAGTTGCACTGTCCTCCCAAAAACATTTATTGATGATCTTACTCCTCATTCCCTCAGAATCTGTGCCTTGGTATCCATAGAAGATTGGTTCCAGGATTCCTCATGAACACCCAATTCCTTGTATGCTCAATTACCTTAGATAAAATGGTGTAGTATTTTCATATAACCTATGCATATCTTCTCATAAACTTTAACTCATCTCTATATTACTTCTAATAACCAGCACAATGTAAATGCTATATCAGTAGTTTTTACTGTATTCTTTAGTGAATAATAACAAGACAGAGTCTGTGCATGTTCAGTACAATGCAAATTTTTTGAGAAAACAAAATTTCTTGATGGTACTGAGGATTAGATACAGCAGCATTCTACCTCTGAGCTACACTCCCAGTCCTACTTTATTTTTTATTTTGAAACAGGATCTCACTAAGTTGCTGAGGGCTTTGCTATGTTGCTGAGGCTGGCCTTGAACCTTCAACTCTCCTGTCTTAGCCTTTCAAGTACAGGGGTTATCTGTGAGCAGCACCATACCCTATTCTGAATAATTTCCATCCATGTTTGGTTGAATCCATGGGCATGGAAACTGTGAAAATGAAAGACTTGGAGATAGGACCTTTATAATAGGACCTTTATAATAAGGGTGTTAGGGTGGCTTAATCCAATATGAGTAGTGTCCTTGTAAATAGAGGAGATTCAGATACACAAAGGATATCAGGGATATATATTCCCAGAGGAAAGATCATGTGAAGACAGAGAGAATGTAGCCATCTGCAAACCAAAGACAAAGACCTCAGAAGAAACCAATATTGCTGCTACTCTAATCTCAGATTTCTAGCCTTTGGAACTGAGAGAAAATAAATATCTGTGTTTTAAGCCTGCTAGTCTGTGGTGTTTTCTTACAGTAGCCTTAGCACAAAAATATTAGTGATTATTTGGCCTTTGGTTAAATTTCTCTGGTGGCAAAAACTTATGAGCTTCCCAGGTCACCTAATTTTATATTTTGTCTGCAGCAATTATTTTGCAGTTCTTTGTAATAATGAGCCACAATTTTGCTCCCTGTAACTTCTCCTCAATAGACCTAATTCTGGCCTCTAGAGTCATGAAGTAAATACATTCTTCTTCCAAATGATGTTTGTCAAATATGTGAAGGTAATTACTTCCCTATTAACTTGTTTTGTTCCCCAAGGATTGCTCCCCCTATCCAGTTCTACTTGTCCTCATTTTCTGTGTTTTAAACTCTCTATGGTGATTTTTCTCTTTTTTAGTCTTATAAATATCCCTCTTAAGGATATTTTGAAAGTATTTCCAGGTGGGATATTTCATTCACTGATCTGCCAAACAAGTCTATTACTTTGAGGAAGGTTGAAATATATGGTAAGGGAGGGAAACACCAATTTGTCTAATCCTTTTTTCCTGAGATGTATAATACAGAGGAATGATTACACATGTAAAATAGCAACGTGGAGAATTAGCACCATGAATAAGCACTTTATCCCAAGTAAAAATTATAATTGTTTGTGCTTATAGACAGAAATCTACTTTCTCTACTACATGTAATATGAATTTAAAGTTGTATTTAAAGATTATTTTGAATTTTGAGTGATTTCATTTAATTCTTAAGTTAATATTAACAATTATATAACTTTCAAAATTTCAATAACCATAATGTTAATTCAACTTTTGGATCCATTTTGAGACTCATTAATTCAATAATATTTACTCAGTATTTACTATGAAGGAACAGTTCATTCAGGATAAAATTTAGAAAACCAGTTGTATTCATATGAATGGCTAAGAATTCAATCATATTATTGATCATATTGGTCACATTACATTTATTATGTTTATATCTCCTTCAACAAGTGGTAACTCAACTATTTCAAAATAAGCTATTTTTATATATCCTCTTTTTACCTTGTCCTTTCAGCCAGTCTATGGTGCAATAATTTCTAGTAATCCTGACTGGTGAAATTTCAGTATGTGCATTCTTAGCAGTACACACACACACACACACACACACACACACACACACACACATATATATATATATATATATAGTTTTGCATTGCAACTTCAAAGATACTCTGAATGAGTTTTCTCAAACTTGGAAAATTTATGCACACAAGACACAATTTTAAAATGACAGACCCTCTAAATGATGTTTCCTTTTCCTCAAACTCATATCTAATGGCCAGTCTATTACATTGTGCAGGATCACAGGGTTTGAACTATGGGAAATACCAGAGAGTTCTTTATCAACTGCTATTGAATCACTCTCAAAATGTGAATGAAGTCTTTAATCTCATTATTACTATGGAGAACTAAATCCTTCTAGCTGGAATAACCATTTGAAATTTTCTTTATTCTGTGAACAAATGAATATCACCTTTATAACTTCATAAGACTTCTTAAGAGATCAAGTAGTCTAGGCCTTTGCTACTGCAAATATGATCATGTACTAACAACATTGCATCACAGGGAGCTTGGTAGAAATGTAGAAGATAAGGTCTAGAACCAGTGGTCTAGAACACTGTTTCAAAAAGAGAAACAGAAAGGACATTCTGTAATCATATAATTTTGGGAAATGCAAAGGTATTCTTTTTTGAAAGAGACAAGCTCAAGGCAAGTGGCTTTGGTTTCAGTGCTATCCCAGAAGGAGAAACAAAGAAAAATAGCCAGACATGTGCCTCAGTGAGAATTAGAGAGGAATCTTTCAGTAGAGTAAGTTCATGGTACTCATGGACTTACCCCATGTTAAAGGGACAACAATTCCAAAGATGAAGCTTCTCATATAGTGTCAACTTAAGTGGAAACAGCTCAGGAATTTGGCGATGAGATGACAGTGTAGATAAAAGGCTTTTCCTAACTCTAGCTGAGGAAGTAGACATGGATGCTTCAGATAAGAAGAATGTCACCAAAATGAATGGCAGCAACAGGCAAAGCAAATGCAGCAGGAACAACAATAGTAATAATTCTGTGACAAATTTACTATGTTCCAGCCACCTTTTTAAGTGTTACATATTTTAACTTATTTATTATCCTAAAATTTATTTACTAACTTTGTAACTACTTCTTAGATGCCTACTATGTGCAAAGTGCTATAAACAAAATAGAAAAAAACACATAATACTCCTGCTCCTATGAACTTTATTTTAGTGAAGGGAGAAAAATAGTAATTCATATAAAAGTTGCATAGTAGCTGGGCATGGTGGTGCTTTCTTGTAATTCCAGTACTTGGAATCTGAGACAGGAGGATCGCAGGTTCCCAGCCAGTCTCAGTTACTTAGGAGGCTCTCGCAATTTAGTGAGACTCTTTCAAAATTAAGAATAAAATAGGTCTGAGCATGTAGCTCAGATATAGAATGCCCCTGGATTCAATCTCCAGTACTACAAAAAATTACATAATATTTCAAAAAGTGATAAATAGTATAAATAAATAATAAGGTAATAATAGGATAAGGCATCAGGAGTGCTGGGTGGGTAGAGACCAATTTGTGTTTATTAGAGAAACCAAAATTGGTAGTATGAAAGTGAGATTGAAGCATCGATTTGGAGAAGACTCATCAGCAGGGAGAGATCTAGGAAAGGAGGATTCCAGATTGTGAGACTTACTATAGCAAAGGCCAAAGTGCAAGAATGTACCTCTTGTGTCCAGGAAAAGGAAGATCAGTGTGTCTAAGGCTGCCGGATTAAATGAGGGGAAAGGAAGATCTGAAATAGGAGCCCAGCGGGATGGAGCAGCACATGGACCTTTTAGGCCATTGACCTTTCACTCTGAACTTAAAGTAAAATCATCGCATGATTCTGATTAGGAGATGCACTTAGTTTTACCAAATGTGAAATGGAACAATGTGGCAGCCACACTGAGAATAGATCTGTGGGACAGAAAGACCAATTAATAGACTTTGAAATGAGGGTGATGGAAACAAGGGTAAATAATCATGAGGTAGCCAAAAGTGGTTACATTCTAAACTTATGTTGAAAGCACAAAGAAATTAAGAAACTTATCCAAGAATGAAAAGCTAATCCATGACAGAATTTGAACCCAGACTACAGTCCAGACTCAAAAAAATAACTCTGATAATAGGGTATAACTTGACCTAGTTAAGAGACAGAAAAAGACAGGTATTAACTCAGTAAAAGACAAAACTTTCTAATAATTATGCCGTAAAGGAATGATATTTTTATGGTTGGAAGGGTATAAGTAAAGCATAGAAAGCTATTTGTCTGTTATGAGTAAGGGAGCTTCATGCTTGGGATAGAGATTTAATAAAATGACTTTTAGGCTCTTTCTATTTCTAAGATACTATTATTTCCAATATGGAATGACTAAGTTTATTCTGCTTTTCAGTAGAAGTTGACAACTTTAATAATTGCTACTATTTTTTTACTTCCACTGCTTATAGTGGAAATTTACACAAATATGTATCAAAATTAAATTGCTCCTATTTTGAAAACAATTTTTTTGCCTTCATCTGGTTTATCAAGGTGTGAACTATGCTAGATTTTGCTTCTGCCCTCAAAAAAAGGAGGCAGACAATGTAGCTGACAAAACTCTGTTGTGACTCAAAGTAAACCCAATTTCCTTTCCAAATGCAAATTTAAAACATTTGCATAGAAGCAGAGTAAATGTTACTACTAGGAGCAGATATAAAATCTCAAAATACTAGACACTGTTTATAGATTAGCATCACCTATGATCGTTTTGTAATGTCCTTCAGAATTCCTGTGTTTGAAAGGTGTTGGCTGATTGGTCATATATTCAAAGTGTATATGTGTGTTGTTGGAACATCACTGCAGTATTATATCTGCGGTTCTGTTTATGGAAAGCACATGTTTTTGTTTCTGTTATAGCAAGATGCTAGGAGGTGATCAAAAGATATGACTTCATCTAAATATTTTTAAATGTTCCTTACCATAATGTCAAAGTGTTCTGAACAAACTCTTGCTGCATTTGGTATTTTCTTGCTGTGAGTAATATATATATAGCAAGTCCGTAGAATCTACCAAGTACTGCTGCAGGGAACATGGCAATCTGACAGAGCAACTTTCTGAGATTTTTCTAGTTGTAAGGAAAGATTGGAGGGACTAGATGAATGTATGTAGTCTGGTGGAATAAAAAAAGGAGGACACGAAATTAATTAGATCCTGACTATTGACAAGGAAATGCCAGAGACTTTATTTGGAAATAAAAGCCCTTGAAATTCAACCGATCTCTGAAGTTGAAAAACTGTAGACTACTATTTGTTATATGAATTTGAGTATATATGGTATGTATATATGGTATGCTATTAGTTAGTCTTTTTAAGGAAGGAAAACTAGACCCCCCAAAAGAAAGAAAAACAATACTCTGTTTCCTACAAGCATACTGCCTATAGAATGGGATCTGTGATAATGTCCCTACTGGATTGAATTCTATTCTTAAAAATATAGAAAGTAAAACTGTTTCTTTTTTATATTGGGGTGTGTGTGTGTGTGTGTGTGTGTGTGTGTGTGTATGTGTGTGTATGTGTGTGTGTATGTGTGTATGTGTGTGTGTATGTGTGTGTATGTGTGTGTGTATGTGTGTGTATGTGTGTGTGCGTGTATGTGTGTATGTGTGTGTATGTATGTGTGTGCGTGTGTGTGTGTATATGTGTGTGTATGTGTGTGTATGTGTGTGTGTGTATGTGTGTATGTGTGTGTGTATGTGTGTATGTGTGTGTATGCGTGTGTGTGTATGTGTGTGTATGTGTGTATGTGTGTGTGTGTGTGTGTGTGTGTGTGTGCTTTCATCATGTAAATGTTCCAATACCTAACAGAAAAAGCCATTAGTTACTTGAGGCAATTTACTAACCCACTCTACAGCATAAGTTCAGATCTTAATGGTGACTTCTTTTCATTTGGGACTGTTTGGCATATCAAAGGAAAAGAATCTTAAATAAGTTGTCTAAATTTAGTAATGAAACCTCTTCTTTCTGGTGGCTCTGCTTTGTATTTCTTTTGTAGTACCATAGAATAACACTAAGAAATTCAGTTATTATACTTCACTTTTGAATAGCTTGGCTTTCTTTTATATTTTTGTTTGATACTAAAAACTTATGCCTGGACCATAAAATCAAACCATATCAATGTAAAGTTGTATTCCCATTTGGACTCTCTTTATTTAATTCTAAGTGAATGCTGTTGTTACTTTCATGCAACCTATATACTTTCTTAAAATTTAAGTATAATTTTTATAATTCCCCAAAATTAATTGTGCAAAAAGTTTTGCTTTGCAAATGTGTACATGTAGAGAACTAGCACCCCCTAGTGTATTAAAAGCCCCCAAAGATTTGATCTGGCATTTAATAAGCTAATAACAACAAACATGAGCATGTTCTGTTTTAACACATTGTTAACTTTCCCCACTGGCATTATGTTATAACTTATTTAGGCACAGAGAAGAATTTTTTAAACTTGTTAAAAATCATAAACAAACTAAAAAGATGGAAGTCACATTTCAGATATTAAAACTAAAATTAGAAAAACCATCCTTGGCATTTGAACTGTTGATGATATTTTCAGACTGTTAAATAAAACAGTAATCTGTGGTCATGTTTCTAGTTTGCTGAGTATTCTCTCTTTTGGAAAAAAATCAGCAACAAACTTGTTTATGAAATACTATAAAATTGAAAGTATTTAGGATTTCTCTTATTTTGGTGACTCTTATGTTCGTGTGTTGCCTAATGAAACTGTAAACTGAAAATTATAGCTTCATTCCAGAGAGTGAGAAGACTTATTCCAACAGATGGCATCAAAACACCGGTCTAAACTGTATGATCGCTGATTGTTAATTGCTTCTGGAAAACAATCCTTTTAAACAGAGCAATGCATTTTATCATACAGATTATAGTTCTATGCTTTTTGGTTTCTCAATGTGTGTTAACATTGTCTGTTCCAATGTAAGATTTTGTGCTTGCCTAATTATCAGATTAAATAGCAGAACAACAGTGATTCAATCATTTTTAGGACATATGCACTAAGAAAATTAAAAATCTTAAATCACATTTTTATGACAAGCTATTTGAAAGATGCTTTGGGTTTACTAGGCTATATAATAGGAAGGATGAGAAAGATCTCACCTCATAAAATTACGGCAGTAGAAGTAAAAACAACTTAAATATGGTAAACACCTTACGTTTTATTAATATCTCAGTATAGGTGAAACTAAATTTACATAGCTTTTCGTAAACAAAAAGAAAATTAAGTGAGATCAGCCAAGCACAGAAGGAGAAGGTACATATGTTTCCTCTAATATGCCCAAACTAGGAAACACAAAGGATACCAGTGGGACTCCAGATAATGGAGGGGAAATGCCAGCAAAGTTTGAATGGAAAGAAAGGAGAGGAGGAAGGCTTATCTTGATTAATGAGGGTCTACATCTGAATATGTGTAAAATTATGAATATGACATGGTTAACTTGGACAACCATTGGTGGGAGGGGGGAAGGGAAAATGGGGGCTGGGGGGAGAGGGCACCAAATATAGTTTAAATGTATACTATTTATGTTCAATAAAAAATTGTTAAAAGAAAAAAAATAAATTATAAAATAAAAAAAGAAAACATATGAGGCACATAATAAGAAAAACTGTTCTCTAACATATTCAGAAAGTAAGGCACTGAGATTACTTCCTGGAATGGGCTCAGTGAAATCCTATGTAGAAGCGGAAAGGTAGATTTGATGACATTGGGCAAGACTTTATGATGTGGATGGCATCAGGAATTGAGAAATGAAGATTATCATTGTGTTGGTCATTCTGCCTGGGCAATTTGGAACTGGGAGCCTAAAGTTTAGAGATGTGACGAGAATAATTAACATTTATGTCATCATGAGGCAGATTTTGGCTTATGTATGTACATCTGACTCTCATCTTTGCATCTAAGATATTAAATATGAGTGAAATTAATGACTGCCAAACTACTATTTTCACTTCTTGTCCCACCCACTGGGAAAGGAAGATATGAAAGTAAATTTGCTTGTTGATTTAGAAATATGTGCTTTGTAAGTCAACTTGTGCTGGTTCCACTTCTGTGTAAGGTGTCTTCATCTGATACACAAGAACCACTAAGATAATACTTCAGTTAGGAAGAACTACTATCAGACATTGTGAACAATGTAGATTCAAGACAGAAAACCTCAAGACTGAAAACATGAATATAACCACAGAAGATTTCTAGGCATCAAAAGGGAATAACTATATTTAAGACATATCAAAAACTCTTGTTCAAAGCCCATTTTTTAATTTAATTTTTTTCTTTTTTGTGGTATTGGAGATGAACCCAGGGACATTCTACCTCCGAGCGACACCTCCAGCCCTATTTTTTATTCTTTATTTTGAAAGACGGTCTCATTGAGTTGCAAAGGGCCTCACTAAGTAGCTGAAGCTGTCCACAAACCACGACCCTCCTATCACAGCCTCCCAAATGCTGGGATTACAAGCATGCACTATCATGCCTGGTTAATTTAAAAAATTTTAACAAAAGATATTTTTCTGAGTTTTAATTCTATAAAAGATGGGAAACTTAAATTACTAGGATTAACCACAAGGAGTAACATCTTAAGCCTCACACTGAGGCAAGAGTTTAAAAAAAACTGTATTAATAAATCAGAGAAATATTTGTCAACTACAAAGAGAAAAACAGTAACATGGAATATCCCAGCCAACACCATCGTAAACAATTAAGGTTAACCGCACCAGAAATAAGATAATCACATTATGGACCCCCTGATAAATTGTACCAGAGAAAGAGTACAAACTTTCTTCTGTGTTTTTTTTTTTGTTCCAAAATGTATAGATAACCTCAATCTAATCATTAGATAAATCAGAAAATTGAAGGACAGTCTACAGCATAACTGATCAGTGCTCATCAAGAGTGGCAGGATCCTGATGGACAAGGCTGACTGAGGGACTGCCGCTGATTGTCAGAGGCCAAGGTGACAAAAAAATTAAATTTACTGTGGAGTTCTT
Organism: Muscardinus avellanarius; assembly: GCF_963383645.1. NCBI lineage: Eukaryota > Metazoa > Chordata > Mammalia > Rodentia > Gliridae > Muscardinus > Muscardinus avellanarius. Next base: position 92,469,410 of record NC_137790.1, on the reverse strand, counting down.
GGTTGGATCCAACACAGAGAAAGGACACTAATAGAAAAACTGATGAAATCTGAATAATATCTGAAGTATAGTTAATAGGATTGTACCAATGTTAATTTCTGGCCTTTGATGATTATATTTGGTCTTATATAAGATAATACACTTAGAGAAAGTTGAATAAAAGAGATATGTGGAGACTCTCTACTTCTTTGAAATTTTTAATTCTAAAATTGTTTCATAATAATTTTTTAAAATTCTGCAAAAGTCAAAGTGGGTAGTAGCTTGGGGACATTTGCACAGGGTAAAAACTCTATTACAAAGTTAGGTGTGGTGGCACATGCTCGCAATCCCAGCATTTGGGAGGCTGAGACAGGAGGACTGTGGTTTGAGGACAGCCTCAGCTACTTAGTGAGGCCCTCTGCAACTCAGTGAGACCCTGTTTCAAAAAAAATAAAAGAATAAAAAATTAGGGCTGGGAATGTTGCTTGGAGGTAGAATGTCTCTGGGTTTTACCATGAGTAACACACACATACACACAAAAAAACCTCTATTACATACCTGTGCTGTAGAAAATAACATTGATATTCAATATGATGGGCATATGAGTTATGCGTTATTTTAAATATAATTTGTTTACTATAAATGAAAAGTATACATTTTAGAAACAGTTGTATATTTTCAAATATAAACATATTTGAAAATTGTAAATGAGTAAGTTTTAGCTACTTGGAGAATCTACTTCATGAACAATTTTATTTATTAACAGTGCTGTAAAATGAACCATTAATTTTTTACCGCAAGAACTTTCCTGTCTGTGCCAGACATGAGAATGCTTCATTACTCTACTCAAAGACAGAAATTGTATACATTTTACCCAGTATACAGATATGTAATGCTACCCAGGCCCTAATTTAATACTGTAATCTAAATTTGAAGATAGAAATGATGAACTCGCATGATTTCACCCAAGGCTGTCTCTTATTTCTGTTTAATAAATAGAAGTGAAATAGTTGAATATTTACAGATTAGTTAATGATAATATAGCCATAACCCTAAGACCCAAATCTATGTACTAATACTAATAGTCCCTTACTTTTCAGTGAGAGACAATAAGAGCTTTCTCCAAAATCCATGCAAGGTGGCCATAACTGGAACAAAGGGTGGAGAGCTCCAGTGTCCCAGACAATGTAACAAGCTATAGCATTGTCCTTTTTTTAGCCTATCATTTAGCAAATAGGCCTGAGTTTCTTTAAATTACACCATTATACTTCATTAACTGAGGTAAGTTTATATGAAGTATTTTTGAACACCCACCATCTACTCAGTGCTGGATGATGTGCTATGGGATTCATAAGTGTGCTCTGGTTCTTCTATATCTTATTAAAGAAAATGTAAAGGCCTCATGTGGAGTACAGGCTTAAAGAACACATGCACATACAATATTGTATGTACTTAAGTGTTTAGACCAGTGGTTTCCACCTTATTGAGATTATTGGTACATTATAATTACACATCACAATGAGGTTGAGAGTGACAGAAACACACGCACACAGGACTTGGTGTGTTTTCTTCGGGATCCCCCAGTTTTCCCCAATACATATTATTGAAATTGGACCTGAGAGCTTCAGATATTAACATAACATTATTTTATTATTTGAACTGTTTCTTTCATCAAATCACTTTTTCGCTCTCCCCATCATCCTTCTCAAATTTTCTTCCACATTTTACTGGTATCTCTCCCCATTTATCTAAAGTCCTTTTGGCTTTATAATTTTTTTCTCTACCATCTACATATGAGAGAAAACATACAGCCCTTTACTTTCTGTGCTTAACTAATCTCACTTAGCATAATAGTGCCTAGTTCCATACATTTTCTTACAAATGACATAAATTTGTACTTTATGGCAGAGTAAAATTTCATTGTGTATATATATATATATATATATATATATATATATATATATCACATTCCTTTTAATGTCAAATGCTTCACAAACTTAAATAATAGTATATATGTTTAATACTTATAATTAGAAAAATACATGATAGTAAAAAGATAAGCATGAATTATTCTCAATTAATGTGTAATTTATTATCACAATAGTGTCTACTTACTTTTGGAAAATAGAAGCAAATACACGAGAACTGCATATAATTTGGTAAATGCTTTAGTGCACACAAGGCTCCATAGATCCATGAATTCTCCCTCCTCTTTACTATATTCAAAGGGGCTTTTCCTTAGACTGTGAGCCACTGTTCTAGGACTTAAACATTGTAGAAATCCAACTGAAGAAGTCTGTCATTGTCAGAGCCATCATTAGACTCCCCGGTGGGGCCTAAGGTATTCAGCCTTATAGGCTGGGGAAAGGGAGAGTGTTCCCCACGAAAGCCATGGAGAAACAGAAGTGAGATGGGCACCTTGAGACAATGAGGAGGCTGTCACAGCCATTCGGCTGTGTGGCTAGAAAAAATTAAATTGGCTAAGGGAGGCAAACAGAGATTGTGGAAATTCTTAAAATCCAAGTACAGGAACTACATATTTCTATTAAGGCAAAACACTGGACCAGGAATTAAAAGACTAAGCTGTTATCCTGGCTCTGTTAATTATTAGGCATCCGGAAGTTAAACTTTGGAGCCTCAATTGCCATCATTGGTACAACTGGGATAATAATACGTAGCTCTCAAAAAAAAGAGGGCATTTTGAAATTTCCTAGTGGTTTTTCAGTCTGTTGGGGCTGAATCTGAAATAGAGAACTATCTAAGATTATTGAGCAGGAAATCAGCATGATGAAAGTGATATATTAAAGAAGATTAGTTTGGCAGCTATGTTCAGGTTGGATTACAGTCAGGGAAGCCAATGAGAAGACTGTCCCAGTGATCCAGACTCAAAGACTGTGAAAACAGGGACAAAAGGAAATTGAGATGAAAATTGATTGGATTTCTCTTCTGATAAGGTACCACGGATGAGAGGAATCGAAAATGATTTTAAGGTTTTAAACAGCTAAGAAGTTTAAAAGAACGGTTGAAACACTGAAAAAGAGAAGCAAAATGGAAAGGAACCTTAATTGGAGAAAGGATGTTAAGTATGGATATGGTGAATAGTTTGTGAGAACTATAAAGTCAAATGGTAATTGACTCTAATTTATAAGTGGGTGAAGGTTTGTGCTTGAGATGACAAGGTGGTAGTCATGAAGCTCAGTGATGACGTCTAAGCTATGAAGTAGATGTTACTTGACAGAGATTATAAACAAAAAACAACCCCCCCAAGGACCTAGGATCAAGCCTGTGTGGCACTTTCTTTTGAGAAAATATTGTAAAGTTTAGTATGTTTATTATTCTATATATAATAAAATATGGAACTGATCATCTTATAGGATATTTAGCTTATAATATGTTTCTGCTTGTTTAACATTCAGATGGACCAAAGGTATATAAATATGCCATTTTTCCCTCCCAGGAAACTAGTGGCTCATTTATAACCCCCCTCTTAAGATGAAGTACTAAAAGAGAATCATTTGGGTTGTTTCTTCCTGAGTTAGAGCAGGGAAGTAGGCAGTTTTGGGGGGATTAGTGGGTGGCTGAGCCATTCAATGAGCATGTTACCAGTGGGGCACATCTGGCATTCACAATACTTCATGATCTGTCTTCTTCCCAGGATTATGTAATATTGCTCATATGCCTCCAGCTGCACAGATTTGGATTCCAAAATGCCAGATCTTGTGCCAGCTCTGAGCTCTGGCTCCGCACTTGAAATGCTTTTCTCTTTAAACCCTCTTCTTTTGCAATCCTGTAAGGCTCAGGTCTAATGTTCCATCTCCCCTAAGACTGTTCTGGATTCCCAGCAAGAAGAATGCCCCCTTCCCTGTGCTTCCACCTTTGCAAAGCACCTCTTCTCATCTACTTTGCACTGCCATCTTTGTTTATACACTTGTACCCCCACTGTAAGCTCCAGACAGCAGGTGATGCGTCCCATGAAAGTGCACACCCCACATGGCACCTGGCCTCCTCTCTGTGTACTGCCAAACTCAGGAGAAGATGATAACATTTTTTCCTAGCAGCATTTTAGTGAGTCTAAAGGGAAGAAAATCAGTCATTGGGAAACAGAAAAAAAAAGAGACCTGTGTCTTAAGGGGACTTGAGGCTAGAAGAGGATCTGGTGACAGGAATAAGTAATGGCCATCTGTATAGGTGACACAGAAGAGAGGTGTGGGAGGCTCCTACAGAATAAATATGGATGTCTGGCTTCCTACGAAGTCCTGAATCTTTAAGGGTGGAAGTGAAGGTTAAAGATGCGATTCCTTTATGAAGAGTTTTAGGTAATGTGGTAAAGTTTAGGAGTGTAATTCAGTCAGGGTGACCCAGCTATAGAGTAGGTTGGCAATAGGTTATAGAGGCTCACAGAAGGGGGGTGAGGGGTTGAGGCATGAATTAAAAGGAAGATGCCCATTTCATATCATGTGCAAAAACTAAATATTGATAACTTAATACTTCAAAATGGATTAGGAAATGTGGGGAAATAAAGAGATTATTTGGAAATAAAACATCTCAGGCAGGCTTCATTAATCTATCTCTCAAATTATCAAATGAGAAATAACCTATAACATTTGGTTACAGATACAGAGCTTTCAATTAACTAGAGGCTAAACATTTAAATTTGATTAAGTTAGGAGACTCGTAATAACACAGGCATTTGCCTGTGGAATGCACAGGTGGAGAACGGGAAGGAGGGAACAATGCTGGATTTTGAAAGCTGGTTTTAGTGATTTTTAATATAATACTTTATACTTTTGTAGCACTTTTCAGTTTACAATACCCCTTAATCTTCATTATCTCCTTTGAGCCTTACATTCCCCTGTTGGATAGGTAAAGGAAGCTATGCTCACACCTGGACTTCCAGGGTTCCTTTCAGCGCATCCTGCTATCCTTCTCCTGCATGAGGAGACAGACCTCGTGTATTCAGAGTTCTTAGTTGTCATTCAAATAATACGTGATGATGTGATTTGACATAATTTATTTGAACACTGGATTTATTTTACTTTTGCAAGTATTCCACATACAATATGACACAGGGCGTTGTACGTGGTATATATCCACTGATATTTAGAAAATGAACTATTTTGAACACTTTTTTTTAGCATCTTAGTGTTTCTAGAAATCACCTGAGAGGCACTTCTGTGGAAAAACAAAGGTGGGGAAATTGGGCAGAGGAGAAAGTTGGAGTGACAGGCCTGGGGGACTCCGTCACTTTAGCCCAGAGCTCTGTTTTACTCTTAGGTATTGTTATGGGCTGAATTGTTACCAAATCTGAAATTCTAACCTTTATTACTTCAGATTATGTATGTGTTTAGAGAAAAGGTCTTCAAAGAGGTAATTAAGTTAAAATGAGGTTGTACAAGTGGGCCTTAATTCAGTAAGACTATTGTTCTTAGTAGAAGAGATTTGGACACAGGCATGAACAGATGGAAAACTGCAAAGAAACCAGGAGAAGACATTTGCCGTGGTCTGAATGTCCCTCCAAATTCCTGTGTAGAAACATAATGCATTGTGATCGCATCAAGAGATGAGGTCTTTAGGAGGTGGTTAAGTCATGAAGACAAAAGAAATGGTATTTGCTATTTTATGAGTACTGGAGGGAACAATGGAGGCCCCTTTTGCTCTTTGGCCTTCAGCCATGTGAAAACACAGCAGCCTCTGTTGTTTTGCACTTCAGCTCTTCTTCCATCTGAGGATAAGACAACACCATCTATGAGGAATGGGCTTTCACCAGACACTAAATCTCCTGGTGCCCGGATTTTGTATCTCCAAGCCTCCATGAATACGTTTATATTCTTTTATTTTGTGTGTGTGTTACTGCGGATGGAACCCAGGGACATTCCATCTCCGAGCTACACTCCCAGCCTTATGTTTTAATCTTTTTATTTTTGAAACAGGGTCTCACTGAGTTGCGAAGGGTCTCAATAAGTAGCTGAGGCTGTCCACAAACCGCGATCCCCCGGTCTCCACCTCCTGAATGTTGGGATTACAAGATGTGCCACCCCTGGCCTAAACTACTCTGTCTCAGGTATTTTGTTACAGCAACAGAAATGGACTAAAACAGTGTCCATATCTACAAGTCAGGGAGAGAGGCCTCAGAACCAACTCTGCTGACATCTTGGTTCTGAATTTCTAGCCCCCAGAATTGTGGGAAAACAAATTTCTGTTGTTTAGACCATCCAGTGTAGCCGAGCGTGGTGGTGCACGCTTGTAATCCCAGCATTCGGGAGGCTGAGACAGGAAGAGTGCAGTTTTCAGACAGCCTCAGCTACTTAGTGAGGCCTTCTGCAACTCAGTGAGACCCGGTTTCAAAATAAAGAATAAAAAAATAGGGCAGGGGGTGTAGCTCGGAGGTTGAATGCCCCTGGGTTCCATCCCCAGAGCCGCAAAAAAAAAAAAAAAAAAAAAAAAAGAAACAACCATCCAGTGTGTCATAGGCACTAATATGTTAAGGTTCCGAAGAGATTTTAAAAGGGATAAAGTTTATGTGTTAAACAATTATAAAAATTATAAAAATTGCACTTCTGTGGCTTAATATCATTATCCATGGCAGACAGATGAATGCTTCTCTTTTCTTTCTTTTCTTTTCCTTTTTTTTTTTTTTTGCCATACTAGGGATGGAACCCAGGGATATTCTACCTTTGAGTTACACCCCCAACCCTATTTTTTATTCTTTATTTTGAAACAGGGTCTCACTGAGTTGCAGAGGGCCTCACTAAGTAGCTGAGGTTGGTCGCGAATCTGCGATCCTCCTATCTCACCCTCCCAAGCACTAGAATTACAACCTTGAGCCACCGTGCCCGGCTGCTTTTTGTTTTTTCTTTAAATCATGAAAACATAAGTAAAGGGTCTCTGAGGTGACCAAGTTGACAGCTTCATTGGTCAAGTAGATAAAAACAGAGTCTAAATTTTATTTTTCAGCTCTAGAATATTAAAAATTAATTTAAAGAAAAATAGCATAATTGAGCTGGGCGTGGTGGCACACGCTTGTAATCCCAGCATTCGGAGGCTGAGACGGGAGGATCGAGGTTCGCGGACAGCCTCAGCTACTTAGCGAGGCCCTCCGCAACTTAGTGAGACCCTGTTTCAAAATAAAGAATAAAAAATAGGGCAGGGTGTGTAGCTCAGAGGTCAAATGCCCCTGGGTTCCATCCCCAGACCCACACACACACAAAATAACAGAATTATCATTGTTCTTGAAAAAAATAAACTATGTGTGGCACAAATCTATTTCACTGCTTCTTAGTTCTTGACCCTTCTGCATAGATTACTTCAAACTCTGAGCATCTTCTAAGGTCTATGAAGAAAAAAAACAGAAATTATTTCACAAAAGCATAAAAAGAAGCAACATACATAATTTTATAAACAAAACTTGAAACCTCTGGTAAGAATTCTGGATCTTTTAATGTTATTGTTTCAAAATTATCTTAGCTCCACTGGACCTGAGCAAATTGCCAACACTGAATAGACAAGCTAGCTCACAGACAATCTTTAGAATGGTACAATATAGCCATCATCAATTAAGGATACAGTTTTGTAGTAGTTTCATTGTAAAGAAAACTTTTATTGTCGTTTACAAAAGAAAAACAGTGGGAAGGAAACTAATGAAATACTTCTAAAACAGCTAGATATAAAATTTGATATTTGATGCTCACTGTTATTTTGCCTGATTCTGTTTGTATCACATGCAAATAAAGTAAACATTGTGTTTCTTTCTTTTTTTTTAAATTGTGGGAACCCAGGAGCATTCTATCTCTGAGCTATACTCCAGCTCTTTTTATTTTGAAATGAGTCTCACAAAGTTGCTAAGCAACTCACTATGTTGCTGAGGCTGGCCTCAAACCTGTGATTCTATGTTTCAGCCTCCCAAAGGCTGGGATTACAGGCATGCACCACAATGCCTGGCCGGATTTCTATTCCTTATTCTTTCTGCAGCAACCATACAGAATCTTCTCTGAAGAATACACATTTCATATTTTCAAATTCAAATCTAAATTTTATAAGGATTTTGAATGGGATTGAAATATAAAACATTTATTATTAATTTTAAAAATGTAAAAAGACAGTATTTTACTCTCTTTCATGGTAAATATTGTCTGTATAGCATTCTTTAAGAATATAAGTGGATAAAGCTTTTACAGAATGATCAATTGTCTAATTAGAAAATAGAGATAAACACACTATTTGTTTTACTTACAGTTCAGAAAATAATTTCAGTTGAAAACATAAATTATTTTTATGTTTTTATTTTTAATATGCTTTTTGATGCACTATAGTATCACATCATAATGTAAATCATGTTGACAGTGATACACATGCACACAGCATTTGGTGATCCCCCCACGCCCCGCCTCTTCATCTCCTTTCCCAATACAGAATACTGAAATTGACATTGGTATTTTCACATATGTACACATAGCTGATGACAATAATTTCATAAATGAACTCTCTCCCCTTCCCTTCTCTTAGACCACCTCACTGGCTCCACTGATGTTTCTTCTCCATTATCTGTAGTCCCTTTGGTATCCCATTACTCCCTAGCTTGAACATATTAGACATAACAGAAAACCCTTCACTTTCTGTGACTGGCTTATCTCACTTAATGTTCTCCAGGTCCATCTATTTTCTTGCAAATAACATAATTTTGTTCTTCTTTATTACTGAGTAGGATTCCATTGGGTGTATATCCCATAATTTTATAATCCATTTATCTGATGATAGGCACCTAAGTTGGCTCCATAATTTGGCTACTGTGAATTATGCTGCTATGAACATTGGTATGCATATATTACTGTAGTTCTCTGATTTCAACCCCTTTGTAAATATATCCAGGAGTGGTATAGGTGGATCATATGGTGGATCCAGTCCCCGTTTTCTGAGGAATCTCCACACTAATCTCCATAGCAACTCAACTAATTTGTAATCCCAATATCTAGAAGAGTTTCAATTTCCCCACATCCTCACCCACATTTATTATTTTTTGACTTCTTGATGATTGCCATTCTGATCAGGGTTAGATGGAATCTCGGTGTAGTTTTGATTTGTATTTCCCTGATTGCAAGTGATGTTTAATATTTTTATGTATTTATTGACCATTTGTATCTCTCCATTTGCGAAGCTTCTATTCAATTCAATTGTCTATTTCTTAACTGGGTTGTTTTTTAATGTAAAATCTTCTAAATTCTTTGTATATTCTAGATATTAGTCCTCTATCAGAAAGATAGCTGGCAAAGATCTCCCATTCTGTAGGGTTTCTCTTTAGACTTTTGATGGCTTCCTTTGATGAGCAGAAACTTTTTAGCTTAATGCCATCCTATTGTTTATTCTGTTTTAGTGTCCTGAGCTATGGGTTCTTGTTGAGGAAATTTCTATCTGTACCTATATGTTTGAGTGTTGGACCTATACTGTCCTCTAGTAACTTTACAGTCTCTGGTATAACTTCAAGGTCTTTGATCCATCTCAAGTTGACCCTTGTGCAGGGCAAGAGGTAAGGATTTAGTTCCATTTTCTTTTTACAACCGAGTAACCAGATTTACCAATATCATTTGTTGAAAAGGCTGTTTTTTCTCTAATGTATGTGTATGGTACCTTTACAGAAAATCAATTGGCTATAAGAAAGTGGATTTGTTTCTGAATCTTCTATTCTGTTCCATTGGTCTATGTCTGTTCTTGTGTCAATGCCACACCTTTTTTTTAATTACTATACCTCTGTAGTATAGTTTGAAATCTGGAATTGTGATGCCTCTTGTGTGGTTCTTATTGCTTAGAATTGCTTTGGCTATTCTGAGTCTTTTGTTTCTGTATATAAAATTTATGACTGATTTTTCTAGGTTTGTGAAGAATGATATTGGTATTTTTACAGAGGTTGCATTGATTCTGTAGATCATTTTTGGTAGAACGGCTATTTTGATAATGTTTATTCTGCCTATCCAAAACCAAAGAAGATCTTTCTACCTTCTAAGACCTTCAATTTCTTTCTTTTATGTTTTATAACTTTCGTTGTAGAAGTTTTTCCCTCCTTGGTGAGGTTTACAGGTATTTTATTGGTGTTGAGGTTATTGTGAATGGGATTGTTTTCTGTATTTCATTCTCAGTGGATTCATGATTGGCATATAGAAAAGCTACTCATTTTTAAAATTGATTTTGTACCCTGCTACTTGAATGAATTTATTAATCAGCTCTAGATGTCTTTTGGTTGAGATTTTTGGGTCTTCTAAATATAGGATCATGTCAATCTTCAAATACAGATAATTTAATTCTTCTTTTCCTTCTTGAATTCCTTTGGTATCCTTCTCTTGTCATTGCTTTGGAAAGAGTCTCAAGAACTCTGTTGAAAAGGAGTGATGAGAGTGGGCATCTAAAACATAAATTATTATGAATAATATGCTGTTTCAGTGTTTGGCAAGCTTTTAAAAATAAAAACAATCATGTGGAAATGTAAGTACAGGCTACCTATCACTAATCACATTCTGACAATGAAATATTCAAAAGGCTTCTCTCAAGGGATGGTTCTCCTAGGAGGTAAGCCTGCTGGTAACAACTATCCAATGTGCGTATTCAGTCTCCTTGGTGGCACTCAGAATCCTCACAAGGCTTTTCCAATAGAACTATTGTTTGTAGGTCATTGATTATAGTGTCTTATGAGCCCAATATTGTTTATTTACTGAAGTATTGAAACCTAGAAACCTAGAAACCTAGAAACCTAGAGTTACAATGAAGGACAGAAGTCAACTGCTCTTTAAGGATGATCAAGGCAGGCGTCTTGGGTAGGCTGGGAGCTGGCAGCCTTGCAGGAGCAATTCTGAATTGTCATTCACGGCCCCTTCTAAAGGCAAGGATGCAGCACAGTCTTGTACTTACTGCCACAAATCACATTAGGTTTGCATATTCTATACTCCTTGTGAGTAAAACTGACTAGAATATTAGGACAAACTACTATAATTCATTCTCTGTAGAGTCTAATGCAAATTCCCAATTCAGCATGAGTAGGCAGTTTGCCAGTGTGAGTTCTAAATCAGCATCTCTTTATATTTTCTAGCATCATGAAATGCTCTTGAAATAATATATATATTTCGCTTTTCAAATTTGGTTTCATACATTGGCCCATGTATTGGTGTAGAATTCAGAATACAATTTTTTCTTATAGAAATAGGGATATGTATACACCAATAAAAGCTTAGTAGAGTGAATATTACCAGAATATTACAAGATTTGAACTGGAGTCTTTATTAATAGACAAAATAAGAATAGAAAAAATGCAATTTGAATTAATTTCACTTATTTTGGTCACTGGTGTCTATGGAAAAGGAGGTTTAATTAAAAAATAGATGAGGCAGTAGATGGGAACTTCTGAGCACTTGCAAGACTTAGTGATATTAAGCTTAATGATGGGATAGTTTTTCTTTTCTTGATAGCAATGCATTGTTAAATGTATTCTAATACTACAGCTTACTGATAATAATTAGTATTGTTCTTTGGACTCAACAATGGTGCATAAGAGAAAAGCTTGTGAAAGTGAAGGATAAAAAATGTTTTGGAGCAAATAAACAAGTATTAGATATAGTGAAAAGAGAAAAGGTTGAAAAGATACAAAAACATATGTGAAAATAATTTACCATCATGGAATTTATTTTAAGGTCAAAATACAATGAAAACTTATCAAGCCTATCACCTCCTGCCCTGCAGGAAAAGAAGAAAGCACCAGGGCAGGGACATGAGGTCTGACAGCTCCCATTACCAATCTTCCGGTGCCTTTTTGTGCCTGTGTGTGTGTGTGTGTGTGTGTGTGTGTGTGTGAGCGTGCACGCTGCTGCTGGGGATAGAACCCAGGGACCTTCTACCTCTGGGCTATATCCTTAGCCCTATTTTATTTTTTATTTGGAAACAGGGTCTTACTAAGTTTCTGAGAGTTGTTGAGGCTGGCTTCAAACCTGCAATCCTCCTGGCTCAGCCTCCCAAGTACTGGGATTACAGGTGTGCGCCTCTATGCCTAGCTGATAGTACTTTTTGACAACTGATTGGAATGGAGAAGGCAGCAGGGAGCAGTGAAGAAGGGCCAATGCCAGTGACCAACTATAGAAACAGCGCATTCATGGCTGAAGGATGATTTATGACAATACATGTTTTAATATTATACTGTTAGAAAAACATATTGTTTGTGAACATCATGTCCATTGAACTTAGTGTTGCTTACTTACTGCTTTCCAGGTTCTACATTAATCCTCTTTTTATGCGGTACTGGGGATTGAGTGCCCAGGGGCACTCTACCTCTGAGCTACACCCCCCAGCCCTATTTGATTTTATTTTGAAACAATCTCACTAAGTTACCACATGCTGGCTTCGAACCTGAGGCCATTCTGACTCAGCCTTCCAAGTACTGAAATTACAGGCACATACCATGGTGCCTTGCTATATTAATCATTTTATAAACATTATCTCATTTAATCCTATTAACCCTAAAAGAAAGATATTATCCTTATTTTCCAGATAAGGAAAACAATATTACATAAAATGTAAGGGTCTCAGTAGCTGAGGTAATAAATAGTGGCTGGGATATGTGCATTGAGCTAGGTATATTGAGGTGCTGCTCTGGTCTAGAATGAGACCTGAGGCCCCCTCTCTGATCCACATTGAGGTTTTACTCCATCAAAGTAGGACAATGTGCACTTCATACAGTGCTTGGCATAAAGTAGATATTCACTGAACACTGTGATTATCATCTACCCAAGTGTAATATTGCTTGCTAAATACCAATAAGGCCAACACTGAGGCTTGGCATTCGCTCTTGTTTTGCTTCTTCCTGCATGCTGGTAGTCGGTACCTCTTCCACACATCTCACAGCTATGTACCTCTAACTTGAAAGACGACTGGTTCCCTTTCCTGTACTTATCAGCCCACAAACTGGGACAGGGGCTATTGTTGAAACACTGTAAGGACTTGTTCAATATTTTTTGAGAGTAATCATTTAATTCAACTACTAGGTCATTTATTTTGATCAATAGAAAGAAAATGTATTTTCATAAACAAATATCCACAACTTAATATAATATATTAATACTCAAACTTAGAATTTTGAAGTAAGACATTAGAAACTTCAGAGTATTTTTTTTAGTCTGGGAAATGTTATTACATCCATGATCCACCATTAAGCTTGCCAGTATAAATAGCATATTTCTATGCTCACCAAACTAGAAACATGAAAAATTTAAACAAGCATTATTTCTTCACTGGTTGCATAAGATCCCTCATTTGAAGTCTATTCTGTTGAATTCTGTTTGCATTCTATTGCACACATGGCACTGTGCCTCTCTTTCTATGTTTTTAAAAATTACATTTAGAAACAAGAGTGAATATTGTAGCTAAGCAAGTTCATAATCATGTTTCTGAGATTTAAATTCTGCCTTCTTTGCTTTGCCTGTGTATTCATTCATGGGTATAGAAAACAAGAATATTTTATTCTTGTTCTGATATGTCCTACTAATACATGTTTATGGAAGAAAATTGCCATGGTTATTAAAAGAGTCTATGACATTTTCTAAAGAGTGTGAGTATTGCCCGCACAGCCTGGCTGAATTCCAATTTGGGTAATTACATTCTGCTGTCTGGTTACCTTAGCGATTCTCTCTTACTCGGTGGGTCCTCACGGTGGTTGAGCTCAGCTGAAGATATTCCTATTTGCTATCCCTAGTTTTAAATAATAAAATCTGAGGAGTTATGTTGTTTGAAAATTTATTTTCCATTTATTTTGACACACAAAATTTTGTACACATTTTGAGATAGGTAATAAACTATCTCCAATCTGAATTCTTAGAATCAAGTGGACAATATAATCAGGAAGAAAATTATAATCTTTGATTTTTTTCTTTGTTCTTGATGATATTTATTATTCCTATGGAAATTGGAGTGATTTTATAAATTTATTTAATCTCCCCCACCTCTGAACCTTAGCAATTTTTGGAACTTGTATTATTGTTCTTAGAGTTTGCCTTGAGGTAGAGCCACTCGTGAAGTTTATCTTAGGTCTTTAACAAATACTAAATTCCTAGACTGCATACCTCAGTATTTTTTTCTGTTGATGGAAACTTAAAATGTTTTAGTGTTCATTAAAATGGTGAAATAATGAGTATTTCCTTTAGATTAACATTATTAGCTGGCAGCCACAGGGTCTATATTTTCGACACTAGCAGACAATTTATCATGTAACCTAATGGAATTGTTTCAATTTAAATAGTTCCTGGACATTGGCATCACTGTATTGTGGCAATTTGTTTTTAGAAACAGCTGCCTTGCTTCCCTCTAGCCCCAATTTACTTTGGAAAGCTTAAGGATCCCCAAAAGCCAAGCCAGGATTAAAGTCATGTTTTACTTTGCACCAGAAGACTGATTATGTTCAAAAACAGTAATTCAAAGCAGAGACTCCCCAAACTTGGATCCACACATTGAAAAGAATAAAGGACAACAATCACAGGCAGGTGATACAGCTGTGACTGCCCAGTCCTTCCCAACTAAGATCATTTTCTTTCTTCCACTCAAAGAAACATAATAGAAATGGCTTGGAATGGAACTTGAATTGGCTGTAAATTTTAAAATGTGAATAACTAATAAATGTCAGTACCTTCTATAAGGAATAAAATTCTTAGTACAGATCTCTTAATTGATCTCCATGTGTTGTTGTCTTGATGCAAATTAGATTGTTCTCTGGGCCCTCTGAGGACTCTCTTACATCTCTAAACCTCATCTCAGGGAACTGCTCATCTTGTGCCTGGTACTTAGTAACACCAAGTTGCTATTCATTCACTGCATACAATGGACATTTCTTAAGCCTGGAATGCCATCTTTCTATACTGTCTGGATGCCATTTAGGAATCATTCAAGGCTGTGTGGAAAATTTAGAGGCGGGGGGAGGTTCCCTGACTGTAGCATTTTGAGTTTATCTTTGCATTTGTCCTTTTTGTATATAAAAATGATCTGTTTTGGTGTATGCTTTTTTTCTGTTACTGTTGGAGGAACTGATCTAAAATTCATTTGATATTTGCATGTACCTAGCAAAACCACATCCATTTCTCCCCTTCCTGAAGAATAACTCTCCTCAAGACTCTAGTCTGCAAAAATAAATTACAAAAGTCAATGAAAGCAAGATGGAGTCAGAGGAAAGTCCTGTTTAACTGCATCTTCTTTACATCTGTCCATTGTGCAATCCAAGTATTTACTGTTAAAGAAGTAATTTTGTTTTATAGTAAATAAGTAAATAGCTTAACTGCCTTCTAGTTCAACACTGAAGACTTCTTTCTGAAAGACTGATCTGTAAGCCCCAAATTTCTAACTTCTCTTTTGAAACTTTCTGGTTTGGGGAAGTTTTAAAAATTGAAAACTTTTGCCCTACCTTTAAGCTCCAGGAGGAAATGAGTCATTTTGGTAAAAGCTTCTATTATTTAAGAGTTAGAAGGTCATGGGTTTTATTTCAAGACTGACTCACTGCTATGATGCTATGGTATCATTGAATAAATATCAAAGCAAAATGGGACGTTCTATTTGAAATGTGAGAAACAATTATTATATTCCCTCAAGAAGCAGCATGATGCTTTCTGAAGAGCACTGATGTAAGCAAGAGAAAACTAATAGAATGCACCAGCCTCAGATTTGCCACCAACTGTAGGAATTCAGGGATGTTACATTGCCTCTGTGGATCACAGTCTTTACTCCTATAAAATGGTGAAATTTGGAAATTGGGTGGGAGACAACAACAACTTAGTGACCACAATAGCTGAAACTGAAACACCAGGAGAAAATATTCAACCGCTCCAAGAAAGGAAGCAATTGGAAAAAATCTAGACATTTTTTAAAGTTCTTCTATTTCATAAAGAACATTGAGAGAACACATGTGTTAAACTTCCCGCAGTTGATAGGGTACCTAATGCAAAAAAACACTGATGACATTGAGATTTCATTTCATTGACTTTTTTAAACTTTTATTGGTGCGTTGCAATTACCATCATAGTGAGGTTCGATGACGCAAACATACATATACATGTTAGTGAAATTGGTAGTGTTATATGGACACAATGTTATTTGGACTTTATCTTTGATTCTTTTCTAATTTTTTTATTATTTTTGTAGTACTGAAAATTAAACTTCAGGAGCATTCTACCTTTTTATTTTCTGTTTTGAAACAGAGTTTTACTAGATTGCTGAGAGTCTCTTTAGGTTATTGAGACTATCCTCAAAACTGCAATCTTCCTGTTTCTGCTTCCCAAGAACTGGGACAACAGTTGTGTGCCACTATGTCTGGCTTCATCAATCTTTTATTCCCCTCTCTACCTTCCTCTCTCAGTTCCCTTCCACTATTCTACTGGGCTCTCTCTACATTTAGCTAAAGTCTCTTTTGTTTCCTCTTTTCTCTCCAGCTTCCACAGATGTGAGAAAACATGTGACCCTTGACTTCCTATGACTGGCTGATTGTGCAAATCTGCTGTACCTTATTCAAAGCCAGGAACTTGTGGTCTGGTTCTTGCTTTGGGGAGAAGACTGAAATTACAACCTTCTCAAAAGAGTGTATGAGGATCAGTATGCCAAACAACAAACTATCAAAGCTAGGGAGGAATGTCTCCACTTCCTCCTTCTTCCCCCTATCTTATTTTTGGCTTAGTGGTTGACTTTATATGTTTGTGAAGATATATCATGGACATTGGGGAATTTCTCTTTTCCTGCCATCCATCACACTCAAATTAAGTTGCCTTATTTGCCTATCTATGGTTTCTCCTTCTTAGTCTAGAGTTCCTCCTATGACTCTTTTTCTCCCTAGCTTCTGCATATTATGGAGAGCAGCTGATTTTTTACTTTTGTGACTGACTAATCTCACTTAGCATAATGTTCCCCAGTTCCATCCATTTTCCTATAAGTGATGTAATCTTTTTCTTCTTTATGGCTGAGTAAAATTCCATTGTGTATAAATCCCATAATTTTGTAATCCATTCATCTGTTACTGGGCATCTTGGCTGGTTCATACTTTGGCCATTGTGAATTGTGCAGCTATGAACATAGATACACATGCATTAGTTTGGTAGTTTGGTTTACGTTCTTTTGGGCAGATACCCAGAAGTGGTATAGTTGGTCCGTCCCATTCTTCTGAGGATTCTACATACTGTTTTCCAAAGTGGTTGCACTAATTTGCAATCCCACCAACAATGTATTAGAGTCCCCTCGTCTCCACATCCTCGCCAGCAATTCTTGTTGTGTTTTGAATGATTGCCATTCTAGTTGGAGTTAGGTGAAATCTCAGTGTAGTTTTGATTTGCATCTCTCTGATTGCTAATGATGTTGAATATTTTTTCATACATTTATTGGTCATTTGAATTTCTTCTTTTGTGAAATGTCTCTTTAATTCACGTGCCCATTTTTGTTTGGGTTGTTTGTTTTCTTAGTGGTGAGTTTATTGAGTTCTCTGTATAATTCTAGATATTAGTCCTCTATCAGAAGAGTAGTTGGCAAATTTTTCTCCCATTCTGTCAGCTTCCTGTTGAGGCTTTTGATAGTTTCCTTTGCTCTACAGAAGCCCTTCAGTTTAATACAATCCCACATATTGATCCTCCTTTCTTAACCTTTTTTTTTTTTTTGGAGTGGGGGGTTGCTGAGGATGGAACCCAGGGGGCATTCTACCTCCAAGATACACCCCCAGCCCTAGTTTTTAGTCTTTTTTAAATTTAATTTTATTCATTTATTTTGTGGTACTGGGGGTAGAACCCAGGGGCTTTTCTACCTCCAGGCTATATTCCCAGTCCTATTTTATACATTATTTAGAAACAGGGTCTAAGTTGCTGAGAGCTTCACCAAGTAGCTGAGGTTGGCTTTGAACCTATGAAATTCTCCTGTCTCAGCCTCCCAAGTGTTGGGATTACAAGCGTGTGCCACCACACCCAGCTCAGTCTTTCTATTTTTGAAACAGGCTCTCAGTGGGTCCCAAAGGGCCTCACTAAGTTACTGAGGCTGTCTGCAAACTGCAATTCTCCCATCTCCGCCTCCAAATGCTGGAATTACAAGATTGTGCCACCATGCCTGGCTCTTTTTTTAACCTTTTTGTTCCATTATGATCCTAATTTTATTTGTTGCTACATGAGTCTATAGCCTAGGTTAGTTGCCTAACTTCTCTGTTTAGTTTAATAAAATAATTATTAAAGCTCTAAAATCATTTCTACTAGTTCAGAAAGTTTGGCACAATATTAAAAAATTATATATATATTATATATATTATATATTATATTATATATAATATAGACATAGATACATATACATACACACACACACACACATATATACATATATATGTGTGTGTGTGTGTGTGTGTGTGTGTGTGTGTGTGTGTGTGTGGTACTGGGGTTCCTGGAAACCCTTCTAGCTCCAGGCTATACTCCCAGACCTATTTTATATTTTTATTTGGAAACAGGGTCTCTTAAGCCAGTGAGGCTGGCTCTGAACCAGCACGATCCTCCTGTCTCCGCCTCCCAAGTGCAGGGATTACAAGCATGTGCCACCACGCCCAGCTTAGAAAATATTTTGAAACACAACTTTATAAGTATATGCTAGGTGTATATGTTTGTATCACACTGAATCTCACCAATATGAATAATTGCAATGTATTAGAAATATGATATTTCTTTTAAATATGCTATTACAATATCTTTTAATATATGCTATCACTACGTATTACTAAATAAGAAGTTTAGGATAATTCTGGCCTTTGTTTTGGGTGGATAGTGAAGTTGAGGAGAAATCACAAAGGCCTTCTACTTCAGTGGTAACACTTTACTTCCTAAGCTGGGGAGTAGATATAGTGTTTATATTGTTAGTTCTTTTAACCTGATTGATACAAAAATATTTCATAAGAAGTTTTATCCAAAAATTTTAAGAAAACATGTAAACATGTTTTCATGGTACTTAATAAAAGACTGTAATGTGTTTATAAACTGTGTTATAAATGTTACACAATTAACATTTACAATATGGGAAAGTTTTTAAATACTATAAAGAACCCATTTATGTCCTCTAATAGGCCTAGCACTTCTAATAGCTCATCTTGAATTTAAATTTGAAGCCACAGATATTTATATTTCTATTGCATAAAAGTATTGCTTCAAGGTTTTGGTGGAAAGACTCTTAAGACTGACTCAGAAGATTGAACTTTAACCAAAAGTTAACTTGTTTATAAACAACTTATTTTGAGGACTAGATAGTCTGAAGTTTCTGTCAGTGAGGCAGAGGTGAAAGTGGACAGAAGCTTCTGGCAGCGAGTCAACATCCTTACGTACTGCTGCCGGTGACCTAGGTGTCACCCAGGGCACAGTGTTTCGCAGTGCGCCTCAGCTCACTGGGCCTCAGTGAGACCCCAGCGGACATTCCACTCTTAGAATTTTCACCATTTGGCAGGTTGGAGGAAAAAAGGGCTGAATCCAGGATCAATCAGCTGTGGAGCCTTATAGCAGTACAGATCCCACATCTTTTTACTGTAATAGCCTGTGATTGTCTTTTTATGCTAGAACATCCTTCTGTTTGCAGCCTTCCATTTGATACTTTCCTTTTTCTCTCTAAGCTAGTCACTCTCACCCAAGTTAATGTCATCTTGGGTTATTTGTTCCATCTCTTCCTCCACCCCTCCCTCCTTTCTTAAATTTTAAAGCTCTTAACCTCTTTCTTCCTGCAGTGATTGAATATAACAAAGACACTCTGAAGCAGAAGGATCATTTGAGCCTGGGAGTTTAAGGTCAGCTGAGCTTGGTCCCTTCTCTCTTAAAACAAAAAAGCACAATTAGAGTCAAATATGCCAAAATTAAAGAGAGAATTATCTTCAATGATTATTTACACAACTTATGCTTTTTTCTATTGTACTTAAAAAACTTTATGCCACATAATTTTTTTAAATTTTATTTGGAAACAGGATCTCACTAAGTTGCTGAGAGCCTCACTAAGTAGCTGAGGCTGGCTTTGAACCTGTGCGATCCTCCTGTCTCAGCCTCCCAAGCGCGGGGATTACAAGCCTGCGCCTCCACGCCCGGCTTATGCCACATAATTACATTTCATTGCAAATATCCATTCTCAATAGAAGATTCACTTTTGAGATCATTCTAGTTACTTTTCTGAGAGATATCTGTTGTTTTTCCTAATATTTCACCTGAAAGAGGAAAATGATGATCTATTCTAACCAAAGATAAAACCTTACTATTTAAAGAATGAGCTTGGTACTTTTGCCTGCATGATTACATTTCATTCTCATTGACCCTGAAATGTAGTCATATTATCCCAATTAAAGAGCTCCAGAATGAAGCTAAAGCTCAATCCAACTCAGCAAACATTTGGTGGTGGTGGTAGTGTGTGTGTGTGTGTGTGAGTGTGTGTGTGTGTGTGTGTGTGTGTGTAAACTTACTAGGTACCAAAGCTCTTAATGTACAACATTAAAGATACACCAAGATGAATAAAATGTAATTTCTTCACTCCAGGTCTACAAATGGTCCCTATAGTGCAAAATATTCATTTGTATTTCTTTATTTCTTAAATGATAGTCTTTAGTCATTTTTTTCTTACTTTTTCTCTTAACTTTGGGAAAGTCATCTATTTTCTTTATTTCAACTACCACATGATGATCTGACTCTGAAATGCTTCTCTTTAAGTTTAATCCCCTAATTATAGCTGTTTTCTAGACATATTCAATTGTTTTCTTCAGGTATTTTAAAATTCTTATATACAGTTGCATTCCTCCTTTTTATATCCTCTGGTTTGATGACATCACTGCGCATCAGTTTTTCAAACTCGACATTTCAAAGCCATCATCTACTATCCTTTAGTCGATCTATCCCTCATGTTCAGTTGTCCATCATATCCTGAAGATTTGTTCTTATAAATTTGTCTTTTTTAACTTCATGAAAATTTTTATTTAAAAAAACAAAAACACAGACTTTTTCATTTCAGTGTGTGGTATGTTCTATTTTCCAGTTTGTTCAATGCTTTAAAACTCGAGGATTCCTCTGCTATCAGTTACATGGGCCGGAGCATCATAGCTTTTGGCAAGCAGACAGGAGACTCGACAAAAATAAAAATAGAAACAAGGCAGACTAAATGCAGGGCACATCTGTAAACATATTATACAAATATTAGTAAAAGTTATAAAGTTTACAGGTGAAATGAAACTATCTGAAACTGGCCTATCACAAGTTTCTGAACCTGGACTGATACAAGAAGGAGGAGGAGAAGAAGGAGGAGGAGGAGAAGTTGTATATATATGTTTTGTGTACATCAAGTAGAATTGGTAATCCATGTTTATACTTTTTAAAAATCTAAGCAGGGCAGAAATTCAGACTAAAAAGATGTTTTCTCTACTCTACACCAAGAAAGCCCATCCATACTACAGTCACTCAAAATTGGAAATTCTTTTATTTATTTATTTTTTGTACAGTACTGGAGTACTGGGGATGGAACCCAGGGGCATTCTACCTCCAAGCTACACCCACAGCCCTACTTTTTATTCTTTATTTTGAAACAGGGTTTCAAATTCTTTATTTTGCAAAGGCCTCACTAAGTAGCTAGGCTATCTGTGAACTGTGATCCTTTTGTCTCGGCCTCCCAAATACTGGGATTATAAGCATGCACCACCACCCCCAGCTTGGACAATTCTTTTTTTAAAAAAATTTAATGGTGCATTGTATTCATACATCTTAATGGGGCACAAGATGGTGAAGGCATACATGAACAATTCTTAAGCAAGGGGATAGAGCAAAGAAAAATACTTTCACCTCAAGCATCCCCAAGGCTTCAAGCTACTTTTATCTTTTATCAGAAGACTACAACTCTATATAAGTGTCCTGCTATTTTTAACTGGTACTTGACGAGTACATGGATATGCGCATTTCTATGTGCGTGCGTGTGTGCGCGCAGGCGTGCATGTGTGATGTTATGCTACGCCAGGCCAGAAAACATTTTATGCTGATAACATCATCAAATCTTAATTGGACCCCCTAGTTTCTGCGCGCGTGCTCACACACACACACACACACACACACACACACACACACATTTTAGCATGCTATACACAAGCTGCAGTGCAACAGGGTGGCAATGTGATAAGACAGGCTAATGCTGCTAGTGCTCTTCTCTGCCCAAAAGAAACTTTCCAGAATTTCACATTATTTTCTTAAAAACCCATTTGCTGCCGGGCGTGGTTGAGCATGCTTGTAATCTCCGTGCTTGGGAGGCTGAGACAGGAGGATCGCACAGGTTCAAAGCCAGCCTCAGCTACTTAGTGAGGCTCTCAGTAACTTAGTGAGACCCTGTTTCCAAATAAAATATAAATAGGTCTGGGAGTATAGCCTGGGGGTAGAAAGCCCCTGGGTTCCATCCCCAGTGCCACCAAAATAAAATTTTCTCTAATAGTAAAAATATATTTATTAAGGTATCATTAGAAGCCAATAAGCTCAGAAGTACGATTTGCATGAAAACATACCTTCTATAAGCAGGGTTTGTTATCTCCTCACTTTCTAAAAACATGAAAAGTTTTAGTTTTCATAGGTTGTTTTTATCCCCCTTTTATATTCTGCTGTGAAATCAAAAGAGAATTTACAGAAGGGTATATAAGTTTCTCTTGGATGTTTGATGAAAAACAAGAAAAACTGTACATTTAGTGTTAATGACAGAGAACAAATATGGAGCACCTACAGTTGAAAAGCAGTATATATTTTTCTCCCAGGTATACAATTACGTTAAAATATGGGCAGAGGAACTGTTTTTTCCATATCAAAGCCATTTGCTCGTTCTACAACTTTCTTTTTAATGACACTCAGGGATTCTTCAGTTGTTAAGACCTGCTTGCAACCAAAGCAAGTTACCTATGTACCCACCAACTCTTCCAGGATTGCAGAACTTCAATGCCCACTTCTATTCCCACCCCACAAAAATGAAAGAAAAAAATCCCTAACACCCCACAAAGGCTGCTTAACTCCTGGCAAGACAGACAAATCATATTTGCTAAAATAAATAAATAGATAGATAGATAGATGATAGATAGATAGATATAGATAGATAGATAGACTCCTGCAAACTTCAAGGCATTTATCCAGCATTCTTGCAGGGCTTTAAAGTAAAACCAAGTATCAAGGGAGAAGTAAGGGAATGTTGAATCACTCTGGGTTCCCTGTGATTAGTGTATCATTTTAGTCACAGAACAAGATACAGAGATCTTTAAGTGGATTTGCCTTTTCCAGTGCATCATTTGTGTCCCAAGTTGGTGGCAGCAGGAACTTAAGGACCACGCTTGTTAAGTCTGTATTCATTAATCATTTGCATCCACGCTTATAAACAAAAACTAACAAATGAAAAAGGAAAACAGAAACAAAACAAAAAAACTATTCAGGCTGGGCGTGGTGGCACACGCTTGTAATCCTGGTGCCTGGGAGGCAGAGACAGGAGGATCACGCAGGTTCAAAGTCAGCCTCGCTGGCTTAAGAGACCCTGTTTCCAAATAAAAAAATATAAAAAAATAGGTCTGGGAGTGTAGCCCGGAGGTAGAAGGGTTTCCAGGAACCCCAGTACCACCAAAAAAAACCCTACTCAGTACTGAAGATTAAATAACTATGTGTAGTCTCTTAAAATAAAATTGATTCCATAAAAAGTTTAATTACTTTCAGTTGTCTTTTTACTTTTATTTTATTTTATTTTATTTTATTTTATTTTATTTGTGGCACTAGGGATTAAATCCAGAGGCATACCGACTCAGAGCTGAACCCTCAGCCCAAATTTATTTTTTATTTGGAAACAGGATCTCACTAAGTTGTGAAGGTCCTCGCTAAGTTGTCGAGGCTGGCTTCAAACTTGTGATCTTCCTGTCTCAGCCACCCAAGTACTGGGATTCAAAGCATGCACCACCATGCCAGGCTATTAAGTTGTCTTCTAAAAATAACTATATATTTTAAAAATATATAGTCTTTAATATAATACATACTATATGAATATAACATATAATATATATTTTCTTGTGATTCTACTTATGGTTCCTCTGTTGAAGCATAAAACACCCCATAAAAGTCTTGTGTCCCCCATGAACAGTGGCTCTAATGCTGCAGAAAGGCAACCTGGTCCTTCATTGATCTGGACTATCCGTGGCTTCATTGTAAGTGATTATCCTTTTGGGATCTTGCTTCTGCAAATTCCAAATTCATTCTATATCTTTAGTGTGATATGCCATAGCAGCCCTCAGGTCAAAAGAATTCCAGCTATCATTCCTATCTAAGACCTCTCTGGTATCTCTGTTCTTTGGTTGAGGACCCTGACAAAGTTTTTGTAGAACAGGCCAGAGAATTTTGATTTCTTATATTTCTTTGAGAGAAACACTAAAGTACCTTGACTACTGGTGTCTGCTTTCTGCAGGTCACCCATATGACTGGGTTCCAAGGATAAGACTCCATTCTCACTGGTAGTCCCAGGTTTTAGAATGCTACCCAGAACTTGAGGATTAGTCTGTTTCTCTACCTCTAAGCCTTGGACAAGACAGGATGCTGTTTTTTTATTTTTTATATTTATTTATTTATTTATTTATTTATTTATTTATTTATTTATTTATTTTGCGGGTCTGGAGATGGAACCCAGGGACATTTGACCTTCGAGATACATCCCCTGCCCTATTTTTTATTCTTTATTTTGAAACCGGGTCTCACTGAGTTGCAGAGGGCCTCACTAAGTAGCTAGGCTGTCCGTGAACCGCGATCCTCCGGTCTCAGCCTCCCGAATGCTAGGATTACAAGCGTGCGCCACCACGCCCAGCTAACACAGGATGCTGTTTTTGAGGAAATTATTTCATCATCCTGTGAAACCAAAGTGGCAGAGTATTCTCCTTGAAATGTCACCTGCATCACTTTATGATCTGATGACTTCCCAATAATAGTTTCAAGGCCAGCATTGTGTTCATTTATAAATGATAAACCCCATTTTTTCTGGAAGATATCCCCCAGGTTTTGCTGATCTGACTGAGAAGGCAGATCTACTTGCACTGTGTTCAACAGCACAGTTTGCATATTTGAAGGGTAGAAAAAAGGCTAGATTTAATTTGTTCAACAGCTGTTGAAGTTAGACTCATGTCCTAGAGAACTGAATCAGTCCCAGTAGAGATGGGTGTTAAAGTACTAGCACCAGTTAGCAGTGGCTGACCCCATGACAGATACACACTTGCATCAGTCCCTGCTAAAACAGGCCCATTAGAAAAGCTGGCAGAAGTAACAGATTTCAGTGCTGACACAGGAACCCGAGATAACTGGCTTGAAGATTGGGTCTGAGTTTCCCACACAGATAACAAAGAGGATGACGATGAAGATGGTGATACAGAAGAGTTCTGTATAGTCTTGTTGAGGTTTTCCTTAACTTTGCTTGCATAACTTAATTTAGAAAGTATTTTAGCACTGATATTGTCTGTTGGAAAAAGTAGAGGTGATGTCATCTTTGGAGGCAACAGCAGAGACATGCTTTCCTTTGGGCTGGTCGTCAAACTTTGTGCTCACACTAGGTTTAGTATCTGAACTTTTACAAAGCACATCAGCCACAGCACGTTTTCGACTCATTCCTCCAGGTCCAGTTTCATACTTCCAAATGAGCTTTGAACCATCTACTCGATTTCTCTTTTGTTCACTATAGTCACGCTTGAAAGTTTCAAGTCCCTGCTTTAAGGTTGGGACACTAATCTCTTGTTGCATTATTTTATCCTGCACTAAATTTTCACAACCCTTGGCACTATTGCAACTAGCTTTTATTTTAGGAGTGATATATCTACTCTTGGATCCACTCCCACCATTATCTGCTCCTTTGCCCGTACAATCATTAGTAATATAACTTGAATTATTTGTTACAATACCATGTTGTAACAAATTGCTACATATTGGTCTTATCTAAAGACTGGTTAATTATCTCCAGATTTATTCCCATAAGACTTTCCATCCTTTTTGTCCATACTGTTTTCTGAATGAAATTTTTGTTTTAATTGCTGCTTCCCCAAAATTGCTGGCCTTTACATTCTGCTTCAGGCTAGTGTCTACAACTTGATGGTTGCCACTGAGGACCCTGGAAGTAGGGTCGGTGGCTTCATCAGAACCCAGGCTCTTTAAAGATATTTCTCTCTTTATCCAACATTACCATTTATTTCACCATAGCCTATTTTCTTCTTCAGCACTTCCTGGAGCTGCTGAAGGGTGTGTTTCTGCTCATGTTACTTTGGCTTTGCTTGGGCCTTGGGGTTGCCCTCACCTCCATGCTGCAGGTATTGGTGAGGTTGCTGGTGGTGGTGGTGGTTTGTGGCTATGGTTGTAGAAATAATAATGGTGGTGGTGATGGGACTGCTGCTGCTGCTGCTGCTTGGGGATGCTGATGCGGATGGTAGTAGTTGTGATGGTGCTGAGGTTGTGGCTGGCTGGGCTTCTCTTCCACTGAAAGTGCCCTGGACTCCCTCTCTGAGGCTACAGGCTCCTGCATGGTTAAGAACTAAGGCTGCTCCTCTGGGATTGTTCTGTATATCTCCTCATATATTTGTCTTGAATTTCATCTTTTATCTCTGTCTTCATGGCCATGGGTTCAGTTCAGCTACATTTTATTTTTTACCTGGTCTATTGCAGTTGTCCAGCTATTGTCTCAGATTTTCATTTCTTTCCTTTCCAAGCCATTCTTGGTAGAGTTGTCTGGTTGAATTTTCTGAATATAATTGATAACCATCTTTCACTTGTCCAAAATCTTTCACTGCTTCCCCTATCTACTGGACTAAATTTAAATTCTTATCTAGCTCTACTCTAGTCTGTTATTAGTCTTTCTTTTCTGCCACAATTCTTGTGCTAATAGCATCTGGTTCAGGTACTGGACTGATAACTCGGTTGGTATGTACAGGGAAGACCACTGTCACTTCTGTTTGGCCAGAACTCATAACTACACTATTAACTATTTAGAATAGTGGTCTGCATTCACTTAGTAACCATGATTACCCATTTCCTCAGTCATGCACACTTTCTATGCCTCACTTCGCTTGCTAGGAACATTCTTATTTATTCTTCTTTCTCCACTTGAAAAATTAATATTAATTATTCAAGGTCTTATCCAATATTACTTCTGTGAAATCTTCTCTATTCTCCTTCTACACAGGCAGAATTTCTCCCCACCCCAACCTTTCAATAATATATTGTGCATGTCTTGATTATAGTATTAATCTTGTTATATTTTGAACATCATTTACTACTTGGGAGAGTTTTAAGAAAAATTTTAAATTGTTAAAAAGATATCCAACATGTAGTTTAATATATGGTACCTGGGAAAAATTTTATAAGATATTTATTGAATTGTTAGATGGATCTAGAAAAGTTTCATAAAACAAGATCCAAATTTGATTTTCAAATCTGGGTTGAGAATTCAGATCAGAAAGCATTTTAAGATGGAAGACTAGCATGAACCTAGTGGCAAGAAAGGTCATAAGGTTGTGATATAGTGAGCTTAAGTTTTAGATGAAGTCAGTTCCATACAGTAATTTAAGATAAGTAAGTTGTGAATGGCTCTGATAACCACATGGAGAAATTTGGACTATATCTTATGTATATCAGAGGCCATTAGAACACAGTTCACTTAGAGTGATATTTTCCAATCTGCTTTTCAGAAGGACATTTCTAATAGAACTGTGCTCTGTAAAATGAAGTACAGTCCAAAAAAGGGTCAGATGAAGAAGGCTCTAAGTAGATGAGAGTACAGAGGTGAAAATAAAGATGAAATCCATTTGAAAATCAGAATTGGAAAGAATTAGGGAGAGCATCTGATTTCTTACATTTGTGACTGACTATTCTCACTTAGCATAATGTTCTCCAGTTCCATCCATTTCCCTGTAAATGACATAATTTTTTTCTTCTTTATGGCTGAGTAAAATTCCATTGTGTACATATCCCATAGTTTTGTAATCCATTCATCTGTTGATGGGCATCTTGGCTGATTCCATAGTTTGGCAATGGTGAATTGTGCGGCTATGAACATAGATATGCATGCATTAGTTTGGTAGTTTGGTTTCCATTCTTTTGGGTAGATACTTAGACGTGTTATTGCTGGATCACATGGCAGGTTCATTTCCATTCTTCTGAGGATCCTCCATACTGTTTTCCAAAGTGACTGCACTAATTTGCATTTCCACTAACAATGTAGTAGAGTTCCCACTTCTCCACATTTTCACCAGCATTTGTTGTTGTGTTTTGAATGATTGCCATTCTAGTTGGAGTTAGGTGAAATCTCAGTGTAGTTTTGGTTTGCATCTCTCTGATTGCTAATGATGCTGAACATTTTTACATACATTTATTGGCCATTTGAATTCCATATGTGGAAGACAGGGAGAAAATGAGTCATAGGGGGAACTGTAGACAAAGATGATCAAATAAGGCGACCTAACTGAGGAGGATAGAAGAGGAGAAGAGGGAAATTCCCTAATGTACATGATGTACATTCACAAACATCTCAATCACTAAGCCAAATGTGAGAAGAAAAGGGGGAGGAAATTGGGGAAGGGCTAAATGAGTCATGTGTGCATGTAAGTCTCTACCATCTTGTACCCCATTAAGATGTATGACTACAGTGCACCAATAAAAATTTTAAAAAAGAATTGGAAAGAATTTTAGTTAATAAACTGTGTGAGGGTAAAGGGAGAGTGAGAGATCAAATATACATAGAACCTTGTAAAATTAGTGACTGAAGAGAATGGAGTTGGTCCATTGTGGAAACTTTGTAGAATTTATGTTTGATAATCAAAACAAGATAGAATATCAAAGATGATACCAGCTATAGACACAGACATACACATCTCACATTTAGCACCCCAATTACAAGGTTTACCTTACATATTTTTTATAAAATTTTCTGCTCACCTTATTTTCAGAATGGTTGCAGAGCTCCCTGGAAAACTCAGAAGCAGTACTAAAAACACTACCAATCACTACTGTGTGAATTGCTAAAGGTAATTCAACTAATATAGTCAATCATATTTTTTAATAGGGTTGGGGGCAAAAATTCTCTCTGTAACATATTTATTATCAAAAAACTTATTTTACATATTGGAAGCTACATTGTTTTGTATCATCCATTATACCAAAAACATCATTAACTTATAATGCAAGAGAACAGAGAAAATACTCATTGAGTTAATAGAATATGAGCTGTCTGTGCTGACCAAAATGGTAATCACTAAACACATAACTTGTAAGCACTTGGAAGGTGATTAGTCCAAATTGAGGTGTGTCATCAATGTAAAACACACAATGATACAAAACTAAAAGTGTCATTTATCTCATTAACCATTTGTTATATCCACTACATATTGAAATGATAAAACTTTGAATGTGGTGGTTAAATTAAATTTATTGTCAGAATGGATTCATCTTCTTTTTACTTTTTTATTTTTTTGTGGGTCTGGGGATGGAACCCAGGGGCATTTGACCTCCGAGATACACCCCCTGCCCTATTTTTTATTCTTTGTTTTGAAACTGGGTCTCACTGAGTTGCAGGGGGCCTCACTAAGTAGCTGAGGCTGTCTGCGAACCACAATCCTCCAGTTCTCAGCCTTCCTAATGCTAGAATTACAAGTGAGCGCCACCACACCCAGCTTCTTTTTACTTTTTTATTTATTTATTTATTTATTTAAATTTATTTTTATTGGTGCATTGTAATCATATATCACATTGGAATACAAGACTTGAGAGGATATACAAGCACACATCATCCAATCAGCCCTCATCTACTCCCCATCCCATTCCCTCCCCCTCCCTCGATCCCATGCCTGTTTGGTGATTAACTTTGATACATTTACTTATGTACCTTCTGAGTTTTAAAGAGGCTCCATCCTCCCCTATTCCATACCCTCTGATTAGTCACCTTAATTGCTTCACTATAGGGCCCTTTCTATAGCTCGACCACTTCCTATTGCCCATTTCCTCCTAGTTATTGCTGATTAGGGGAAGCATCTGGTTTTTATTTTCTGCAATATTTCTCCGTGCATGCCGTGTTACAAGTACTGATCCCATTCTTGACGGCCCCAGTTGTGGCCTGGCTACCCGGTGGACTGATCCAGACCTCGCTGACTCAAGCAGCGGCCTTGCCTCATGGGAGGCCCCGATTCTGGTCTCGCTAGCCCCAACAATGGCCTAAACCCTCAGCTGGCTCCGATCCCGGCCTCGGAGGCCCCAGTACTGGCTTTGCCTCATGGCAGGCTCTGATCCCGGCCTTGCTGGCCCCAGCACTAGCCTAACCCCTCAGCAGGCTCTGATCCTAGCCTCGAAGGCCCCAGCACTGGCCTTGCCTCACAGTAGGCTCTGATCCTGGCCTCACTGGCCCCAGCACCAGCCTAACCCCTCAGCGGGCTCCGATCCCAGCTTCAGAGGCTCCAACACCAGGCTTGCCTCATGACAGGCTCCAATCCCAGCTTTGCTGTGTCCGTCGCCGGCCTCACCCCTCGGCAGGCTCCAATCCGAGCACCCTCTTCATCCAGCCACGTTCTCGAGGGTGCATGGTGGTAGCATTCTGCTTCTGGGGTTATTACTTCAAAGGTTCCAGGTGTAATGCATCAGATCTCTGCCTCCCCTGAGTACTGGCCACTGCCATTGCCACTGCCTCCACCATTTCAAATCTTTCCCAAGCTCTTTTTCCACTCTGAATGTTGTCCAGTGATCCTAAGCATGCACGACGGTAGCATTCGACGTTTGGTGTAATTTCTCCATAAAAATGAGGTTGGTAGGATCTGATTTCTGCTTCTCCTGAATACAAATCTCCACCGCCATTGCGGAGACCGCTTTCAACACTGCCTTTCTCCTAGGTCTCCACTAAACTCTCTCCTTACAGGTGAGGTCCAAGATTCTTAATGTAGAGAGGAAGCAGTCCTCCTTTGTGGGGAATTTTTCCAAAAGTTCCAGTTCATTTGGATAAGTTTTGTCTGCATCTCCAGTATCCTGGCATCTGCCATGGCCTTCTTGACCCCCTCTCCAATATTTCTCTTTTTTCTTTTTCTTTTTCTTTTTCTTTTCCTTTTTTTTTTTTTTTAAGAGAAGACAGTATATGCTGTTTGAGGAGGTTGTGGGATCAGGCACTCAGTAGCACTGTGACCCAGGCCCGGTTTCCCCAGGGGTCCAGCGTGCTCCGCACGACTCCGCCTGGGGCCCAGTCTCTGGGCCCTGGCTCTTCCAGGGGTACAGCGTGCCCCGCCTGACCCCCGCCCAGGGCCCAGGGCCTTGCGACCGGGCCCCGGTTTCTCCAGGAGTCTGGCATGCTCCGTGCGGTCCAGCCCAGAGCCCAGAGTCCTGCGACCCGGGCCCCGGCTCTTCCAGGGTCCGGCGTTCCCCGCCTGATCCCCGCCCGGGACCCAGGGTCTTACGACTGGGCCCGGTTTCTCCCAGGGTCTGGCGTGCTCCACACGGTCCAGCTCGGGGCCCAGAGACCTGTGACCCCTTCTTTTTACTTTTTAAATGTGGCTCTTGAAACATTTAGAACCACATATGTGGCTCACACTATATATTTCTATTAGACAATGCTGGAATATTTTTCTTATTCAACAACCATTCAACATCCATTTGTTTAGCTCCCAGAGAACAGATGGTTATTTATGCACTAAAGGCTTTAATGTTGATTGGGGAGTAGAAATTGTATAGAATTATGTATTTTAGGGCTTGATAACATTTCTATCAATATACAGAATATTGTTTTTAAAAGTAGTTGGAATGTCTGCAAATTCGTTCTGTCTTCCCTTATAAACATTAATTTTGTTCTCTCATACTACTTCCCCAATATCCAATTTGGTGATTTATATTGATCCATTAAGTTCTCTGCTACAAAACAGATAGGAATTTGACTTATACCCTCCAAGAACCTTTAGTTAGTGGAAAAGAATTAGCACATGTTCACATATGGATGTTCAGGGTGCAGAATTCTAAAATATAGTCATAATACTTAAGCCTCAAACTATATAACCAACATATCTTATTCTTTCTCTGAAAAGTCATAAGATACTTCCCAGAGTCAGACACCTTGAGTCATTCAAAATATTACCTGTCAGTCACATTAATGAATGAGGACACAAAGGAGGACAAGAAGAGGAGGAGGGAGAAATTATTTGCACTTTACAAGTATTAAAGTTTTAGATAAAAAGAAATTTACTCTGGTTTGGTAGCCTAACTAATGTTAGATTTTTCATTATCTTTCCAAGAGAAATCATGTGAGAATCTGTGATTGTACAAAATCAACTGTTTTTAAGCAAAATAACATGTAATTATTCAGTATCTTAATATTTTTTATTTTTTAAGCAAGGTACTTGATTCTCTATGCCTTGAATTCTCTCAACTTTTCAATGGGGGCAATATTTTTATTTTGTTTTATTTTCATGGGAATACAAAAAAAATGATTTACTTTCAAATAAGCTAATGACAATGGAAAGTGCTTCAGTGAGATAATCATATGTGCACGAGATTACCAAGATAACAAATGCAGGTTAGCTTTGCAGTTGTCAATTAATAACCTAAGAAGGGACATCTCTTATTTAGGAAGGGCTGCCTCCCTTGAGGGTGAATTATGTTCAGTTTTCCAAGTGCCAGTCTGAATGTGTTTTTATGTTTTGATTACTAAAAAGCATTTTATTTCCTTTTTCAAAAGAAAATTTGCATCAGTTGCTGAATAGCCCACATCATGGACTAAAATGCTCTAAAAGTATGCACAAGAAAAGCAAAACCAGGAAAATGGCTAAATCTTCAAATGAGCACTGTGAATTGAATTATTGAATATTCAAGGTTAGACTGCATATTCAAATATGAGTTATGCATTTTGACAAAACATTGTTAACATTTCTGTTCCCTGTGAATAAGTATTAATAATACACAGATTGTACCCAGGGTACACCCTGTATTCTAGCTGCAAAATATGCCAAATGTACCACTTTTTCTATGCAATAAGAATGGGGTACATTTTTGTATCTCCATTAAAATATGTACTACTAACCTCAATACCTACTCAGTCTAAAAAAACACTGTGAAATTTGTTTTTTTATGAAACTCACGTATTTTAAGGTATCAAAGACACTTAAAACATTTTGGTTTTTAGTTAAAGTCTTTAAAATGAAAGTACTTATATCATTAAAAAAAAAGAAGAAGAAAGAAAAGCACCTTACTCACTGAAGTAAAGATGCATTAAGTTCTGTCTGCCAAGCCAAGCCATCTTCCTGGATTAAGATAGTAAACAGGTCTTCACATAAGGAACTGGTGGTGGCTAAAAGAGTTCAGAGATGTGCAGCCATCTTCTGCCTCCAGCCCATCTGTTTATTTTGAGCTGAATGTTCAGTCATTGATTCAATAATTACTTATTGAGTTCCTATTATAGATCAGGCCTGAGCAAATATACATGATCACAGGCTTTAGAGCACTTAGAAACTACTAGGGTTGGGAGGGGGAATTGACAAATAGTGGTTAGCTGATTTTGCACATAAATTTGGCAGCAGGAAATAGTGTTTAGGCATACATGCTCCGGACCCAGACATGGCTTTGAGTACTGGTTTCACCACCTGCTAGCAAGTTACTTAATGTTAATGTGCCTCGGCATCTTCTTCCACAAAGTGGCTGTGTTTTGGAGTAAAATGTGGAGAAATCTAGCACACAAAACAGGCTCTTTGTTTGCTATCATCATTCTCTTTTTTTTTTTTTTTTTTTTTTGCGGATCTGGGGATGGAACCCAGGGACATTCGACCTCTGAGCTACATCCCCTGCCCTATTTTTTTATGCTTTATTTTGAAACAGGTCTCACTGAATTGCAGAGGGCCTCACTAAGTAGGCTGAGGCTGTCTGTGAACCGCAGTCCTCCGGTCTCAGCTTCCCGAATGCTGGGATTACAAGCGTGTGCCACCCCGGCAGGCTTCATCATTCTTCTTTAAAACTATCTTAGGGATATGAAAATATATAATAACACCAGTTAACCTTGCCTACAGCTGGGACTAGGTATTTGGAGAACACTTTCCTAAGGAAAAGTCATTTGAATAGGAACCTACAAAATAGGTAGAATTTCAATAGACCAAAGGGACTGAAGGAGGAGAAGGATTGAAATTGTTAAAGAACTTTCTGAACAGAGGGTAAGACGTGTAAAGATGCTAAGGCAGGAGAGAACTTGGCACCTTCAGCACCCCAAAGCAGCTCAGTGTATCTTGAAGGAGGGAGGAAGTAGAATTATTAAAGAAAAGGGTGATGATCTTTGCTTCAGTGAAGATTTAAGTTTCTTTATGTGTAGTTTGGCTTTCCAGTCTCAACCTCTTTCAATCAAGAAGGGGGAATGGAAGATCATTTTTCATGTCTTCTCTGCTCAGCCCTGCAAGTAGAAAATATTCACAAATGGCTCTACATATATAACTAAAACACAACAGTCTGTCTAAATATTCAATGTAAGTCAAATAACCTCTTAATGTTCAACTTGTCTTTTTGTATGCATTATAATCCTCTATTTGTGTTTATGTTCCACAAAGTGCTGCAACTGGCTGAAAATAATTTTTATAGTACTTGATACAAAGAGGTGGGGTGGATGAGTATTAATTAAACCTAAGTAGTAAGAGACTTAAGGCAAAAGAGATTTCTGTATCTCTCCTAATGGGATGAATGTCATGTTCCAATTCCTACTTTATGTAAAATCCATTATACAATATGTAAAATAATTCTCCAAATCTTGATTTCCTCAATTGAAAGTGACCCTGAGCATAAACTATAAGAGGAAGAAGGTTTGAATTTCTTGATCTTTGGCCCTCTTTTGTTCTCTCAGTCCGTGGTGTCTTCAATCAGCAGAATAATTTAGGAATGGTAGATATTGAAACAACTAATTTTTCTTTTCTGTAATCTGCATAGACTTCAAAATGCCTACAAAGCACAAAGTGCCAGTTCATATAATTTGTTGGCAAGGATAAAAAGAAGAAAGGAAATTATTTCCTAAGCGTGTGAATCAGCCCAGCTTTAACAGATATTTTTCTATCCTGTGCAGCCTGAGGGCTTATGCCTATCTGAGCTTTATTTGACAATTACCACTTGCCAGCATAATTAAATGATAATTTATAAATACTAAGAAAGCATAATGGGAAAGAGCAAATAGGTGCTTATCAGGGCACTGAATAAAGTTGATCTGCTTCAGTAGCAATTTTCATCTCTTATCTTGGTTGTTAACTGGTCCCACTTTGTGTGTGTGTGTTTTGTTTAGGTTTGGTACTGGTTAGGGTGTTATTATCTACCTTATATACACCTTTCTCTCTCTCACACACACACACACATGCATACACACACACACCCCAAATTCTAGTATTTTTTTGGTATTCCTTTTGCAGCCAGTGTATTGTAAAATGTTGCTTATATTTTAATTCATGATATAAACTTAGAATTGCACACATTGCTAGAGAAAACTCAGATCAGTCATTTTTGTCTCCCCTCCTTTTTTTAGTGAATAAGTTCTTTTCTGTGTTGTGAGTATTATTTTTTTTAATAACCTGGGCTTTGCAGTTAATTGCATTCCATAGAATCTCTTCATCTATTGCCTAAAATGCTGGTAGATGTTTTTTGTAGCGAGAAAGCCTACGTGTAAGCTGTGGACTCAGATGAGGAGGGCTTCCTAATTTTGCAGTGATAAGAATGATACTTTATATGCAGCCTGGACAGTTTGCTCTGCTCCTACTAAATGTAGAAATTACCAAAAGAAAGAATTCTGTAGGATAGATGGCTTTTGTCCTATCAATATCTCTTCTCAAGTTTCCTTACGTATCATAAATATTAGGACAGTCTCTGCAGAAGCTGTTGTTAGGCCAGAGACAGAAACACGGATTTGTCCTGGGTAACCCAGATAAAGCAGTGCAAGAGTAATGTCTAGTTGAATGGAAACAAATCAGCAGAATGACAAAAAAAAATCCATTCCAAGCCTTCAGAAAAGCAGATCTGAGGAAGGCAAATCAGTGGAGAAAGCAAGACACATTAGTGGGTCGTGAAGAAACTAATTTCTCTCTCTCTCTCTCTCTCTCTCTCTCTCTCTCTCTCTCTCTCTCATAAAATTAAATAATGTTAGTGTCTACTGATTAAAGTTGTGGTGGTTTGAGTGAAGAGTGTGGGAATGGCTGATCAGGAGAATAAAAAATAAAGGGCTTTGGTGTTTAAAACCGTCAGTTCCACGAATTATTCAGCATTTTGTCCTTATAAATAGCAATTATTTGCCTTTTTCAGAGCTGAAAAATTATCTTTCATATTCAAATATTTAAATATACAGTGCTATCACTGGGGCAAAAAAAGAAAAAATCCTAATGTCAGAAAAGATTTTTATACAAGGAATAATTTGAAAGTGGTGGATTAGTTTCCACCTTTTGAAACACAGTGCTTTCTGTAATCTTCAAACATTATTTAGGATAATGGAAGCCATCATCCTGGTTCTCAAATGTTAGCACTTCCATTAGAATTTGCACTACCTCTTATTTTTTATATTAAAATACAAGGCTTAAAAGGTATTATCTTACTAAAGGGGGGCAATTGTAGAGATGATTTGATTGAATAAAGGGAAAAGCTGTACAGGCCTTTTAAGATCAAGGATGTATTGATGGAAAGCTATCATTAGAGACAATTAATGTTCTCCAAGGGAAGAAATTGATTATGGACAAAGATGGACCCTAAGGAGCAGATATGTCTTAATGCTCTAAGGCCTTAAGGATTATACGTTTCATTCACAGCATCTGTGTTTTAACCCTTTGTAGTGACTAGAATACTAGCTTATTGTAAAACGGCATGAATTATTTTTTTTAAAAAAAGAAATGCCTTGTAAAGGATGTTTATAGTAATTGACATTTGACTCTTTAAACAAAATAATTAAATGCATGGTATCTCTTCTCTATTTTGCCCTTTAGAATATATCTACATGTAGATTTATAGAAGAATAAAATTAAATAGTGATGGCTGGTCCTTAGCCTCATGAAAGTGTGGTAATGCCCAATAATTATGGTTAAAGACATGCTTTCATAAGGAACCCCTGAACTTCAGCTGCATTTATGTTTCCAAATAACATATCCCTTTAACTTTTCTTGTCCTTCCTATAGATCTTGTACAAAGCATTCATCATGTTGTTAGCCAGTCCCTAGCAGCCGTGGATCACAATTGGCTACTTAATAAGGTGGCAACCCTACTGGGAACATTTCACGTAATTATTCTTAGCAGAAAGAAGGTTGTTATGGCTTTTTTTCCCTTTTTGAGTTTGGCAAAATTCCAGGTGATTTAGTTTGGGCCTCTAAAAACCTGTTATATATCATTGGCAAATTACACGTCATGTGTGGTCTGCATCCTTACTTCCCATAGTATATAATGCAGGCCAGTAGAATGAGTTTAATTGTACAGTCAGCCTCCTCACATTGGGACTGGTCCTAGAACAAGTGGGTAATGCAAACTGATTTTTGGCTCCAGGTTTTGGTGAGTGTGGATGGGAGCATGGAAGTGTTTTTGGAAGTCATTCTCTCTCAAGACTTCACTGCTTGCTCTGATGATGTATTATGATGACCGTTAAATAGCAGAAGAAACACAGAGAGAGAAGTAGTGAATAGCTGATCCAGAAACTCTGCCATTTTAAGTATCAGCTGAAGAAAGGGAGTTTAGGCCCTGAGTCCTAAGTTTAGGCTTACAGAATCAAGAAATAACTATCAATGATTAGCCCAGATCATTAAAATAGTTTGCCCTTCAAATTCTCACAATTTTAGGCTGTGTCTTGATTCTTGTGGACGTTAGACACAATACATGCCATTCACTACCACTAAGTGAAATTTTCCAAAAATGTCAAGCTATTTAGAAATAATTATTTAAAGGAAACCGTGGGCAAATAATCATGAGGCATTATATTATGGTCCTACTGGACTACGGGTTCAACTCTCCCAGGTGATATTGCCAGCTAGTATCTCTCAGAACCTAACACTAGCAGCAACTCAGGTGCATATAGTTGGTGACTGGGCAAGTGGCTTTTTCTGAAAGACAGGCATCTTCCTGTAAGAAAATAAGATTTTCTGTATTTCCTCTTAAAAAAAAAAACTAGAGCACAGAAGATTCGAATATCTAAATCAAAGACAGAGTATGGCTAATTTTCCATTTAATTCTGAGAAATCGGGAAAGACATAGTGGTGGTCTGTAGTCTTCAGTGGCTACATTGCTGCTGAGAGGTGGCACAAAGGGCAAACTTTAGATAGAGAATGTTGTTTGTGAAAAGAGTGAGTTTGGAGGAGAAAACACCAAGTGAAAACTCCAACTAACTAAATTCCTCTGAACCTGAGTGTCTAGGGAGATGATGATGCCATTAACAAAATACAATAAAATAAGGAAGAAGAGTCAGCTGGAGGAGGCATATTGCTTTTGAGTTTCTGGTCAATTCCAGACAGAGATGCCCAGCAGGCAACTGCAAAAAGGATCTGGACTTTAGGAGAGAGGTCAAAGTTTAGAACACTGGTATAGAGATATAAGACAGAATTTTTAAAAATAGGTAAAAAAACAAGATAATGCTGTAATCTGTAAACTATGAAAGAACAAACTTTCAGGGAAAGAGTAGTCAGGGGCCTTTAAGGGCCCAGCAAGATCAAAGAGAATGAGAATCTAGTTAAAAACCATTGGATTTGTTCACTGATAGTAGGTTAGAAAGTCAAATATTCTTGGTTTTAAATCTCAATTCTGCAATTACTAGGAAAATTGTATATCCTCAAGGAAGCTACCTCATCTCTCTGGGCCTAACTTGGTTCATTTATAATTTAAGAATACCTCAGGGGCTGGATGTAGCTCAGTGGCAAAGTGCCTGTCTTGCAGGTACGGTGCTCTGGGTTTGATCCCCAGCCCAAAAAGACAAAAAAATAAAGTAAAAAAAAAAAAAGAATACATCAAAATACCCATTAAATTTGTTTAAAGTATTAAATACATATTAAGTATTAAATAAGTGTTAAAATGTCTATTTTACTAGGTACTTGTGGAATGGTGGGAACCGCAATAGATAACTTGGGTCAAGACATGAATGAGGAATCAGGAAATAAGGGATTTTAGTCTACTATTTGGAGATAAAGAGATGAACAGTCGAATGTCTTAAGGATGAGCCAGAAATTTAACCAACTTAAACACTTAAATTTATAAAACACCAGCCATGTATTCTATACCCTTTATATAAAATAATTTATTTACTCTTCACAACAATCCTGAGAGGCAGTAATATCATAGAACACAACTGAGATGCAGACAAGGGATTAAATTCCCCAGAGGTACATATCTGAAGATGGCTGGGCAGAGATTAGAAACAAGGAAAGTCTGGCTCATGAGCCTCCTAGCTGCTTCACAGGTCAAAAACAGAGATGTAAGAATATTAAACACATTGCTTAAAGTAAGGAACAGAGCCGTGATCTCAACCCGTGCCTATCTGATTCTCAACTCTCTGCTTAATATCCTAATTTCTGACTATATGATTTTAGAGAGAAAACAGTTTACACTAATCAAAATACTGGTCCTAATGGCTCTTAGTAACTTATGTTTTCTTTAGCCAAACTATGTTGGAAGGATTTAATTTAGGCTGTTAAAAGCTAGGAGTTCAAAGTCTGGGAGCTGTTTACCTCAGCAAAATTTGTGAAATGAGCCTTAATAAGACTCCATAAAACAAGTATGTTGCACACAGAGGACAGGGGGAAATAAATGAAAATGAGCCTTCTTGCTCTTGGGGACTTGTGTTACAATATCATCTCAGATCATCAGAAAGTAGTTGTTCACAGTATGCTGAAACCATCACCTAAGACATAAAACAGTACAGCTAATCTACATCTGGAAAAAAGTAGACTTCTGTGTTTGTGCCAGCACATAATTTAGCACAATCATTCTTGTCTTTGTTTAAACTGAATTTCTTAGAACTGTCTTAGAGACCGACTGTTGCAGGATTCCCAGCATGTATTCTCTGGGCCAGTGGCTTCAGCATTACCTGGGAACTTGAGAGAAATGCATATTCTCTGCCCCACACCAGACCTTCTGGCTCCTAAAATGTGGAGGTGGAACCTGTAAATCTATGTTTTAATAAGACCTTCACATGAGTGTGACTCTCATGCATGTCGAAGTCTGAGAACCACTGTCTGCATGTAATCTGTCTTCCAAGGATAGCCATGTGCCACACACATTTCCGTCAACTACAGACCACATCAGATTATAATGCAAATGAGAATACTCTGTCTTGTAGTGCTATGGTGGCTGTCTTTACATCCTCAGGCAGTACGTTGCTCACATGTTCATATAGATGCTGGCATAAACAAACCTACTGTGCTGTCTTATTACAGCATAGCACACACAACGATACAAGGACATGTCCATTGAACTTGATAATGATGATAAACAAGTATGTCCCTGATTTATATATTAATTTAACTTATTCAGTAAATATTTGTTGAACATCTACTTTGTGCTCAAATCTGTGCTAAATGTGAACAAGTTGGATGTACATTCTTGATCTCATGGGGCTTGCATTCTAGTCAGAGAAGTAATAAATAAGTTAGCAACAACAAAAAACAAACAAAGATGACCTGTGAGAATGGCAGCTGCCTCCAAGTACATAAACCAGGGGCATGTTTGAGTTCTGGCGTAAAGCAGTCTTGGACGGGGTGCTCAAGATAGGCCTTCCAAGAGGAGCCATCCTGGCCTCAGCTTTTTTATCTCAAGATTTGGGGGAAGAAGAAGCAGAGGCTCAGGATGTGGGCTGAGTGTGGCTAGTTGCCTGAATTTCTAAGAGAGATGGAGAGGACAGAGAGATTGAGTGCCCAGCTGATTGTGATACTCCATCGTGTTTGGGGAAGATTTCTGAGCTCTTTCTTACCAGCTGTCTAGAAATCTTATTATACCCACCTCAAAAACATCGTAAGTCACTCCTTCACTGGTCCCTCCAGAAGGCATAGGAAAAGTGCTATAGAATTCCGTAATGACCAATAAATACAGATTATTTCTGAAACTCATAGGGACAAAATTACAATGACCTTCTAATTATTTAGCTATGAAGGACTGATCTTACCGTCAGAAAGTAACAGGAGGATCAAAGAATTGTATTCCACTTAGAGAATGTTTTTACAACTTGGAAGTTTGTGTAGCATCATAAATTTGTTTTGCAGGGTTCATATCAATTTACAGAAAGCCTAAATGCAGTACTAAGAAGAACAAGAGAAATTTGAAAAGAGTCAAGAAAACAAAACACACTTAAGAAAAGAATAAATAGGCTTTCAGGGGAGAAAAGTGAGCTTGTTTTTAACATTAAGTTATAAATTTTGTTTTATGACTGCTATTTACATAGATAATAATGGTAAGAGTTTACTTTCTATGCATGCTGCATTCAAAACTACCTAAATGGCAGAGAAAAAATAATTCAGAAGAAATCTTTGGGCAGAGGCAGCTTTCACCTGTATTATTTTTTTTCAAGCTGTGAGCACTCCTTAATTACGAGTTTAAAAAAAACATTTAAGATTGGTAACATATGTTGTTGTCAGCGCGTATTTAGCACCTGCAGAAATGAACAGGAGAAATGTGACAGCGCATAGGTGGAACACCCACTGAGCTGACTGTGAGCACTGTCAACAAATTTTACTTTGTTAATTTTTTCTTATTAAAAAAATCCAAGAAAAGAATTTAATAGTGCAGGTGTTCAGAGCGTCGCGGCAAGATGATATAATGAAGGGGAGTTATAAACCTTTAGTGTGAGAGCCAGGTCTGGATCTGTGAATCTTTAAGCCTTGCCTGTCACATGCTTCTCTCTAGTTTTCTTTCAGGAAAGAAAGAATAAAAAAGCCTCTCTGTGTGTTGGACTTGGCTGGATGGATTGTCCTGAGAAGCTTTTTCCCTCCCATTAAGGGTGGGAAGCCTTCCGGGTTCACTCCCTGCAGATCAGCCGCAGGACCAGACAGTCAGCACCTAACACAACTTTCTGAACAGGGTGCGGTTGGAGACGCTCCTCTTGTGCCTGTATTCCTAAAAAGGAAGCATAGTCAATGTGAATAAGAAATTTCTCACCAGCTCCTTCCGTCGCAAAGATTCTACGAGTCCAGGTCTTGTCTTTAGAAGCCTGTTATTACTTTTATCTCAGAGGAGAGGCCATTGCATTTAGCCACTGGCCTTCCTCACAGCAAGGCATTAGAGAACAGCCTTTGGGAAACAGGCCTGGAAGTGATGTCGCGGTGGCCGTGCTCCCTGTCTGACCTCACTGGTTCTCCCACTGCAGAATGAGGATCTTGCAGGCTGCTTTCCAAGATCTTCCATCATTACTTGTTTCTTCCTAATTCCTATAAGCTTATTCATTCAACATTAGCAAGCAACATTTTCCATCTAAAGAAAACCCCCCCCACACATTGACTTTGCCAAGATAAACAATAAGCACTGAGCTGAGTGTGGCAGCACATACTTATAGTCAGTTCTAGCTACTCAGAAAGCTGATACAGGAGGTCTCCTGAGTCCAGGCACTTGAGAGCAACCTGGGTAACATTGTAGACTTCATCTCAATAAGTAAATAAGTAAATAATAAATAAATAAGTAAGTGCTGGTAGGTACTTTGATTTCTTTTTTCTATTTTTCTTCCTTCCTTCCTCTTTTTCCTTCCTTACTTTCCTTCTTCCTTCCTCCCTCCCTCCCTTCCTTTAGTACTGGGAATTGAACCCAAGTTTCAATTTTACCACCGGGCTACAACCTAGCCTTTTTCAGTTTTGATTCTGAGACAGTGTTGCCCAGGCTGGTCTCAAACTTGCAATCCTCCTGCCTCAGTCTCCCCGAGGCTCTGGGATTGTAGGTGTATGATACTATTACCTGCTGAGGTGTGTTCATGTCTGCTTTGGATGCTTTGAATCAACTTGTTTTTACAGTAGCTTCTCTATTCTCATGTCACTCACACTCACTGGAGGTGTACCTACAGTTTATCCTCTTTTAGCAGATTATATAAAAAAATAATAAAAAATTATAATCTCAAAGTATTCTTGTGATGCAAAGTAAATTTACACTAATTTTAAGTTCAGCCAGGTTCCTGATTCCCTTCAGACCTGAAGGAAGACTCTTGATTAAGTCAGGGATCTGGCTGCATGGTGTGGAAATCATTTGTACTTCTCACAGCTGAGAGAAGATCCTGAAAATGACACATTTTACACCTCTCAGATGAGACTGGGGAGCTAGAAAGCACTTCACTCCAGTCCCTCTGGGATGGGGAATCTGTTTGCAGTAATCACCGGCAGTGTTGACAGAATGTTCAAAACCATCTGCTCAAGGGCAAGTGTTAACTCTATCAAATCCTAATATTTTAAGCACACTGATCCCTAGGC
This sequence comes from Muscardinus avellanarius, assembly GCF_963383645.1. Classification (NCBI taxonomy): domain Eukaryota; kingdom Metazoa; phylum Chordata; class Mammalia; order Rodentia; family Gliridae; genus Muscardinus; species Muscardinus avellanarius. Next base: position 92,426,059 of record NC_137790.1, on the reverse strand, counting down.
CCAGGAGACCTCCTGATGGAGCTCTCCTTGAGCTGCATGTCAGCCTGCCATCAATTATTATCCCACTACAGAAAGCCTGATGCACCAGGCAAAATTCCACAAGGAGAGGCTATTAGAATGATAAATGCAGTAACTGAATGCATTTCATTCAATTCTGGTTAGTTACGATGGATCTAAGGCTGTTTGATTTGTACAAGACTGTCTCTATACTATGTACAATTTTGTTCTGCTAAATTAATTATTTGTAGACAGGTGTGGTGACATTTGTCTGTACTTGGGAGGCTGAGACAAGAGGATTGCAGGTCGAGGACAGCCTCAGCAACATTGTGAGACTCTCAACAACCTAGAGAAACTGTTTAAAAACTTTAAAAAAGGACTGGGTATGTACCTTGGAGGTAGAATGCCCCTGGGTTCAACCCCTATTACTACCAAAAAATAAAGGTAAAATAAAACCACATAATTGTTTGTAAGTAGAATTCTTGATTTGTTGAGCTAGAATCCATACCATCTTCAATATGGATTTGAATAAATTCCTGCAGGCTTACTGTGCACATATAATTATGTACAAATATGGACAAGGCTGGGAATGTATCCCCAAATTAAAATCTTTTACCAGAATTACATAATTAAAACATAAAGTTCAGTTGGTAGATTTTTTAGTACATTACTCTGAACCTAATAGCTAGTTGTTAAGTTTTTCAAACTTGTCAGAATATTTATCTTCTTATTGTTATATGCTTTGCTAGCACAATGGCCCTGAAATATTTCATAATTAAAAGTATATAGAAGCCGGGCATGGTGGTGCACGCTTGTAATCCCAGCATTTGGGAAGCTGAAACCAAAGAATCGTGGTTTGTGGCCAGCCTCAGCTACTTAGTGAGGCCCTCTGCAACTTAGTGAGACCCTGACTCAAAATAAAGAATAAAAAATAGAGCTGAGGGTGTAGCTTGGAGGCAGAATGGCCCTGGATTCCATCCTCAATACCGCAAAAGAAAAAAAAAAAAAAAAACCATAGAGAACAATTAGGGAAAACGGCACATAATGGCAAAAACATTACAAAGCCTAATGAGCTAAAATAGTGTCTTTTGAAAGGAAGCCAGTAGAAATTTTCAAGGACAAATCCAAGCCATTTTCCCAGTGAGAACCTTGTAAGAAAGGAAAAGCGCCAGCCTGAGCCATCTGTAAAGTATCGCACTGCTTCTCCATCCTTGTTAGAGGCTGTTCAGTAAAACTGATGTTATCTGCAGTAATGGCTCAGACAGTTTAAGGAAAACACTGAAAAGACACCAAATAAACACTAAGTGAAAAATCTTCATCCATAAATCTACAGAAGTTCAAATACAAATTTTTAATTTCTAGAGTTTTTTTCTATTTTTTGTGTATGTGAATTTCATCCTATGCCACTTACTATTTCAAGTTATTTTAAGATAATAAATAATATTTGTTGAGTAAATGGATATAACATTTTCTCTACTATGGCATTACTATTACCTGAATTTATGTCCCAGATATACAGAAAAGTACTTGGGGAAATTCTGTGGGTATAGTCACCACTGTCACCACCAATGCCAGCTTCACCCAATAGTCACTGGGGTGTGTGCTACCATATGGCAGGCACTTGCAACACATTTTCTAATTAATGAAATCCATAAGATACATGAAGTAGCTTTTATTATAATTATAAGCCTCATTTCGGAGATGAAGAAAGCAAGGGTTAGAGAGCTATATGGCTTGGTCAAAGTCACACAGAGAAAACAGTGGAGCCCAGACTGTAACCTAGACAGAAGGCTCATCCACTCAGCCAGTGTTGAACCAGTGCTAGAACAAAACTATTTAATGTTTACAAAGCTTTTGCAGTCTAAAGGGCATAGATTGGACTGCATGGTTTCTTTTAGAGTTCGAATAGACGTCATCCACACATTTATTAGTCAGACACGTTTTGAGGGCCAAGCCCTGTGCTAACCAAAGGGAAGAGGAGATGGTCCTCAGAGCCCCGAGCAGTGCTTCTTTACTTTTGACAGTTGCACATTCTTTTGAAAATCTGGAGAAAGTAATAAAATACCGTTTCAGAAAAATGTACAAGTGTGCAATTTTGTATGCATTTGCAAAGATATTTGGGGGGGAGGGAGGTCCTGAGAACTATAGGTTTAGAATTTCTAGGGGAGGTAGTAATGAAATATAGCCTATATAGATAGCAAAAATCCTATAGTAATTCAAAGGGGGCCTTAGGTGAGTCAGGAAAATGAATCATGGACTCTAGTGCATTAAATAATTAAACCTACCTCTCTCGTACCATCTCACCAGTACCTAAGAGCTCTACATTTCAGTTACTTCATCCAAAGTGAACTTCAAGACTTCTCATCTGATAGTTTCTGAGCTTGATTTTTATGAGATGGTGCATTATTTCTGTTTCTATGACTGTTGTTTCTCAGCATCTCGCCTTAAATGTTTTGTTGGTAGTGTTGCTAGTTATCACTTTAACTCTATCTGTGTCTTTTTGTGTGGATTTGTGTATGAAGAGAGAGGAAGAGAAAGAGAGAGATTTAGTAAACACAAACACAAACTCATGACTAATAGAAACTCGTAAATCATCGGGGCCTTCTAGATCAGTTATTTAAGGTTGCAGAGCTTCAGTTATCTCATCAAGATTAGAATACCTATTTCTCAGCATTATTATAAAGATTAAGATAATGTAAAAAAATATCAGTGCTTTATCAAGCAATTATTATTTTAAATGAATAATAATTAATTCCCATTTCTGTTCTTTTTCTCAACTTGATTTTTAACATTTACATGCAAGTATGTGTATATGTGTTTTATGTATGTATGTGTGTGGATATATATTTTTATATTTTATATTTATTATATATGCATATATAATTTATAAAAAGGAACAATATTAGCCGGGCGTGGTGGTTCACGCTTGTAATCCCCACGCTTGGGAGGCAGAGACAGGAGGATCCCTCAGGTTCAAAGCCAGCCGCACTGGCTTAAGAGACCCTGTTTCCACATAAAAAAGTATAAAAATAGGTACTGGGAGTGTAGCCCAGAGGTAGAAGGGTTTCCAGGAACCCCAGTACCACCAAAAAATAAAAATGGTAAAAATAAATAAATAATAAATAATAAATAAAAAGGAACAACTTTAGTAACCTTGGTTTGCAGTGAAGAAAAGGTAAATAATGGCTTTTTCATATAAAGCTTTTTTAAAGAAAGGCTTCTGAAAAAATAAACTTGTATTTCTGTTTGGATATGTGCTATTCATGTCAGTAGTACTTGAGAAAAGGCTACCAAAATACTTTATAATTAAAATAAACAGGCTAGTATAATAGTTTGCTACTTAAAGATTTTTTAAAGGGTGACTTTATTTTTTTCTGTACATTTTGATGGTCAGACTTTTGGGGTCCTACTGAAACATGTAAAGAAGTCTGCAGTGGAATCTTCCCCCTTAATATGCTGCCATTTATTCTTTCAAACACCTATGTGAGCCAGGCGTGGTGGCACATGCTTGTAATTTTAGCGCTTGGGAGGCTGAGACAGGAGGATCACACAGGTTCGAAGCCAGCCTCAGCTACTTAGTGAGGCTCTCAGCAACTTAGTGAGACCCTGTTTCCAAATAAAGTATAAAATAGGTCTGGGAGTATAGCCCAGAGGTAGAAAAGTCCCTGGGTTCCACCTCCAGTGCCGAAAGAAAGAAAGAAAGAAAGAAAGAAAGAAAGAAAGAAAGAAAGAAAGAAAGAAACTTTACAAGACTCTGTTTCAAAAAGCTGGGTGTGATGGCACACGCTTGTAATCCCAGTGCTTGGGAGGCTGAGAAAGGAGGATCGCAGGGTTTGAAGCCAGCCTCAGCTACTTAGTGAGGCTCTCAGCAAGTTAGTGAGACTCTGTTTCCAAATAAAATATATTAAAAAAAAAAATAGGCCTGACAGTGTAGCCCGGAGGTAGAAAGCCAAGGGTTCCACACCCTAATACCAAAACAAAACAAAACGAAAACAAAAAAAACCTATGTGGTTGTGGAGATGAAACACTGTCCTAGGTGCTGAATGTGTTGTCTACAGTAGCTATAGGAAAATAAGATAAAATAACCATAAATAGTCATTTTAATGCATGTATGTATACAGGAAACAATTTTTCCAAAGAATATATATGTATCTCTGACAATGGAATTTAGAAATTACATGTGAGTTACTGCCTAAAATTACACATTTAAAAATTAAAGAAGACGCCAGGCATAGTGGCACACGATTGTAATCCCCGCACTTGGGAGGCTGAGACAGGAGGATCGCGCAGGTTCAAAGCCAGCCTCAGCTATGTATTGAGGCTCTCAGCAACTTAGCGAGATCCTGTTTCCAAATAAAATATAAAATGTGCCTGAGAGCGTAGCCCGAAGGTGGAAGGCATCTGAGTTCCATCTCCAGTACCACCAAAAAAGAAAAAAATTAAAGAAGAGAATAAATATGAACTGTATATTAATTGCCAGTAGACTATAAAGCCCCATATTAATGCAAAGGACTATCAATATCTCAATTTTCAAAGTTATCCTCAGAAAAAAATGAGGATTTCTATAAGGTATATTTTTGTTCTTTGCTTAGTAACAACACTAATAATAAAGATATTTACCTTGTTTTATAAACAGTGACTTCTACAGGGAGATAGCCTTTGGCTTTTCCCAGATGGCTGTTTTTATTGAGAGATCTTGAGAGCTGTGAATTTGTTATTCACTCTTATTTACTTGATGTGTTCCAGTTTCTTTTGGCCAGGAATTCTCTTTCAAGAGTCCTGACTCTTGGCCATTTGCATTTCCTTGAATGGCAGGAAGCCAGAGTAGCATTCACCTATGGGAGGACGCAGGAAGCAAAGTGATCCCTGAAGCTGGGAGAGGGAAGGTGAATAATGGGCCTTCCCTGACATTTTTCACAGGCATAGCTTAATAGATATTAATGGCTTTACCCTTTGGGAAATGAGGATATAATATGAGGATGGCCAGCAAGGTTATGTATCTTGGGTGGGCCTTGATCACCGAGGCCATAAATGTCCAAACAGGGCAAATGGGAGTTAAAATGTGTGTTCAATTTTTCTGCAGGCTGTAAGGGAAAAGAGGAAATGACTTAAGTCCCTTTGGGAATAAGTGTCTTCTGGGCTCTGTGCAGACATTTAGGGCATGCTCAAGCTGTGAGCTTCTCTGAGCGAGCCTTGTATCTTGCTTTTGACTCGCAGAGCCCCTTCCCTCTGTTGCTCCATTCTTCCAGCTGCTTCTGTGAACTCTCCTCTGTCGTGTCTCATCCCCCAGGGCTGCTCAAATGTGATTCCCCAGCCTCCCTTCCTCTCCAGCTGCATCTGTTCACCACCCCTGCTGATCGATCCACTTCTTTAGCTCAAGGACAGGGAGAGGAAATGATTCCAGCAGCTAAACAGCTTTTATGCAGAGAGAATATTTAAATATTCTCAGTTTGCATGATTCTCCTTCACCTCATGCTATGATCAGAGGTTAATGGAGACAGTTGGGGCTTCTCTCTGTTGGTAGAAACTGGAAGACTTTCAGAAATGAAGGCCTAGATTTTGCAACACCCCTCCCCAAAAAAACATAAATTTTTCTATAGGAGAGTGGAAATATTTTTCTTCATAAAACAGATCTTTGTAGGTAGCAGTCCCATGTTCCATTTTCCCCCTTACTCTGGATAAGAGTCCAGCCACATTAGATGTATTCCTACTTATTATTTCTAGTAGATAGAATTTTAAATGGGCATTATATTTTTGATGCTTATAGAACTTAAATTATTTTTACATATAAAATATACTTTACAGTGCTATTGAATGAATATTTGCTTTTTTGAAGTTAGTTTATTTAGCAAATTTAACTGTTGAACATTACAAAATCTCCAAGGTTCAAAATCTGAACAATGTCTAGCTTTCTTTCTCCAAAGTTAAACCATATTTTCACAGTAATGTACATTCTTGTATATGCCAGGTTCCCCACAGTACTGCCAACATTGAGTTTTCTTATTTTTTACATGTTCAGTAAATTTATAATGGTACTTTTAAGAGCTCTTTTGTTCTGTTAGCAAGGCTATAATTTTTCCATTTGATAATTTCATATTTAAACTTTCTTATATGTAAACTGTCTATCTTCTTATACTGCTTATCCAGTAAAATCTGGGTAGAAATATAATATGTTCTTTCAAGGTATTACATATTTTGAGTAGTAACTCAACCAGTGAATATTAGCTGAGTGACTATTGTTTTTACTAGATATTTTTCTAAGACTAACAGAGAGGAAAAGATACAGTGACAAAAGATGCAGTCCCTGGCTTTACGGCATTTTTAAGACATTTACCCAGTAAAAGGTGATTGGGATGCAAAGTGCATCGTAACATACCAAGTGGAATGGAAATACGTAATTCAGTGAAGCCATGCTGGAACTGAATTAATTCATCAGACTATGGATTAAAGAAAACTTTTTACCATGGATTATCATAGAGAAAAATTTTACCAGTTACATTTGTCTCTGTTTTTCCACTCTGATTATTATGGATCTCTCTGTTTTTTTCTTTTTCTTTTTCACCAACGTAGCACCATTACTTTTATTTTATTATCATACCACAGGCATCTAAGACTCTTATATAATGACACATGGATATGTGGCACTGCATCTAGGTACATATTACTATGGTGTGCTTCATAGGACTCAAAGTAAAGAGAATATGTACAGCTGGAGGGGACAATGCCATTCATGCTCTAGGCTGGGTGTCCAGTCAGTGGTCATTCAGTCTTAAGTTTGAGGTTGAGCCTTTCATGCCCAACCATCACAAATCTTAAATTCTTCTGCCTGGAAGTCATGGTAGAGTCTTAGGAAGAGTGAAATCTGAAATGTTCCTTTCCTGAGAATTCATCAAACTGTACAAACCCTGACCTTTTCTGGTATCAATATCTTGGGCTCTTTCTGAATGATGGTAATCCAAAAGGGTCCTGGGTAATGCAGAACAGAGTGTATCTCACTTTGTCCTCTGCTAGCTTTAACAGTTTATGTACCTAAGAACACCTTCAATGCTTGTTTGGTTGGTTGGTTGGTTGTTTGGTTGGTTGGTTGGTTGTTTGGTTGGTTGGTTGGTTGGTTGGTTGGTTGGTTGGTTGGTTGGATTTAGCACTTTTCAGGGAAAGCCATATAAAAATGCTCATTTTCTCTTTTTTTGCGGTACTGGGGATGGAACCCAGGAGCATTCTACCTTCAAGCGATGCCCCAAGCCCTATTCTTTATTCTTTATTTTGAAACAGAGTCTCATTGATTTTCAAAGGGCCTCACTAAGTAGCTGAGGTTGTCCTTGAACTGCAATCCTCCTGTCTCAGACTCCCAAATGCTGGGATTACAAGCGTGCACAACTATGCCCAGCTCATTTTCTCTTTTTTGAAGATTCTTTTCCCCATATTTCTACTTCTCTTCTTTCCATGCTTTCTTTTCTCAAATGTGATTATTTTCATGCATGAGTTGCTTGAGGGAAGGGATCCTGTTCTGTTCATCTTTGTATCCCATACATATATCCCATATCAGTGCTGCACATAAGGCCTAAACAGATGCGTACTGTATGAATGAAGCATGCCCTCCTTGGCTTTCGGGTTACCCGAGATGCCCAGTGATAGGAAGACGTCTTTATCTACCCAGATTCGCAATCCTGACCCCACTCCCAGACCCACCAGAGCATTGCTCTGGCTCCATGTGTTTGTATGTTCCACTAGAGGGCACTGTTTTGTCAGAGGCTCTTCTAGCCTTTTCTCCAGTCCCAGGAAAGATGCCTTAACTTCATAATCCACACCCAGCTTCAAGCTCATAATGTTTCTGTTAATGACGATTCCAAGCTTCCCATCACAATTATGTTTGCAAATATATAATGATAATAAATTGGGATTAAAAAGCAATTGAGTAAGTTTGGATGTAAGTTAGTATATATTAGTGAATATGATAAATATGTAGTTAATAACAGAAAGGCAGATACTTAAATAAGAATGCTCATAGACATTAAGGTAATTCCTTTATGCTTATCTCTTTTTTCAGATTTTCTACTGACCAAAACTAGAAGGACAAGTTGTTTTCATTAAGTCTCAAAGTCTCGTTTTTATACTTTTATAATAAAAGCATTATCATGTGACTAGGAAAATTCCAAGCTAAATATGTTATATCCAGATTTCAAAGGTAACCTTAGTTAAAGTTTAGTGCAAATGAGAATGGCAACATCAAATTTTCTGCTATTTTATTTAACTCTAAGAGCTATATTTTATGAAAACTTTCTTCTTCCTTTATTGTTTCTAATCCCACTGAACTCCCGACAGGTAGAATCAAACAAGTTCCTGGGCTCTAATGTCAAACAGTTCAAGTTTGCAAATATTTCCAACTTGCATGTGAATCAACCCAGGAGATATGTGAGAAGTCAAAGCTGCTCACACTGTCAGCAAGCTTCCAAACACATCATTAGCCCAGCGGAGACTGGGAGGCCCACTGGAGCTGTATAGAAGCTGCAAAAGAGGGAGAAGCCAACAGGGAGGGGAAAATCTTTTCCCAAGTTTAAATCCTTAACTATGAGATACGTCACAGAATTGGAAGCAAGGGAAAGCCCAGTAAACCCTGCCAGTAATTGAAGAACAGAACATAAGTATATGAACGCTCAGAGTCCTCTCACAAAAAATTTTGTGATAACCAGTAAACTTTCTTTTACTTTTTGCTTAAATTTTTTTGAATTGGGTGCTTTTGTGGGTGCACGCGTGTGCACGTGTGTGTGTGTGTGTGTGTGTGTGTGTACATACCAGGCTGCAAAGTCATCTGTGAACTGTTTGATTAAGCTTACTCTGATTGAAAATGTAGGCTTAAATATCTGTTGATTTTGTGACAAGCTATGGATTTTAATTGTGTTCAGTGGTTTTATTTTGTATTCTCAAGACAACGAGATCTTATATGCATAACTGGTTGGATAAAGGAGTGAAAATATACTATTTTAAAAGAAGCATGTATTACTTAAGGTAGCCAGATGCTACAAGACCAAATACATAAGAGGCAGTAAGTATGGGGGGAAAATTTAGAAGACTTGGAAAAGAAATTGAAATACACAAATTTACATCTAGTAAAAATGGATGGTAGTTCTTTTTATGAACTTTGTGTGAAAATCCAGAGGCTATCTAGCTTCCTATTCAATAATGCCAACATTCATATATTTTTTAAGTGACACCATTTCTCTTAAATATTATGCTACTTTTTTCAGAGGGCTTTTAAACTTTTAAGAGGAGAAAACATTTTTTATCTATTTGATGTAGCAGATAGATTATTTATGGAGCCAACATGTCGACACACTGTAAACTGTAAAAAATGGGGCCTAATAAGGTTAATTGTCATCTGAACCTTTCTCTGTAGGCTGCAATCTGTGAGCTTTGATTGTTTCTCTGGGGGGAACTCTGCCCAGATGGCAAAGTCCTCAAGGCCCTGACCCACAAGAGGCCTGTGGAGATGGAGAACAAGGTGCTTCTCCACAGACTAATTAATTTACTACTATAGCACCTGTTCCAGAATAGATAGGGCTGGAAGGAAACGCAGTCCCTGGGCACAGTAGCAAGCTCGCTGGTAAATGGATTTCAGCTGATTATATTAAGCTGATGCTTTGATCATCTAAAGGCGTTAAAATGGAAATATGTTTTTTTTTCTGACTGTTTGGCTTCTGTGACTGTGGTTTGTATTATTATTATAAATGTTGGGTAATAGAAAAAGCTGCTTTAGATTTCAGCATGTCCCATTTTAAAAGTGTGCAGCATATTTGTCTATTTCTTTTTCCAGTTTCAAAATGCATGTTGTCATAAAGCTGCACCTTTTAAACAATTCTGCTTTCTTGTTTCCATTTTATTGCAGCCAAATTACTAGCTGGAACTCGAACACCAGCACAGATTCCTTTTAGCTGGAACGTTTATTATGTATTCACACCTTTAATTCAATGTGTGTAATTAGGCTTTAATCAGCTGAACACTATTTGTGAAAAAATATCAGACACTTCTTTAAATAAAATTCTGTTTAAGTCATGCTATTAAGCTTTGGTGACTAGTTACTGGCACGAATAAATCCTTGTGTAAACAAGGCTTGGTAGTAAATGGATTTACAATGTGAGTCTTTCTGCACTCAATTTCACTTTATTGCCTCTTTGATTCCCGAAAGGATTAGACGTAATTTTTTCAGTCCTTTAGATGCCATAAAACTGTTTCCCTTTCCAAATTAATACTATGATCTTCCATGTAATGTGTTTGGCAAACATGCGGAATTTATAAGACCACTAGTCTTATATTGCATAGTAATGGAGATAAGAATATGGTACCTTAGATGTCATGTCCTGCCCATGGCAGCTTGCACCAGGGTTTGGAAAGGTTTTGAAAATGAAAAAACATTCTTGAGCATGTGGAAGACACCCTAAAAATGCTAATTATTATAGCTACTGCTTAAGTTATATGATTTGAACAATTCCTATTACCATTATTGAATTGCCGTTGCCATTTAAATTCCGATATGCAAGAGCAAAGTACTATGACCATTATGATAAGTAAAACTGGACCTTTTTTTTCCAAGAAGATATCACACAGACTAGGAAAAAGAGCAAGCACAACAAAGTTAACATATAAACCAGAGGTTTTATTCTTATAATCCTTGGAACTGTCTTTTGTATGAAAGAAATTAAAATTTTGTTTTCCTTAGATTTCTCGTCCAAAACTCCAAATTGCATCTGTAAAATTTTTTGTTTCAGTGGATTTGTTTGTTTTTGCACAATATTTTTGTGAAAAAAGTATAAAAATGTATGAAGAAAAAATAATTAATTCACCATTTCTACTCCTGGCCCTGGACTTTCTACCCAGCTCCAAATGTTGACCAGTTCGTGAGGTTGTTTTTTTTTTAATGGTTCTTGACAAGAACTACAGAATGTTTGGGACATTCCCAGGGATTTGCTTCTATAAGTAACACCGTTCACAATATCTCTGGGTTGATGTACCTGCAGTGTGTATTACAAGAAGTAAAATGACTGAGTCATAGGGAGTGTACACTTTGAATTTGAACGAATATTGCTAAGTTGTGGTCTCTAGATGATATGTGAAACTGTTTCTTCACAACCAGGCTTGTTTTCTTCCAAATCGGGAAGTTAAATATTGTATATTATTATTATTATTATTATTATTATTATTATTATTATTTTAATTTGTGTTTCTTTAATTATCACTGAGGTTGAGTCTCTTTTCAAATTATTAAAATCCACTTCATCTTCCTTTGATGTGAACAGCCTGTTCATGTCCTTTGCCAGTCTCTCTGTTGGGCCATCAACGTTATTTTTAAGGGGTTGAAGAGCTCTTTATGGAATAAGGAAATAAGCTCTCTGCCTGCCAATACCAGCATGTGTCATCTTGGGTGGCATTTCCCTTCATATCTGTCTCTCATTTACCATGCCCTCTATTCCTCTTCTTTTATCACTGGCAGTCTGAATTTAGGGTTGCTTAATAACTCCTGGAAGCTAGAAATGATAATGTTGTGGAAAAGGGGTTAATTTAGGTGGTTTTGTAACTTTGACTTTTGATGAAGTAGGAGGAGAAGGACTGAAAGGGCAAAATTAAAAAGAGGGTGAAGGGACTTCAGTGATTTGAAAAAGGGGCTTTTACACTGACAAGACCTTGAAAAAATAGTGTTTATACAAAAAAAAGCAATTTGCTTTACCCATAATTTTCTGCTTTTCTTTTGTCATTATTACAGGTATTTGTGTTAGAATAAGAATTCTTTTTCTAGATGTTTTTGTCATGAAGTCCTATTTCTGTGTTTTGGACTTCACAATTTGTGGTCATGAAATGGAAGGGATTGTAAGGCCACATATTCAGCACAATGGCCTTGATCCCAAATGAACTGGGAAGGAGAAAAAACAGCCATCTCTTGGTTAAGCAAAAGTAACTTTTTATATTCAGCTTCATAATGATGTCAAGGTAAATGTGGAGACAGGTTTAAGACATGGATGGCCTCTTTATCAAAGTGAAATATTTTTGCTATGTCCTAAAGTTACCACCATCATTATTATCTTCAGAGCACTAGTTACAAGCTTGGAATTTGGAGTCGAACAACTTGGGTTCAAATCCTGGGTCTTTCACTTAGCTGCATGACCCTGGTTAAGTTCTCATCTCTAAAATCAAGATAATAAAAGAACTACTTCATAGGATTGTTAAAAGAATGAAAGAAAATAATGCATTCATCTGGCATAAACTCCATCGGTGTCAGTTCCTATTACTAGCTTTATTAATTATTAGAGTACTAATAAGATATTGTATAAATTATGCTATACTTCAGCCAGTTCAAAGTAAGTGAATGGACACCTATGAAACTCAAACGTGTGCTAAAATATACTGCAGCCTTTATTATACCATATTTGGATAGTTTCCGGATGAAGTAACCTTATGATTTCTTTATCTTTTTGGAATTCTCATCCAAATCTGGTTTAAAGGTAAAATCCTGGTTTTGTAGTAGTAGTTATTAAGTTGAAGTTGGTTGTGACAAGGATCCTCTTGTGTGCATCATTAGACTTAAGAGTGAAGACTGGCTTGTTTCCCACCCCTTGGTCCTCATTGCAGACATGCATTTGCTTATGCAGTTCCTTCTACTGGAAATGCTATTCCTGCCTTTACTATTCATGTAGAAACATACACATGAATAGTAAAGGCAGATAAATAGAATACATCTCCCTCTATCTGTCAAGGAAATTGGTAGATAATTTTATTATTATAAGTCACTCCTGCTAATGAGCAAGAATAATGCCAAGGAACAGTACTAAATTGGATATGACTATCCAGTATTATAAGGGAGACAAGTGTGTTTATTTATTAGTATTAAGTGAATGACTTTCAATCACCCCAGTCGAAATTTCTGATATGAATGTTTTCACATGAAACGATTGCTATTGTGTTGGTTAGTTTTGCAAATCAGAACCTATTTGCAGAACACCATTAGGGCAATATATCTTATCATAATATTTGCCAGTATATCAGGTTTGACAAATTAGTTATTATAGCCATAGTTTTCTATTAACATGAATTTACTGATTAACTAATTTATTTATCTTATGAGAATTTATATAACACAACACCAATGTTCCATGACTAACAGTGAGCACATGGATTCTTAGTGTTATAACAACCACCACTCATTGTATACTTTTTTTTTTTTGTTCTGACTTTGCATACCCAGAGAGTGTTTGATAGAAAGATTATAAAACAATCACCTGGGAACTTAATTAGTAACATTTACAAGCAAGATCTTGAATAAAAATCTACTCCATTTACAAGGATTTCTTCATGGGTGACCACAGCATCATCAGAGAAAGATCACTGGAACTGTAGTTCCTGATAACGTCATTGTTTCCCCAGATATACAGTGAAAATAATACTCATATACCATTTTCATCTATCAAATAGATAAAATTTATCTGGAGCTGCTGGAGAGTGAGTGAAACAGGTATACTTATGAATGGTTGGCAAGGCTTATCAGTACAAGTTTTCTGGAAAGTAATTTGGCAATACATATTAAGAGCCCTAAAAATGGGCTTCTGGGCAAGGTGGCGAATGGAGCCCATTCTTCTAGCTTTCACTCTTTTCAGGTTCCCATTAAATCACAATGAAATATGAAAATTGTGAAATGTCAATATCTGGATTATATGCTACCACTATTGTTACAACTGATAATAATCATCTGAACCCAGAATTCCACATAACAACAAAAGTTGGGAAATGGGTGAGGAAGAAAGAGAAAAAAGTTCTACATACTGTTTGTCACTAAGTTAGGAATCTTTAGAAAATGTTCATTTCAAAGAAAACTGCAGGTGCATGTGTCTGGGAAGGGAAGGGGGATGTGTGTTAAAGGTAATCACTAGGCAAATGAAAAGAGGATACATGTTTCCCACAATATTAGAGAAAATAATAAGACATGCAAATGATGTGAAATGTAAAACATAAAAGAGATACAAAAAATGACCAACCAGATAAGAGTTCAAATCTGAATTCAGAGTTGTGGGCCTTGTACACAACAAAACCAATTCAATTTTATTATTCAAATTTCAATTTCAAATGGTGGCTATAAAAGAGGGTGCAGGTGCAGCCTAGCAGCCAAGTCAGTGAGAGAAATCATCTACTTATCCACTGGCAGGTGTGACTCTCACACGTGGATAATAACTTATACTATAAGTAACTTTAGCTTCGCAGGATGAACAAGTGAGTCCCTATCTTTCAGTCTAGAAAGACTTAGAGTCAAGGAGCCTCAGCTAATTACCAGAAAAAAATTGGTATCCTTTCATGTATATACAGGGTTGTTGGGGGGGGGGGTTGAGGATGGAACCCATGGGTGTTTGACCTCCAAGCTACACCCCCTGGCCTATTTTTTTAATTCTTTATTTAAAACAGGGTCTATCTAAGTTGCAGACAGCCTCACTAAGTAGCTGAGGCTGTCCGCGAACCGCAATCCTCTGGTCTCAGCCTCCCAAATGCTGGGATTACAAGCGTGAGCCACTATGCCCAGCCTATAGACATGTTTTGACCCTAGAAAATTTTTAAATTAAGTTGGGAAGGTTAAGAATATCAAAATAAGCCAGGCGTGGTGGCGCACCCTTGTAAGCCCCGCGCTTGGGAGGCGGAGACAGGAGGATCGCGCTGGTTCCGCTGGTTCGAAGCCAGCCGCAGTGGCTTAAGAGACCCTGTTTCCAAAAATAAAAAAGTATGAAATAGGTCTGGGAGTATAACCCAGATGTAGAAGGGCTTCCAGGAACCCCAGCACCACCAAATAAATAAATAAATGAATAAATTGATAAATGCAGTTTTAAATGCTTAAAGATGTTAAGTCATCAATAAATGGGACTGCGCATTGTCAAAAGCCCCTTAGAAACAATTGTTAAAACATGCCAAACTTATAAATTAAATTATGAATTTTCTAAAGATATAGTTAATAGCATAAGAAAAGCTATATTTAAAGAATATGTGAGTTACTACACTGAATACAAATTCTGAAGCAAAATAAGCCAACAGTAGGCATTTCTATAATTAAAAAATACCCTAAAAGGTTAAAAATGTCAACAGATATGATAATGATAAAATTTTTAAAATGTAAAATTCAAAGCAAGAAGCACTGAGTGGGACAAAGGAGTTCAATTTATATTAATAAAAAATCCACTGTGAGGATAAAATAATTATGAGCCTTTGTGTGAAAATGATAGCATTGAAGTTATTAAACAAAATCTTACCAAAACAAAAAGAAAGCTGACAAAATCCACAAAAATAGGAGACTGCATGCTAATAGCCAAAGATGTATTGCAACCCAGAACAAATTCCAATTTTCCTACCTTGAGTTTTCTAGGAATATACAGCTTTTCCTTGACTTAACATTTGGGTTATATCCAGATAAACCCATAATAAACTGAAAATATCCTAAGTCAAATGTATTTAATACACTTAAGTTAAAATGCATTTTTTGTTTGCCTGTTTGGTGGTACTGGGGGTAGAACCCAGGGGCATTCTACCTCCGGGCTATACTCCCAGACCTACTTTATACATTATTTAGAAACAGGGTCTCACTAAGTTGCTGAGAGCCTCACTGAGTAGCTGAGGCTGGCTTCGAACCTGTGTGATCCTCCTGTCTCAGCCTCCCAAGCTCTGGGATTATAAGCGTGTGTCACCATGCCTGGCTAAAATGCATTTAATACACCATCATTTAAAGCTGACCATTTGATACTGACCGTCATTGCTAAGCAACAAAGTGGGTTGTAAGGTACCAGTTGTTTACATGGAAGGAGCTGCCACAGCTACCACTGCAGTGTGAGAGAGAACCATACCACACAGCACTGAAAAAAAGTCCAGCTTCAGATTTTAAATTGTGGTTCCTGCCGGGCGTGGTGGTGCACGCTTATAATCACAACATTCAGGAGGCTGAGACCGAAGGATCACAGGTTCCCGAACAGCCTCAGCTACTTAGTGAGGCTCTTTGCAATTCAGTGAGACCCGGTTTTAATATAAAAGAATAAAAACTAGGGCTGGGGATTTAGCTCAGAGGTAGAATGTCCCTGGGTTCCATTCCCAGTACCACAAAAAAATAAATAAATAAATAAATAAATAAATAAATAAATAAATAAATAAAATAAAATTGTGGTTCCAACTTAATGTGTGTTACTTTTTTACCATTATAAACTAGAAGAATCACTAAGTTAAACTTTCATAAGTTGGGTACTATAACTGAAAATAAACACAAATCTTATGTGTGAATTTCACTGTCAGTCATAATAGTACAAAATAAAAACTTACTCAAATATTTAATTTTAGTAAATAATCAAGTCAGTCAGCATAATTAATTGAAAATATCCTTGATCACCTGTAGTTACAGTAATCCTTCCTTACCTGTTAGGGTTATCTGCCAAGATTCCCAGTGGATACCTAAAACTGCAGATAATACAAAACTTTATTTGTATTATGTTTTTTCCTATACATCTATACCTATGGTAAAGTTTAATTTATAAATTAAGCACTATTAAATATTACAAATAACTATTAAAATGAAACAACTATAACAATATGCTATAACAAAAATTATATGAATGTGGCCTCTGAAACTATCTTATTGTACTCTATGTGCACCCTTCTTATGTGAGCTATGAGATAATACTTAAAGCACTTTATAGCGTCTCTTTGGCATATTTTAATTTTAAGAATCCTTGCAATTTGGAGACTTTATTAAGTAAAATAAGAGTTATTGAAGCCAGGCATGGTGGCACATGCTTTTAATCCCAGCATTTGGGAGGCTGAGACAGGAGGATCATGGGTCACAGACAGCCTCAGCTACTACTAGTGAGCCCCTTTGCAACTCAGTCAGACCCTATTTCAAAATAAAGAATAAAATATAGGGCTGGGGGCATAGATCAGAGGTAGAATGTCCCTGGGTTTCATTCTCAGTACCGCAAAAAAAAGAATTATTGAATACAAGCTCTTTAATATTAAAAGAATCAATCTAATCATCTAGATGGCTACTTGATGACAAATGGGTAGGTAGTGTATACATTGTGGGTACACTGGACAGAGAGATGATTCACGTTCCACAAGAGCCACAGCAGGAGAGTGTAAGAGTACATCATAATACCCAGGAGAGCATGGGATTTTAAACTTAAAAATTGCTTATTTCTGGGATTTTCCATTTATTATTTTCAGACCATTCTTGACTACAGGTTACTGAAACCACAGAAAGTAAAATTGTGAATAAGGTGAGATTACTGTATATACAAAACTTGGTGTGTATCTCATAACGTTTATCAGCTTCACAAAAGTTACTCATGTTCTCATAATAAAAAGTTAAGCAAAATTTGGGATCATCTGTGGACTGTGAACAGCCAAGTTTCCAAACAATTTTAATAACATTAAATAACATTAGTTTTATAAAGTTTCCAGATAGTCTTAATAAATATAATACCAAGCATAACTAAAATGTTTAATATGTTTTGTGGAATGAAAATAAATGAAAAATTCTCTACATGTATAACAATTAAATTAGGTCTGCACAAAGAGCAGTTCTTGAATGTCTCCAAGACAAATCTCAGTGTACAAATACAAAGTAAAAAAGGGTTGACTACTCCTTGTCACTTAACCAAAATGCTTGAGACAATATATATACATATTTCCAATTATATATAATAGGAAAATATATAGAGGAAGAATATATATATATATATATATATATATATATATATATATATATATATATATATATATGGAAAAAAGACACTGGCATGACACATTGCAGCCAAATGCTCACCTTCTGCCCTGTATCCCTATACCCATATTCATAAACACTGCCCATCCTCATACCCAACCACAGCCTCATGCTTTTTCTGGCAATTTCACTTCAAAGTAAACTCTCCCTCTCCCTCTGATGTGCTTTAGCACCCATTGTATCTCCAGATTATTTTGATTCTTAACTCTATGTTCTTAACTGTTTTTCTAGAATGTTTTCTAACTGTATGTCTTGATTTTCCCCAAGATGCTAGTAAACCTGTTAGGATCACGAGAGGTGAGGCTTACTTCTTTGTAACTGTGTGTATAGTTGGAGGGGGGTGGATACTGGAGATTGGACACAGGGGCATTCTATCTTCAAACTACAGCCCCTTTTTAAATTTTTTGTTTAAGAAGCAGGATCTCACCAGGTTGCTGAGTCTCACTAAGTTGTTGAGGCTGAGCTTAAACCTGTGATCCTCCTGTCTCAGCCACCCAAGTACTGGGATTACAGGCATGTTTCACCACACTCAGCTCTTTGTAATTTTGTCAAGCCTAGCACAGGGCATTAAACACAGTAGGCACTGAACATATTTATTGAAAATGGTCAGGTGCTGTTCAGGGTGAAAAATCTAAAAAGCAGGGCTGTAGAGTTAGGCCAGGATTCAAATCCTACCACTGTTGATAACTATTTAACTTTGTGACTTTATGGAAATTAATCTCTTGTGAGCTTTTATGGTAGTTGACTGTAGTCATCAGAAGTATTCCACTCCTCTGAACCTCAGTTTCCTCATTTGTAAAGTAGACATAACAATACAGACTATTTCACAGGGTTGCCAGGAGGAGTAAATAAAACAAAACTTGGGAAAGCTCTTAATGTAGATCCCATGATAAAGCCTAACTCAAAAAAGGAGGTTGTTTTGATATTTGCGAGGGCAGCAGAGGCAAAGAAAGGACACTATTTTTGAACCTACTTCACAGACTCCCTATGACTGTCATATGAGAAGAATTTGGGTGAGGTGCTGCCTTAAACAATGCTACTGGTCATTATTTAATTTTTTTCTACGGTGGCTTTGCAACACCAACCGTGTATGAATTGATGTTGAGTTCATTGTGTAATTAGTATAATGCAAATTACTAATAGAATATAATTTTCTTCTTTATTTTTCCTTATTTCTCTTCCTTCAGACTCACCATCCCACTACTAATGCCCTCTTTCTTTTATGTCATAGTACTGAATAGCTGAAGACTAGGGGCACTCTAGCCACATCTGAATGTAGAAATGGTTTGCAGCAAATTGCCCCAGTCCCCACTGCTCCTCTCTGGATTGTTCCTCAGTGGCATTTTATTATGAATGAAGGGTAGCTTATATTCAGATTGTAGCAGAACCAAAAGGAATCATAATTCAATAGCTTGCATATGTAAAAAATATGACCCAGAGAGATTCTGTAATTCAACCAAGGGCACACAGCTTTCTATCTCTGTAGTCCTGTGTGTTATGGAGGTCTATCATCCTCTTTCCCCTGGATTAGTGGGTGTCCATCAAAACCCTCTGGACCCACATGAGAACTGCACAATGTCTTGCAGAGATCAAAAAAATCTTCCTCATCTCCTTCTGGATCACCCAGAAAATTCATTTAAATGAAAGTTCTTTGCTTTTATTTTCCCCCCAAGACACGTGCTATTCATTAAAATGGCTATTTAATATAAAGACACAAATTAAACAGGGGAGGGAAAGTAAAGCATCTCTTTAGTTTTTTCCTAGTTGCTTTTTGTGCAGGTGGGCTCCTGCAGGAGTCCCCTCTTCTGAAGCCCATCTGGGATGTTAGTTTAGCTCTATTGATGTTTAAGACTCCGTCTTTCATCATAACCACATGCCAAGACAATAAGTAATTGAACCACATGTTTTGCCTTTTTAAAAAGGTGTAATCTCCTTCTGAAGTGTAGAGATGTTTAGCAGGATTTTTCTAATTTATCTGTCATCACACCACACGGGCTAGGCTCCAAGCCCCACCAGCAATGTCTCTTTATCACTGTCTTTTGATGAACACCTGTTTCCAGCATACAAATATATCTGCTGAGATGCAAAATTAAAATAATTTCAACAGTATGGGAATAATTAGAAACCTTTTTTTGAAAGGTCCACCTGTTCCAAATATCAAAATACCATATCTAGCAGCATGTGCATCCTTTTATCATTATATGTTCTTTATGCTAGGTATGTATATATTTGGTAATCTCCTCTGATCTTCCATTAGAGAAAATAATAAATATTTTATTTCTAAATAGTTAATTGTAAGCAATTTTTAAACAATTGGAATTTTCTACATTCACTGAGAAAGACAAAGAGGAAATTATTTCAAAGCTTCTTACAAAAAGAAACTTAAATGATTTATGACTGATTATGCCTTTTGTTAAGGACTTGACTTCATAAAAGCAAAAATGATTTTGCAAATTTTAGTTATAATAGATATTATTATTAAAGAAAAAGATTTAAGGAGCCTTTTTGTTGTTGTTAAAGCTTGCTACTTTAAATATGATTTAATATGAAGAATTTTTATAATTAATATTCATGTTACCTTATAGTTAAGGCTTTATCTGCAAGTGTATAATAGCTTTCACACCAGCCATGAGCTGGTGAGTTTGAGACTTCAAAGTGAGATTATATGGAAGCTGTAATCTACCACTCTTAGAGTCTTCACTAGCAGTGGTCCCCTGTCCTACTATTACATGAGAGAAATCCCCATTTTGAAGAATTCATAACAAATCAGAAAAAAAGAGATAATCCCACATGGATTTTTACATTAATACCTAGAGTGAGAAATCTTGGTATACAGCAAGCTGTGAAGAGATTTTCATTTAACATTGGCTGCACTGGTGTTTGCTCTGGATAAGAAGCTACCCCATATTTATCCAAATACCAATAAAACAAATACACAGGTAAGAGCCAAGTTGATGTAGCAGTGTGTTACAATTTGTCTTCATTTTTCAGAATGTAAAATCTGAAGTGCCAAATTTTTTAGTTGTTTTTCTGACAACCTTGCATAAAAGTAAATCACCAGTTGCCTGGCCCTTCTGAGCAAACTTGTCCATGAGGCATTATGTGCTGGCTGCCTTTTAGCTGCCGTGGACATTCTGGGCAGTGGTTATATACACAAGACTAATTACACTAATTAATCCACACCAACATGTGCGCAGTAAGCATGTTTTTACAATTAGGATGTAATTTTTTAAAATCCTTTATTGGATACATTTAGAGACACAGCAGTTTCAGATTTACTATACAATAAGGAAAGGAGTTATCTAAATTTAATAAATGTGAATTTCAGCTTGGGCAAATAAACTAATATAGGGCAAATAAAATCTACATTTTTGTCACAAATACACATTTGAATAAGTAGGTAAATGGAGTGCATCTTTTATGATATTTGAATGATAAGGATCACAGCCAGGTATGGTAGCACACACTGTAATCCCAATACTTGAGAGGCTGAGACAGGAGAATCACAGATTGAAAGCCAGCCTTAGCAACTTAGTGAGACCCAATTTCCAAATAAAAATAAAATAGGGCTCAGGCAGTGTCTTGGAGGTAGATTGCCTCTGCAACACACACACACACACACACACACACACACACACACAATTTAAAAATAAAATAAATAAATATAGGGATCTAAAATCACTTTGCTTAATGCAGTGTAGCAACATCACATTTTTTCAACTAGTTTTTACTTCTATCAGAGATAATTATGTTAGGCAGAATTAGGTTAGTCCACTGACCCCTGCTTCCCCTAAAGATGTCTTCATAAACACTGGGAATATCTTACTTTACACAGCAAAAGTACATTTGGCAGATATGTTTAAGTTAATGGATATAAAATGGGGAGTTCATTCTGTATTATCCTAGAAAATCAAATGTAAGCACAAAGGCTTTTATAAGTGAAAGGAAGAGATGGAAGAGTCAGAGACGGAGTTGTGAAATGTGAGAGAGATTCAGACCTCCATTGCTGGCTTCTAAGGTGGAGAAAGAAGCCACAAGCCAAGGACTGTGGACAGCATTTAGAAACTGGAAAAGTCAGGGGAAAGGATAGTTCCCTGAGCCACAGACAGCAAAATGGCCTTTCATACCATGATTTAACTCACTGATGAGACCTCTGCGATGATAGTAAGCTCGTGTTGTTTTCAGTCACTAAGTGTGTGATAATTTGTATAGCAGCAATAGAAAACATTTTTTTCTCAATTTCTCAGATCCTCAGTTTCCTCTTCTATAAAGTGCTAACAACATATACTTCTTATTTGTATAAGAATCAATAGATGATGCATATGGTATTTCTTTAAAGTGATTACAGTGCACCAATAAAAAATTTAAAAATAAAATGTTATTCTGAAACCTCTTTAAAAAAGAAAGTGATCA
Organism: Muscardinus avellanarius; assembly: GCF_963383645.1. NCBI lineage: Eukaryota > Metazoa > Chordata > Mammalia > Rodentia > Gliridae > Muscardinus > Muscardinus avellanarius. The sequence continues at coordinate 92,403,867 of NC_137790.1, read as the reverse complement.
AAATGTAAAAGATAACCTCTTTATAAAGTCAGTAAAGCTATTTCTACAGTAACTGATGAAACTCTGCCAATATGAGACTCCATCATTTAAGTCTCCAAATCCCTATCAATTAAGAATTAATGACTAGAGAATATGGAGTATATCCAGCTTCATTAGGAAGCATCTGTTAGGACATATCCAAGCCGCCAGAGGAAGGGATTGAGTAAATGACCTGGACAGTTTAAAAGCCAAGGCCATAAATGATGTCAATAGGGCAGCAGAGACTCCGTGGACAGGAATTTTCCCAGCAGGGATGAATAAAGCAAGAGGGACTCATGCAAAGATCATGCTAGATTATTTACAGTAGAAAATAGCTTAAATGCTCCTTAAGCACTGTTTTCCAAAAAAGATGAGTAGACAATTCCTTTAGCTCAGAAGTGCTCAGCATTGAATTATTTTAATTAGAAAAAAAGAAAACCAACTTAAATATCCAACAATTAGGGAATAATTGAGTAAAATACAATTTAACAATGGGATTAAGTATTATAATTAAAAATATGTGAGAACAGCTTTTAATAAACTTTGGGGGGGAAATAGATATATACATAGGGTATTTTTAACAAGCATGTAAAAATTATTTTTAAAAATCTAGGAGAAAATTTACAAGTAAAGATGCATTGCTGTTCAACTCTGAATGGTGAAATAATGGTAAGAGTGTATTTTCTTTTTCAATTTTCCATTTTCCAAAGCGCACATTCATTATTTTCTATAATTTTCCTGAAACAGTACAAACTTTAGACAATTATACCGTAGTTTTAATAGCATGTACTTTTTACTAAGCAAATTTATTCAGTGTCACCACTTCCTAGTTGATGACCGTTTTCTCTTACTTCAGATGTATGCCAGTAGCATTTATTGGATAGTTGCATTGTTTCAGATACTTTGCTAGGCAGCGTGAAGTGCATAACAATAAAGGATTGTGCTTAGCTCTTGTAACTTTATAAGCTAGTGAGCAGGAAATGCAAGTAAATAAACATTACCATCCACATCTGAGTCTGAAGACAAGACTAGGGGAGGATAGGGAAAGGGAGGTGAGGCGCCCCATGGAAGGCACAGGGCCTCAGTCGGCCCTTAGGACTGAACATGAGCAGGGAGATTTGGGAGAATGGACGGAGTATGTGTGAAATGCCCCGGGTACAGATGTAGGAGAGGAGCACAGGGAATGTTCAGGAGAATATTCATTATTCCTAGGCAGAGTTTGGAGGTGGGAATCATGAGAAGCTGGGATGGAGAGAATACAAAAAGTTGTTCAAAAAGCTGAAGACTTGCTAGTAAAGTGACTCTAAGTGATAAATCTAGATTCCAACTGTGTCTTGACACTGAACAACCAACACAAAAAGTTAAGGGGAAAAAAGGCGTGTAATCATCCGTGTGTTGGACAGCAAGGTATCTGGTTGACTAAATGTTTACTCTTTTATTTTTTTATTGTTGGTACTAGGGATTGAACCCAGAAGTATTCTTCCTTTGAACTATATCCCCAGCCTTTTTATTTATTTTGAAACACGGTATTGCTAAGTTGCTGAGGTCTCACTAAGTTGGTGAGGCTGGCCGTGAACCTATGCTCCTCCTGTCTCAAGTAGTACTGGGATGACAGGTGTGTGCCACCAGACCTGGCAGTTCTTCATTCAAATGTTTTAGGGTGTTGAAGACATAGCCATGAGACAGATGGATTCTGCATCCAATATACACTGGGGCCGGATTTAAAAGAGGTGACTCCCACTAGCCTGCTCACGTATCCTAGACAGACCCCTGGGATAAATTTTAAAACCGTACTCTAAGATTCAAATTCAGAACCTTGAGCCTGAATTTGTACTTTTTTCCATATTCAGCCAGTTCCTCCTTCCCCTAACTTGTTTAGCTCTCATTTGGTGTTTGCATACACACGTGTCCTCTACAAAACCACAGCTCCGCAGTGGTTAAGACCTTTGTCTTCTCATGCTTGTTCTTTTTCTTTCTCTTATATTCGGGAAGAGAAGGATGGCCAACAAGTTTTTAAAATAAGTGAAGGCATTTCCCTAATTAGTGCCAATTCATGTACAGCAGCACCCACTCAGCATTTAAATGTAAACGGTTTCTCTTGGCTTGGTGCTGGAGTCAAGCTATTTGGAAGGCCCAGAGTCCAATGTTATCTTACCATTTTCCCCATTTCTGCTACATACTCAAATTGAACAGGTTATTGGGCATAATGTGTTTTGCATGGTATACACTTTAATTCTCCTTCTTTTTAAAGTGTCAACGTAAGTGTTTAGACTATAAAAAAGAATCCCTTTTTCTTTTTCTTTCCCTCTTGGCATTTTAAAGTCTTTTTGCCCCCCTCAGTTATCTGATCTCGTGGCTGTTCATGCTCTGTTCTCTGAGACTCTTTTTAAGGGCATGTTTTCCAAGCCTTGTCATCAGTACTGCCCTTCGGATTCTTTCCAAATTAGCAATCTTTTGCATGTGGTTCTCCAGGCAGAGATTTCAGAGTATGGTGAATAACGGGATATTTACTTCCCACGTGAGCTCGGATGATACTACATGGATTTGTGGGTGTTCACTCCCCTCCCTTCTTTAATCTCAGAGAATGATGTTCACTAAGAAATGATCAGATCTTTTTTGAGGAAAATTTAGGGAAGACAAGTTTTTCTAAGTAACAAATTAGGCAATGCCAAAATATTGATAATTAGATCAAAAGATGGCCATTTCTGCTGGGAAGTGTTGTGGTTAGTGGAAAACTTAAGCTCTGAGTAGTATATTTCAAATTAGATGCAGTAGTAGAGAAGGAGTAGTGAAATTCTCAAGGACAAGATTGGGTTGGGTTAAGAGGATAACATATTAATGTCACATTAAACCAGGCACCACTGGAACATCCATGAGAAGTCACCCAAGATAGTAACAGAGGTGAAACTGACAACAGCACTGTTTCATTCTATAGATATTGTGATACTCTGCTGGGGACTGTTTTCTGTGCTGAGCTATAGATGTGAACAAAGTTGTTTCTGAGGATAAACCAGATTGTTCCACTTCCCTGCTTAAAACTCTAGATCTCTCTTCATACAAATTAGTGAAATTCATAGTGATACTTTAATATATGGACACAGCATTATTATATACAAAGGGAAACACAGCAAGTGCTCTGTGCATGTATGCTGGTATCCCTATGAACCTCACTGGATGTAAGATGATAACGCACCAATAAATGTAAAATAAATAAATAAATCCACACTGGACTCTGGTTTGCAAGGTGTCATGTAATCTAGTCCCACTAACTCTCTTACAACTTTGCCTGCCCACCACTCTTGAATTTGTTCTATGCCAACATTCAAGGTCTCGTAGCTTCTACAGTGAATGGGAAAGCCGGGGTTCCGGACCGAGCTCGGAGATTTACTCTTTTAAGCCCATCCTCTGTGCCAGGCGCAGTGCTAAATTTTTTATAGACGTTGTTGTATCCAAGCTTTATATCAAAGTAGAAAGATAATTATTATTACTCCTATTATTTTTATTAGAAGCAGTTGTTAAACATCACTAATAGTAATAATAGATCATTATTAGCCTCTCATTAAAGAAGAGAGGTCAGGAAACTAGTTTATCGTCATACAACTAGTAGCTGATAGAACCATGTTGTAAAGACTTTTTTTCTTGGCTGCTGTTGAAAATTCAATTGTAGGAAAGCTTGACACCACAAAGTTTGAAGAGCCATTGACTATGTCTTTCATTTATATATTCAACAGCAATACCTTGAGCCTATTCTTAGATGAAAGGCACTTATGTAGGTTTGGGGCAAATAAACTCTTCTTTAAGAAGCATTCATTTTGTACCATTATTGCATGGATAATATTCATTTCTGTGACTTCAATGTCTCAACAATGAACTATTCTTTAGTTGACATCTAATTCAAGGTAATTATTAAAGCCTAAGTATTTAATAATCTTCCCTTGAATTCCCACTGAAATAAACAAATATTAATTAACATGAAAGAAGTGTATCAGCCCTGCAAAGGCAGAGAAGGTTGACCCATAGGACAGAAACTTGGAATCTATAATACATCCTGTAAATAGAATGGCATAACCTCCCACTTTGGTCCTAGGCATCTTCATTCTGCAATTAGGAAGAAACATAATGAGCTTTATATCTATTGCTGCTTTGAATTTTCCCCAGAACCTAAATAATTACTCACGGATACTCAATGGTATCTAGAATTTAAATTAGTCAAAACAGAACTCATAATTTTTTTCAATAAATCCCCTCTCCTAGGCACTTGCATATCAGTAATCACCTTCTACCCAGTTACTAGAGAGAAAAAAAGACTCTAATTATTATATTTGATTCTGTTATTGCCTTCCCCTCAAATTCAATCTACCAGCAAATCCTGTGTCATTTATTCAAACATACCCTGAATTTGTTTTTGATTCACCTAGAATAGATACCTACATGAAAACAGAGGGATCATTCACAATTCAAAATAGAAAGAAAGAGAAATTTACCCAGAATCTTAAGGCTTTCCAATGCGTTTATGCTATACTTAATATCCGGAGTATTTACCGTAGTTTACAAATATTTACTTTATGTAAGAAGCCATACCAAATTTTATCACTTCCTCCATTACTTAATATATCCCAATTTTTTCTTGCTTTTTATTTTTTAGAACTCACCAATTTTTTTCCACCTTGGGGCCTTTGCACCTATGTTTTTTCCTCCACAATACTAGGAGGGTCATTTCTGATCCTTATACAATGGACTCTTTCTCATCAAACAGGTAGAGAAACTCTGCTTGTACTCTAAATTTATTTATTTATTTTTTGTTTAATTACTTATTGCAGTACTGGGGATTGAACTCAGAAGCATTCTACTTCCAAGCTATACTGTCAGCCTATTTTTTTAATTTTTTATTTTGAAACAGGGTCTCACTAAATTGCGGAGGGCCTCACTAAGTAGCTGAGGCTGCCAAGAACCTCCAGTCCTCCTGTGTCAACCTCCCACGTACTGGGATTACAAGCTTGTGCTACCATGCCAAACTTGCATTCTTAATTTAAAATAGGCATCCTTTTTTTAATTCACTACACAGTAATAACACTGATCAAAATATTTCCTGTTTGATTTTCTATCATTTCTTCTCATCTTCTAAGCAAAGTCCCTGAAGGAAAGGGCCGTGTTGTTTGTTATTTAGTGCAGAGTTCATTCCACCTATGTGATACATTATGCTTGCTTCATTAATATTTGAGTGAATGATTTCATTATTAATGTGATTTTACTATGTAGCAGAAATGTCAAAAATGAATAAAATAATTACATTCTAAATGTAAAGATAAGTTCAGCAAAATATGAAAAATATAGTAAAGCCATATAAAAACAAAATAAGATGACAAAAGCTAGACCAAATGTCACCACTTATTACAAAAATTTGATGGATTAAATACCACCATTAAACAAGAAATATTTTCAGATTGTATGTCAAAACAAAATCAAGCTACTTCTTGTTTATAAGAGACATACCTAAAATAAAAAGATTTGAAAAAGATAAAAATAGTAAGAAGGACAAAGAAAAACAGAAAATGCAAAAATGGGGATAGTTATATAGGAGAAAATAGAAGTGGAAAAGACACTTATTTTACATTGTTAGATTGTATACTCCATAGGCAGTGTTAGCAATGAAACCCTGTGTGGACTCATTAACATAACATTGAAATACATAAATCAATAAACTCAGAAATTTTAGATGTAAAAAATTGTAATCATAGTAGAGGGGTTTTGTACATTTTTGAGACTGATAAGATTATATGGAAACTAACTACTATAACTGATAACTTGAGTTTAATACACAGAACTTCTTTCTCCACTAACAGAATACCTATTTTTCAAACATCAAAAGAAAGTTATAAAAAGTGCGAATATCCTAGACTGCAAAAAAAGCTTAAATAAAAACCCAAAATCAAAAATACTGATTCTTTGACAAAGATGAGTGAAACTGGAAAAAATAAATTTTATCAAGTCACAGGATTGAACACTCTATTAAAAATTTTTCAAAGAACTAAAATCTTCAGGAATTTATAAAATCATGCAAGCCGGGCAAGATGGCGCACAGTTGTAATCCCAGCATTCGGGAGGCTGAGACCAGAGGATCGCAGTTCGCGGACAGCATCAGCTGTAGAGTGAGGCCTTCCGTAACTTAGTGAGAATCTGTTCCAAATTAAGAATAAATAACAGGGCAGGGAGTGTAACTCAGAGGTCGAATGCCCCTAGGTTCCATCCCCATCCCCAGACCCGCAAAATAAATAAATAAATAAATAAATAAATAAATAAATAAATAAATAAAAAATAAAATCATGCAAATCAGAATGTGTAGGTTGTAGCCATTAATTCACACAAAGGACAATTCATAGAGTATTTTTATTATTAAAAAGGGAAGGGTTAATAAACCAATGAAGAATGAAGAATTTTACTTTTATTCAGTTTCATTTCTAAATTGTATATATTTATAGGGTACAGTATGATATTTTGATATAGGTATACACTGTGCAATGATAAAATTAGAGTAATTAGATTTCCATTTCCTTAAACATTTTTAATGCAGACTTTTGAAAGCAACCAAAGAAGCAGGAAGGCCGGGTATGGTAGCACATGCCTGTCATTTTAATACTTGGAATGCTGAAACAGGAGGATAACAATCCTGGCCTGCCTCAGTAGCCAGAGAGATTGTCAGCAACCTAGTGAGATGCTGCTTCGACCAAAAAAATAAAAAGGGCGGCGGGGCGTGGTGGCGCACGCTTGTAATCCCCGCGCTTGGGAGGCTGAGACAGGAGGATCGGGCAGGTTCGAAGCCAGCCTCATCTGGCTTAAGAGACCCTGTGTCCAAATAAAATATAAAATAGATTTGAGAGTGTAGCCTGGAGGAAGAAGGCCCCTGGGTTCCATCCCCAGTACCACCAAAATAAATAATAAATAAATAAATAAATAAATAAATAAATAAATAGGGTTATGAGTGTAGCTTGGAGGTAGAATTCATCTGGGTTCAATCCCCAGTAACACACACACACACACACACACACACACAAATGAAGAATAAACCAGAAATTGTTGAAGTAGAAAGAAGAGAAATAATTCAATTTATAGTCCTGAAGTTTATTCCTTGAATAGACCAACAAAACAAATAAATATTACCTATTCAAACTATCTGTAGAAGAATGAATCTGGTATTTTTGTTTAGAACTGTCAAGTCTATATTCATGAGTAGGCATTTAAAGTTAGTTCAGTAATAGCTTTTTCATTTTCTTCCTTATTTTTCATTTCTGTTTCTTCCCAAAATTCTGAGCTATAATCTGAAAAGTTTTTTAAAGATCTGATTTTATATATATGTATTTGATTAAGATAGAAGTTTAAAAATCTCTCTTTTTTTTTGGTCATTTAATGTTCTTTTGGAAAGTACCTGACAATTTTAGACTATTTCCTACCAGGTAATTCATCATTTATTAAAACCACTTTATATATGGCCTTTTATATATTAAATATTTTTCTTAGCTTAACATATGCCTCTTAATTGTTTCATTGTATTTTAGTCAGTAGTTTTTAATATTAATATAAAAATCATATAATCTTTTTCATCATTTTTTCCTTATTGAAATTATAATTTGAACATATCTGTACACCTTTGGACTACATAAAAAATGACCAGCCAGGCGTGGAGGCGCACACTTGTAATCCCAGCATTTGGGAGGCTGAGACAGGAGGATTGCGGTGAGCGGACAGCCTCAGCTACTTAGGGAGGCCCTTTGCAACTTAGTGAGCCCCTATTTTAAAATAAAGAATAAAAAATAGGACTGGGGGTGTAGCTCAGAAGTCAAATGCTCCTGGGTTCCATCCCCAGTACTGCAACAACAAAAAATGGCCTACATCTTAAAAATTTGCATATTTTTCTCTTTAATATTTAAGTCTTTAATCTCTCTGAAATTTACTTTTGTGTAAGATGTGAAATAGGGACTGAACTCAATTTTCTCACGTCTATTGGGTTACTACAACACTATTTATTGAGAAATTTTCTTATCAATTGATTAGAAACTGCACACAATTAGTATGCCAATTTCTTCAATATTTATTGGACTTCACTGATCATCTTATTCTAGCATTATACCACATTCTTCTAATTATTATCATTAGAAAATATATTTATATAATAAGATCCTCTACTTAAAAATGTTATTCTAGATATTCTTTAATCACTTTTGTAAATTTTTGTGTGTGTGTGGTACTGGGGTTCCTGGAAGCCCTTCTACCTCCGGGCTACACTCCCAGACCTATTTTATATTTTTGAAACAGGGTCTCTTAAACCAGCGTGGCTGGCTTCGAACCTGCGCGATCCTCCTGTCTCCGCCTCCCAAGCGCGGGGATTATAAGCGTGAGCCACCACGACCGGCTTAATCACTTTTATAAAATTTTTAAAAATCACCAGATAATTAAGTGGATTTTAGTAATTTTCAGAATAATTTGGAAATGATGAATACTGTTTACAATATTAAGTCTGGTGAGCTAATGATGTATTGTTTTGTTTTTTTAAATCTCCTTTATGCCTGTAGGTATAATTTTACAGAAAATATGCAAACCACATGAGCTCACAATGCTCCTGTTGATCAGCTCTCTTATCTTGACATATCTTAGCAACTGAGGCAAAACGGTGTGATGAGTCATGGAACATCATTATCTGACAAGCTGTGAACATTTTATGGAAAGACAATGTTTTATTCTAACTTAGCATGAGTTTATCATGAGTCAACTTAATAATTGCTAAGCCTATGAAGTAGTGTGAAAGACTGTAAGCGAGTATACACATGAAGGTGGTGGGGGAAATAGAAATGGCGAGGTAGGATAATCAGGCCTTATAAAATGTTCCGAAGATAAAACTTGAATCAAGTATAGAATTTAGAATAATTTGTCATCTATAAGTGAAAATAGCTCATGCTGGCTTTCTCTTCTTATAGCAAGCCACACAGGATTTGAGCAGCATTTGAATAAAATTTCAGAGGCTCAGGCCAGGCGTGGTGATGCACACTTATAATCCCAGTGCTTGGGAGGCTGAGACAGGAGGATCGCATAGGTTCAAAGCCAGCTTCAGCTACTTAGTGAAGCTCTCAGCAACTTAGTGAGAACCTCTTTCCAAATAAATTATAAAATAGGGCTGGGAGTGTAGCCCAGAGGTAGAAAGCCCCTGGGTTCCATTCCCCAGTACCACCAAACAATAATTTTTTTCAGAGACTGGTTTTCAGTTCTTTGAGAGCAAGAGCTTAGAGAACAAGTGTCTTTACAACAATTCAGGAGAGACTCTTTTTCAAGGATGCCATTCTCTCTAAAGAAGTGCCTCTTACTTCAGCAGTGGACCCAGGCGGTGGTTGGATTAGATCTAAGATCAATGTTTTGGAGACTGAATAGTCAGAAACCCTCTTTTCACATTATTTAACTGCTTCTGCCATCCCTGCGTTCTAATAGTACTCTCAACTAATCTCCATGAAGTAGTTGAGGCTGGCTGCAAACCCAGATCCTCCTGTCTCAGCCCCCAAATACTGGAATGACAAGTGTCCACTACCACACCCAGCTGAAGCTAGGGTTTAAATTCTCCTTGCGTCACAGCCAAACCTGCCCCCCCAATACACTCCCCCACACCACTCATGCAATCTGCCACAGTGTGAACAGTGTCTATCCTGAAACAAAGAAGATGTTAAAGTGAGGAAAGAGGCTTAGTCTACTTAGTTAGAATATGTGAACTTTTGTATTTTACAGTTAACTAAAAATGCATTTGTCTTGTTTTAATTCTGGCAGGGGCCCTACAATCGTGCCCCTCAAACAAAATGTATCTCAAACATCAATATGTGTGTAACTCAGATGAAGATCTCAAGATGGGGCCAGGGTCTCCACATGTCTAACAACTTCCAACATGAGTCTGATCATAGGGTTTTATAACCCACACCTTGGGTAGCCAGGGGCCAGAGTGTCATTGTCAACCTGTAGTTCTCTAAATTTGAGGCACATGAGCGCCAGTTATTAGCTACTAAATGCTAATAAGACACCATGTCTGTTCTTCATGTAATGTGGTGGCTGTGAGCCTTGGTTGCTCAGTGTAACCAAACACTAGGAGGTGAGGTAATAAAGTATTCATGCCTCTCCAATCTCACCCCAAGAAATTTTGATTTAATAAAGGCAGAGTGTGGTCTAGGCATTGGGGAGTTTTTTTAACTCACAAGTTGATTGTAATGTGCAGTGAAGGTGGGGGACACTGGTCTGAGAAGTGTGAAGCCTACCAGGTTTTGGAAATGGAGAAATCTTCATGAACCTAGACTTAGGCAAATGGACCTTTACTCCTACAAGTTCATGCTGAACTTGCCTTCTAGAATTAAAGTTTGGAGAGGTGAGAAAGACCACAGGAAAGAAGACGGCTTGGGGCAAGAATCTGAGTCAAGGCAATAAAGAAAGAATGGATTAGAGACAATTTGGCACATAGAACTGAAAAGCAGCCAGGTGTAGTCGTGGTGCACACCTATCATCCCAGTGCTTGGGAGGCTGAGACGGGAGGAGCACAGGTCCGCGGTTGCCAGCCTTAGCAACTTAGTAAAGCCCTCTGCAATTTAGAGAGATCCTGTCTCAAAATTAAAAAAAAAATTAAAAAGGTAGGGGGTAGAATGCCTATAGAGGAATGTTCAATTCCTATTACAGAAAAAATAGAGAAAGAAAAGAAAGAACAGCGAAGAGACGAAAAAAGCAAACAGAAGGATTGACAAGCAGCTGATACTATTAAATGTTGGAGGATAACTACTAAAGTTCGTGCTTAGGGAGGGGCAGGAGAAAGGTAGCAAACCCATTAGTTTTAGTCATATTGAGTTCAAATACCTTTTGTGTGTGTGTGTGAAGTGGGGGTACTGGAGATTGAACCCAGGCACATTCTACCTTAAAGTTATACCCCTAGTCCTTTTTTTAAATTTTTTAATTGGAAACAGGGTCTCACTAGGTTGTTGAGAGTCTTGTCTTAGCCTCCCAAGTACTAGTGGGAGGGAGAGGTGCCTAATAAGTGATTAAAAGAGGGGCTAGTGCTCAAGTGAGAAATGTAGGTTGAGGATATGAATTTGAGTTTTGAAACCAGAAAGGTGGTATAGTCATGTGGCATATAACATTTTGGCCCATGATGGACATCAATACAAGGAATACAACGGTGGTCCCATGTGATTATAAAGTAGCTGAAGGTGCATATTGCCCAGTGACACTGTAGCCAATGTAGCATTGTAGCATGGCTTGTTTGTGGTGCTGCTGTTGTAAAAGAAAATACGATGCTACTAGTCATATAAAAGTCAAGCACATATAATTATGTACAGTACATAATGATGACGAATTACTAGGTTACTGGTTTCTGTATTTACTATATGATACTTTTAGCATTATTTTAGAGTGTGCTCTTTCAACTTATTAAAAAAAAATAAGTTAAGCCGGGCGTGGCGGTGCACACTTGTAATCCCACCATTTGGGAGGCTGAGACAGGAGGATCATGGTTCATGGAGAGCACAGCAACCCAGTGAGGCCCTCTGCAACTCAATGAGACCCTATTTCAAAATAAAGAGTAAACAATAGGGCAGGGGGTGTAGCTTGGAGGTAGAAAAGAAAGCCCCTGCGTTCCATCTCCTGTACCACACTGTATCTGATGGTTCTAAGGATTAGAAGGAATCATTACCTGGGACAGAGAGCACTCAGACATTAGTTACCAATAATAGCTTCATCATCATCCTTCTAAAATTTTAGATCCTTTATTCCTTATATGAATTATTTTTATAATTGCTGCTACTGCCAAACAGCTTTTAGAGCAGGGTTTCATGAGAGATGTAAAGCTCTGAAGAGTTAAAATCATTTTGATTGTAAGATATTCAAAGATGTAGGGTTAGTATCTACCACATATTAGCACCACATTTGAAACCTTTCACTGATTCTCTTTCCTAGTCCCCCCCACCAAGAGCTCCAAAGTCTCACTGGAAAGCAATGCCAGGAGTATTTGTTCTGTGGCTAGACCTGCCTCGCTTTTACATGCTCATCCTGTGCTCTAACTTTTATTACTGGAGCTGCCATCTCCACTCTGGCTGCACTGCATCTATATTGACTGGGAAGGGCATTGTTGGAAAATAAAATTAAGTCAAATTGTAAAAGTAGATTTATTGAAATTGCTTGGGGAGCCTCCTATCTCAATGAATGTTTTTAAATGGAGAATCCCTTGAAAGAGAAATAATCCACTCATACCTTTTTTTAGAATTACAAGAAATCACACATAGCTCTGTTTTGCTTACTATGTGATTATGTGGTGACATCTGTATTGGTTTGAAGATGTTAATGTACAAAACAGGATCCATTCATTTACTTCTGTCTGTGAATTGAATAGTAATGTACATTAAATTTTACTTTTACTTGTGCTTTTTTTTTTTTTTAGACTGCCCTTGGGTATTCAATCCCCAGTCACAAACACACACACACACACACACACACCCCAAAACCCATGATTGTGTGTGTGGGGGGGGGAGAGAGAAAGAGAGAGAGAGAGAGAGAGAGAGAGAGAGAGAGGAAGGGAGGAAGGAAGGGAAGGGAAGGGAAGGGAAGGGAAGGGAAGGGAAGGGAAGGGAAAGGAAGGGAAGAGAAGAGAAGAGAAGAGAAGAGAAGAGAAGAGAAGAGAAGAGAAGAGAAGGGAAGGGAAGGGAAGGGAAGAGAAGACTGGAGATTGAATGCAGAGGCATTCTACCTCTGAGCTATACCCTTGGCCCTTTTTTTTTTCCCCTTGGAATTTATTTATTTTTTTTAATTAATTTATTTTTTAAATTGGTGCATTGTAGTCATATATCAATCACATTGGAATACAAGACTTGAGAGGATATACAAGCACACATCATCCAATCAGCCCTCCTCCAGCCCCCATCCCATTCCCTCCCCCTCCCTCCATCCCACACTTCTTTGGTGATTTACTTTGATACATTTGTTTATGTACCTCCTGCGTTTTAAAGAGGCTCCTTCCTCCAGTATTACATACCCTCTGATTGGTCACATTAGTTGCTTCACTATAGGGCCCTTTCTATAGCTCAACCTCTTCCTGTTGCCCTTTTCCTCCTAGTTATTGCTGATTAAGAGAAGCGTCTGATTTATATTTTCTGCGATATTTCTCTGTGCATGCTGCGTTGCAAGTACCGATCCCACTCTTGATGGTCCCATTAGTGGCCTGGCTACTCAGTGGACTGATCCAGACCTCGCTGGCTCAAGCAGTGGCCTTGCCTCACAGGAGGCCCCAGTTCTGGTCTCTCTGTCCCCTGAACCGGTCTAACCCCTAAGCTGACTTTGGTCCCAGCCTTGGAGGCCGCAGGAGTGAACTTGCCTCACGCCAGGCTCCGATGCTGGCCATTGGCCCCTGCACCGGTCTAACCCCTTGGCAGGATTTCAATCCCGGCCTCGGAGGCCAGAAACCGGCCTAGCCTCATGGCAGGCTCCAATGCCGGCCTCGTTGGCCCCAGCACCAGCCTAACCCCTCAGCAGGCTCCGATCCCGGCCTCGGAGGCCCCAGCACTGGTCATGCCTCAAGGCAGGCTCCGATGCCGGCCTCGCTGGCCCCAGCACCGGCCTAACCCCTCGGCAGGCTCTTATCCTGGCCTCGAGGCCCCAGTACTGGTCTTGCCTCAAGGCAGGCTCCGATGCCGGCCTCACTGGCCCCAGCACCGGCCTAACCCCTCGGCAGGCTCTTATCCTGGCCTCGGAGGCCCCAGTACCGGCCTTGCCTCAAGGCAGGCTCAGATGCCGGCCTTGCTGGCCCCAGCACCGGCCTAACACCTCAGCAGGCTCTTATCCTGGCCTCGAGGCCCCAGTACTGGCCTTGCCTCAAGGCAGGCTCCGATGCCGGCCTCACTGGCCCCAGCACCGGCCTAACCCCTCAGCAGGCTCTTATCCTGGCCTTGGAGGCCCCAGTACCGGCCTTGCCTCAAGGCAGGCTCCAATGCCGGCCTCGCTAGCCCCAGCACCGGCCTAACCCCTCGGCAGGCTCTTGTCCTGGCCTCGGAGGCCCCAGTACCACGCTTGCCTCACGGCAGGCTCCGATGCCGTCCTCACTGGCCCCAGCACCGGCCTAACCCCTCGGCAGGTTCCGATCCCGGCCTCGGAGGCCCCAGCACTGGTCATGCCTCAAGGCAGGCTCCAATGCCGGCCTCGCTGGCCCCAGCATGGGCCTAACCCCTCGGCAGGCTCTTATCCTGGCCTCGGAGGCCCCAGTACCGGCCTTGCCTCAAGGCAGGCTCCGATGCCGGCCTCGCTGGCCCCAGCACCGGCCTAATCCCTCAGCAGGCTCTTATCCTGGCCTCGAGGCCCCAGTACTGGCCTTGCCTCAAGGCAGGCTCCGATGCCGGCCTCACTGGCCCCAGCACCAGCCTAACCCCTCGGCAGGCTCTTATCCTGGCCTCGAGGCCCCAGTACCGGCCTTGCCTCAAGGCAGGCTCCGATGCCGGCCTCGCTGGCCCCAGCACCGGCCTAACCCCTCAGCAGGCTCTTATCCTGGCCTCGAGGCCCCAGTACTGGCCTTGCCTCAAGGCAGGCTCCGATGCCGGCCTCAGTGGCCCAAGCACCGGCCTAACCCCTCGGCAGGCTCTTATCCTGGCCTCGGAGGCCCCAGTACCGGCCTTGCCTCAAGGCAGGCTCCGATGCCGGCCTCACTGGCCCCAGCACCAGCCTAACCCCTCGGCAGGCTCCAATCCCAGCCTCGGAGGCCCCAGCACTGGTCATGCCTCAAGGCAGGCTCCGATGCCGGCCTCGCTGGCCCCAGCACCGGCCTAACCCCTTGGCAGGCTCTTATCCTGGTCTCGGAGGCCCCAGTATCGGCCTTGCCTCACGGCAGGCTCCGATGCCGGCCTCGCTGGCCCCAGCACCGGCCTAACCCCTCGGCAGGCTCTTATCCTGGCTTCGGAGGCCCCAGTACCGGCCTTGCCTCAAGGCAGGCTCCGATGCCGGCCTCACTGGCCCCAGCACCAGCCTAACCCCTCGGCAGGCTCCAATCCCGGCCTCGGAGGCCCCAGCACTGGTAATGCCTCATGGCAGGCTCTGATGCCGGCCTCGCTGGCCCCAGCACCAGCCTAACCCCTCGACAGGCTCTTATCCTGGCCTCGGAGGCCCCAGTACCGGCCTTGCCTCAAGGCAGGCTCCGATGCCAGCCTCACTGGCCCCAGCATCGGCCTAAGCCCTCGGCAGGCTCCGATCTCGGCCTCGGAGGCCCCAGCACTGTTCATGCCTCAAGGCAGGCTCCGATGCCGGCCTCGCTGGCCCCAGCACCGGCCTAACCCCTCGGCAGGCTCTTATCCTGGCCTCGGAGGCCCAAGTACCGGACTTGCCTCATGGCAGGCTCTGATGCCAGCATCGCTGGCCCCAGCACCGGCCTAACCCCTCAGCAGGCTCCAGTCCCGTCCTTGGGGGCCCCAACACTGGCCTTGCCTCACGTCAGGCTCTGATGCCGGCCTCGCTGACCCCAGCACCGGCCTAACCCCTCAGCAAGTTCCGGACCCGACCTCAGAGGCCCTAGCACAAGCCTTGCATCATGGCAGGCTCCAATGCCGGCCTCGCTGGCCCCAGCATCGGTCTAACCCCTCTGCAGGTTCCAATCCCGGCCACGGAGGCCTCAGTAGTGGCCTTGCCTCACAGCAAGCTCCGATGTCGGCCACTGGCCCCGGCGCCCGCCTAACCCCTCAGCAGGTTCCGATCACTGTCTCTGTGGTTATTATTTCAAAGGTTCCAGTTGTAATGTATCAGATCTCTGCCTCCCCCGAATATTGGCCACTGGCATTGCCACTGCCTCCACCGTTTCAAATCCTTCCCAGGCTCTTTTTCCACTCTGAATGTTGTCCAGTGTTCCTAAGCATGCGTGATGGTAGCATTCGACATTTGGTGTAATTTCTCCAAAAAAATAAAGTTGGTAAGATCCGGTTTCTGTTTCTCCTGAATACAAGTCTCCACCACCATCGCGGAGAACTCTTTCAACACCGCATTTCTCCTTGGTCTCCGCTAAACTCTCTCCTTATATGTGATGTCTGAGATTCTTAACAATATAGAGAAATAGCAGTCCTCTTTCACGGCGAATTTTTCCATAAGTTCCAGTGCATTTAGATAAGTTTTGTCTGCATCTCCGGTGTCCTGGCATCCATAACGGCTTTCTTACCTCCTCTCCGATATTTTTCTTTATCTTTTTCTGTTCTGGGCCCGGTTTCTCCAGGGGTCTGGCGTGCTACTCGCAGTTCGGCCCGGGGCCCAGAGTCCCGCGACCCGGGCCCCAGCTGGCGTGCCCCGCGCGCGACCCCTGCCCAGAACCCAGCATCTTACTGGGCCCGTTTTCTCCAGGGGTCTGGCGTGCTGCTCGCAGTTCGGCCTGGGGCCCAGAGTCCTGCGACCCGGGCCCCATCTGGCGTGCCCAGCCCGCGACCCCCGCCCAGAACCCAGCGTCTTACTGGGTCCGGTTTCTCCAGGGGTCTGGCGTGCTACGCGCAGTTCGGGCCGGGGCCCAGAGTCCCGCGACCCGGGCCCCATCTGGCGTCTACCCTTGGCCCTTTTTACGTTTTGTTTTAAAATAGGATCCCACTAGGTTGCTAAGAGTCTCACTACTTGCTGAGGCTGTTTTTGAACCTATAGTTCTTCTGCCTCAGCCTACTTAGTGCTGAAATAACAGACATGCACCACCACATACAGCTTAATTGCATTTATTCATGTTTTGAGCCAGATCTGCCATTACTATTCTTTTCTGCAAGTGGACCCTGCATTACATTCTTATTCTGACTACCTTTGCTATTCCTAATTTCAGGTATAAATACTTTCCGTACTAAATAGGCACATGAGAGTGCTTCTCCCAACAGTTCTCTCTCTTTTTTTCCCAGAAAATTTATTTATTTTTTTGCACATATATATGATATATAAAACACTTTTCTGAGCTATTAAACATAGCTGAGACTAATGCATATAAGAAACTAAACTAAATATTCGTCCTAATGCTAATTGTAATCCTAATTCTAAATGTATGTGAAACTCTTACAATACACTGAAATTGAACATAATTACACATATATATGACATGTAAAACACTTTTCCGAGCTTTTAAACATAGCTGAAACTAACGCATATAAGAAACTAAACTAAATGTTATATTCGCCCTAACGCTAACTGTAATCCTAGTTCTAAACATATGGGAAAATCTTACAATACACTGAAATTGAACATAGTTGCACATATATATGATATGAAAACACTTCTCCAAGCTTTTAAACATAGCTGAAATTAACACATATAAGAAACTAAACTAAATGTTATATTCGTCCTAACGCTAACTGTACTCCTATGTTTAAACATATGTGAAACTCTTACAATACACTGAAATTGAACATAATTGCACATATATGTGATATATAGAACACTTTTTCGAGCTTTTAAACATAGCTGAAACTAACGCATATAAGGAGCTAAACTAAATATTATATTCGTCCTAACGCTAACTGTAGTCCTAAGTCTAAACGTATGTGAAACTCTTACAATACACTGAAATTGAACATAATTGCACATATATATGACATGTAAAACACTTTTCCGAGCTTTTAAACATAGCTGAAACTAACGCATATAAGAAACTAAACTAAATGTTATATTTGCCCTAACACTAACTGTATTTCTAATTCTAAACCAATGTGAAACTCCTACAATACACTGGAATTGAACATAATTTCACGTATATATGATATGAAAACACTTTTCTGAGCTTTTTTTTTTTTTTTTTTTTTTTTGGTGGTACTGGGGTTCCTGGAAGCCCTTCTACCTCCGGGCAACACTCCCAGACCTATTTTTACATTTTTATTTAGAAACAGGGTCTCCTAAGCCAATGCGCGCAGCTGGCTTCGAACCTGCGCTATCCTCCTGTCTCTGCCTCCCAAGCGCGTGGATTACAAGCGTGCGCCACCATGCCCGGCTTTTCCGAGCTTTTAAACATAGCTAAAACTAACGCATATAGAAATTAAACTAAATGTTATACTAGTCCTAATGCTAACTGTAATCCTAATTCTACTTATGGACTTCCTCTCTTCTCTGGTTCTGAAGTCTGCTTCTTTTTTCTTCTTTATGATTTATTTCTTTAAGAATTTTCTCTAGTGTTGGCTTTGAATTCATGAATTTTTTAAAATTTTGTTTATCCTGAAATACATTTATTTCCCCATTGATTTTGAATAATAGTTTTGCTGGATAGAGTAGTTTGGTTGGAAGTTATTTTCTTCCAGGGTCTGAATAACGTCATACCAGTCTCTCCTAGCATTCCTGACCTGGGTTGTATAGTCTGGGGTGATTCTTATTGTTTTGCCTCTATACGTCACCTGTCCTTTTGTTCTCACTGCTCTTAAGATTCCTTCCTTGGCCTCTATGTTCGTCATTTTGGCTATTATGTGGTGTGGGGAGGTCCTTCTTTGGTCCTGTCTCAGTGGTGTTCTGTATGCCTCCTGGACATGAAGATCCAAGTCTCTTTCCATGTTTGGAAAATTCTCTGAAATTATTTCTTTGAAGAGATTATGGATGCCCTTGGTCTGTACCTCTATCCCTTCTTTTTTTTAAATTTTTTTTATTGGTGCATTATATTCATACAACTTACTGGGGTAAAAATCTTGTGTGTACAAACATGTACTCATCGCTGATTTAACCCCTACCCAAATCCCACCCCATTCCCTCCCCGTCCCTCCCTCCCTTGTTTGGCTTAGTGATTGACTTCGATATGTTTAAGTACATTGTGTGCTTTAGAGATTTTCCTCTTCCCACCTCCTTTCTCCTCCTTTAGGTTGTCTTGTTTGCTCCTCTTTTCTCCCTAACTCTCACATATTAGGGAAAGCATCTGATTTCGTATTTTTTGTGCCTGACTAATCTCACTTAGCATAATGTCTTCCAGTTCCATCCATTTCCCTGAAAATGACGTAATTGAGTTTTTTTTGATGGCTGAGTAAAATTCCATTGTGTACATATCCCACAGTTTTGTAATCCATTCATCTGTTGATGGACATCTTGGCTGGTTCCATAGTTTGGCTATGGTGAATTATCCCTTCTTCAATGCCTATTATCCGTAAGTTAGGACGTTTCATATTATCCCATATTTGCTGGATGTTTAGGTTTTGTTGCTGTAAAGATTTCTCTATATTGCTGACCGTGTTTTCGGTTTTGGATGTACTGTCTTCTAACATTGAAATTCTGTTTTCCATTTCATCTAATCTTCCAGAATTTCTTTCTATTGCTGTCTTCATTTCACTTATTGACTCTTTCATTTCATTCCAGACCTCTTTCTGATTCTTTCTTAGTGTTTCCAACTCATCTTTCATCTCCTCTAGACTTGTTTTAAATCCTTTCATTATATTGTAAATCAAGATTCGGAACTCCCCTTCTTGCATTTCTTGTAAGTCAGTATTCGTGACTTCTGCCGTTTCTCCACTATTCCTGGTTCTCATATTTTCAACGTTCTCAGGCCTGTTTTTCTGATGTCTTCCCATTGATTGTGGGTATTGTGTATAGACCAGTCTTAGTAGTGGGGATTTAGAAGAGTTAACAGGTAAGCAATACATTTTCGAGTGGTGAGGGTTGGGTGATGGTGGAGTAGCAGGGGTCGGAAGTCAGGAACCATGAACACCAAAATTTTGTTTCTCTTCTTCACAAAATGACAATAAACAGTAGCCAATGCCAACAGTTGTTGAGTGCGCTGTCGCAGACTCGGTGAACTTGCTGCCACCACCGAAGGCAATATGGTGCTGCTGCCACACCCTTGGCAATATGGCGCTGCTGCCACACCCTCGGCTGTGAGACTGGCATATTTCTTTTCTAGTTTTGAGCTCCAATCTGAGTCCTTGAAGGGCGTGCTGAGCCTGGACCCTGGGAGCTTTAGACGCTCCTTGCGCCAAAAAAACTGGTGAATTACACCCGGCTGTTCCGCAACTGCTCACCTCGGCTCGCTGTCCACTGCTCCTCTCTGGAGCCCGGTGGGCTGTTGAGTGCATTGGTCTGGAGCCGTCCGGTGAGCTCACTGCTGCCGCCATCAGTATGGCA
This sequence comes from Muscardinus avellanarius, assembly GCF_963383645.1. Taxonomy (NCBI): domain Eukaryota; kingdom Metazoa; phylum Chordata; class Mammalia; order Rodentia; family Gliridae; genus Muscardinus; species Muscardinus avellanarius. The sequence goes on along the minus strand of NC_137790.1, from coordinate 92,383,770 downwards.
CTGCTGCCGCGTCCAGGCTGTGAGGCCGGCGTATCTCCTCTCTGGTTCTGAGCTCCGTTCTGAGTCCCCCTACTCTCTGGAGCCCGGCACTGCGAGAGAAGATGGTGCCAGCGGCGTATGCAGGCTGGTTTCCTCTCTGGCATCTTGTCATTCTTCTAACCTTCCTTCTCTCTGCCCCTTGTACTTACAGCTTTTATTTCTCTGCTAGTGGTGTTTTCTGGCTATGAAAAGTGCTGATTTTGTAGTAATAAAGATCGATTGTTAGCGGGATTTTCAAACGCCGCTTTACTTGGTCGCCATCTTCCCCAACAGTTCTCTCTTAACCAACATTACAGGAGCCATCTCCTGTAAGCTTACCTGCTTGTAAAAGCCATCACAGTGTGAAAATTCAGCTTTAATCAGTTTATTGCCAGAAGAAAGAACTTTCAGCTGGGACTGAATTGAGAAGTACGGTATCCTTAAAGCTCAGGTCCCTTTTCCTCCTCTGCCATCATGGCCCCTTGGACCCTGGGTCCTTTGTTCAAAAAAATCCAGAAGAGTCACAAAACTCAAGCATAGCCATCATACTATAGCATCCTGTTTTTCCCAAGTATACTTATTTGCTCACTTGTTCAATAAATAAATAGACATTTATTTAATATTTACCAAGTGCTAGGAATAGTGTGGGTGGGGAGGTACCCAAGTAAAACAGACAGAGAAGGTTTCTGCCCTCATGGAGACTACTATTTAACAAGGACATAGATAGCAAATATATCAATGTGTAAGTTCAGAAATGAAAATAGTGATAAATGTTATAAAGAAAAAATATTAAATCCTACTTATGAATATGATAAGAAGACCTAACTTTGACTATGGATTCAGGTGAGCCTCTCTAAAGAACTTAGTCTAAAACAGAGGAATTGCTGGGCGTGGTGGCACAAGCTTGTAATCCCAGCTCTTGGGAGGTGGAGACAGGAGGACTGCACAGCTTTGGAGCACTTCTACTTAGTGAGGCTCTCAGCAACTTAGTGAGACCTTGTTTGCAAATAAAATATAAAATATATCTGGGAGTATAGCTCGGAGGTAGAAAAGCCCCTGGGTTCCACCCCAGTACTACAAAAATAAAAATAAATAAATAAAAATAAGGAATTAAGTAGAAATCCAAAGTCAGGAGAAAAAAGGTCAGAGAGAGAGAGAGAGAGAGAGAGAGAGAGAGAGAGAGAGAGAGAAGCTCTGTCATCAATAGCCATGTCATTATTGTTCCTTTGACACAGCTGCTTGGATTCCTGTAGTCCATTTGGGGCTGCACTTTTTGTCTTATATTTGACCTTTTGTTTTATTGTGTTTATCCCTGTATTAGATCCTTCTGTAACCTAGAGCCCTTGAGGATTTTCTCCTTTTCCTGGGTTATATTTTCTTCTGGATTGGGTTCTTCCCCTGTGTTTCACATGCTATGCTCTTCCGTTCTTCATCTTATCCTTTGTTAGAACTTTCTGTGGCATATTAGCTCCAGTTTACACAGCTGCCTCACAGTCTCTTCTTATGGCGGTGTGTGACACGAGCACTTCTGTTCAGATCTTTCATTCACTCTGGATTTGCATGAACAAATTCTTTTGTATTTTCTTCCCACTGTATTTCAGAGCTATTTCTCTCCCACTCCACGCTACAAGTTAAGAATTAGAGCACTTCTCCTTGATGTGTTTTTCTTTAGTGTGAAGATAATGGGTAGGGGGTAGTAGAAAATTGTCCCAAGTCTTGTTGGGTGGCAAGATTCAGCTTCATTTCCCAAGACTTTGCCTGTGTCCTGTTCAAGATTTATTCTATCATCATGGCAGATGCTTTCAGTTTTAAACGCTGGCATTCTTTAAAGATGGAGAAAATAAGAGCCCTGATGCTCATCTCTGCTTCTGCGGAGCTCCTTGTATTCACACCAAAGTGCCTCACTGTGACTCTTCACTGAACCGTCCATTCATCCATCCACATGTCTATTAATGGCAGGAAGGAGGTGTTAATGACAATTTGTGGGATTTACAAACCCTTCCCTCTGGCCTTTACAAAAGAGAAAGTTTATTACAATGGTCTTATGTTTTTTCTTCTTTTTTTGGAGGGGGGGGTACTGGAGATGAAACCAGGGGCTTTCCACCTCCAGGTTACACTCCCAGATCTATTTTATATTTTATTGAGAAACAGGGTGTCACAAAGTTGCTGAGAGCCTCAGTAAGTGGCTGAGGCTGGCTTCAAACCTGTGCAATCCTCCTGTCTTAGTCTCTCAAGTACTGGGATTACAAGCATGCACCATCATGGCCGGCTCTGTTTTTTCTTATACATTATTTTTTTTAAACATATAATGAGTGTTTGCAAACCTTAGCTAGTTGGCTGGTGTGATTTTTGTTTTGTTTTATTTTGTTGTTGTTAACTTTGATTCAGAATGTTAAGTGTTGTGGTAGAAAGATTTTTAAACTTAGCTACATTTTACTGTCTTTATTCCCATACTTTCATATTAATTAATTAATTTATTTATTTATTTAATGGTACTGGGAATGGAACCCAGGGGCATTCTACCTCTGAGCTACACCCCCAGACCTATTTTTTATTCTTTATTTTGAAACAGGGTCTCATCGAGTTGGAAAGGGCCTCACTAAGTAGTAGCTGAGGCTGTCCTTGAACCGCAATCCTCCTCTCTCAACCCCCCAAATACTGAGATTACAAGTGTGCGCCACCATACCGGGCTACTTTTACCTTTAAAATACTATTCTAGAGTCGGTACTGTAATTCCAGTACTTAGAAGGCCAAGACAGGAGGATCACAGGTTTGAGGCAGCAATTTAGAGAGACCCTGTTTCGAAATTAAAATAAAAAGAGCTGGTTACCTAGGTTGGAAGTAGATTTCCCCTTGGCTCAATCCTTAGTACTAACAACAACAACAACAAACCACTACTCTTGTACTCTCGGCTCCTCACTGAAATGTGTATATAGAGAACAGAGAGGATGAAAAGCAAGTAAATCTGAGGCATGTCTTAGAAGAAGAATCAACAGCACCTGTGCTAGGCAAGAAGAGAGTAGAGAGGCGCCTCCAGGATGACATATCACAGGAGAAGCTAGGTTGATAAACAAGTTCTAAAAACCTTTATCAATTTTGGCCCAGAGAAGTAGGCCAGAATTATTTTATACTTTGATGTAGAATGAAGCAGTTACTGCATCAGCAGTGCCAAACCCTGTGCTAAATACTTGTGTCGTGTCCTTAATCTTCATCAGATCCCTGTGACACCAGATCAGCTGTCCACCGCACTTCTCCACGTGTGACAGAAAGGCTGCAGTGTGTGGGCAGGGAGGGCAAGTGTGCCTGGTGTGGGGCAGCAGGTGAGTGGCACCTGACAGCGCACTAGGCCCTTCCATTGATGCCACCTCATTTCAAATTCATGACCACCAAAGATACAAGATGTCAAATGAGTTTGTCTGAGGTTACTGAGTTGGTAGATGGGTTGAAACCTAGGACTGTTATTACCCCCATGCCTGTTTTCTGTCATACCCTATCAAGCCTTCTGCCTACTTCATGAAATGTGCACATACATTTTCTTATGATCAGAGTGGTTTGAACACAGGTGTAAAATGAGTGAAGCTAAATGCAGACAGCATTGTTTGCTTATTTTGCAGCAATCCGAGCTTGGAGCCTTTTATCACCCAGTGTTTAGAACACAGTACCAGGTGCCAAGGCCAGGAATGGATTCCATGGGCTCTGTGGTGCTCTCCTCCTTATGCTGCCCCCGGTGGGTCTTGGCTCCTTCATCCTGACAGTGACTGTGGCATCTTCACTTCTGTTGTGGAGCTCTACAAGGAGAGGGTCCATCGCAGCATCTCATTTGACAAGTCCAAAAGGAAACCTACAAAAAAAATAAGAAGTTGAGGTGACATTATCACCCCATTCCCTCCTTTGAAGACACTGCTGCGGCAAATCCCTTTCCACAGCCTGGACCTTTGGCCCCGTCACTTACACTCTGATTTTTCTCCTGAGGCACAGGGGTGAGATTAAAACCACTTCCCCTGGCCACCCTGCTCAGAGGGTTTTCACAGGCCATGAATCAGCTAATCTGAGGAGAGCAGATCAAAAGTAAAAAATGGAGTCTAGAATTAGCTAATAACTTGGAAGTTCTAAACTGTGTGTGTGTATGTGTGTATGCAAATTATATAAAAGAGTGCCTTTGGCATCTTATTTGAGTGTTATGTCACTATATTTATTTGTAAATAGACCAGAGGAACACAGGATAAAAAAATAAATAAAGTTGAAAATGGTGGCTCCAGGTGGCTACCGATGTGTGACAGTGTGTTCTGTGTAGAATCAAATGCTGAGTGAGACTGGAGAAGGGGCAGGTAGAAAGAAAAGGGGAAGAACATGTGCTTACAAGACAGGGAGGAACAGAAGCAGCAGCTTCCAGAGAGAGTCCCAGAAAGGAAGAGGAGAGAGAGCGAGCAGATTTTTTTTCTAAGAAATAGTATATAATAAGGCTGGACAGATGCCGAGTATGAGGGAATAAGAAAATGATAAGGGGAAAACTACTACTTTGGATAATCAAATAGAGTACAGAGGCACAAGACCAAGAAGGAAGTTTTGTTAGGAATGGTACTGCAGTTTTCAACGTCATAGGCATATGCGAGCAGAGTGCTCAATGGAACACACTTCTCTCTGCTGCAAGTAACTTCCTCTTGTGGAATAAAATGGGAACTAACTGGAAATTAGATTGGAGAAGGATGATGGAGGCCTTATGCTTTTGGGCAAGGAGTGAAATTTGGAATTTTTTCACTAGGCAGTTTTGTCTTGGAAACCTACTGCACCTCTTGAGTAAGTGTATGACATACTCAAAGATGTCATAGTCTCTTGCTCTGGAGAGAAATCAGATGAATGATACCAATCTCTATACCATTTACATAGAGGTCATATTTGAATCCCTGGGAGAGATGATGTGGTCAGAGAGAAAACTCTAGAAAAGAATCTAAAGAACATTAAGCCTTTCAAATAATCAGGATAAGAAAAGGGACAGAGCAGCAGGAAAAGAATCTGGAGTACCCATTGCCACAGGAGCCAAGGGTGCAGAGTTCAGACCACGTGTGTGTGGGGGGGTGGGGTAAATTAGATAGAGTGTAAACAGGAGTTCATGGAGCTTGGGAATATGTTGGTTTAAAAAGCATGATCACAAAGAGACACAGGCATGGATAGATATAAACCTAGCCTTTGTCTCTTTCTGTGAGGACTAAGAAGATCACTGTTAAGATTCTGTGAAGAAGATCACTAAGAAGATTCTGTGAGGACTAAGGGATCACTGTGTTACTATCGTAACAGTAGCTAAGGAAGATTCTTCTAAATCTGCCCCCTGAAGAATTTTTCAGAGCACAGCTAATAGTTGGATTTCTTAGAGGAAAGAGCAATTAATGCTGCTGAGAGTCTGGGTTGGGGGTGGTGGTGCACAGAGCCTATGAACAAATAGATGAAATGCAGGGACTTGTTCTTATACAGCCCCAACTCTGCTTTCTTTTACTCATAGAGTTGTTGGTTTTTAAAAAAATTAAATAAAAAGTATAGAATAAAATCAGAATATGGAAGAGTGAAAATATTTCTGAATTTGATATTTTTACCTTTGGTAAATAGAGTGCAGAGGCACATGGTCAGGCCTGGGTACTGGTAAGCTGCAGGCTTCATTTCTTTGACTTCTGTGCTCTAAGAATGAAGGGGTACAAATTAGAAAGAGGTAAACAGTGGAAATCAGAAGAGGGGAACTTTCTGGACTGTCCCTTTCAACTGATTTATGTCCAACCCCCAGGCCTGTCTAGACCTAATCCCTTTCATTATTTTTACCAGCCCAACCCTGTACACAGTGGGTCCCTTGTCCTTATACATGCAAAGAAGGAGCTGCAAATCTGTGAGCTTGCAGCTGACAATTTCTAGGATGTTGTTCTAGGTTATTTCTGGTGCTTTCTGAATAGAGTATACTTCAAACCATATGGTTTAAAAAAAAAAAAAAACAGGTAAAAGTAGCTCAGTGATCAACTACTTGCCTAGCATGCATGACGTCCTAGGTTTCATCCCAAGCAAAGTGGGGGACGGGGTATAAAGGCCTTTTGATAAAAGAGAAATAATTTGTTGTATTAATATTTTAAAACACATGTTTTTGTTAGCCAAAATATATTACATTTTGTGTATGTATGTGTATTAATTCACTCCGTCCATGTCCAGAGGAAGTGCTTGTATGGTGGCATCTAGCTTTTCACAAACATTTCATAAAATAATCCTACTTCCCCAATCTCTCTGTATTTAGGTTAGTCTGAATGATGAACTTTGGCAAACAGAATATGGGTAAAAGTGTCAGTCACCTCCGGGCTGAGTTTTTAAAGTGACTTTTTCCCCCCATTACAGTGGGATTCTCCAGATGGTGGCTAATCTGTCAACCTGATTCTAGAATAGGGATCATGTGGAAGAGAGACCCCAGCCAACCCAGCAGAGACATGTAGTTTTCAACAGAAACATATTGTGTTACAATACGCCATTGAAATTCTGTACCTGTGGCACAGTTTCTAACAACTTGAAATGTTCTTACTGCTTTAAAAATGTTCTTGATCTTTGCCTGAGTCATGTTCTTGGTAACCTGCCCAGCCTCCAGTCCTGCTACCTGCTGATACCAAACAGCTGCCTGTCTATCTTTTTTTTTTTAGCACATTATTCTGCACGTGTTGTGAGGCTCTACCTCCTTGTCATCCCTGTTGTTTTATTCTGTACATATCTGACTCATTCATCCTCTATTACTTGTTAGTATGCTCTCCAGAGACCTTCTCTCTGGTGGTCTGGACTCCCCAAACCCTGCACCTGGACCTGCCTTCTGAGCATCTGGTCCACCCAGCATTCTGCCTCTGCCAGTATCTATGACATCAGTAATGCCCAGCAGTGTCTTATGATGGGATGAATATAAATCACTCTCAAATAATTGAGTGTAGGGTTCATGTCAGATTCAGCACTATAAATACCCCCGTCTTAGAACAGGTATTCTGTAAACATTAAATGAATAAATATATACTTGCATAAAGTTTTATTAAAATTTATTCAATTTTATTCAAATTAGAGAAAGAGTCCAACCTATTAAATGGACCAGCTTTCATTTTGTTTCAAATTAAGTCACAAATTAAATGTAAGAGAGAGGAACTTTTAGCAAATTTCACCAAGATCACTTGAATGTCTTGACAAATAGAACAAAACCTGCCAGTGCAGTTTGCTTAGTTATTAATGGTAAAAACAATTGTTCCCCTATGCTCTTGCATGACACACAGGTGTTTAGTGACTCAGTGTAGCACATCTCTCATATCCCATCTCGTTGGCCCACCTGTGATTTCAGCTGCAACTGGATTAGACAGTTGAGTTCAAGTGCTTGTCCTCTGCTTTCTGACCCTGGTTATTCACCTGGGAACTGTATAACAAGGGCACAGACCAAGAGATGCAGATCTTTACTGTCTTTAGGGACAGGGCTCAGCTGGTAGATAAAGGGAACCTCCAAATGCATGGGCCTCCCACCTTTGAGACACTTTGAAGAACTTTCAGGTGGTCTGGAAAATCAAGTCCCTATTTACCACGGCTGTCAACTTGATAGTGAACCTTTATATTGACTTTTCTTCCTTCTCATCTATCATTCTTGCTTTCTGGACCCACTTCCCAAATAAGCTTCCTTCACCCAAGTCCTTTGATCAGGCTCTGTTTATGAGGGAGCCCAAATTAAGACAGTAATCTTTATATTTATAGTCAATTACATAAATCAACCGTCCTTATGTAGATATTATTTATACTTATTTTTAAGTGAACGTTATACGTGCTTTTAAATCTTCAACCAATAACTGTGTATCTGCTATTTGTTCGACACTGCACAAAGCCTCATAAGAAAGCACACTGAAAAATGGCACAGCTTCACAGAATGTTTGGTTCCAGACTTGACTTTGTTCCATGCTATCTAGTACTTGGAAAATAACCTAAATTTCCTAACTCTTGCCTATCAGATTGGGAAAATAATAACTCATCTTCCTGAAAAATAAGGCAGCAATTACTAACATTGTAATTGCTCATGAGAGTGTTAACACATGTAGTCTGCATTCTACAATACATTGTGTAGCTACAGAAAATCATCTTGTATCGTTCCCTAAGCAAACACATTGAAGATATGGAGCATATTTTATAATTTTTATTCTAAAAAATGCTTAACAATGCTTGATACATATCAGTCAATAAATTACTGGTTGGCATAAAGTACAGGATTTTTGTCTAGACAAATGACACAATTAGAGTGCTCACTTTTCATTTGGAGTTATTTATAGGTGTTATCTAGAGACCTTATTAATATGTGAAACAAATAAGATTTGATATCTTTGTTGTTGTAAAGAATAATCAATGTGTGTGTGTGTGTGTGTGAAAAAGAGAGAGAGAAAGAGAGAGAGAGAGAGAGAGAGAGAGAGAGAGAGAGAGAGAGAGAGAGAATATCAATTCAATAAGGCAATTTACTTTTTCAAAAAGTAAAGAAAAATGGAAACTTTTTAAATTGGTTAATGTCTATACATAGGAGCTTTAAACATATACAACGCCATATGCTCAGCATCAATATTGGCTACCCTCTCAGAACCCCTCCCATGTAGGAGCTTTAACCCTGCTGCTCTGGTGGATTGAGTGGACTTTGGGAAAAAGTGGTGTGCCATTGCTGGTACGTGGTGTGAGCTACACTCAGGCAGTGCCAGAAGGCCCTGATGGACTCTGGAGTCAGCAAGGCCTCTTTCCTTGCTTGTTCTTTAAAATAAACTTCCTACTTTCACTTTCCTGGTGTCTGTAGATTTCAGTCTTTAACTCAGTAAGATGAAGACCCGGTAAGAAGCTCCTTATCAGTAGGAGAAATAGCACTTGTGCTGTTACAGTAGAATGGTTGGCCTTGGGTGAACACTTTCTCAAGGTATGCTTGCAGTAACTTGGAATTTTCAAAGGCTACTTAGGCAGTGTATCTGGAACCACATAAAAATTGGAAATGTGGCTCTTTCATCAGGAAAAATAAACTAAAAATAATACTATCTATTCAAACACAAAGTCCTCAAACCATCCTCTCCTGCCTGGTAGGTTTCTGATGTGCTCTCCCTCTCCCTGTGTACAGGAACAAGAGTCTGATCTAACTGAGGTCTTTGGACCAGAGTTTGATCCAGGCTTTCAAGTCAGTGAGGCTTGGTGGCTTAAGTCAAGAAGACTGGAGTCCCAGACCATCAAAGGCCAAATTATTTCTGGATAAAGTACTTTCTGGATGAGTCTGGTTCTTAGTTTAAAAAAAAAAAAAAAAAAGACCTGAGAAGAGACAAGTTAAAACAGAGATGATCTAAGTCTGATAGGGCTTCCCAAATTACCACTAGTGGTATATGAGATAATTTTCAGTGGTTCATAAATAAAGTTTTAATTTTAAAAGTTACATATAGCGCTGCTTGTAATCCCCGTGCTTGGGAGGTTTGAAGCCAGCCACCCTGGCTTAAGAGACCCTGTTTCCAAATAAAAAATATATAAAATAGGTCTGGGAGTGTAGCCCGGAGGTAGAAGGGTTTCCAGGAACCCCAGTACCACCCCCCCAAAAAAAAAGTTATATATATTTTTTGGTACATGTTAGGTAACTTCAAGCGTCTTAATTATTCTGGGGGTTTACCCCTTTTCATGCCAATTTTAGAATAAGCTTAGTATTATGGTGTCACAGTGACTCTCTAAGAAACATCTTTGATTCATAATGACTGTCATATTTTAGAGAATAAATATGGCTACAGTGGCTGGTTTCAAGCCACTATGGATTTAGAAACTATCTAAAAAATTTCTGGTTATGCAACAATAGGCTTTCATAAATTGGCATGAACTAGGGTAAGCTGAGTTCTGGGCGGCACAAAATAAATTTCGCAGGACCACCACTATTCACAAATACCATTAAACTATTTTGATTTCAATGTCATTTAATGTATGGTTATTTGAAGAAAAATTGGCATATTTAAAATGTTGAGTCATTTCAGCTCATACATATAATTCATTCTCCATTTGTTTAGGGCTTCTTTAATTTTTCTCAATACAATTTATCAGTTCAGGTTTTCTTTTTTCTTTTATAATAATATGTTTCCATGGATTTCCTTCTCATTTGATTTAGTTTCATTTATTCCTAGGAATTTTATGTTTTTTATTATATAACACTTTAAAATGTGTTGCTGATATAAAACTGCATTTAAAAAGATTATGTTAACCTGTACCCAACAATCTTTCATCCCTCATATATAGATTCTAAAATTTGTACATACATAATTTTTTTGGATTTTCTGTATATAATCAGTCTTTTATGTGAATAATAGTTTTTCTTTCTTTTCTTTCTTCTTTGGTAACACAGTGACTAATATTTCTTATCACCTCACTGCATTGTGTGTCCATACAATATTAAATAAAATTATGACAGCTGGAATTCTTGTTCTATTTCACACTTCAAAATGAAAGATTTTCATATTTACTATTAAGTTGGCATTTGCTATAGGGCTCTTGGTGGCGTTAGATTTGATTTTGTTTGTTTCTCTATATGGCCTTTACTAAATTAAGGAAATATTCTCCTAGTTTTAGTTGAATGAATTTTTGATTATGAATTGTTACTAAATTTTATCAGATGCCTTTTTTCTATCTACTTAGAACATATGACTGTTTTCTTTTTTCTCTTTCTTCTTTCTTTCTTTCTTTCTTTCTTTCTTTCTTTCTTTCTTTCTTTCTTTCCTTCTTTCTTTTTTTGCAGTACTGGGATGGAACCCATGAGCATTCTACCTCCGAGCAACACCCCCAACATTTATTTTGAAACGGTCTCACTGAGTTGCAAAGGGACTCACTAAGTAGCTGAGGCTGTCTGTGAACCGTGATCCTCCTGTCTCAGGCTCCCATATGCTGAGATTATTAGCATGCACCACCATACCCAGCTTTGACTATTTTCTTTTTCTTTTTTAAGCTAATATAATAAATTATCTGGATGCCAACCAGATATTTTATTTGAGGTTTTATACCAACCTCAACTCCCTAGGTAAACTAGTAAATACATATTACTTGGTTTAGTTTGCTAGCAATTTATTTAAAATCCTTACATCAATATTCATGAAAATGATTATTTCTAAATTTTATACTAGTAAAAATGGGCATGGTGGCTCACACTTGTAAGCCCAGCATTCGGGAGGCAGAGACCGGAGGATTGGGTTTCACAGACAGCCTCAGCTACTTAGTGAGGCCCTTCGTAACTCAGTGAGACCCTATTTCAAAAAAATAAGAAGACTAAAAAATAGGGCTGGAGGTGTAGTTTGGAGGTACAGTGTCCCTGGGTTCCATCCCCAGTACCGCAAAAAAATAATAATAATAATAATATCTTTGTTAGGTTCTACTACCAGTTATTCTGATGTTGTCTTTGGATTTATTCTTAAATGTTTGGTTGAGTTGACAAATATCAAAGAATATAGTAATATTCAATTTTTATAGTTCTATTTTGTAAAATCATATTGTTATAAATTTTTATTAGTTCAACATTTTCAAATTCATTAAAAAGTTGTTTATAATATCTTCATGTAATCTACAAGATCTGTAGTGTTGTCTTTTTTATTGCACATATTATTATTGTGTGTGTGTGTGTGTGGTGTTAAAGATGGAACCCAGGGGCATTCTGCCTCTGAGCTACACCCTCAGCCCTTTTTTTGTTCTTTATTTTGAAACAAGGTCTCACTGAGTTGCAGAGGGCTTCACTGAGTAGCTGAGGCTGTCCGGGAACCGAAATCCTCCTGTCTCAGCCTCCCAAGTACTGGGATTACAAGTGTGCACCATTATACTCGGCTCAGATATTATTTTTTGTACGTCTTTTCATTTTTCTTCATTGATGTCAGTTATGGTTTTTATTTTGTTTTATTTTATCCTGTGTTACTGAGGCATAAACTTAGGGGCAGTCTTCCTCTGAGCTATATTTCTAGTCCTATTTTATTTCTTTTATTTTGAAACATGGTTTAAGTTGCGGAGAAGCTAAGTAGCTGAGGCTGACTGCAAACCTGTGATCCTCCTGTCTCAGTCTCCCAAGTACTGGGATTCCAAGTGTGCACCACCACACCTGACTAATTATGGGTTTTTAAATTTTACTAATTCCCTCCAAAAATCAACATTAGACATTTTATTGATTTTCATTTGACATTTTATTATTTACTTTGTACATCATTATCTGCTATTAACTTTATTTTTCTCTCTACTTCCTTTAGATTTTATTTTATTTTCTATCTTTTTGAGATAAATGCATAATTCATTGATTTTCAGATTTGCCTTTTTAATGCTACTCTTATGTGTGTTGGGGGGGGTGTTCTACCTCTGAGCTACACCACAACCATATTTTATTTTATATTTTGATACAGGGTCTTGCTAAGTTGCTGAAAGTCTCATTAAATTGCTGATGCTGGTCAGGAACCTGCAAACCTTTCTGTCTTGGCTTTCCAAGTACTGGGAATACAAATACACTGCACCATGTCTGGCTTAAATGGATACTCTCAAAATTCTAAATTTCCACTGGGTATTACTCTTTCCATAATCCAGATATTTTTATATTTAGTAATTTCTTTATACTACAATAGAAAATATTTATAATATGTTAAGAATATGAATATATATCAATCTAATAATTTTTGACATGTTCTCTTTATTGAGCCATGCTTTATTTAAACATGCATTTTAAACTGTTTAATTGATGCATTATCATTATACGTCATAGAGATTCAATGTGATAACAACTTACACGCATATACACTTGATGTGTCTCCCTCCAGATCCCACCCCTTCCCCTCATGTATGTTAGTGAGATTGGTAGCATCTTCATAAATGTATAAGGATGTTCCTGTACCATGTGATATTGATTTTAAATTACTTGCTCTGTGACAATTGATCATTCTCGGTTGAATTTCAATTCTTTGAAATACATAGAATCTTATTTTGCGGCCTATCCCATGGCAAATTTTTATAATGTTTCAGGTGTACTTGAAATAATGTTTATTCTTCAGGTTTTAGATGTATTTTATATATCAATTATGTCACTTTATATTGGTATTATTCCACTGTATACTGATTTTCTAATTCTTGTGTTGTTATAAAGAGAAGTATATTCTAATCTTACACAATAATTATGAGTTTATCTTTCTATTTATTACCAATTATTTCTTTATCATAAAGGTATTTTGTTAAATATACTCAAATATAGAATTATTTTAAAAATAATTCTTACTTTTTTCTTTATATTTCACTTTATCTGATATTATGGTTAAACAAACTTATTGATAAATCTTTTTCATCCTTTTACCTTCAATCATCTATCTTTGTGTGTGTGTGTGTGTGTGTGTGTGTGTGTGGTACTGGGGATAGAACCCAGGGGCATTGTACCTCTGAGCTACACCCCCAGCCCTATTTTTTTATCTTTTAATTTAAAAGAGGGTCTCAAGTTGCAGAGGACCTACTAAGTAGCTGAGGCTGGCCAAGAACCTGTGATTCTTCTGTCTCAGCCTCCCAAGTACTGAGATTACAAGCATGTGGCACCATGCCTGGCTATCTATCTTTTATTATATTACTCATAAATAGAATATAGTTTTTAATGCACTCTAATAATTTTATCTCTTAAACTATAACATTTAATTCACCTATTTAACTATTTCTCCAGTTTCACTTAAATTTAGCATTCTTATATTATTTCTATTTTTCTGACTACTTTGCTTTTTTACTTTTCCCTTTTAGCTTTTACTTAAGTTATAATTTTTATCCATTTTTTTCTATTTTCTCAAAGTATTTATACTCTTACTATTCTTCTAGTCATCATTTTAGGAATTATATCTTATATTCTTGTGTTGTCAAAATCTAATATTTTTTAAACTCTACCCAGACATTGAAAGTAGATCAAAGACATTAGAATAATGTAATCTTATTTATTCCCTTTTTAGTTGTGATTGTGTAATTTCATTTATTCTTTATATTAATACAAATATCATTATTTTTATATCTTTATATATACATATATTTGTGGGTACTTATATGTGCATATATAAATGTACTAATATATATATATATATATATGCTAAGTCCAACAAAATACTAATTAGGATTCTTTTGCATAGTTAATAATTCTCAACTACTTGATTTACAGACATGCACTACCATGCCCAGCTTATCCGTCTGTTTTTGTAACAGTACTATGACACTTTTGGTACTGTAGCTTTGTAGTATATTTTGAAATCAGGAACTGCAGTGCCTCCAGCTTTGTACATTTTGCTCAGGATTGCTTTTGCTATTTGAGGCCGTTTGTGACTCCATATGAATTTTTGGGGTATCTTGTTTCTGTGACTATTGTTATTGGTATTTTGAATTGCATTGAACCAGTAGATCACTTCAGTTAGTATGAACATTTTAACAATATTAATTCTGCTAATCTGTGGGGATGTCATTATGCCGCACGCACGCACGCATGCGTGTGTGTGTGTGTGTGTGTGTGTGTGTATGTGTTTTCTTTTTAATTTCTTTCAACAGTGTTTTGAAAGTGTCATGTAGAAATCATTTACTTTATTGGTTAAATTTATTCTAGGTACTCTTGTAACTATTATAAATGAGATTGATTTGTTAATTTATTTCTCAGCAATTTTGTTATTGGTGCATTAAAAGCTACTGATTAAAAAAGCTTGTAAAAGATTTTGATTTTGTTTCCTTTACACCTTACTGGATGTGCCAATTGCAATAGTTTCTGGGTGATATGTTTATGTTTTTCTATACATAAAATCATGTCATCTGTAAACTAGAGTAATTTGACCTTTTTTCCATTTGGTCGATCTCTATGCCTTTCTCTTGCTTTGTACTGTGCCTAAGACTACATAGTATTACATTGAATATGCATGGTAAAAGTGGATGGATATCCTTGTGATTTTCCTGATTCTAGGGAATCAGTTTCGGCTTTTTCTAAATCATTGTGATTTGGGTTGTGGATTTGCCATATAGCCTTTATTGCATTGAGGTACATTTCTACTACATCTACTTTGTGTGTGTGTGTGTGTGTGTGTGTGTGTGTGTGTGTGTGTGTGTGTATGTGTGTGTGTGTGTGTATGTGGTGCTGGGTATTGAACCCAGGGGCATTCTACCCCTGAGCTACACCCCCAGCCCTATTTTTATTTTATTATTATTATTTTTTGTGTGTGTGTGGTACTTGGGGTGGAACCTAGGGGATTTCTACCTCGGGGCTATACTCCCAGACCTGTTTTACATTTTTATTTGGGAACAGGATCTCACTAAGTTGCCGAGAGCCTCACTAAGTAGCTGAGGCTGGCTTTGAACCTGTGCAATCCTCCTGTCTCAGCCTCCTAAGCGCGGGGATTACAAGCGTGCGCCACCACGCCCGACTTTGTTCTTTATTTTGAAACAGGGTCTCATTAAGTTGTGGAGGGCCTCACTAAGTAGCTGAGGCTGTCTGCGAACCACAATCCTCTTGTCTCAGCCTCCCAAGTGCTGGAATTATAAGTATGTGCCACCATGCCCGGCTCTATATCTACTTTTGAGTTTTTATTTTTATTATCATGAAAAGATGTTGAATTTTGTCAAATTATTTTCTGCATCAATTGGAATGATCATATAGTTTTTATACTTCGCTCTGTTAATGTGATATGTTACTTTTATTCATTTGTATATGTTTAACCATCCTTGCGTTTGTGGGACAAATTTCACTTGATCATGGTATATAATTTTGTTAATGTAATATTGAATTGAATTTATAGTATTTTGCTCAGAACTTTTTATTTATGTTCATTAGAGATGCTGGGCTATAGTTTTCTTTATTCATTTGTTCTTGTTTTTGTATCAGGGTAATGTTGGCCTCAGCAGAATCAGTTTTGAAAAGTTACCTCTCTTTGAACTTAGAATAATTGAAAACAATTGGCATACAGTCCTCTTTAAAGTATGCCATCCAGTCCTGTGTTTTTCTTTGCTGATTGATTTTTACTACTGATTAAATCTTGTTATTTCTTATTAGTTTGTTAATATTTTCTATGTATTCATGATTTAATTTTAGTAGGTTATATGTGTCTAGATGTTTATTTCTACTTTTTCTAATCTGTTTGCACATGATTATTTATCTCTAATGTGGTAGTAATTCCTAATGTTTCCTTTTTTGTCTCTGATTTTATTTGTCCTCTCTCTCTCTCTCTCTCTCGTCTATTGTCTATCTTCTCAAAAACTAACAAAATAATGCTATGGTTTTTTTAAATTTAATTAATTTATTTATTTATTTATTTATTTATTTTTGAAGCACTGGGGGTGGAACTCAGGGCTCTTCTACCTCTGGGCTATACTCCAACCTATTTTATATTTTATTTGGAAACAGGGTCTCACTAAGTTGCTGAGAGCCTCACTAAGTAGCTGAGGCTGGCTTTGAACCAATGTGAACCTCCTGTTTCAGCCTCCCAAACGCTGGGATTACAAGCCTGTGCCACTATGCCCAGCGTTTTTTAACTTTTGTATTTACTCTTTTAGCCTCTATTTTGTTTATGTTTGATCTTTCCATATAAAATTTGGGGTTAGGCTTGTTCTTGCATTTCTATTTCTTTTATTTGCATCATTAGTTTTTTTTAAAACTTTCTTTTTTAATATTGGCATTTATTGCTATATAAGTCCCTCTCAGGACTGTTTTTGATGTATCCCATGTTTTGAAATGTTGTGTTTCAATTTTCATTTGTTTAAAAAAACTTTTAGAGACTTCCGGGAAGATGGCGACCGAGAAAAGCGGGGCTTAAGAGCCCCGCTAACAACCAATCTCCATTACCACAAAATCAGCGCCTTTCATAGCCAGAAAACACCATCACCAGAGAAACAAAAAAATCACCAGGCTCCACAGAGAAAGTGGACTGAGAACAGAGCTCAGAGCCACAGAGGAGATACACCGGCCTCACGCCCGAGGACGCAGCAGCAGCGCCATACTGCCAGTGGCAGCGGCGAACACACCGGACGGCTACAGCGAGCCGAGGTGAGCCGCTGCGGAATAGCCAGGCGGGATTTTTCAGCACAGGGAGCATCTAAAGCTCCCAGTGGATGAGCTCAGCACACGCTGCAGGGATTCAGAGTGGAATTCAAAACCAAGAAGAAATAAGCCAGCCTCATGGCCAAGGGTGTAGCAGCGGCGCCATATTGCCACCGGCGGCAGCAGCAGTGAATCCACCGAGTCCAGTACAGCTACATCTGCGAACTCAAGTACAGTGAGTCAAATTGCGGGCCACAAAGGAGAAATCCCAGTACTGTACTCCCTGGGACTTGACCCAGTGGGGGAGTGGAGGTGGCAGAGATATCACACCATAGGAGAACGTGCAACCTGGCACCCCCCATAGTTTAAAGCAGCCTCTATCAACTCCCTGGGTCGGAGACTCTGTGATACAACCCAGTAAAGGAGTAGTGGGGTCTGAGATACTACAGACTCGAGATCCAGAACACCTTAAGTGAAGTCATAGTGACCTAAGGGAAGAACCCAGAGAAGGCACAAACTTCCTAAATCATGGGAAAGAGGAATAATACTGGAGCAATGAATGCCCACAACCCCACAACATCAGAACCCGATAAAACAGAAAATCAGAGATTTCTAGAAGATTAAATCAGGAAAATAACTGTAGAAATAATAGAGGTGCTTCGAAAAGAACTCAGAGAGAGCCAAAAAGAGATAAAGGATGCAATTAATGAAGTAAAGGCCTCAATTCAAAGCACAAACAACCGATTAGACCACATGGAGAACAGAATCTCGCTCTTAGAAGTTGATCATTCCAAAAATGAACACATAGTTTCTAATCTAGGAAAAAATATCCGACAGCAGGAATCTGATATTGAAGAAATATGGGCCCATTTTAAGAGAGCTAACCTAAGAATAATTGGAATAGAGGAGGGAAAAGAAAGTGAAACCAAAGGGATCAACAATCTCTTCAAGGAAGTAATAGCAGAAAATTTTCCAGACATAGAGCAAGAGGTCGATACACAGGTCCAGGAAACTTATAGAACTCCCTTTAGACAGGATCAGAGAAGAGGATCCCCACGCCACATAATTGTCAAAATGACCAATGTGGAAGCCAAGCAGAGAATCTTAAAGGCAACAAAAACAAAGGGCCAAGTGACATTCAGAGGCAAACTAATTAGAATCACTCCAGACTTCCCAAACCAAGTCATGAGAGCCAGAAGGGCTTGGAGTAACATATTTCAAACTCTGAAAGAAAACAACTTCCAGCCAAAAATTCCCTACTCAGCAAAATTTTCTTTTAAATTAGATGGAGAAATAAGAAGCTTCCATGACAAACAGAAACTGAAGGAATTTATGTCTTCAAAACCAGCACTAGAGAAAATACTCAAAGAGATTATCTACAAAGAAGAAATAGGTAACACACACCAGAACCAGAGGAACAAGATTTTCCATCCAACAGACAAATAAGATTGGTTATCTGTGGAGATTCATTATTTATGTTAGTTTTTTACCTTTCTCTAAATTGTATTGTTTGCTTTTATTGTCCCTAATTTTTAGGATTTCTAGTTGGAATATTAATATACCTTCAGATATAGCATTTGGAAATATTTTATCCCATTCTATCAGTAACTTTTAACTGTTTACATTGTCTTTGGATATACAATATATTTTTTTTTTATTTTTTAGGGAGTTTGTATACGCTTCTGTTGCCTGTGCCATTGAAATCATATCCAAGAAATCACTGCCAATTTCAATGTTGTGAGGTTTTATGACCCAGATTTTCTCCTAAAAGTTTATAGTCTTAAGATTTATATTTAGGTCTTTTATCTATTTTGAGTTAATATTTGTATATGGGATTAGGTAAGGGTCCAACTTTATTCTTTTCCATGTAATTATTATGTTTCAACAATATTTAGTTAAAAGATTATTATTTCCACCACCAAATGTTCGTGGAAACCTTGTCAAAAATAACTTGACAATATAGGGAAGAATTTAGCTCTAGGCTTTTATTTAACTCCAATGGTTTATATATCTGCCTTTAGAATAGTACTACACTGTTTCAATTATTGTAGCTTTATATGGTTTGAAATCACAAAATATATATCTTCTAGCTTTGTTCTTTTTCAAGATCGTTTTGGGTATCTAGAGTCCATTTTCCATATTAGGATAGATTTTTTTCTGAAAAATAAATATATAAATATATGATAGTTTCACCTAAAAAATAGAAAAAAAAATATTCTCTGGTAAGAAAGAAAGTAAAAAGAAATATTGAAATGTTATCTTTACGTCATAAAAAGCTTGGTATCAGACAAATGAAACTGTTATGTGAGATTATCATTTTTAATTTTGGATAAATTGCTATAATACTAGATGTCAACCACTAAGCCAAGCATGGGAGGGAGAAATGGGGAGAGAATGGGGTGGGGATCGGGTGGGGGCTGACTGGGCGATGTGTGCATGTATGTCTACAAAAGTTTGTATCCCACTATGATGTATGAATACAGTGCACCAATAAAAAAAAAAACTTTTAATTTTCCTTTCTATTTCTTTATTGCCTTACTGGTTGTTCAAGAGAATGTTGTTTAATTTCTATGAATTCAAACAATTACTAAAGTTTCTCTTTTTTCAGCTTCTAGTTTTATTCCATTATGTCAAATAGTATATGTTATAATTTCAATTTTTTGGATTTTTTGAGACTTGTTTTGTAGCAAAATATATGATCTATCCTGCAAAAATAGTCTAGATGCTGACACCTTCAACTGTTGAATGAAATGTCATGTGTCTGTTAGATCCATTTGGTCTAAAGTATAACTTGAGTAGAATGTTTGATGATTTTTGTTTGAATGGTCTGCTCATTGATTAAAGTGGAGTTTTGAAGTTTCCACCTTTTTGTATTAGAGTCTCTCTCCTTTTACATCTAATAATATTTGTTTTATGTAATTGGGTGCTCCAATTCTGGGTGCCCATGTACTCACAGCTGTTATTCCTTCATACTGAGATTCCTTTATCATTTTGTACTGATATTCATGGTCTCCTTTTGCAACTTTTGACATAAAGACTATTTTGGGGGGGGTGGTACTGGGGGTGGAACCCAGAGGCTTTCTACCTCCAGGCTATACTCCCAGACTTTTTTATATTTTATTTGGAAACAGGGTCTCACTAAGTTGCTGAGAGCCTCACTCAGTAGCTGAGGCTGGCTTCAAACCTGTGTGATCCTCCTGTCTCAGCCTCCCAAGCACGGGGATTACAAGCGTGCGCCACCACGCCTGGCACATAAAAACTATTTGATACAAATATATTTTGTATATCCTGCTCTGCTTTACCCAAGTGCACGTACTCTTGGTTTTCATTTGCATGGTATGTCTTTTACGATGCCTTTACTTTCAGTCTGTGTGTGTCTTTAATGGTGAGTTTCTTATTTTTATTCATCTAGTTTTATATCTTTTTTATTTTTTATTTCTTTGATGGTACTGGGGTTCCTTGAAACCCTTCTACCTCCGGGCTACACTCCCAGACACCTATTTTTTTATATTTTTATTTGGAAACAGGGTCTCTTAAGCCAGTGAGGCTGGCTTTGAACCTGCGGGATCCTCCTGTCTCCGCCTCCCAAGCACAGGGATTAACAAGCGTGCGCCACCACGCCTGGCTGGTTTACATCTTTTAAATGGGGGGATTTAATCTGTTTATATTCAAGGTTATTATTGACAAACAAAGTCATACATTTTGTTAACTTTTTCCTAGTTGTTTTCTATATCCATTGTTCCTTTCTTGCTTGCTTTCTGTCAATCATTGTAATTTGGTGGTTTTCTGTATTAAGTTTTATTCTCTTCACTTTATTTCTTGCATACCTGTTTTAGTAAGTTGTACTTTCTTGTGTTATCTAGTGAAGGACTTCTTGAAGTATTTTTTGTTGGGACAGTCTATCAGGAAAAATTCCCTCAGTTTTTGTTTTAAAAAATTTATTTATTCTTCACTTTTGAAAGATGGCATTACTTAGTATGCTATTCTTGGTTGTCAGGTTTTTTTTGCTTCTAGTTTTTTTTTCTTCCAGAATTTTGAAACTATCATCCAATACTCTTCTGACCTGTAAGGTTTCTGCAGACAAGCATACTTTTAGTCCAGTGGGAATATCCTCATGTGACTTGGTGCTTTTTTTCTTGCCATGTTTAGAATTCTCTCTTTGTCTGGTTCTTCCTACAGCTTGACTGTAATATGACTCAGCGAGGATATTTTTTGTTGCATCTATTGAGTCTTTTAAGCTTACACAAACTAGGTGTCTATACGTTTTTCAAAATTTAGAAAGCTTTCAGCATTTTGTCTTGGTTTTTGTTGTTGAGTAGGTTTGTATGCCTTCCCTTTCTCTTCTTCTTCTGGTATACACATAGAGTGAAAGTTTGCTCACTTAGTGATGTCCTCTCCATCTTGTAGGCCTTCTGCATTCTTTTAAACATTGCTTTTCTTTTCTTTTCTTTTCCCATGTCTGGATTATTTCAAAAGACCTGTCTTCAAGCTCAGTTCTTTCACTATACCGGTGAAGACCTCAACTGTATTTTTAACTTCATTTAGTTTCAAGATTTGCATTTGGTTCTTTATTTATATATATAATTTCTGTCTCTTTGCTAAAGTTAACACTTGTAACATGAATTGTCTCAATTTTTTTTAAAAAAATATCTGTCTGTACTCCCTTGTTGTTCATTAAGTTTCCTTAAAAATCATTATTTTGAATTCTTTGTCCCTCAAAGAGACTTCCTTTACCTTGGGGCCTATTGCTAGAGAATTGTTGTGTTCCTTTGCTGGCATCAGGTTATCTTGTTTTTTTTCATGCTTCTTGTGGGTCCCTCTAATTGATACCTGGCAGGTCAGCTGCTTCTACTAATTTTGTGTGTGTGTGTGTGTGTGTGTGTGTGTGTGTGTGTGTGTGTGTGGTAATGGGGCTCCTGGAAGCTCTTCTGCCTCTGGGCTACACTCCCAGACCTATTTTTTATATTTTTATTTGGAAACAGGGTCTCTTAAGACAGCGCAATCCTCCTGTCTCCGCCTCCCAAGCGCGGGGATTACAAGCGTGCGCCACCACGCCTGGCAGCTTCTACTTATTTTAAATAGTGACTTTCATAATAAAAGAATTTCTCCTGGCAACATATCCTTAGGTGTCAATTAGATAAGCTATGAAGATATAAAAAAATTATTAAGTTAGATATACCCAGAATTGTAAGATTGATATGAAGGAGAAAAAAAAGAGGGGGAACCTACATCAAATATCAAGTTTATATCGTAAAATGTTGAAAACATTTTCTTTAGAATCAAAAACAATAAGATATTGCCCACTGTCATTACCTCTATTAATTATTAGCAGTAAAATTAGAAAAATAAATAAGTAAAATAAAGGGAAGGAGGATTGGACAACAAGAAAAAATAGTTCTTATTTGTAGGTAATGTTATTCTTTAAAATTACTATAAATGCAATTAGTAGAATTATTAACTTGTAGGAAAATTTGGCAAGGTTGTTAGATACAACATCAATATGTAAGAATTGGGGAAAATAAGTGTATTTTTAAACAATTATAAGTTATAATTTTAAAATCTATCTTTTAGTAAAACAACACAAATAGAATACAAAGAAAGAAGTTTGAACAGGTGGTTTTCAAGTTAGAAAATTAAAATTTAATTCTCAACCATAAATACTGAAATTTTAGGTGGATTAAAGTCTTCATAATGAAAATAAAACATTAAAATTCTCATGACAAAATTTGATACTATCTTTATTACTTTTACATAGCCAAGGATTATTTGTACCAGATATAAAAATCACTAACCACAAAGAAAAATACTGATGAACTTGTCTATATTAAAATGTAAGATTTTTATTCATCAAAGACACCATTTCAAAAGTCAAGCTATAATCAGAATATATTTTAAATATATATAGCCAAAAAAGAACTAGTATTTAAAAATTTACATATTAAGTGACTCCTAAAAACCAATATAAAACTTAAAAAATAATCAATAGAAAAATGCCTCAGAGAGATATATACATATTTCAAATAAGAGAACATATAAATGACATATAGACACATCCAATATGTGAACAGAGAAATATAAATATAAATTTCAGCCAGGCGTGGTGGCGCACGCTTGTAATCCCAGCATTCAGGAGGCTGAGACAGGAGGATCACGGTTCACGGACAGCCTCCGCTACTTAGTGAAGCTCTTTGCAACTCAGTGAGACCCTGTTTCAAAATAAAAAAATAAGAGCCAGGCGTGGTGGCGCACACTTGTAATCCCCATGCTTGGGAGGCTGAGACAGGAGGATCACACAGGTTCGAAGCCAGCCTCAGCTACTTAGTGAGGCTCTCAGCAACTTAGTGAGACCCTGTTTCCAAATAAAATATAAAACCGGTCTGGAAGTATAGCCTGGAGGTAGAAAAGCCCCTGAGTTCCACCCCCAGTACCACAAAAAAAAAAGAAAGAAAGAAAGAAAAGAATAAGAAATAGGGCTGGGGGTGCTACTCGGAGGTAGAATCCTCTTGGGTTCCATCCCCAGTACTTCAAAAAAAATTTTTTTTCAATGAGATATATAATTTGTTGGCAATTAAGTTAAAGTCTGATAATACCAAATGTTGTCAAGGTTAAGGGACAATGAGAACTCTTAAATATTCCTGGCTTTTATAAGTTGCTATCATTTCTTTATAAAGCAAACCCAGAATTAGTTAGTATGTTTGAAAATTAATAAACCCTACAATTCTTAATATTTTACTCCTTGCCTATAGTCTAAAAATGTTTCATGTGGACATTGAAAGAAATTTACTAAAGCTTTTAGGAGTATAGAATACATAGCAGTTACAACCAAACTCTGGAAATAACTACAATGGATAGATCAACTTCTTTATACTTATATAAGAAAAATACTACACAGTAGTGATGAATAAGTACTTCAAGCATAAAATGGATGAAACAAAGTAAAATTTTGAACTCTAAAAACATAAATCATAAAATAATACATATTTTTTATTTTCATCATATAAGGTTTAAAACCTTGAGAACAATGTTCAGGATTGTGGTAGATAATATTTACTCGGTATATTCACAATTCTTTCTGCCTTTGTTGTGGATTAGTCTCAGCCTTACAGCTAACTTTGGTCAATAGAATGTTAGCAGATATAATATATGTCACTTTTGAGAAGAAGCTGTAAGAATTATAACATGGTTCTGCTGTCACTTTCCTCCATATTTTACAAGTACGGTATGCCCCAGATAAGGGCTGCTCTCTTCATCCTAGATTCTGGAAGAAGATTTAGAAAATTAAGTTTCAACTAACCTACAGCCCGTGTAGAACTATGCAACACAAGCAAGAAGCAATTCTTGGTTTCTGTGAGCAATTGATATTTAGAAATTATTAAAGTAGATACTATTATTAAAAAAAAACTACTAAAATATCTACCACTGGTTTTGCAGCAGAGTGGTAGGTAGCTAGGAAACTACTGTTAGCAGCTGGAAGGATAGCAACCCCTTATGTAGAGGTCAGATATCTAGTGAAACTCTATCTGCATTAACAGGAAATGCAAAAGAAGCTACTGATTAACCTTGTGACCTCTGGCAGAGATTGGAAAACCAAAGGACACTTAGCATGTCTTGGTTTGTATTGACTGCTTTTTGCATGGTGGTACAGAAAAGAGATGAGCTAAGAAAAGAACTGGCCAATCTGTGAGAAAATATGAAATTAAAGCAAGTTAGAAAGTTTGGGTCTTAGAAGGCTGAAGAATACAACTTATTCTCACATCCCAAAGTAAACCTGAGTGACAAAAGCTGATTACAGTTCAGCTTTGGGGAGGTGTAGACCAAATCAAAGCTGCTCAGGGTGCCTCCTGTCACACGGATTATGGTGACATAAGTGTTTTAAGGTACGTTGTATGGTTGAAAGGGCTCCAGTCATGTAGTTACCCCAAGGAAGTCTGATAAACTCAAAATTTCTATTTAAGTTGAAAAGAAGACAGGTATGTCTTTAAAAGAATTCTGTATGCGGCTATTGGCCCCAAAATTCATGAAGTTGTTGAGAAGATTATACTGCCAAATGAGTCTGTGTGCTAAGTCTAAAAGCAGGAAGCAAGAAAATCTTAGCTCTCTAATGGAACCAATCTGGGTGCTCATCAATATAAGAATATACGGTACATTTACACAGTAGATTATCGTTTGTTCATAAATAACAATGAAATCCTGTAACTGATGGAACTGGAAGACATTATGCAATGTAAAATAATCCAGACACAAAAAGACAAGCATCACATGTTCTCTGTCATATCTGGGACCTAAGGGAAGAAAAAGAAAAAAAGAAAAAAACTCAACCTGCAAGGAGAATAGTGATGAATAGATTGGGAAGGGTGTGTATATGGGGGGTGGAGATAAGTGTGTGGGAAAAGGGAGGTTGGATTTGATCAGTGCATGCTATATACATTATGGATATATTACCCAAACCCAAAGAACGTGTGTTAATAAAAAAAGAAATGGTAGTAATTAAGTAAAATATCAGCTCTTGAAGGTGCATATTTTCTATTGCCCTTTTTAGATGTGGCCCATGGAGGTAACAGAAAAGGAAGAGCTACCCACAGAGTGGAGCCAAGAGTTGTCTATTACCGTGGACTGGGAACTAGTCAGAGAACAGAATGGGCCTAATCAAGGGGCATTTCCTCTGCCTTCAGAATTGCTATACTTGGCAGGCAGGTTTTAGTTTTAGTTCATGAGTCTCAAAATAAAAAGAATCTTTATCTAAACCTGTGAGGACTATCACAAAATCTTGAACCTGAAATCCAGTGCTAAGATTAGATGCATTATTTGAGCTGCTATTTTCCTTGGCAGTAGGGAAGTGCGTTCTTTGTGGAAGGGTGGGGAATGCAGTTTTTTGCTAACAGCAGACTGTGGTCCATTTCATTATTGTGCTCCACTAGTCAATAGTCATGTCTCATAATGGGATTACACATCTCTATTGTTGCCATATATTCTTTGTATTTCTTCTTGTGCTGTATCTTCTTTATGTATAACAAGTTTGACTGATGAAACTTGATTTAACTGACGTATGTAAATTCCCTGCAGATTCAAAACTATCGCTTTGTTTTGCCACTGTTCCTTTTCTTTTGTGGTGACTGAGATAGGGCTCTTTCTCTAGCCCAGGTCCTGGAGTAAAGAAGACAGGGGAGCAGAGGCAAAGCTGACCCACAGAGACAGACAATCTGTACCTGATGTGCAGCTGAGAGGAAAAAAATCTTGGCATACATTATTACTGTACCATAACTTCATTAAAAGCAGACTGACATAGGCATATAACTAAGTGAGAAAACTGAAAGGAAAATGAGGTAATTTTAAACAAAAAAAGTTAGGATAGTGGTTACTATTAGTAGGGAAGCAAGAAGGAGCAAATGGGTGTTTCTTAAGTTCAGTGGTGTCATAGATATTCTTTTGTATACTTTTTTTTAAATGGGTCTGGGGATGGAATCAGGGGCATTCGACCTCCAAGCTACACCCCTGCCCTATTTTTTATTCTTTATTTTGAACCTGGTCTCACTGAGTTGCAGAGGGCCTCACTAAATAGCTGAGGTTGTCCGCAAACAATGATCCTCCAGTCTTAGCCTCCCAGATGCTGGGATTACAAGCGTGCGCCACCACGCGCAACTTTTTGTATACTTTATATAGATAGATTATATTACATATAGCATGATACACATATGCATATGTATATATAAATATTCCAAATATAAATATACTTTATATACATAGATATGTTCTATTGCTTGTGTCAAACAGTATGGAAAATCATTATAAAATGGAAGAAATATACTAGACCTATTAAATAGTAAACCAAACACATAGTTTGACTTATGCTTCTTCAAAAACCACACTGAAATGAATATCAAGAGACTAAAACAACATAAAGACAGGGAAAATGAAAGAACTGTAAAAACAACAAAAATTTGACTTAACAAACCCAAAGAAGCTGAAAACTAAACTGGCAGTATGGATAGCACAGGTGATTTAACTAAAATTACTTCAAGCTAGCGCGATGGCACACACCTGTGATCTCAGTCTCTGGGATGCTGAGACAGAAGGATGGCAGGTTAGAGGCCAGCCTCAGCAACTTAGTAAGATCCTGCTTCAGAATTAAAACATTTTATAAGGGCTGGGGACATAGCTCAGAGGTAGAATGTCCTCGGTTCAATCCCCATTGCCAAATATGCACTAATTAGTTAATTAAACCCAGAAAAGCATAGAAATTGTAGATACAGTGTCCCTCAGAAGATGAGTGTTCAATTAGTGCTGAGAACAGGAGAGTAAAAGTCCTAGAGTTTGTAGCTGTCCTCCACCCTTAGACACCGAGCTCCTGTTTCTCCCCAACCCTGCAGTAGACTGCAGGTGTAACTGGAAAGACACTGAACTACAGGACACCAGGCAAAGCTGTCCACAGGGTTATCATTCTGAAACACAAGATCAAATAAAAATCCACAGCAAAAAAAAAAAAAATGTTTCTTACAGATTTTGCTGTATTCAGTGCCAGAATTACTCTTAAAAAAAAAAAAAGCAGCTAATGCCACAAAGAGATAAAAGAGACCATTCTTCCCTGGCTGTCACAACTCCAAAAATATGAATATGTGGTGAATCTGCAACTCAGTCATTCAAGAAAAAAAATGTTTCTCGAGTGGCTAGTATGTGGCAAGAACTGCCCTGTGCAGAGTAGAGGAAGAAGCAAATTGTTCCTGGCTCTGAAAAGGCGAAGGTTAGAAGAGCTGAGGACACACTAAGCAAATCCATAATTAGTGATTATAAGCACTCCATGGGTGACCAACCATTCCCATAGATATTTTGTATAGAACAAAATATTTAACAACTTCTATGGCATGGATATCAACCAATCACAATGGATAACAATCATGAATGACCCTTCCATTTCAGTGTCTCTCAGCTAAATAGAATCACTACAACTAATAACAACCTCTCACTCATGGTTTGGTTACTGTAATTTAATTAGCAATTTAATGATTGTTCAAATAGAAAAGAAGACTCTTAGGAAACACACTTGTCCACGAAGCTGTACCTGTGCTGCACTGCCCATCCTGAGGCTTTGTGATATGTCACACTATTTAAACCCAGTTCCCTCAGATGGGTTTCCACCTCTGTAGGGTGGATGCCGATGAATAAGACATAATCATCAAGCACTGGATTATTAGATGATTGAAAAATACAATACTCATTGTATTTTTACGTGATGTTAAAATGATTATTTGAGGGGGCAGGGATGAGTGTCAGCAGTCAGCAAAATGTTGCATGTAGCTTTTCAAGATGATGTTATTGAGACCCGGAGCTCACACAGAAGTTTTTCTCTCCCCCCAGCCCTCCTTGACTGTAAGATCTAGGATCTTAAATTTGGATTATGGAAGTAAGAAAGGATGGGGGGTGTCTTATGAAGGGTTTAAAGAAATCACCTACAGAGTGGAGGTTAAAACGAAGTCCTCTCTGTTTTGAATTCTTCGAGAGTATCTATCTGGTACAAAGCAGCCTTTTTTCTTTCCTTACTCTGCTCCTTCTGCCTCCTTCGTGCTCCTTTTCGCTCCGATCCCCCATTCCAAACTTCAAGGTGACCCCCTCCTTGTGGTGGGTAAATGATGTATGGCAGGGACCACCCGGCTGGGCCTACCACACTGCAAGTGCCACCCGGGTCCAGTAGGGTTCAGGAAGCCCCCCCATTTAGAAAGCTTTGTATTTTTGCTACAATTGTTCTCCAGCACTAGATGAAAAACATGGCATGAACAATAGAGCTGTGTGAGATTTCAAATATCTGAATACATAATAATTTCACCCAGCTTTCAGAAAAAAAAACTAAAAGTAAATAACAAAAACCACTCCTCAGAATGTGTGAACCTAAATTTTCGGTCACTTTGGAAGCATTTTCTTCTTTTTCTGGTTTTTCATTATCTAGGCCACTTGGCAATAAAACAGCATTTAATTATATATAACCGTGAAAACTCTGGTGCGAGAATCTGGGCTGTGATCTAGTCAGAACTCGTCTGAGGCCAGAAATCGCTCATTCTCTGTGCCGTCGTTCTTATCTGCTTCTCCCCGGTTTATTTTGTACTTTTATTTCCCCCTGCAGCTTTTCTTTTTCAAAAAAAAATTGTTTTTGGTTGATGGTCTTTATTTTCCACTCCCTTCATTATTTTTCTCTTTTAAAAATCCTACTTTTGCTAAAGTCCAAGCCATTTCCTTGTCAGAAGGGAGGGGGAGGAGAAAACTATTTCTTCAGAAAATAATTACCCCAAATTGGATGATTTTTTTCCAGCAATATAAATTGTAGTCACATTAGTGAGATCACATTTTATAGTGGAAGAGACTTTTAGGAGAAGTATGATAAAACATGCTCTATTTAAACCTGAAGCTTCTCCTGGAGATGCACTGTGGGATTCATTTGAATAAAATTTAACCTATGAGTCTGTTGCTCTTTACGGATTTTTGAGAAAGTACTCTGCTCCTCCTGTCAGCAGCAGGCAGCATCTCTTTAATTTCCCCCCAATAATATTGCAGTACTCCAGTACTCATTTTAAAGATAGATGGAAATTTTTTCTCTCATAAAGAAGAACATTGTGGGGGAAAAAACGCTGGATGTGATTTCAAAAAATGTCAAAATATGTCAAACGCAGATACCACTCAAGGGTTTCATTAACTGAAGCTTTGGTGATAAGTGTCACCTCGTCAAAGACCCACCCATCTCTTCCAATACATTACCAAATGTACTAATTTCCTTGCTGAGCTTGATGTTTATTGTATAGCTGAAATTGAAAATGGTCGGTAATGGAGTGAGCTTCAATCCAAGACCAATTCTGAATCTAAATTACTTGCTTCTTTCAATAGCATCGACAGAGGAGAGCTTTATGCACCTTGTACCTAATCAACCCTTACTGTGACCCTAAATTCAGCCGTCTTCAGAGATTAATAATAAAATCCTCAGTTCAAACAATTATTTGCCCTGAACAAGTTGCCCATTTCTTATGCTGAGAATGAAAGAATGTGACATTATTTTTTAAAAGCTCTGCATGTTGTGGCCCACCATTTATTTTTGATCTCTGACCCCCCCAATGCAGCCTGATTGCAAATCCCACATGCATTCTTGAATATTTTTTTGAGAGGGGTGAGGTGTGAGCAGATTTCTTTGTTAGCATTTTAACATGCCTGCTCTCCTTCCATATCCCCTCGTAGTTGTGGCTTTTGTAAAGTGAATGAGAGGTATTCTGCAAACACGTTTCTAGGTTTTTAATATGGATCTCTATATCGATTATGGTATATATGATCTAATTCTGCCTTTGTACAAAATTACTCAGAAACTCTAAAAAATAGGAATCAACTTACTGGAAAATTCAAGTCTACCTCTACTTCTCAAATTGGAATTTGAATTTAGGGAATGTCTTCCTGAGACTCAAACCAACTTTTAATAAAATGTTTTTCTTACTTTCTTCCATTTGACAGTGTAACTGATAGCCATCGACTGAAATTATCTCAGCCATATCATATTCTTCTATCCATATTTCCAGTGAATGATACCCATTTATACTCAACACCAGAGGTTTTTTCTTAATTTGGTATTTTCAACCTCCATATGACCGATTGTTATTTACCACGTGGCTACAATGACAGGCTCCATCTCTACTCTTCCTAACATTAAGAGTCGAGAGAAAACCCTGAAACAAAACAGCGGAGGAAATAGCTGAACACACTACATCCCTCGATCCATCAGAAGGCTTGGCCCTGGGTCCAGCAGCCTGCTGGGGGCGGGAAGGGACCATGGTGGCTCACTGTCCTAGAAACTCTGCATGATATTGTCAACATTTCCTCCGGCTGTCTGCTTTTGGAGGGAAAGTCTCCCTAAGGACCGCCCTGGTTGACAGAATGAGAGTCTCCAGAAGACCCCTCTGCCTTTTGAATGCATGTTTTTATGCCCAACAGCAATAATGGCCATCTAAGTATTGATTATATAATATGTCTGCTGAGGTGGCAAGTGCATTATTGTTGTAAGAGGCGGAAAGGATGAGAAACTAGGTTATCTATGAACTCTCTCAGCCATTGAGCATTTCTTCCAGCAAAGGTCAATATACAAAGCTATCTTTAGACCTTGTTTTACTTTATTCTGTGATTCCAATTGATGGCTAATACAATAAGATGGCCAAGTGTGTTCTGAGGCCTTTGAAAACAGCCTCATGTTTACTATGGACTGGGCATAATTAGTTCATCTTCGCCAAGGGACAATAGTCTTATGGAGGGCTGCTACCACGAGGAAGACTAGGAATTGCCCGGAGTGTTGCCCTATTAGAGTGCCCAGATGCTAATTAGCACAGAGAATTGGTTAAGTAGACACCGAAAGGCAGGTGGGACATAGTCTAATACTTTCTCTTTCATCCAAAAAATACAATAGATGGCATATAGTAAGTCTGCTGTGTATAGTAACAGCAATAAGGGCACTGAGCTTTTATTATCAACTGAATTACATCCCCTGTGTGGAGACACTAGAGAGCCTATCGTGTATTAAGAATTCAGCTGAGATCACAAGCTTGCCTCACCTAAACCTTCTGTGATGTGATGAGAATGACTTTTGGTTGCCGCACATCAAAGAGGGCCTCTCAGGCTAAACAGTGATTGATCCATTCTCCTCTTTCAAGTCCTCTCTTCAAAAATAGCTTTAAAGCAATCATCTAATAAGTGCCAGAATAGAAGATAGAAAATGTCAGTACAAGCGCCTGGCATATGTCTACACCAGCTAAATTTTCTGCAAGATGTTCAATGAGCGAACAAGGTTTTTAGAATAAATGCTATAGTAAGAGGCGTGAAATATCAAGAGTACCGCCATTGATATGAAAACAATGCAGAGATTTAGAATGACTTGAGGCAAAAAAAATTCTATGATTTGCTCAACGAGCAGAGAATTCTGTTAGGAAAATTTGGGGATACTTCTATCCCATATATAAAATCTGGTACAGGAATTAACTTTTTGCTCATGCACACAGAACCCATGGTATTTTCACAATATTCATTCATAAAAGAGGCATTTATTAGGCTTTCTTCTAAGACAAAAGCTGAGGTAAGGGACCAACCATATGAGCGAGCCAGTGAGTGACCATGAGATCTGTTCACAGATCTTCAATTTTCCTTTCTCTGCTTGCTTTTAAGTCAGGTCTGATCACATGACTCAGTTTGGTCAATGAAATGTGGAAAAAAAAAAAGTGACCCATGCCACTTCTGGGGGAAATGTTAAGAATAAGAGGGGAATTGGCTACATCCCTATTTCATTGTCTTGACTGTGGAGGTGTGTGTGTCAAGATGGAGCCACCACCGAGGTGGGCCTCTGTGCCTTTATGAGCAGACCTCCCTGCTGACTTGTGCTGGACAGGAGGCACAAGCAAGAAAACAGTCGACGTTGTAGTAAACCACTGAAACTTTGGAGCTCTTTGTTACGCACCATAATCTTTCTTCTTCCAGGCAACAACATTTGTCGAGGTACAGAGTATGTGCCAGGCAGAGTACACAGGGATAACAAATAATTTCTGACTGTGCTTTGATGTGCTGCCCTTTTTTATTGACCTCTTTGCTAGATCCCTGAGGATAAGGTGACTTATAAGGCTGTTTTAATATTACCAATCACAATAAATTGATCTAAGATTAGTAATGTCTCAACGTTGTTTGAATGAATGGCATTGTTTCAGAGGACGATTTAGTGGAGAAAAAAAATGGACTAATTTCAAAAAGCCCTGAGATTTCTTATATTGGCCCAAAGTCTTTTATTCTTGCAATCCAACCATTTCCCCAACATCATCAGATTCTTCCCAGGTATGAGCTCTTGGCCCAGGCTGTGTCTTCTGCTTGGGCCCATCTCATCCTTCAAAGACCACTTCAAATGTCTTTCCTTCCATGCACTTTTCCTCTCCAACAGCATCAGATTACATACCTCTACTTAGCATTTATTTCAATCTGCATTATATGATTGTTGTTTCCACTATATAACTACCTGCTGCCAGACTGAAACTCCCCTGCTATAAATACCACATATTCATTATGAATAAAGGCATTGTTTTATTCTACTTAATGTATCTCGAATCTGACTGTCCTTCTCATAGTTTAGTATATAATAAATGACAACTGAGTAGATATGTTGGGGTGTGATCCCAGAATTTTTGAAAAATATAACTTCCCTGGTGAGGAATATTAAAGAAACAAAGAAACACGTTCATCTGGAAGAAGGGAGGTTGTGAAGCTGATACTTTTGGCTACTCTTAAGGGAATTAGTTCTCTCTTGGCCAAGGACCAAAGACAGCCTCCTGAACACCCTTCACACTCAGCTAATTTCCATTCTCCCCAGGGACCAAGACAGAATAACAAAAGAGGAAGGAAGTAAGCATTTCAGAAGAGTAACCCACCCACAAGAGCCAGTTGAAAGGGAGAAATGAGGAGGGGAGGACAGAGTTGTGTTGTTGTTTTTTTAATCACTAAACGAATAAAGAATTTAAATTACATTCCATTACCCATCTTCTCTACATCATACCAGCAACTCTCTTGACTTGTTCTCTCTCCAGGAAAAATCCTGATCCTTTGCTTTCCCCTTGCTTACTCCACCCCAGTATCTTCTCCTCCCTGCAAGTTTAACCCCATGAGTAATATATGGAAGAGAGAAAAATGTGGCTTACTGTATGGGCTTGTTATCATCCACACGATCTAGTCTCCACTCAGTTTATTTCTTGCCTTTCAATCTTTCATCTTGCAGAAAACAACTTTGGTTTCAAATTGGTGTAGCCTATCCCTCACAAACTTGCCATAAACACTTCAGAACGTCACTTGACTTTTTAGCTTTTGTTTCCTAATTTGTAAAACAGAATTGAGTATAACTGTGTAAAATTATCATTACAAGGATGGGTAAGATAGAATTGTAAAGTCCCTGCACATACTTGCTGATCAACAAATTTTTCTATTGTTTCTAATAACTATTAAAGAACCTTTCTTCCTCTTACTATGACATGGTTACTTATGTCCTAAGTGATCTTTCTTTCTTTCTTTCTTTCTTTCTTCATTCATTCATTTATTTATTTTTTAGTGGTGGTACCGGGGTTCCTGGAAACCCTTTTACTTCCGGGCTACACTCCCAGACCTATTTTATATTTTTTATTTGGAAACAGGGTCTCTTAAGCCAGCGTGGGGGAGCCTCCTGTCTCCGCCTCCCAAGCGCGGGGATTACAAGCGTGCGCCACCATGCTGGCCTAAGTGATCTTTCTAACACTAGAATTAGAGTAGGGCATCTTCACATGAACCTCTTGTATGTATCTCCCAAACTGTAAAAACTCTTCCAGTCATTCTTAAGGATTTATAACAACAAGCCATCTAAGTTTAGCACAGGAGGGCTACAGCAACCTGGCATCTGTATCTAACCTCATTGCCCATTGTTCCCCTCCTCTGACCTAAAGGAGATTGCTTTCCCAACAACTCCCACTGAATCACACTCCTTGGCTACACACACCTGGATAGTCCCTACCCACATGAAGGCTGGGCTTGGTCATGTTACTTCCCTGGCCATGAGGACACAGTGTATATGACACAAGCAGAGGCTAGGTACATGCATGTGCACTGGGGATCATCTCTTGAAACTCAGGTGCAGCTTGATCCATCCTCTTGAGAATGTATAAACTCTTAGAGAGAGAAACATAGGTGTCCCAGCTTTCCCCACTATCCTTACCAAGGATAGAAACCTGCATGAGTATATCCAGTAGAAGCTAGTAGGACTACCCCACCAACCCACACAATGATGAGAAATATTACAAGTGTAACTGTTTTCAGCCATTATGGTTCAGAGTTTTTGTTACATCACAGTAGGTAACTTATATGTGCCCTTTCTCTTCAAAATAATAAAATAATGAGCAACTGTAGTTTACAAAACATTATTTTCTATCATACCCCACATTCATTTGCAAATACTGTTCCTTATGCTTGTAATCCCCTCTCCTACCCCCCTGTGGATTAGTGTTTGTATTCCAGTGTATGGCAGCAGCAGAGGCTAGAAGATGTTAAGTGTCGCACAAAAGTAAAATCAATACATTTAAAAAGTCAAAACATGCCACAAAACTTCCGTACTCGAAATCTGCCACTGTTCGGACCAGACTTTTTGGTAGAAATGCATGCTTGCTGCAGCTTTTAAGAAGGGAAATAGTGATTTATATGTAACTACAAACACACACACCTAGTCATAATTTCCAAAGAAAATTTCTTTATTTAAAAAGATATTTAGATTTTTCTGGGCATGGTGTCACATGCCTGTAATACTCAGGAGGCTGAGACAGGAGGATTGCAGGTTCGAAGCCAGTCTCAGCAACTTCGTGAGGCCCTCAGCAACTTAGTGAGACCCTGTTTCAAAATAAAAATAAAATAGGGTTTGGGTGTAGCTCAGAGGTAGAAAGCCCCAAATTTCAATATCATAGTACTTAAAAAAAGATATTTAGGTTTTTAATAAAAATTAAACACATTGTTTCATTTACTAAATTAGCATTTTATAATTATGATATCAAGTGGTAGCAAAGATGCTAAAAGCAACACTCATACACTGCTGGTACCAGGAAAAAGCAGAATGCAATCTGGAGAGACAAATACAGGCATATGGATTAAAAGCTTTAAAAAATACAGTGTGGTAGCTGGAGGTGTAGCTCAGTGGTAGGACATAAGTGTAGAAAGCATGAAGGCCTTGCTTCAATTTCTAACGCTGCCCCCACCCCGTTCAGATTTTCTTTGATTGAGTAAGATTTTATTTCTCGCAGACTAAACTACATACATCATCCAAAATGTAGGAAAATATGCACAATAATATTGAATAAGTCATTATTTGTTTTGAAAAAGTCAAAGTAGTCTGGGCATAGTGGCGCACTCTTGTAATCCCAGCATTCGGGAGGCTGAGACTGGAGTATCGCGGTTCGCGGACAGCCTCAGCTACTTAGTGAGGCCTTTCACAACTCAGTGAGACCCTGTTCCAAAATAAAGAATAAAAAATTGGGCAGGGGATATAGCTCCGAGGTCAAATGCCTCTGGCTTCCATCCCCAGACCCTCAAAGAAAAGAAAAGAAAAGAAAAGAAAAGAAAAGAAAAGAAAAGAAAAGAAGTTGAAGTAAATTCTTATCATCGAGGACTAGTTTTCATCTGTTTCTATGCATCCATTCTTGCGACCACTCTAATAGCCATAAGGACTGTCATGGAAAATACAAAAAAGACAAAGGGTCAAAAATAAGGATCTATAATTCTATGCATCTAATAACTCTAACACGAAAATGTAAAAACATTGACAAGGAATTATGGATCATTTTTTTCTCTTACTCCCAGTTTTTATATAATCTTTTATTATTTTTAAATTCAAATGAAACATCAAGAAACAAAAATAATACATATAATACTATATGAAGATATAATATTATAAAACTAGTTTTGATGCTGGATTTTCATCTAATTCTCCACCTGAGACTGACCTCTTGTCGGAACTGCTGTTAAGTTTCAGAACCCAGGAATCATGGTGCTCCACCATCTGGTCTATACCAGTTCTTTAATCAATATTTATGAATTTACTTTGCAGGGGTCTTATGCATCATCTTACCTTATGGAAATTTTTTTAAAGAAAGTAATTTTGTCAACATACTCATACTCATGCATAAGCCTTTTGCATAGGGCAATAGCTATTTATATTGAGAACAATTCCTCGTGATGGAAGTACAGCCCTATTTCAGGACAGTTTTAACATATTCCATTTAAAGAACTGCAGGCTAGCGAGGGATTTTATCCAAGTCCAAAAAATACATGCCAAATTAAAAAAAAAAATCACTAGAGCAAGACTTAGGATAAGACCCCATGACTTCATTTCTTCCTGCAGGTTGGAAGACCTTCAAAATCTCTAGCCCTT
Organism: Muscardinus avellanarius; assembly: GCF_963383645.1. Classification (NCBI taxonomy): domain Eukaryota; kingdom Metazoa; phylum Chordata; class Mammalia; order Rodentia; family Gliridae; genus Muscardinus; species Muscardinus avellanarius. The sequence continues at coordinate 92,346,811 of NC_137790.1, read as the reverse complement.
GGGACTTTTATAAGGCTCACTCACACATCCAAATATATATCTACTGACATGATTTGCTTTCATCGCAAACTCTTAATATGCCTAAGGTGTCTCCAATTTAAGTTATTACTGATTTCTATGTTCCTGACATCAGTACCCATTTTAGAAGTCACTAAAGACCACAAAAATCAGAAAGCCCGTGATTCTCTCCTCCTCTCCCTCAAGACCTGCTTATAGTAATTCCCAGATCAAAACCCTTCTTTTGCTTTTCCTGCCTCCATACTTATTCACATTTACTACTACTTCAAAAGTCTCCTAGTTTGTCTCTCTGCCTCTATCTCTTCCTCACTGTCTAAGCCCATTGTTATAGGAACAATGTATAGGATGCAGATTTGGTCATGCAACTCCCCACCACATTAAAAGTATTCTGTCCATTCCTCATTGCCAATGGGATGAGGTCAGCTGCAGCATTTAAACCCCCCATAATTTGTAACCAATGCAAGGCTACCACACTACACAACTCCAACTGTTCATATTATAAAAATATATCTCCAGAATGCAACAGCAGTAGGATGCACCTATATAGCACCGTGTGAATGGTGCTCCCAATTCTCACCAAGCTGTCCTTAGATCTCTGGGATTTATTCATCCTGCATAGGTAAGGGTCTTTTGAACAGCATCCCCACTTCTTCCTGTGCCCAAGCCCCTGGCAACTAGCACTTGATTCTCTGCTTTTAAAAGTTTGATGTTTTTAGATTCCACATATGAGTGAGATCAGCAGTATTTGTCTTTCTATTTTATACTTATACATTATTTTGAAATCAGGAAGTATGATCCCTCTAGCTTTGTTCTTCTCATTCAAGATTACTTTGTATATTCAGGGTCTTTTGTAGTTTCTTATGGATTTTAGTATTTTTTTCTATTTCTGTGAAAAATGTCATTGGTATTTTGACAGGTATTACATTGAGTTTGTAGGTGGCTTTGGGTAGTATAAGCATTTTGATAATATTAATGTTCCCAGTGCATTAATATGGAATATGTTTTCATTTGCGTCTTCAATTTTTCATTCACTTTATAACTTTTAGTATGTAGAACTTTCACATTTGGAGTTAATTTGATTTTACTATGTATTTTATTATTGTATTCTTTTGTTTCTTCCTTAATTTTATATCCAGATAGTTGATATTTGTGTATAGAAATAAACAGACTTACATAATGATTTTGTAACCTGCAACTTTACTGAGTTTATTAGTTCTTAAAGAAATTTTCTGGAGTTTTTAGGCTTTTCTACATATGTAATCGTGTCATTTGCAAATAGATAATTTTACTTTATTCTTTCTAATTTGGATGCCCTTTATTTATTTTTCTTATATAATTGCTCTAGCCAAGATTTCTAGTACTCTGTTGAATAGAAGTGGTAAGAGGCTTCTCATATATCAGATCTTAAGGAGAAAGCTTTCTGTTTTCTGCCACTGATTATGATGTTTGCTGTGTACGTATTATTTATGGATTTACTGTGTTGAAGTAAATTCCTTCTGTACCTGTTTTATTGAGGGTTCTCATCATGAATGAACATTGAACTTTGTCAAATGCTTTTTCAGCATCTATTGAGATGATCTTTTTTTCCTTTCACTTTATTTTTATGGTTTAGCACATTGACTGATTTGCCTATCTTCGACCAGCATTATATCCCAAGAATAAATCCCACTTGATTATGGGATGCTAATCTTTTCTGTGCTGTTGAATTTGGTTTGCTAGTATTTTATGGAGAATTTTCAAATTTATGTTCATTAAAAATATTGGCCTGTAGTTTTCTTCCTTGTGATATCTTTGTTTAGTTTTGGTACCAGGTTAATACTAACCTCTTGTAATGAGTTTAAAAGTATTTAAGCTTATTCTGTATTTTTTCCTGAAGTGTTTTAAAAAATGAACCCTTCATTCTTTTTTAAAAATGTTTTGAAGAATCCACTATGAAAGCCTCTGGTTCTGAAATTTTCTTTGTTGAGATATTTTTTATTGCTGGTTCAGTCTCATTTGTTATTGGTCTAGTCAGGTTTTCTATTACTCATTCAGTTTTTTGTAGGTTTTATGTTTTTAGTACTTTAGCAATCCTACATTATCCAATTTGTTGGCATAAAATTGCTCATAATAATCCCTCATTATCCTTTTTAGTCTTGAGGCATCCATTGTAATGTTTTCTCTTTCATTTCTGGTTTTATTTATTTGAGTCTTATATCTTTTATCATGGCCTAATTGAGTTTGTCAATATTGGTTTTTTCATTTGTTTCTTTTTAGGAAACCAATTCTTAGTTTTATTTAATTTTAAACTTCCCTATGTGATTTATTTCTGCTCCATTCTTTATTATTGCTTTTCTTCTGCTAACTTTAGGCCTAATTTGTTGTTTAAAGTTAGGTTGCTTGCTCAAGAACTTTCTCCTTTTTATTTTATTTATTTTTATTTTTATACATTTATTGGCACAAATGTAATATGAAGTGATACAAACACACACACACACACACACACACACACACACACACACACACATACTTGGTGTAATTCCCACTGAGTAACCCTCTCCTTTTGCTTACCTTTCCTTGCTCTTTATACATCTGAGATTGATAGTGAAACCTTCTTGGACTAAAGTAACCTTATTTGAACTGTTCCCTCCCTCAATCCTTGTTTTTCTTCTTCTTACTTCCTTCCCACAATCCCCTTCCACTAGCCTACTGGTCTCTCTTTGATTAACTAAGTCCCCTTGTTTCCTATTTATCTCCTGTCTTCCACATATGAGAGAAACATATTAATCTTGACTTTCTGAGAATGGCTGATCTCAGAATAATATTCTCTAGTTAATCCACTTTTCAACACGTGATAAAATTTTGTTATTATGGCTGAGTGAAATCCACTGTGTATACATACCATTTTTATTTTCCATTCCTCTTGATAGACACTAGGTTGGTTCTATAATTTGGCTATTGCAAATGGTGCTGCTCTAAACATGTGTATGCGTGTATCATCAGAGTGTTACTGTAAACTTGCCTCTTGGTTTTTTAATTGCTCCTTCTGTAAGTTTTGGTAAGTTGTATTTTTGCTTTCATTTGTCTTGAAATTTTTTTAATTCCATTTTGATTTCCTCTTTGGCCCAATGGTTGTTTATTAGTGTGGTTTTCAGTTTCCATGTATTTATTAACTTTCTTGTTTTCTTACAGATATTGATTTATAGTTTAATTTACTTGTGGTCAAAATTCTTGGAATAATTTTTATGCAATATAATGCCCTTTTTGTCTCTTGTGACAGCTTTTTACTTGAATTCTATTTTATCATCTATAAATAGAGCCATCCTTGTTCTCATTTGGTTGGAATATCTTTTTCCATCCCTCATTTCAGCCTATGTGCATTCTTAAAGCTACAGGCAACATCTTTCAGACAAAAAATTCTTGTATCTTGTTTATTTTAATCCATCCCCCAACCATCTTTTGATTTAGCCATTCGCAATTAAAATAATCACTCATTTGTAAGAACTCTCTCTTGCCATGGTGTTGTTTGCTCTTTTGTCGTTTTTTCATCCCTATTTTCTTCTCTTGATATCTTTGATCTGATGATTTTTGTAGTGATACGCTTTGATTCTTTGCCTTTTGTGAATCTATTAGAGACTTTTCTTTTGCTCTTACTATATGATTTTCATACAATATATTATAATTATAACATTCTATTTTAAGCTGATAATAACTTCGATTTTATAAATATACCTACTTTTCTTTTAAAATTTTATGTTGTCACAATTTACTTTTTATCCATTTAGAAATTTAGAAATTATGTTATCTATTGTTATTTTTATGTACTTTCTATTAACATTTATACTAGAGTTCAAAGTGATTTATATACCCTCATTACAATCTTAGAGTATTCTAAATTTGCCTATATACTTATCCTTTCTAGTGAATTTTATAATTTTATACATTTCCATGTTATTAATTAGCAAGTTTTTGTTTGAACTTGAATTCCTTTTAGCATTTCTTGCAAGTCAGGTCTAGTGATGGTGAATTCTCTCAGCTTTTGTTTGTCTGAGAAAGTTTTTATGTCTTTCATTTCCTAAGGATAATTTTGCTGAGTGTTGTTTTCTTGGTTGACAGTCTTTTTCTTTTAGCACTTTCACTTTCTCTTGGTCTGCAGGTTTCCCTGAGGTTCCCTTAAATATGATGAGTTTCCTTTCTTTTGTTACTTCTGAATTTTTCTTTTTATTTGATTTTTAATAGTTTATGACAATGTGTTTGTGTTTTCTTTTCTTGGGTTGATTCTGTTGTGGACCTCAGAGGTTCATGGATTTGTATGTTCATATCTCTTCCAATATTTTGGAAGTTTTCAATTGTTATTTTTATAAAGTGTTTAGGAAAGGTTTATTTTCACTCATGGTTTCAGAGGTTTCATTCCATTGTCATTTGGGCCCATGCAATTCAGAGCATCATGGCACATGAGCATGTGGTGGAGGAGGCCTGCTCAAACACACGGGCAGACGGCAAGAGAGAGAGACAAAAAGGGGCCAGGATCCCAGTATCTCCTTCAAGGGTTCGCCCCCAGTGATCTGACTTCCTTCCACTAGTGACCTCCCCAAAGTCCCACCATCTACCAAGCCTTCCACATATGGGCTTTTGGGGGTCATTTAAAATCCAAACTATAGCAATTACCTATTCTCATATAGCTTAGAGAAGATTAGATAATATTATAAATGTAACACATTATGCATGATTCCTGGCACATCCTAAGTGCTCTAATGTGTTTTTCACTTACAGTGGTTGCTGCTAAGCTGTGGGTTTTTATTTTTATTACTCTCCTAAACTGGGAGAATGAGGACTCAGGAGACAGGTTGTAGGCCAGGCTGTGCCACTTAAAAGCTGCAAAGCCTTGAACAAACTCTTCTTACCGTTGTGGGCATTAGATTCCTTTTCAATTAAATGATCAAATTATATAGTTAATATTATAGTTTGGATATGCCATGTTCCCCAGAAAAGCTCATGGATTTGCACTGTAGAAATGTTCAGAGGAGAAATAATTGAATCAGTGTTCTAATCAGTGGGTAAATTCATTGGTGGATTAATAATTTAAATAGACTCACTGAGTATTAAGTATAGGCAGTAGAGTGTGGCTGGAGCAGGTGGGGCACCGGGGGTGTGGCCTTGGTGACTATATCTGTCTCTGGTCCCCTCCTCTTGCTCCCTCTGTTATCAGCTACCTTGAGCAGCTTTCCTCTACCATACCCTGCTGCCATGTTTCTGCTGTGGAGCTAGCATGCCATGGACTGAACCTCTGAACTGTAAGCCAAAACTGTTGGGCTCTAAGTTGTTCTTGTCTGGTATTTTGGTCATAGCAATGAGAAGTAGACTAAAAACAACGAATGAGAAAGTGCTTTGCAGAACAGGAAAATTACATGAATATAAAGTAGTGACATCAGCATAAGCACCTGGGTGACAGGGTTTCATTCATCTCTTATTCTTCTTGGGACCTTTGCCCTGCCATGTGGATGAGTAGGGATCAATCTATTATTATATATAACCTACCAAATATGAATAAAACTTTGTATATAAAACCCAGGAGTTATGAAACATAGTTTTAATATACTTTTGGAAATATTTTAGAGGTTGTTTAATCATTTCTTGCTGATTGTTTATATTAAGAAATTAAAAACAAGTACACATTTAAATGTAATTAATTTCTAATAGATGCCTCAAACTTAGTGACCTGGTTACAGAAGCTGATAGAAAGTTTGTGTAAAGACTGTGGAGAACTGGAAATGATGATTACTGGAATTTTGCACTAGTTTTCTTTTAATTATTTTCTTTCTTCTAAAAAACAAACAAACAAACAAACAAAAACAAGCACTATAACATGGAACCTGGGTCCTGTTGGAAAGAGGAAGTTATAATGATTGATGGAGCCAGGTGTGGTGGCTCACTTGTAATCCCAGCATTCAGGAGGCTGAGACCAGAGGATTGCGGTTTGCGGACAGCCTCAGCTACTTACTGAGGCCCTCCACAACTTAATGAGACCTTGTTTTAAAATAAAGAATAAAATATTGGGCAGGGGGTGTATCTCGGAGGTCAAATGCCCCTGGGTTCCATCCCCAGGCCTGCAAAAAATATATATATATATATAATGATTGATGAAGGACGAACAAGAAAGTCAGACAGTTGGAACAAGAGTAGAGAAAGGGAAAAGGTGGGGCAGGCATCCTCTAACTGGAAGGGTCTGTTTGCACGACATTACACTCCTACTGTTGTTTTTATATCTACTCTATCTTCATCCTCCATCCCCCTGCTGATCTCTGTTGGGCATTTTTAGGTACCACTGCCACTAACACCGCTCAGACACTGGTAGAGGGATTCTGTTATTTATACCTTTGAATTTGCCTTAATACCTTAATGTTTATTATTGGGACTTGATAATAATAGATGATAGAAGGATAGAGGAAAGATGAATGGCTGATGGATGGATGGAAGGAAGAAAGGAAAGATTTTTTAAAATATCCTGACAAACAGAGGTAGTGAACAAAAAAAGCATGACGATATCATCAGAGCCCAGACATGTTTTAGTGATCTTTGTTATTGTTTTTGTGATACTGGGGAATGAACCAGAGCACTTTACCACTAAGTTACATCCCCAACCCTTTCATTTTGTATTTTGGTAGTACTAGGGTTCCTGCAAACCCTTCTACCTCCAGGTTACACTCCCAGACCTATTTTTATATATATATTTTTTAATTAGGAAATAGGGTCTCTTCAGCCAGCGCTGTTGCTTTGAACCTGCATGATCCTCCTGTCTCCGCCTCCCAAGCGCAGGGATTACAAGCGTTCGCCACCACGCCTGGCTCATTTTGTATTTTAAAACAGTGACCTGCTAAGTTGCACAGGCTGGCCCCGAACTAGAAATCATCTGCCTCACCCTTCAGAGTCATTGAAATCAGAGGTATGTGGCTTACAATGACTTTTGAAGAGATATTTTGGGTTTGTTTTATTTAAAAATCCTCTAAAGATTCTTGACTCATGGTCCTTGGGCTAATTCAACCTAGGCACCTGCTTTATTTGCCTTTACCACATTGTCCTATTATTAAAAAAAAAACAAATTCATAATATTTAAATGCACATTTAAATATTGAGACATGTATTAAAGAATCTAATTTTTTCTAAAAACTAGGTAATGGTGGGCCCATTCCCTCTGGATAGGGCAGACACTGTCCTATGTGTGACAATAACTATCTCTGATGTAGGTAAGACATGTTACTTATCACTCGTGTGAAGCGTGTTAAAAGCCATGGTCCATGTCTCACTGCTTACCTTACCTGCTTCATACCATTAGGCTTGAGAGCTCGCAACTCTGGCATTAGGTGGTAACACAACCCCTACCTCACACTGAAAGGGAGAAAACAGATCAAATAAGAAAAATTTTAGAAATTCATAATAATAAGGCTTTCTAGCATTTGCAAAGTATTATGAGCTGTGCTATTTTATATATCCTCCCAGTATGGATGGGGTACTGTTTTATAAGCATTTTATAACAGAGGAAACTATGGCCTCCAATGTTGGGTAATTTGTCTAAAGTTATAGTTCATAAGCATTCATAATCCAGATATTTCTGCCTCCAAAGCCTATCCTTAGAACTGGCATGCTGCCTTTGTACTCTTTCTTAACACATAAATGATGAAATCAGCGCCATAATATGCTTTCTTCATCTCTTAGAAAAAGCAAATAAATATTGATTAACTACACTCAAGCAATTGTAAATTAGGCAGTCAATTTTGAAGTGCTCCAAATCTTGCCTATTTGTGTTCATGTGGTGGTAAGCTGGCATTAATAATATGCCTGGTACATTCCCTCAGCATTTGGTAGTTGGAAACATCCAACATACAGGTGGGAGGATGTGTCTAGCAAAGAAGTAACATAAAATATCTTTTTTTCCTTCTCAATTGAACTTATTGTGACATGTAGGAAATTCATTCTGAAAGATGGTGGGTTTCTTAAATGGTGGCTAATTCTGATACATCTGCAAACACTTGACTCTTTGGGAACCGGAGCTCCTTTTGCAGTTGTGTGTGCAGAAGGGAATGTTCTCACTGAATTAGGGGAATTAGAGGCATCTAAGACTCGCTGTTTCAGACACTGCGGCCTCTTGCAGTATGGTAAAGTTGCTTTTAACTCCCTTTTCATCTAATAGAGGCTGTGTCTTGATCAAATAAATCTCCCTGATTCCAATTTTTCCTGCTAACATTTCATTGTTTTTTCTTCTCAATTATGCCCTCTGAAAAATTTTTGATAAAATTTCTTATCTAAACCAAATCTCTACACTAATCCCCCACTATCATATTCATTACCTATTATAGTAACAGAACTGTGGTCTGTCCCCGTTGTGCTGAAGTGCAAGAAGCCATTGTCTAATTGTCTACACCACGGACTGTACACGGAAGAAACGCAACTTAGGTGGCATACTTTTAGTATGGTAGAAAGTTGCTTCATCCGAGGGATAACCAAGACATTGAAAAGATGGCTGCTTTGTTCTGTATGGGAATGCTTTTAAGAATACAGCTAAGATAAAAGAACATTTACTAAACCCACTTATTGCACATTTTATTGTTATAAACCCTCTAAGGAGTTATAGCTCAAATAGCAGCTTGTCCAAATGGGGACATATGATCATTAAATGTATTTGGAGACAATTTCACAAGCTATAAAGAATTTTTTTCTCCTATTGGAAAGAGTGTGTTCTTACAGTTAACATGGATATTTGGAATCTATCAGAAATTGTGTTCCTAAGACATCCTGGGAATGTGTTGTATACAAAGATTTTTAAATGCCTGTAAATACCCTCCTTCATGTCCAGTTCACTGGTTCATACCCTTTGGTTTGACAGCTGCCACAAGAAACTCCTTCCTCAGCCTGCCTAAGGCAACTGTTCTTTTTGTTGTTGTTGTTGTTGTTTGTTTGTTTGTGGTACAGGGAATTGAACCCTGGGGACTTCTACCTTTGAGGTACACCCCTGACCCTATTTCTTATTCTTTATTTTGAAACATGTCTCACTAAGTTGCAGGGGCCTCACTAAGTATCTGAGGCTGGCTGAGCATGAACCCACGATCCTCCTGTCTCAGCCTCCCAAGTACTGGGATTACAAGCGTGTGCCACCATGCCCAGCTAAGGCGACTGTTTAGTAATGTGATTTCAAGGATGCTGAAAATCCAAGAGATTGTGCCCCACTTATCTTTCTTCCAGGCTATAAATTTCCACCAGTCAGCCAATGGAGACCCTTGTCCTCAGAAGAAGTGATCCTTAAGAACTACTAAATCTGCCTTCATAAAATTGGCACATTCAAGACTTCTTTGCCCTTGCCATTAATTTCCCCACATCTGCTCCCAGTCATAGGATATCTGGAATGTTCTTTTAGCCCGCTGATGCTTGTCTAATTGCTTTTAAAAATCAAAAGTCTGGTTCAAATGTTTTATATGTTATATTTTATATTTCTCATAAAAATAATTCCTGCCCAAAGTACTGCTTATCCATATTAACATCCATGGAGCATATTTATACTTCACTAGTTCAATATATAAAAATTAGAAAGTTAGAAAGTTTGTAGGATGGAGAAATAAACATTGATGTCTGCCTCCCACAAGGCAGCTTTTTCCAAAATAATAAATGTTCCAAGGGGGTATATCCAATGGGTTTCAGATATGAGCGTATTACTTTAAAATTTCATTTACTATTTATTTATTTGTATATTGACTGCTTAACGTGGTAAGTGATCTTGATTTTTCCAATCATAATAAGGCTCTTATTTTTGGAAACAGTGTCTTGCTAAGTTGCTGAGGCTGGTTGTGAACCTGTATTCTTCCTGTCTCAGCCTCCTAAGTACTGAGATTACAGGTGTGTGTCATCACGCCCAAGAAAATAAAGGCTTCTTTAAAAATAAATGTATTTAAATAAAAAACAAAGCAAGTATAGTTAATGAAAAACTTATTTAAACCATAAGTCAGGCAACTCAGTGATAGAGCCCCTAAACAAGACAACCATGGAGTGGGTACTTAGCATTCATAGATAGGAGAAAAAATTATTTAGGAAATAGATAAAAATTAAAAAATTTTGGCAGTACTGGGAATTGAACCCAGGGCCATTCTACTTCCCAGCTATACCTCCAGCCCTATTGTTTTATTCTTTATTTTTAAACAGGGTCTCCCTAAGTTCTAGAGGGCCTCACTAAGTAGCTGAAGCTGGATGCAAACATGTGATCCTCCTGTTTCAGCCTCCCAAGAACTGGGATTAAAAGCATGCATCACCATGCCCAGCGAAAACTAAATTTAAAAAGGATTTAGGAAAAACAAATTTAGTAACAGACAAATGGTAAAACGATTGGCAAGGTCGGTGACAGAGCTATGAAGATATACCTGCAGAATCCTACAAGAGTCACCAACTACCTGAGATGAAGAGGTAGAAATGAACTGGCCTGTGTGTATTGCTCACCTGACCTACTGCTTGAGCTTTCCATCACTGTAACAAATACCTGAGATAACCAACTTATAAAAAAAAAAAGGTTTATTTTCGCTCATAGTTTTGTAGGTTTTAGATCATGGTGTCCAGCCCTGTTTCTTTGGGTCTGTGATGAGTTAGAATATCATGGCAATTGCAGCTGGCAGAGCAAAACCCTCACCTTATGGCTGGGAAACAAAAAGAGAGAAGAGGAAAAGCCAGGGTCCCACCATCCTTTTCAATGCATGTCCCCAGTGACCTAAACTTCTCCCACAAGACCCTATTACTTAAATGTTTTAATAGCACCATTTGTGGACCAAACCTGCTGAGGAACATTCAAGATCCAAAGTGTAGCATCCGCCATGTGTGCTCACATTTAGGTGTATACTCGCTCTCAGAAACTAGATCACGTGGCCCCAGAGGATTCCATCCACTTTGTTAGCCCTCGGCCCAGAGATCCATGTGTGAAATGTGATTCCCAAAGCTAAAATCTAATAAAAGGAAGTTTTCATGAATCTGGCGTTAACATAAAGATATATGTGTATACATTAAACTTGTCATCTTCCCAGATTTTCTTAGTATCTCTTAATTAATAACCAGAGCTTACTCTCTGATTTTTTAAATAAAGTATCCTGATAAATTAGCCAAAACTCTTGGGAAATACCTTGCCAAAAAGATCCTGCCTCAGAATAATAAAAGACTTACTGGAACAGAGTGGGTAACTAGAAATCTTGGGAATTTAGGATTTACAAGCAATTTGGGATTTTTAAGAGCTTTTTCAGTCACTGGTTTGGAGTCTGAATGACTTCATAGCCCAGGGCAGGAAAGATCCTTTACTTTTCTCTCCCACTTTTTTTTTTTTTTTTTTTTTTTGGTCCACCCTCTGGAATGTAGCCAGAAGCCAAAGCTCCTGGGGCTGTAGCACAGTATATAAGAAGAGTGTAGGTTGGGGGGCATCAGATATCCTGGGTTTGAATTCCAGCTTTGCCATCTGTAAGGTTATGACTTTGACCATGTTACTTAACCTCCCTAAATTTCCTTATCAGCAATATGAGACTCATTCCACCTTCTCTTTCTAGGGCTTATTGAGATTGTAAAGCACCTGACTGTTGTCATAAAAGGCAAAATTTCCCTGAAAGCAATGTCATGACAACAAGGACTTGAAACCCTCCTAATATCCAAAGTCCAGATGAGCCAAGTGGAGAGAGGGCAGGAGAGGTAGGTAAGGCGGCGAGAGCCATCCATTTCTGTGCACCAGCAGGGTAGAATCAGAAATGCAGAATCTCAGGCTTCACCCCAGACCTACGGAATCAGTCAGAATCTACATTTTAACGCAGTCCCCAGGTGATATGTTCATGTGTTCATGTGGAAGAATCGGGGTTGTTAGATATTTCTCTTTCCTCTGCTCCTCCGATTCCTTCCTTCCTTAAACTTCAGATAAGAGGACTTTGCCAGGTGAATGCAGTCACAAAGTTCTTCTCTTGAAGCAACTTGATATAATAACAAAAAAGAGTAATGGGAGTGACATGCGCCATGTCCTGTTCTAACCATGTGATGAATTTATTTAATCTCCACAACAACATTATGAAATGGTTACTATTGCCATCTCCACCTCACAAATGAGAAAACTGAGACACGGAGATGTTAAATTACTTAACCAGCGTTTATACAGGTAGGCAGTCCAAGTTCCTGGGCTAGAACATTGGCATTTTGAATTGAGTACTTGCACTTGACCACTGGAGACTCCAGTTTCTCCCTTTTACCCCTCCAAATCATGAGGGAAGCAAAAACATGACTTAATCAATGGCGTATCTGTTTCTCCTGTCCAGGCAAATATTTTGCCCCAAAGATTCCCTTGAGATTTAGAAGTGAATGTAGACATATAGGCTCACAGGCCTTAACATGTTCCCACTACCTCTGTCAGAGCTGCATCTTTTCTCATTAGACTGAGGCAATAGTTTCCTCTGCAGAGTCCCAGCCTGTGGCCTTTCTTTTACTCCAGTCTGCTCAAATTCTGAAGTCAGTGCTATCTTTCTAACAGGCAGCTCTGATCACCTGTTTCCATGTTGAAACTTGTAGAACTTGCCCATTTGAGTAAATGTATCTGTCTGTACTTGAGATCCCAATTTCCTCCTATGTATTGCCTGAAACCTGCCTTTCAAAAACTATCTCTAGTCTTCCCTTCCCCTAACACGTGCACACACATGGAGTAACCTAGCTGCATGCTCGCCTTGGTGCTGCCATGTCATTTTCTAAGATGCCATCATCCTTTTTCTATCTGCCTGAGGCTCACTCGGGCCCCCCCACAGAGGCAACAGTCTCTAGGGACTTTTTTGCATGTATGAAGTCATGAGTCATCTTCCCCCCCCTTTTCCTCTTGAACCCTCTGACTCTACACAGAACTTACCACACTATGTATTATATTTCTCTTGAACCCTATGACTCTTCACAGACCTTACCGTGCCCTGTATTATATAGTAATGGGCAGGCAGCCCATTATTAGGCTAATTAAATGTTCCTTGAGTAAAAATTTTGACCATAAGTCAGTCTGTTTTCAAATTCAACCTCCCAGTATACATTTATCCAGCTTCTTAAGGAATAGCTAGACATTTAAGCAGTTAAATTATAGAGTATTGGGGATTGATGATAGAAGTCCTCTTTACTCTGTAGAGCCACTCAGAACTCTGACTCATTCATTGACTTTCAACATTGTGAAAAGCACTGAATCTTGCCTTAGTAGCAATGAATAGCTTGCTGACTATCCTTCCCGATCATCTGTTATCCTCTTACACCTATATTTTACATACAGATGTTTTTAAAGATACATTTTAAAGGTAGTTTAAGCCCTAACAATTGTCCAAAGAAGCTCATTTTCTAAATATACGCATACCTTGTATGTGACAGTTTGCTTCCAGAAATCTCAAGAAACTATCATTAATATATGCAAAGACTGTAGTATAAGAATGTTCACTGCAAGGTGGTTTGTGTTAGCAAAAATTCAAAACCAACCTAAATGTCCAAATTAGTGGTGATTAAATTAGTCATTGTACACCCAGGCAATGTTATGCTTTGTATTAGTTAAAACTATATTAAAAATGTTGGTAGAAACAAGTTCATCATATAATTTTAACTCAATGAAAAGTGTATAAAGAATAGAGCACAGACAAGCTAACTGATTTTTTTTTACAAAGGTGCAAAAGCAATTGAATGGAAGAATGGTCTTTTCAACATATAGTGCTGGAGCAATTGGAAAGCAATAGGCAAAAAATAGAATAGATAAAACAAAAAGCCATGACATAAACTACATACTTTATATAGAAATTATTTTAAAATATGTACATATAGTCAAGTGCAGTGGTACACACCTGTAATCTAGCACTTGGAAGGTTAAGACAAAAGAATAGCAAGTTCACTGCAAGACTTGGCAACTTAGCAAAACACTGTTTCTTTTTTTTTCAGTGCTGGGAATGTAGCTCAGTGGTAGAGCACCTCTGGGTTCAATCCTCAGTACCCACACACACACACAAATAAATATATTTAAATATATATAAATATATACTACATTTAAGCCGGGCATGGTGGTGCACACTTGTAATCCTAGTACTTAGGAGGCTGAGACAGGCGGATCACGCAGTTTTGAAGCCAGCCTCAGTTACTTAGTGAGGCTCTCAGCAACTTAGTGAGACCCTGTTTCCAAATAAATTATAAAATAGGTCTGGGACTGTAGCCCGGAGGTGGAATGCCCATGGGTTCCATCCCCAGTACCACAAAATAAAATAAATAAATAAATACTACATTTATATGTATATATGTTCATTTATATATAAGATATAAAACTACAAAATATATAAAGATAGGAAATTTTTGGAACTTATCCCTGAGCATATATATGAAATTGTAAGGATATATGTACTTATATATGAAATTGTAAGGATAAGCCATAAGAAAATAATTAATAATTTGGGATTTATCAAAATCCCAAATAGTGTTAAAACTATTTTTGTGCAAGACACTCCATTAACAGGATCAAAGGACAATCTGGGGGCCAAGAGAAACCATTTGCACAGCATACATCTCACAAAGAACTTGAATCCAAAATGTATAAAGAGCCGGGCGTGGTGGCGCACGCTTGTAATCTCAGCAGTCGGGAGGCTGAGACTGGAGGATCGCGGTTCGCAGACAGCCTCACCTACTTAGTGAGGACCTCTGCAACTCAGTGAGACCCGGTTTCAAAATAAAGAATAAAAAATAGGGCAGGAGCTGTAGCCCAGAGGGTAAATGCCCCTGGGTTTCATCCCCAGACCCACATAAAAAAAAAAAAATGTATAAAGAATTCTCAAAGTTCAGCAAGAAACAAAGAACAAAAAAATCTAACTAGAAAATAATCAAAAGACATAAATAGACATTTCATCAAAAAGAAAAGGGAGGCAGAAACAGGAGGATCGCGCAGGTTTGAAGCCAGCCCCGCGCGCTGGCTTAGGAGACCCTGTTTCCAAATAAAAATGTAAAAATAGGTCTGGGAGTGTAGGCCGGAGGTAGAAGGGCTTCCAGGAACCCCAGTATCACCAAAAAAAAAAAAAAAAAAAGAAAAGAAAATGGATATAACAAATAAATGCATTAAAATGTTTAACATCATTAGCCATTAAGGATATGCAAATTAAAGCCACAATCTGTTTCTACACACCTATCAGCAGACCTAATGTAAAAACTGGTGATGAGCCAGGCGTGGTGGCGCACACTTGTAATCACCGCGCTTGGGAGGCCGAGACAGTAGGATCGTGCAGGTTAGAAGCCAGCCACACTGCCTTAAGAGACCCTGTTTCCAAATAAAAATATATTTAAAAAAAATAGGTCTGGGAGTGTAGCCCGGAGGTAGAAGGGCTTCCAGGAACCCCAGTACCAACAAAAAATTAAAAATAAAAAATAAATAAAAACTGGTGATGGCACCAAATGTTAGTGAGTATTTGGAAGAGCTGAGTCACTTTCATGTTGCTGGTATGAATATAAAGTGGTGCATTACTCCGGAAATACTGGCCATTTCTTAATAAAACTTAAATATGTATTTTTTCATACAACTCAGCAACCATCTAACTAGGCATTTATCCCAGGGAAATGAAAACTTGGATCTACCCAAAAACTTGTATGTGATTTTTTATAGTAGCTTTGTTTGTAATAGTAAAAAACTGGAAAGAAAAACCAAGTATCCTTCAACAGACAAATGGTTAAACTGTAGTCCATCCATAATATGAAATGCAACTCAGCAATCTAAAGGAATGAAGCCTTTCTATACACCACAACTTAGTTGGATCTCAAGGGATGAGTGAAAAAGACAATCTTAAAAGCTTATATATGCATGACTCCACTTATGGAAAATTCACAAAATGACAAAATTATAGAATTAATTATGTAGAAATGGAAAGATGATTAGTGGTTGCCATAAATTAAAGATGGAGTAAAAAGAAGGGGGCTATAGATTATAAAGGGGTAGTGCAGGGGTCATTTTGGCAATAGAATATTTCTGCATCTCAGTTGTGGTGGTGATTACACAAATCTACACAGGATATCAAAGTGCCTGGAAGTCCACACAGACACAAACACACAAGAGGTAAAATCCTGTGAATTCTGAATGAATCCTGTAATGAAGCTAACATAACTGTTAAATGCAAATGCCAATTTCAGTATTAACAGTACAAATGTCAGTTTCCTGCTTTTGATACTCCCCTACATTTATGTAAAATATAACTATTGGGGGAAGCTGGAGGAAGGATGAACTGGACTCTGTTACCTTTGCAATTTCCACTAGTTTATTGTATTTCTTTGTTTTTTTTTAAGATTTCAGATAGATTGGTTTATTTATTTTCTTTTTCTCTTTTTTTCTTTTCTTTTCTTTTCTTTCTTTATTTTTTTAATTGGAGCATTGTAGTCATGTATCAATCACATTGTAGTACAAGACTTGAGAGGATATACAAGCACACATCATCCAATTAGCCCTCATCCAGCCCCCATCCCATTCCCTCCCCCTCCCTCGATCCCATGCTTGTTTGGTGATTAACTTTGACATATTTGTTTATGTACCTCCTGCGTTTTAAAGAGGCTCCATCCTCCCCTATTCTATACCCTCTGATTGGTCACCTTAGTTGCTTCACTATAGGGTCCTTTCTAATCTCGACCTCTTCTTGTTGCCCCTTTCCTCCTAGTTATTGCTGATTAGGGGAAGCATCTGATGTGGCGTCCAGATAGCTTGCCGTGGTTAGTTTATTGTATTTCAAAATTTTAGAAGTATATAAAATAGTTTGGTCTATAACCATGTACATATAATTTTAAGTAGATACCTATAACTTGAAATTTCAGGTCCTAATTATAATTGATGATCAGTATAATATTTAAGGAGAAAATGTCCAATATATTTGGGATGGTATAATTTAGATTTAAACTTGACTAAGATTACATTTAACCAGGATTTAGATGCAAATTTTATTAAGATGTAAGATTTAATATAGAAATAATTTGAATATACTATAAAGTTAGCCTATAGCATTATTGTTTATCTGTAGATGTGTGCATTATTTTGTTAATATTTAATAATTTAATAATTTACAATCATACTTAATTAATTTGGGATAGTAGAAATTTGTTGACCACTCAAGTATATCCCACAGCCTACCTTACCTTTCTAATTCAAAAGATATTAAATGATATACCAAGAGCTCTGCACATGCATGTTGTGTCTCTCTGACCCTCACTATAATGTATAATTATAATGCACTGATAAAAGTAGAAAAAAGATAATTGACTTATTTAAAATTTTAATATTGAGTTGAAGGTAAAATGGAATTTTATTAATATCATAAATATTATTAGTTGCATAAAAGAATTTAAATTCATATTATTTAAGGTTTAGTGTAATCTTCAGAATGCTACTTAAGTATTAGAGAAGAATTTCTAAACAAATATCTAAACTATTAATTTTATATTCATCATAAAATATAAGATAAATTTATACATTCAGCATTAAGTATAAGGAAATTTAATTAAATCTATTAAGTACTTTTAAAAGTGATAAAGACACATAAATACACTAAAAAATTGAAGTGAAACTTTAAAGTTGAAGAAAAACTGGGTTTATGAATGTGTAACTTCACAAATGAAATATTAATTTTTTTGTTTTGCAGAAATGGGGATTGAACCCAAGGACATTCTACCTCTGAGCTACACTCACAGCCCTATTTTCTAGTGTTTATTTTGAAACAGGGTCTCTCTAAGTTGTGGAGGGCCTCACTAAGTAGCTGAGGCTGGCCGTGAACCTGTGATCCTCCTGTCTCAGCCTCTCAAGTACTGGATTACAAGAGTGGGCCACCAAGCCCAGCTGAAATATTCATATTTTTAAAGTAGCCTCAGGCTGGACATGGTGGGGAACACTTGTAATCCCAGTACTTGAAAGGCTGAAACAGGAGGACTGTGCAAGTTCAAAGCCAGCTTCAGCTACTTAGTGAGGCTCTCAGCAACTTAGTGAGACTCTGTTTCAAAATTAAATATAAAATAGGTCTGGGAGTATAGCCCAGAGGTAGAAATCCTTGGGTTCCATATTCAGCACTGCAAATAAACAAACAAACAAAGTAGCCTCAGAATATTTCCTTTTGTGCATCCTCAAAAATACCCAAATCTGATGGGCATGGTGGCACACACATGTAATCCCTGTGCTTGGGTGGCTGAGACAGGAGGATTGCACAGGTTCGAAGCCAGCCTCAGCTACTTAGTGAGGCTCTCAGCAACTTAGTGAGACCCTGTTTCCAAATAAAAATATAAGATAGGTCATTATTTTCTCTCTTAGTAGTTACCTATAGTTTATTGTTGCAATTATTGATCCAGAGGTAGCCCAGAGGTAGAAAGCCCCTGGGTTCCACCTCCAGTACCACAAAAAAAATACCCAAATCTCATATTTATGCTGGCAGATATAGATTTTATTGGTATGTAGGCTTTACCAAAAACATTTACAAAACTATGGATTAACATGGAAAAATAATGACCATAAAAAGAAGGAAACTATAATTTAAGTGTGATGTATAGCAGATTAGGGAAATCTTATTTATTTGAAATATTTTATATCTTCTATTAATTTACAGAAAATCCACCGAATTTTTTTAAGAACCCAGATGTCTTCTCTCCTTTGGTTTAGAGAAAAGGTATGTAGTCCTGGAAATGGTTTTCAGAAGGATGCTTTTGGTGTCAGAAGTAAGTTTGAATCTCAGCCGTGACTCTCACCAGGCTTTTCACTCTGAGTGACAGTCACTCAGCCACTCAGAACTTGTTTTCTTTATCTGTAAAATGAAACTAATAACACCTTCCTATATTACCGTATCTGTTGTACAGTAGGCACTTTATTAAAGAAGCTTTCTCATCCCACCCCCTTAACCTTATTATAGTGTGCTCATGCTTTCTCTTTGGCTGGTGTCCTGGGCAGACCCCTTTTGGTATTAGTAACCTGGGTTATACATTTTGCCTTTAGTCTTACAGTTGTCCAATATTTCTTTTACCTGTGCTTTACCTTTCTCTGGTAAATATTGTGTCTCTTGCATTACATATATGCTTGAGAGCCACCTTAAATCCTTTGCAGAAGGTACTGGGTAAATGCATATTGAGTAGTTGCTGGCTGGTTCCCTTCCCCTCTATCATGACTAGGCACCAGAATAGAGCCTGACTAGGCACCAGAATAGAGCCTGTCCTTCCCTCCCCTCCCTGCAAGACAGACTGATAAGAACCCACCCCACCTCAAGAGGCCCACAGAGTTCCACTTAGAGTAGGTCTAATAAAGAAGTGGCAGGAAGAATCATCTAATACATTCAGCACTTGATTCCTCAAGTGACTATTAGCTGCTCTGTGTAAAGCCCATAGTGAATCCTTAGTCTTCAACCAGCCTTCACCTGTCATCTATCTGTTTTCTGCTTAGGGAATTAGAGTTGATGTTTGTAACTAAGCAGAACACAATTAGGAAGAAAATTCCAAAAATAAGTAGGTGTTTCCGATTATAACCTAATTTTTTCTGTTCTCTCTTGGTAGTTATCTATAGTTTATTGTTAAAATTATTGATCCAACAGTTCTTTTTTTTTTCATTGAAAAGCACTGTCATTGAAACAGAGATAAAAATAATATTCTCTAAATATTAAAAGTGAAAAATATTATATGCAAATAAGCATGAAAACATTTTCAGTGACTTCTGAATGGTATCAAGGTACATATGTTCAGTGTATATGCCTAAAATCCTTCCACCTGGTCAAAATGCTTTCAAAAGAGAAAGAATAGCCAATGCCTCTTGTTCAGACTGGAAAGTATTGTGATTACACTGAAAAGCATGGCCCCTCTTGAAGTTTAGTTTTTTACTTCCTTTCTTTGAGTATAAAGCAAAAAGGAGGTTTCTCTAAGAGTCCTAATAGAAGCTTTTGAATGATCTGCAGAGGTAGCATTGAGGTGAATGGAGTCCATCAAGATTTGCCAGAAGTATGAAATAATTATCGAAAGGATTCCATTAGAGACTAAAGCTACCTAGACTAATAGAGACAGAAAAGGCCGACCCTTTCCAGGCTCTTAACTTATTCTAATGGATGGCCTTAAGTTGAAATCAAGACTCAACTGGATCACTGATTTTTAAAGGAAAAATATTGAACAGAGAGACATATAAGCAAAAGCTGGAGAAAATGGCCAGACAGATTTATTTTAACTTAAAGCTTAGAATGAAAAGTATATTTCTTTTTTTACTTTTTTTGAGCTCAAAGGAATGGAAACTAAATGATAGGATATAATTTCATGAAGTAAAAATTAGTTTTCATAAAGAAATGAAGGTTGTTTCTAACATGTCCAACCAGTTTTAAATTCAACAAAAAGGATTCTACATATTTTTAAAAGACAGATGTCATCAAGACACTTGTTTAGGTAAAGCAGAGCATTCTTTGGCTAACAGCTGACCCACATATTGGATCCTGCACTTAGCTCTAAGGAGATCATGGGAGTGCTCCTCTGAGGCAAAGTTTTGGAGGTATATTTTTCAGGGTATGCTTTTCATAGCCAACATGCAAAATACTCTCACATAAATTGCACATGCATATCCTTTTATATAAACACACACCTAGATAGGGTAAGATGGGCCAAATCTCTGAAATTTTCTGTGTGTATCATAAGCAGCAACTGAAGGCTTTGCTTTCATTTGTTCCAAAGACTTCATGGCAGCAGGATAGAAAGGTTCCATAAACAAGCAGAGTTGATGGAGAGAAGATTGTTAATGATAAAGTACTAATACTGTCTCAGTGCAGGGTCAGCTAAAGTCAAGGATATCAGGATGAAAGGGAAACTATGGGTGAGGCATTCTGGTTGTCATTTAAGTGAATATTAGGTTGTTCCTGATGAGCAAGAAGTGGCCAGTAATATGAACGTGGAAGCAAAGAACTTATCCTAAAATCTCAAACTTAGTACCAGATTGAATTTAAAAATTCTATGTTGCTTAAATGTGAATGTCAGCCTTTTGATGTAATGGTTAAAAATGAGATAATTAATAAATTGGATGAATACTCAAATATTTTGATAGAATATAGAAAAACTTAAAGTACAATTAAGAAATTTTCAGAGTTTCTGAGAATCATGTATCATCAGTATAATTTTACACTGAAGATATTTCAGTCTCACAGTAATGACTCTGCATATTCTAGATGTATATTTCTGTGACAATTTTCTAGTCTGTTTTCTTGAAAACTACAGAGTATTTAAACTAATTATTGAATGTTATTTTAATCAGTAGATAAATACTGAATATATATATATATACACACACGCATCCATATATACACATGCATCCATATATACACATCCATCCATAGTCGGTATTGAATTGAGGTCTTTGTACATGCTAACCAAGTGCTTTATCACTGAGCTACATCCAAAATCCTTCATATACATTTTTAAAATTCTTCTTCAATAATTCCATGAAGTAGATGAGACAAATATTACTAGCTCCATTTTGCATATAAGAATACTGAGGTTTTGAAGTTTCAATCATTCACACAGTTTCACAACAAAGGATGGTAGAGTCTGAAATGGAGTCTGTCTTCAGATGTCTCCGTTGAGTGTAGGGAGTGGGATGTGGGTGGATTCAGGTGTGGAAAGGGTAGATGTGATGGTGATTCATCTTCATAGTTGAGGATGCTCGTGCTGATGGCCTTTGTGATAATGATGTGCTCTGTGATAGAAAAAGGAAGGGATGGAGGTAAGAAAGGAGAAAGAAAAAAATAGTAAATGGTCTAGTTTTCATAGTACATGAGGAAATGATGACTATTTTATGAGTATTTAACTGTGTTTGTTGTAAGATATTTTCCTGTTTAGGACTCACATTTCTACCTTATAGACCAGATGACACTTTTGTGTAGAAAAGAGACACTACATCACAAACAATGAACACTTTCATCCACAAGGTAGAATCTGGAGGCAAACACACCAAGTGCTGTGTGTGTGTGTGTGTGTGTGTGTGTGTGTGTGTGTGTGTGTGAATGTTTCTGTCATTCTGAACCTCATTGTGATATATAATTACAATGCACCAATAAAAATCTACTAACATTTTTTTCATCCAACTCAGTATTAGCTAATGTAGACTGAGCTACTTTTATACATTTATTGGTGCATTATAGTTTCACCTCATAATGTGGTTCATAGTGATAGTGATGTATGTGCATATAGCACTTGAGAGACTATTTTTGGAGAACATCATTCTATGTGTGGCCTGTGAAGGTGTGATACCAGTTGAAACTAAACGAAAGGTGGAGAACAACAGCATTGTAGAATTAGATTTAGAATAAAACTGTTGAAGTAATGCATATGTTGGTACAGGATAATAAAGGTTTATTACTATGATTTTTTGCTAACAACTCATTTATGTATATCTGACTCTTGAATATGAAATATCTCCTCTATGATGTTTAGAAATATCTTCATAGATCTTTAAGCATAGAAAATACAAGATTATTTCTTGATTTTATGTAGTAGAATTTTTATAATAGCCATAGATTCAAAGTGTCTCAATAGGCTAGAGTAATTTATACTTACCTTTTAGTAATGAGAGGCAAGTAAATCTATAGAAGGTGAAGCTTATTCTATAAATTTAAGCCTTGCTTTGAGTGAGCAGTCCAACCTGTCTGGCAGAACTTTTTCAACAGAGGTCATAAACTGAGGAAATAGAAAATATTTTAAGATAAAGATACAAAATACTGATGCATACTTAATTTCCTGAATTATAATAAGAATTGTTTGAAAGAATTCTTCCTATCCCAGTATGTTTATAGCTGCAACTTGCTTGCAAGACCAGTGCCAGCTGAGTTAGAACATTTAAATAGTACATACTTCAATTGTTGAAAGAATTGATAAAGTCATAATACTATTTTTTAATTTTGCAGATATCTTTGGAGAATAATTTGAAAGGGAGGATTCTAGAGGATAAATGTTCTGGAAATGGTAAAATGTCTTCAATATATATCAAAATATAAATATCACTAATTATGCAGTTATATTTCACTCTGGTTGGGTAAGGAGGAGGAGAGGAGAGGAGAGGAGAGGAGAGGAGAGGAGAGGAGAGGAGAGGAGAGGAGAGGAGAGGAGAGGAGAGAAGAGGAGAGGAGAGGAGAGAGAGAGAGAGATTGATTTTCCTCTAATATGTTTTCCAGGTTCCCAAGTACCTATTGCATACTAAATGGGTAATTCTGTTCAGAAGTAAAGGACCCAGTCATAGTGGCATTCACCTGTAATCTCAGTACTTAGGAGGCTGAGACAGGAGGATCACAGGCTTACATCTAGCCTCAGCAACTTAATGAGGACCTCAGCAACGTAGGAAGAACCAATTTCAAAATAAAAATATAAGGCTGAGGGTGAAGTCCAGAGGTAGAATGCCCCTGGGTTCCATCTCCAGTGCTGAAATTTTAGAAAAAGAAGTGAATGGCCCAAAGCAATTAAATGCCCAAGGCTTATCAATATAAAGCTTGTTTAAATGAAGAATTTTTTAGCTACTTCAGAAAAAAAGAAAGGATAATATAATTATATAGATTCTGATAGTCCAAATGTCATGACAATCATTGAGCCACATATTTATTTAATAAACAAAGCCAACCTCACCCTGTGAGTCAACTTTGGGGTATCATGTTATATACATATACATATAGAGAAAATACATCTATATTCCACATAGTAAGAAAGAAGACACAGCATTTGCTTTTGATGAAGTTAACATTATCAGACTATTTCTAGAGTAAAGTGTTAAAAAAATGTTGATAGGTTACTAGGTTCATTTGCCATTAAATATAGCTAAGTATATTTATAATATATAGAAAATGTTTAATTAAGACATTATTGGAGAAAATCTACCTGCCCAATCAACTGCTCCTGGGGTGTGACTCTAGGGCAAGCAGAGGCAGGGACAAAAGTTCCTTTCAGCTCAGAATAAAAAAAAGTAAGAAAAATTTTAAAGAGTTTAATTGTATTTATAGTGCTTTAAAGTGAAAAATATAGTGCTTTATTTTCTTATAATTTGCCTAAAAAATAAGAAAATGTTTACCCCAATATGATGTATGAATATAATGCACCAATAAAAACTTTAAAAAAAACAAGTTTTAAAAAGCAAAAAAAATAATAATGTAATAGTGCCAAATATTTAACAGGTTTAGAGATCTAAAAAAACTTGTAGTTAATAACTTTCATGGTAATATATTTAGCTGAGAAAGTTTCAAATGCAATTTACATGGAACAAATAAGTTTTGGATTCCAACATACATTTCAATCTGAAGCAGTGTGCAAAATTCAACTAAACATATCACCAAAAACAGTTTATTTAATTGAGAGCAGCATCTCAATTTGTAAATAGCTTTTCTTTATAGGAGAAAAATAGTTTCACACTTTATTCTAAAATATATCATCCTGTTATAAGCTAGATCTTTGTTTTAGCAATTTTTTGTTCTCTTTTTCTCTAATCAAATAGTTTTATTTTAATTCTTTGTTAGTGATTAACACCTGATTCCCTCCCAAACCCATTTTATCTGTTAAGGGGCTTCTTAGTTGAAGTTATATAAACTCAGAATCAGTTAACTATATGCATTTTCTACTCCCTAACCTTTGAGTAAATAAAGCAAGTGGCGTTTATATTTTCTTTTTGTCTTTTGAGGCAATCAGTTGAATAATATATGTTTAACTGGAGATTGGAGGGAAAGGGGTCTTATTTATAACTACTGTGCACTAAAATCTCTCCTTTTTGTGTAGACAGGGATATAGATTACTTAAATGTCAACATGAAAATAATTTGAAGTTTTATTTTCAAATGTTGATGTATGGAGATTGGGGCTGTCATTGTGCTGATAAGAAAATGAATGAATGATTTCCCAAGACAGATGAAAATCTTGAGTAAGACCTTGAATTTCTGATTTTTTCAATTATGCACATTAGCATCTAGTACACAGAAGCTGGCCAGGCTATTCTCAAAAAATGGATACTGTCCTTCTCTTCCAATAAAATGTCCAATGGAAGCTTATGTACTGCATCCCAGAAGAATCAAATACCAGTGTCCATTTGAGCTTCTGTAAAATGAAACCAATAAACTAGAAAAAAGAGTTCCATACTTGCTTTCAAAGCGGTGTCTCTAGTGTTTTACCATTGCTTGAAACATTTAAACATTTTGTCACGTATTTAAATTACAGATGGGCCATTGAGTCGTTTTCTTTATAGCACATCACCCACTGTTTGTAAATTATCCATGATCTTCATGAGCTAGGGACAAACAGCCATATGCATGTGAGACTTAGAGGAGAGTAGTTCTCATCTTTCATTAGAGACTATTGCTTCTGCCTTACTTCATTCAGTACTTCAAAAACTGGCTACTTTTCCTGTGTGTGATTTTCCTGCCTGTTTTGCAGATGTAGCAAGCAAATATTAACAGCTTAAATTAATATTTGATATTGGATCTGTGTGTAAATTTTCCATGAAAAATAAAATGATTATATTTTAAAATCACTCTTGAAACAAGATAGAAGAGTAAAAACACATTTTCAACTAATATATTTTTAGGATAAAAAATTTTAAGTTCTTAGAATAGTATGGATAAATTTGTTTACTGACCTATAGCATTATGAGATAACACTAGAATTACAAAATTATATTGTAGAATTATACAATTTAACCTTGATGATGGCTTATCCCAACACTCTCATTTATAGGTTAAAAAAGCTAAAAATCAAAAACAAAACAAAACCTAAATTTACATGACTTTTCTGAAACTATAGTTCAAGTGACCAGGAGTTATCTATTCATTTATTTGCTATTATTGGATAAACTACTATATGTTGAATATGGCAGAATATCATAGAAGATCCGAAGTTTAAAAATATAGAGACCATACTTGATACTCGCAAGAAATGTATAGAGTAGTAGAATAGGAAAACGTGCAGAAATAATAAAACTATGAAATGATTTATATCATAAGGATGATACAGATAAAAGGAATTCTATGATTTGACAGAACAATGATTAGAAGTCTGGTGCCCTTTCCCCTGGCTTATGTCTACCCCCTAGTAGGGAATAAGCTTGGCGAAAGCAGGCAGCTCTCCTGTTCACTCTCACCCCTGACACCTGATAATGTGCTTGGCACACAATAAATGAACGAGGAATGTTCTTCCCACAGTATAATGCTGCCTCTTAAAAGTAGCACATGTGTACGCTTGCCCCAACAGGCAGTCATTCTCCTCACAATGATGAGAAGATCTGTTATTCATTGACTATCTTGTGTTTAAAACTATTCTGTGCATGTGCCAGAGTAGAATATTCCTATTTTAGCATAGTTAAAGCAATAAGGTAAAAAAAGACTCTCACATTTATCTTTCAGTTTAAGGTGTGCGTTTTGCACATCATTCACTCTAAAGTATAGTGTTAAAAACATGGATACAACCAGTCTTGTTGTTTCTTACATACTCATAACACATGTATTGTATAACTTGGAAGATGGGACATTATTTTATAATAACACTCTAAAAAGATAAATTTGGCCACTTTCCATTGTGAAATGTTTGGATTCTGGAATACAGGTTGCTATTTAAATCTTCAAATCCACATGCTCACAATTAAAGGACTTGAGAAGATTTCTACAGAGAAAAGTAGACGTTGTTATAGGACCATCCAAGAAACCCCAATGCTTTTAATTTGATCTGTTTTAACGAAGAAAAAAGTAAAATGAAGTGTCATCTGTAGGTCACATATTTCAGTGCAAAAGGACTAGGATGATTCAAAAAAGTGTGAAAACCTGTTTGAGTCTCCATATGAAAAACAAAACAAATAACAGAAAGAATAATCACATTAATTTTAGGCATAGGTTCTTGCTCTAGCCAGAATTATTCAGATAGTTTTCTGTTTCTTCATTTTTCTTGCATAAATATGCTTTTTAAATTTATTTAGAAATGTGTATGAAAGTCATTCACTTAATAGTTCTTTCATATTAAACAATATAGAGTATTTTATCAGAAAAATAAATAGAATAGGACAATACCAATTTTCTTTGTTAATTTTATATAACATATTATTTATATAAAAGATGCTAAGTTTTGCTTGGCTGACATTCAATAACAAGAAACCAAGTTAAAGTTTGAGAGACATAAAGTTAGAGTTCCTCTCTGAACTCTAAAATGTAGAATATCATATAATGCATTATACTCCAGTAAGAATTCTGGCCATTTCTAATATGTAGATAACTTGATAAAAAATTAAAAAATAAATTTTTTTCCTTACCCAGAAAGGGGAGAGACCATTCATTTAAATTAGAGAAGGGTTAATTTGGATAATTACAGATATCATTAGTGTTGAAATGTTGTGGCTTACTTGAATAGCATGAGAATGTGTGGGTTTAGGTATGAAAATTTCATATCCAAGTATCCCTAGAAAATCTAAGCGAGAGCATAGGAAAGTACATATTAAAATCGAGGATAAAGATGGTATAGCATTTTATTTTAAGAAATTAACATTTTAAAATTACTCAAAGATGCCATATCATGAAATGTACTCCCTTTCAGACACTTTCACTGTAAACAGGTTAATTTTTTTAAATCTATAATTGCATGTGGCCATCAGCAGAGCAATGCTATATCACAAATCATACCAGAATTTGAGTCACCATGTACTTTAGAATATCCTAATGATAACCATAAGATTTTCTCAAAATAACATCAGTCTTAACTAATTATAAATTAGAGTTGTAACACGGAAAGAAGTTATAAAGTCTCCCAGCCCCGGCAAAAACTGTGAAAAAAAAAGCAAAGAAAAGAGAAAAAAGAAACACTAACGACGTAAAGCTGAAGTAAATGTCCCTGGCTGTGGGTTAAACGTTCTAAATTATGCTGATTTGATTTATTATGCTGATTTGTGGCTCACTGTTCGGCCTATGCAGCCTGGGGACTGTGCAATAAGTAAAAATTATGTGACAAAAATATAAATTTTCTAACCTAATACTGTAGAAGAACTGTTTGACATTTTATAGTTTTGAAAAGAACAGGCCACAGAATCCATCTCCTGGTTACGAAACAAAAGGCTAGCGAATGTACCTTTGCCTGGCTGGCTTTGAAGTCCTTCCTGGTAAATGGGCAATGCATTTTGCATTTTTTGGTCATTCTCCCCAAGTGCCTTTCAGTTGTAACAATCTGAGTTCAGTTGCCTAAGAAAGAAGCCCTTCTTTCTCATTCGTCACATCTAAGAGGTTAGAGAGTATGTTTAAACAGATATATTTTCTTTTCGTCTAACCTTGTCTGGAAGATATAGGAAAACTAATTTGCCTTATTTACATATGGCACAATCTATCCAGTATTCAAGGGTTTGTCAGAAACAGGAACCTTGTGCGTTTCCATGGTAACCGATGGCATGCTGACAGTATCTGGCTTGTTGCAGCTTCGTCTAGGCAGGCCGGCAATTAATCAGCCATCTACATGCACAAAATTCTTTGTGAGTGAATGGCAGCGCGCCTCTGTAGTGCTGTCTGTGCTTTTACAATTTTGTATTCCTGCCGGGCAAAGTACTTTTTTGTCTCTTCTATTCATTTTCCATAGCTCCCCAAAATGTATTAGAAAAGAATCTGAGGGGGTGGGGGGAAGGAAAAAATATCTACCTGTAATTTCAAAATGACATTATTTCTTCCCAGCATCAAATATGCCAGAGTGTGTTTCTTCCTTTTATTCCATGCCTCATAGCGGGTTTTTCTCCTATTTTTTCTGGGTTTTCCTGGGGTTGTGCTCGATGGTCCCTTAATCTGTGTTTCAGGATCCTTTATTGTTGGTGCGAGTCTATCAAAGCAGATCTGCGCATCAATTATGGCCTGGCCTGTGTCATGCAGTGGGAGTCCTTTTACTCTCTTATCTGGTTCTGGCTTCTCAGCTACATAGAATAGATATTATTCCCATTTTGCAGACTGAGATGCAGAGAAGTTAAATGATCTGTTGGCTTTGCAGAGCAAGCTAGAGTTCATGGCTCCAGGGCTTTTGCCCCTGGGTGAACACAGATGCTTGCCATGAGGTTTTAAGGTGTAGGAATCACAGTTGCTTCCCTTCAGTAATCTGGAGTTTTCAGTTTTCTTCCTCATAATTTCTTTAAGAAAGAATTGCTCATTTATTTACTCAGAGCCTTACATTGTGTAAGATCTAAGCAAGAGCATGAAGATTTGAGCCTTAAACAATTAGTAGAAAACTGTTTCTGGACATTACCTACAGCTGATGGTGTCCTGTCTGGGGAAGCCACTTAGCTTCTTTCTCAGTGAACTGAGGGAACTGGATTTTACTATCTTAGAGGGTCCATGTAGCACAGTGATTTCAAGATTTTTTATGTTTTTTTAAACATTATTTTGGATAGTAAAAAGTAATTTGGGTAGGTAAAAAATAATATCCAGATTCTTCATTCTTTTGTCCTTGAAAGATGACAGAATGATTTGCATTGAATTAAATGAATTTCTGTTTTGAACAAGAAAAAGAACTGTTTGACATCTGGGTGGTTGAAAATCTCAGAAGGTCAAAGCTTATTGAAGTGAGATTTGGATATTAGCATTTCTACAAATTCCACACAGCAGAAGTTTTGTTGCTGTCATACTTGGGGGTCAAATGAAAGAAAACAAAATGTATTGGGGCTTGGTATATTAATTTTATGGAAAGTTATAAATTGGAAGAAAAAATTTTATTAGGTAAGTTTTGATGTTAAAAAAAAACTAGCAACAGAACTGGGTTTGGTGGCGCACAATTGTAATCCCTATACTTGAGAGACTGAGACAGGGGGGAGTCACGGGATCGAAGCCAGCCTCAGCAACTTAGCAAGACCCTCAGCAACTTAGTGAGACCTTGTTTCAAAATAAAAAACAAAAATGGCTGGGGGTGTAGCTCAGAGGTAGAATGCTACTGAGCTATGAAAAATCAATCCCCACTACCAAAGAGAGAGACTTCGGTTTGAAAATAAATTTTATTTCAATAATATAAAAATAGAGATGTTCTTTCATATAAATATTGTCACTCTTCAATTCTGTTTCACTTGTTTTATGAGTGATAAGGTTCCTAGTAGAACTTTTCTCCAATTTTGTCTTCCTGTTAAAAACAAAGTTGAAGTGTGAGCAAAATATTCATTTTTATAACAAGTGATTGTCCATGCTTTTGTAAACTGTGTGAGAACAAGGGCCTCAGTTACTCTTGCACACTCAGCTCCTTGTGCCTGTTTGGGTGCTAATTCTAATGTACTAAGTAATGTCCTGCCTGACATTTCAACCCGTTCTTAAACACCCAATTTCCTCTAGGGTTTCATTAAATCAGTCAACAGTATACCAGGGTACCATGTTGTTCTCTACTTCAGTCCCTTTTTTTCTCCTAGTGTTTTTTAGATATTTATTTAATGCATCATAACTCACAGTGTTTTTCTCTGTAGTTTTTTGCTGGTGTTAGAAGAATGTAGGTGAAATCTTCTTTACACAGAGCATGCTCTCCTTCAAAATTCTTCTCCTTTGTATTGTCTTGGGGGCTTCAAAATTCTTCTCCTTTTTTATACTTCTCCCTGGTATTGTTTTGGGGGCTTCTTTATTGTTGTTGTCGCTGCTGTAAATTATACTTTTTTAGTCATTTTTGTTAACAAGGGAAACTGGAAATTCAAAATTAACATCCTTACTTGTGAGCTTCTTATAGATACCAGTGGGGGGAGTGGTTTCAGCCTCTTGTTCCATGTTGTTCTAATGTGCTTTGTCCAAATTAACCTTTCTGAGCTGGCCAGACTGCAGGTCGATGGGATCCTCTTACCTCCAATGTCACTGAGGAAGACCAATCAAGGATCACATTGTGTGCAGATTTCAGAGTGCCACTCTGGTATCTGAAAGATAAGCTTTTGCTTATTTTTCAAGTTGGCTGAAGTAGAATTCTTTTCTGAATAATAAAGACTACATGATACCCACAAACATTTTCTGATTCACACATTAGCCAGACTTGGGTTTTCTGGAAAGATTTCAGTTGGGGAACTAGAAGAAAAAAATTATGATAGCTTTCCGACCACCACCAACTTTATTTTCCTTGGCTCTGATGTTGCTGGGCTCCGCAGCTACTCCTAGAGATTCGGTTCATCTCCAGCTCCTCCAGCCACATCTGTTGATACCTGAGTGGGACTCCTCAGACTTTTCCCCTTGGGCTTTAAGATGTTAGTACTCAATCTAAACATGGCTTGTCCTTGTGGAATGCTGACTTAAAAACAGCTTGGGCTTCTTTTATTTAAAGAGGGATTCCATCACACCATTCACTTAATCATTCAACAAATATATATATATATATATATATATATATATATATATATATATATATTTTTTTTTTTTTTTTCAGTACTAGGGATTGAACTCAGGGGCATTCTACCTCCAAGCTACACCCCCAGCCCTATTTTTTCATTCTCTATTTTGAAACAGGGCCTTACTAAGTCGCAGAGGGCCTTACTAAGTAGCTGAGGCTGTCCACGAACTGTGATCGTCCTGCCTCAGTCCCAAGTACTGGGATTACAACTGTGTGCCACCATGCCCGGCAACTAGTATTTTTGAGTTTTTGTTTGTTTGTTTTTTGTTTTTTATGTGTGTGTGTGTGTGTGGTATTAGCAATGAAACCCAGGGTCTTTCTACCTTCAGGCTATACTCCAAGACCTATTTTATATTTTATTTGGAAACAGGGTCTCGCTAAGTTGCTAAGAGTCTCACTAAGTAGCTGAGGCTGGCTTTGAACCTGTGCACTCCTCCTATCAGCCTCCCAAGTTCTGGGATTACAAGTGTGCTCCACCATCCCCAATTTAACAAGTATTTTTAAACTTCCATTATTTGGTTGTCTGGGGATCTACCAATACCACCACCATCTAACAATAATCTAGTTTATGGAAAAAACTTTTATGAGATAAAAGTCATTCTCTTCGATATTTAATTTGAATATAACAAATTTGAACATGCTTTCAGATATTATAGCTACCTAACTTTTTTGTTTCCTAGACTATAAAATAAAAACAATGGTATTTAATTTAAACTTTTTGTTAGGATGAGATAAAATGTGTAATTTATGTACTCAGAATGGAAAAAAAATGAAGTAGTCCAACCTATTTCAAGTAGTCAAGTCAGGTGAGGTGGCACACTCATAATCTCAGTAATTGGGAGGCTGAGACAGGAGGATCACAAGTTAGAAGCCAGTCTCAGAAACTTAGCAACTTGGTACAATCCCATTTCAAAATAAAAATGAGATAGCTCAAAAGTAGAATGCCCCTGTTTTCAATCCCTAGTGCCAAAAAATTTAAAAAGTAGTCAAATTAGTAGAGAAGAAAGTAAAATGGTGTATGCCAGGGTAGGAAGAGGGAAGAATAAAGGATCACTGTTTTGTGGGAAGAGGTCTCAACTGGGGCTGATGAAAGTGTTTTGAGACCAGTAAAGGGAATGGGCATACAATATTGTGAGAATCCTGAAAAGCATTAAATGTATGCCTTAAATTGGTAAATTTATGGTATGTGAGTTCTATTTTATTTTATTTTTTATTTTAAGAGAAGGGACATATGTTTTCTCTAATATGCCCAAACAAGGGAGTACTGGGGATATCAGACAGACTCCAGAAATGGCAGGGAAGCCTCAGCAAAGCTAGAATGGAAGGGTAGGAGAGGAAAAAGGCTGAGGTGATTAATGGAGGAGCTACATTTGAATATGTGTAAAAGAATGAACGTAGCATGGTCAACCTGGACACTCATTGTTGGGAGGGGGAAAGGGGAAGTGAGGGGGAGGACACCAAGTGCTGTCTGAATGTATGCCATTTTCAATATGATCCACATAAAAATAAAAATAAATAAATTCTATTTTAACAAAGCCTTATTTCATAAAACACAATATTAAAACTTAGAAAATTTCACACAGAATTTGAGATTGGCTTTCCTTGAAACAGATCTATGATCAGATACAACCAGCCCTACAGTCCCTAATGGTTTCTTACTATTATGAGTAGTTTTAATTTTGCAAAATAAAAACCTGTGAAGGTCTCTTTTACAGCAAAATAAATACACTACTGGAGTATACACTTAAAAGTGATTAATATGGTAAATTTTATGTTGTGCATGTGTGTGCTTTTTCACTCACAACAAAATGTCTGTACAAATAATTTTCCACCCAAAAACTGGTTGTTGTTGATAATGCTCTTATGAATTATTTTTCTAATTGTTATTATTGTGGCTATTCTTATTAGCTGATAGCTTTTAATTTATTGCCAAAGTTATGTGTAGGCAGAAAATGCTAGACTTGTAGAATTTAATATTAGGTCAAACAATTTGTAGTCATGATATTGAACCACTTTCAACCTATAAAAATGGCAATTTTATATAATTTAGCCTAGAACTTATAAAACTATCCTAACATAACTAGAGTGGGACATATTGGTTTTCCATTGGAGTCATCATAACTAAGTACAAAGTCCATTTTCCTTAGCTTCTTCCTGAATCTACACTTCAAGGCCTGTAGGGATCATCATGTTACTTGTGATTTCTGGCTCCTCCACTTGCTGGCTGTGTTATCTTCAGCCTCGGTTTCCTTATCTGTGAAACAAAGTTGATTAGGCTGTGGACAGTTTTACATGAAATAAATTACCAAGAACACGGAAACCAGGGCCCAACATAGAAGGATCCCTCTGGGTAGTGATATGTGAGAAAGCATGGTTAAGGGGTATCTGAACTTGTGTTAGATGTGAATCCCACCTTAGGTAGATTAATCTTCCTCACTGAACCTCCATCTCATCATCTGGTAAGAGCTACTTCAAAGGATTATGAGGATTAAATTTATTTTAAATATAGAACACCTCACTCAGTTGTGAGGGAAGAAGGGAAAAAGTAGAGAATGTTCTTAGGAAATAAAAATATACCCATCTTTTCTCCTGACGTACTTTCCTACCTTTATTCCTTTCCCTTTACACATCTCCCTGATCCCTGGGGTCTCTAAATCCTATATAGAGCAGATTTCACCTTACCCCCCACTTGGCCCTTGATTGTGCTCCTAAGTCCAAGCAGCAGGGTGACTGGAAGGAGCATTGAGTAGGCTCCAGCAACCTGGGGATAGATCCTGGCACCAACAGTCATTAATTGTAACCTTGGCCAGTCATTGCCCATGGGAAGAGTTCCTATGATGGTTCCTAAATTCCTGATTTTGACCAGTCTAAAATGAAATGAAGAAACTAAAGACAATCCTTTACATAGGTATAACACACACACACACACACACACACACACACACACACACACATTTATATATGTATCTGTATCTGTATTGTCATAAAGTCATAGCTGTCATTGCTCTGGAAAAGCTGTTCTTGATAGTATGATGATGTGTTCCTCCTTTTTTCCCCAAATGTCTTTTTCATTTATGAAATCACAAGTAAATAGATGATAGGTTTTATGTGATGCCCTCACTTGGCTACTTGGCCAAATAAAACCTGTTAATTCTTCCTCTTTCCCCATAAAACCTGTACTTTGTAAACGCCAGAAGTCTGGACTTTCTGAATCTGTTCATTTGAAGGATTTTTCTCAATGTGACATTCTGTTATTCCAATTAGAAGTCACCTAAAATGGGGACCCTTTGTGGCCCAAGTCTCCATGAAATCTGTAGTTGTTCAGGTTTTGTCCACATCTTTTCTTCACTAATACTGCAGTATGGAAAACTTGGGAGAAAGGTACGCTTTCTTTTTTCAAGTTGGGTTCTTTGCACATCCTAGAAAGTATGAGAAAAAAATGTGTTAGGCTAGAGAGGGGAGTACACTGCCTAGAAATGTATAAACCAGAAAAACTACATCATTATTATTAAATTTCTATTTTTCTCTGCATAGTGCATAATAGCAAGGAGCAATTTTTTGTGGCACTGATAGTAACTGGAATGCAATGAGGTTAATGTCTGTCTTGCTAAATTTTAAGGTCCAGGTGAGCCAGGATGTTGTTGGCTCATTCACCATTGGTAGCTGGCACATCATTTATGCTCCACAAATATGGATAAAGTGGTAAGTGTCAGAAGAGAGGTAGGATCTCAAGTTCTATAGTGATATCATGGAAAACCTTTCAGGAGAAATAACAGGCAAGGTATTGTTAAATGGTGACTAATATTTTGGCATACAGATATAAAAGAATACACGCTACTCACTATAATTATTAAATTGAGAACATTTCGTTGAATTCTAATCCTCTGAAAGTTACTATTCCCTATATAGAGGGCAGTGTTCAAATAGTATCTTAAAAATCAGAATGAATCAGATCTGCTTACTCTAAAGCTAGCCTAGGAAAAGAGGAAGTTCTAGCCATGAGAAAGGTAGCATATAGGAAGGACTGGGAAGTCTGTGCTGACGCGTGGAAAGAGTCAAACATTTTTCCAAGAGTCTTCACTGGAGAGGCCGGTGGACCCAACCTCATTGTGATGAAGAAGCTGATCAGGGAAAGAGCTTAAATGAGAGGTAAGGAGCTCTGTTAAAAAGTTATTGATGAGGGAGCAAACTTAGAAACAAATTGTAGACATGAGGCGGCATGCCATGCATAATGAGTCTTGTTATTAAATAGATTGGACCTTCCCTAAGCTCTACCACTCACTAGCTGGTGACTTAGGGAAAATTGGTTAAATGTACTAAACCTCTGTTTGCTGTAGTAAAATGAAAATTATAATGCTCCACAGTATTTTGTAATGGAAAATTAAAGAATATTTGTAAAAGGGACTGGCATAGAATCTAAAGCATAGCATACCTTTGTTTGACTCCTACATCTACCTTGAATCTGAAGTTTAGCTCCTTTACAGGAAGGAGTAGTCCTTGGTACCACATAGGCTGCTTGTATATCCCAAAATTGGAAAGCAAATATTTGAATAAAATAACAACCCAAGAAATCTGATAATTATACCAAATTAATTCAGTCTGCAGAATCAAGTCTTGAAAGTTAAAGCTTGACATCATAACTTCCATAAAATGTGTAAAACAGTTTACCCATATATTCTGTCTTCTCTGTTCTTTCCCCAAATTAAATGAGAAATTAAGGTCAAATTTACAACCCAGATACAGATGACTTTATATCAAATTGTCTGTTTAAGTGGACACACTCCGCCAAGCCCTGCCATGCTGAAACAGACTTGACTGTGGAGCAAAAGAGCTGAAAAGACTATGGAAGCGAATCAGAGCAGGAGCCACACCATCATCACTACTGAGAAATAGCATGTTACATAGCTCCAGCTACCAGGTTTGTAGTCAGAAGAATTCTCTGAACCCCTGGTCTTCTGCTTACAAGCTCGGTGATCCTGAACAGGACCAGTTAACTCTCTGAGGCCTCAAAAGAGAAACCTAGCTCCTTGCATAGTGCTGACCCAGAGAAAATGCTTAGTGAGTGTTAAATGAATAAATGCTGTAGAAACTGACTTCAATAATTAGCTTCCATGTATTTGTGCTGTGGTCCCTTGTAATTGTGGCTATATGTTCAGTCTATAATTAGTCATATGCAATTATTACCCACCACTTAGCCAGGAATATGCATGTTCTTGTTATACGGTGAAAGCAACTGGCCAAGAAGGCTGATCCGTCACGTCATCGTTAATGCTTCATCATCACAGGGCCCCTTCGTGGCTTCATATATCACCTGTCAGGTAATCTTCTAGAGAAGGTGGTTCGGATGATGAATGAGATGGGTTAGACCATTTAATTCTCTATACAGCACCCAAATGTTAAAGCTGAATGAAAAGAACGCCTGACAAATTGTTTGTTGTCATTAAGGTTTATTTCTCATCTGCCTTAGATGGTTCCTTCCACCTCATTCATTGTCCAACACACAAAGCTAACTATCATAAAGAAGACAATACTTAATGGAGGCTAGACAAACGGTAGTGGAAGCTGTCTGGTGCATTACCTGATAAACGAGAGCCAAATTATAATGTCATTAGATGAGAGTTATTATAAAGTTGTGCTTCTGTGATGTCCTTCCTCCATCCTCAGCATGGCTCTTCCAGGCATCCTTTTTCACCGAGCAGCCACACCGTTTTTATAATGTCTGAGATCAAGTCTTGAATCTTCTTTTATACCAACTTTGAAATGCCCGGTTAGTATAAAAAATGTACATTTAGGGAATTGATGTCATAGGAAGATAAATTTCAAAAATACAAATTATATATTTTGTAACTATAAAAATACGAATAAATCTTTGTATAATTTCTGAGAGGTTAGACACACATAAGAAACATATATACATGATTTCTAGGGCCTCTTTTCTCCAACCAAAAATTCTCTTCTTAGACTGTGTGTTCTTATGTCCAGTTCATACTCAGTCCTTGGGACAGATTCATCTCTGGTAAATAACTGAAGAAAGAGTGAATGGGTGAATGGATGAGTGAATGAAAGAATGAGTGGGAATACTTACAAATGCACAGATAAAAACATACTAAGTTTATATTATTATAAAATATTTGTGTGTTAGTCAGCTTTTTGTCGCTGTGACCAAAATACTAACAAGAACAACCTGGAGGAAAAAAAGTTTGTTTTGCGTCACCTTTCAGAGGTTCAGTCCATGATCAGCTGGCACTAAGGCAGAAACACCGTAACATCACAGTGGGAGGTCATGACAGAGAAAAGCTACTCAGATCAGGGAAGAAGACAGGAATAAGGAGGGGGAGAAACAGGAGGAAGGAAGGAGGGAGGGAGGGAAGAAGGAAGGAAGGGAGGGAAAATAGGGAGAAGAAAACCCTTCCAGGGAACACGTCCAGTAATCGACTTCCTCCTCCAGCCACACGCTGCCTGCCTACAGTACCACCTAGTAGTTCAAATGATTAATATACCAGGTAGATTAATCCAAGGATGGGGTCACAGCCCTCACAATCCAAAAGTGCATATTTGGGGACATTTTAGATCAAAATCACAGTAAGTTTGCTTAATAATTTTGCCGAATCAGCTTTTCATTGCTATACCAAGCACCTGAGATAATTCAACGTAAATGAAGGAAAGTCTGTCTGGGCTCACAGTTGCAGAGGTCACAGTCCTTGGTCACTTTGCCCTGTAGCTTCAAGCCTGTGGCAGCTCAACACATCAGGGCAGGGGCATGTGACAGAGTATATCTGTTCATCTCTTGATAGCTAGGAAGCAAAAGGAAAAGATAAAGAGACAGGGTTCCAATAACTTTATTTAGTCATCACCCCTTAGAGGTTCCGCCCCCCCCCCCCAGTAGTGTCATAGGCTCGGACCAAGCTTTCCATACACAGGACCTTGGGAGACTGTCAATGGACACATTCTTGGCTCTTGACTGTGGAGAAAGTGAATTCCACTTCTACCACAGGGAAGTTAGTATTCCTTGGCAGGTTTATAACTATCTTTATTATTGTCTAAAATAGTTTTATGAGTTCACTTCCTTTCTCAGATTTAAACAATACCTGGCACGCAGAGCCCTGGATTAGATTTATTTTTGTGTGTGAACTACAGAAGAACAGGTTTTATTATTTTTTGGTGTTAGGTTAAAAAAAAACCCTACTGTGATGCTTTACTCTATCTAATGCATTAATACCTGTTATACTGGCTCCTTAATAGACCTCAGAGAAGTACCATCCCAATTCTCATTCAGCATAATATTTTCTAGGGCTGAATATAATTTCATTGTGTGCATATGCCACAGTCTTATAACCCATTCATCTGTGATGCACCTAGGCTGGTTTCATAGTTTGGCTATTTTGAATTGTGCTGCTACAAACATGGATGTACATTTATCACTATAATATTCTGACTTCAATTCCTTTGGAAATTGAAGAAATCTTGTTTGACTTTACAATATAATGCTTTAAAAATAGTTGTAACCGCCCATTTATTTATCCCTTCAATGATTAGTAAGTTCACCATAAATTGTAACTGACAAGCTTTTGTCCTCATATAGCAGTATCTGGCGGGGCTGTAGATTATTAAGTGGACAACTGCATCTCAAGAGGACATGTCTTGGCCATAAGAGCAATTTGGGGGCTACTGGAGCGCAGATACGAGGTGTCCCAGCCTGAGACAAGGCGCTGAGAGAAGAAAGTCAGAGAAGGCTTCTAGGAAGAGGTGCTAAGTGGAAACTGCAGGGATGATAAATAAACATTCAGGAAAAGACCTCAGGAAAAATGAATCAAATATGTCAGGGTCTATGAGAATGAAAAAAAGAAAAATGAGTAAAAAAATTTAGTGTGAGCTGGGCGTGGTGGTGCACGCTTGTAATCCCTGCGCTTGGGAGGTGGAGACAGGAGGATTGCGCAGGTTCGAAGCCAGCCTCGCTGGTTTAAGAAACCCTGTTTCCAAATAAAAATATAAAAATAGGTCTGGGAGTGTAGCCCAGAAGTAGAAGGGTTTCCAGGAAC
This sequence comes from Muscardinus avellanarius, assembly GCF_963383645.1. Classification (NCBI taxonomy): domain Eukaryota; kingdom Metazoa; phylum Chordata; class Mammalia; order Rodentia; family Gliridae; genus Muscardinus; species Muscardinus avellanarius. The sequence goes on along the minus strand of NC_137790.1, from coordinate 92,307,444 downwards.
CCCAGCACCACCACCAAAAAAAAAAAAAAAAAAATTAGTGTGGCTGAACTGTCAAAATCAAGGTGAGTCAGAAAGATTAGGTTGGAAGCCTAGCGTGGTGGCACACACTTGTAATCCCAGCATTTGGGAGGCTGAGACAGGAGGATCGCAGTTCGCGGACAGCCTCCGCTACTTAAGTGAGGACCTCTGCAACTCAGTGAGACCCTATTTCAAAATAAAGAATAAAATTAGGGCTGGGGGTGTAGCTCGGAGGTAGAATGTCCCTGGGTTCCATCTCAGTACCACAAAAAAGAAAGAAAAAGAAAGAAAGGAAGAAAGAAAGAAAGAGAGGAAAGAAGGAAGGAAGGAAAGAAAGAAAGAAAGAAGATGATAGATAGATAGATAGATAGATAGATAGATAGATAGATAGATAGATAGATTCGGTTGGAGAAGCCAATAAGAGCCAGGTTATCCAGAGCCAAGTCCTATACGCACAATGGGGAACCAATGAAGAGTTGGAAGAGGCTTCGGAAAATTTAAATATAAGAACCTGGCTGCAGTGCAGGTGATAGAGGTAAACAGGACAAGAGGCAGAGGGCTTGACAAGAGACTGGGACCTATTCGTGTAGGCAAGAGATGATGGTTATATGGACCAGAACTTTAGCAGTGGGGATAGAGAGAAATGGATGGACTAGAGAGAGGTTTAGGAAAAAAAAAATGCAGAGTTCAGTAATAGATTGAGAGGGGCAGCAGAGCTAAGAATTGTGTTCAAATTTCTGATTTGGTCATATTTTTACTCATTGGATCAGGGAAGAAAGAAGTGGTCTGGGGAGAATAGCTCAGATTTAGGCAGGTAATATTCAGGCATACTTTGGATAAAGTACTAGCAACTTACAATGGGTAGGGACACCTACAGGAGTAAAACTTAGATAATAAAACCAGATTGAGGTAAAATTCTTAGGAAGGTCGTCATATAACAGAGAACCGAGGAAGAAGAGGCCAAAGGCCTGTGGAAAGCTCTAGAGAATGCCAGCCTTTATGAGACAGAGAAGGAAAGCATGCAGAGGAGATGAGTAGCCAAATAGATAAGGAGATGATCCGAACAGTGCCAAAAAAGTGAAAAGACAAAAATATTTCAAAAAGGAAGAAACATGCCTGTAATCCCAATACTTGGGAGGCTGAGACAGAAATATTACAGGTTCAAGGACAGTCTCAGCAATCTAGGAAGACTCTCAGCAACCTAGAAAGTCCCTGTTACAAAACAAGAAATAAAAAAGAGCTAGGGTTTTAGCTTGGAAGTAGAATGCCTCTGGGTTCAATCCCCAGTACCTCATAAAAAAAGGAAGAAAAATTTAACAGTTTCAAAAACAACATGATTGCTGGTTACCTTGATGAGTGCGTTCTCAGTGAGAGGAAGAAACCAGAGTGCAAGCAGTAACGAGCAAGTGAGAGATCGGGAACGTTGCACTCTTACTTCTTACCTAAATAAATTATCTGTGTTAATTTTCAACCAAAAAGCACTGTAGGGAGGGGAAGGATTGTTCCTTGTGTTACCTGTCTAAGCAATTTGTCATGTCACATTTCATATATGTATATCATATTTCTGACCTTAATTAACCTCCACAGTCTAGAGCAATCTGTCTAAGGTAAGACGCTAAGCCTTTATTTGGTGATTCTTTTGTCAACAAGGTGAAAGTAGAGAAATGCGGAGATTGGTAGGAGTATCTGTTCTTGGAACTCCCAAAGTAGGAATGAAGAGTAGATATTCTCCAGTACCCAGTCTTTCCCTACTGAAGTGGAATTTCTCCAGGAGACAAATTATCAGGATGATCTTTTTCTCCTAGCATTTTTCTCTTTTCACACCTCCCCCCAATTTTTATTTCTTCTTTTGTTTGTGGTGCTGAGAATTTAGCGCAGGGCCTCATTCATGCTAGGCAAATGATGTATCATTGAGCTACACCCCAGCCCTCTTTTCTCTTTTTGTACTTTCTTTTTATTTTTTATTTGTAAAATCTTCTGTTCATTTGTAAATTATTTGTAAAATACAAAGTCTTTGAAAGTTTATAATCAGCATCTCAACTAAAAGTTAGGTGTAATTAGAGTGAATTGAAGATGGACTAGAGACAGGGAGAAAAGAGGGAAGACAGATGCAAATGGCTACAAACCATGACTTTTACCACAGAATTTTACTCAGTTATCTACCAGCCTTACTGCTATGCCAGTCATACCTATTGAAAGTCACATGACAGCCACTGGTGTCACATTCTCAATTACCCCCAATTGTTATCCTCTGGAAAGCATAGGAGGAGAAAGGGTTGAAGTGCTGAATGGACACATCACAAGGGGACTTCCTAAGACACACTAAGGAAAGATCTAGAAAAAAAAAGTTTAAGCGGTGCTGATCATTCATTTAAAAACTAGGATTTATCCAGAAGTTTACATAAAGCCTGATTAAGTGGATAAACGGATGGTGGATGAAAAGGAGGAAGGAAAGTAAAAGAGGAAGCCCCCAGAAGAGCCCCTGCAGATGTTACTATTGTCAGTGATCTCGTTTTAATATTGGAATGTGTTATATACCAATTCACTACATTTATGGTGGGAAACACTTAAGTTTAGGATAAGACATGTGACACGTGATCTTAACCAACTCACTTTCATTTTCTGAGCCACATCTCATCTGTCAAGTGGTATTATAAAAGATCATCACATCACATATGCTTGTAAATGTTAAAGCATATGAAATCTTTGTGGAGAAGATCATGTATGTCAAGTACGATGCACTACCCATACATTAATTATTGTTCTACATCTGAAGACTCTTTGTCTTACTAGAAGGATTGCCTGGATATAACCCTTTATGAGCAAGGGTGAGAATTTTAATACTCTAATGGCCTTAGGGCTCAAGGCCTGGAGAGCTTATTAGTGCTCATTAGTACTCATGTAATAAGTCCTCTCTAACTCCTCTGAGTGCTTTGTATATTATAATACTCTGCTCATACTGTTTTCAGTTATTTCTCCCCATACTTTACTCAAAATTGCCCACATTTTCTCTTTTGGGTTCTTTCTCCAGACTTAGCTCTTGCGTTTTATAAAATAAATAATCGTACTCACTCCTACCCACCGGCATGCTGCTAATCACTGCTAATACTTGAGCGTAGTTGTGTGCTTCCACTCACTCTCAGAGCACGATGGCAAACCTACTTCGAGGGCTAATTAGGACCAACTTGAGCATGCGTCGGCAGCCCTTCAACTGCTCCCTTTGAAATAGTTCCAGTCAGTCCTTTTAAATAAACTTCAGAAAAAGAACTCAAATTAATTTGCTCCTCAGTGTCCTATGGTTCAGACATTGGATTTCTTTTCCCCCTAGTGACTTCTGGTTGGCAATCAAAGTGCTGTTTTTCTACATTATGATTTTAATTCAACTTCCTGGGAGTAGAAGGGTTCAATCATTGGCTCGAAATCTGTAATTACATTTTTTGTCTTTTACATTTTCGGCTTCCTTCCCCAAAATATATTTCTGTTTTCATCAGAGGGGGCCACCTGTTACCCTTAGGTTGCCTTTCGAGAGTGTTATTTCTTAGGAAGAACCTTACTGGAAAGTGTAAGACAGAAGCACTTCTGTGGGGATTAGACATTCAGACAAAAAGGAACCTTATGGAACTGCCGTGTGTACACTACCCACACATTCACACAAACTGACAGTCTCATTTACTCTGTCAACATGGATGTCACCTTTTTAAGTAAACAAATGCTTTTGATAATCTCGCTAATAGACGTCTATTAGATATCCAAATTCTGAATCTATTTAGCAAACTTTAGTAGTAATTCAGTTATATTACTTTCATGTACATCTTCTAGCACTCTTTATTTTGTCAATACCTACCTTAACTTTGAGTTGTAATGTTAATTGGAACATCTAAAACAAGTTGAATTCTCATAAAGTCATGTTTAAATAGTGGCATTAAGATAGAATTTGCATTTACTGCAGTTGCATTTGTTAACACACATTTATAGTGTTGACAGCTTTTAAAAATAAAACACTAGAAAGGCATAAAGGCAAGAGTATGCCGTCTGGTAAAATCCTGGGAGTATTTCATGCATGTTTGGGGGCAGCCTGTGGTATCTCAATTGATTGTAAAACGTATTTAATGCTAAATTTGATGGCATCATTACAGCGCCTTGTGTTCTTACATGCATATTTTCGGACCTTCTCCTCCTCCACCTGGGCTAGCCACCACTTAGCTCAGCAGGAAGCTGAGTTTTTATGCTTATCTAGTAGGCTGGGGGAGAGCGAGTGGTGTTGATTTCGCTGTATGTGGCCAATTATCTTGACCTTTATGATAGATCAAGCCGTGGAGGGACCAGGAAGCCAAGTCTCCCTCTCATTTACATCTCCTTCTCAGGAGCATAGCACATTGAGATCGTATCAGTTTGTGGTCTTATATTTCACTCCCCAGCAATGCACATCTTGAGACACTGTGATTAGCATCCCTAATTCCTAAAAATTGACTTGCCTTGTTATAACAAGAGAGTGGTCGCCTAAAATACTTCACCTACTGTTCGAAAGGGTATTATTTTAGTGCCCTGGGGATAGGAAAAGTTTTCAACCCACCAGTGCAGGGATTAGTTTTATATTTAAGTATTTAAAGTGTTTCAGATAACTTAGCTGAGAATTATCCAAGTTCAGCAGCTTCCCAAGAATCTTTACTGATTTATTCCCAGTCTTATCTGACAATAATCTATTAAAAATACATATGCTCTTTATATATTTGGACATCAAATTTACCTCCTTCTTATGTTGGGGAAATTAAGGGGCCTTCTCCATCAACCAAATGCAGAATATTATTTCATTTGGACAAGTAATTTTTCTTTGAATAGGATTTCTGGCTGAATCACCTAGATTTAATCATATGTCTATTGAATAGCATGTACACTTTTCCTTGTTTTTCATATCCCTGCCCACTAAGCAGATAAAGGCATGTCTCCTTGTATTAATTGGGCATTCATTATTGCCTATGATAATCTTAGAGAGACATAATTTTATGATTTACTTCGATTCAGGTTAAGATTTTAACTCCAAGAGATTAAAAGAGCATCATCTCTTCAAACAATCTCTATTCACTGGCTTCCTGACTAACTTGACCAGCCAGACCAGTGTATACGCTTAGATACTGTCTAAATCACAAAGCTGGTGTGAATAGGTGTTTGTTTTATCATTGAATTAACTATTCCACTCTTTTAGCAGAGTTAATTAAAGTAACTGGACCTTCCAGCGGTACTTTGGAAATGTTGTATTTTCTGTTTGATTTATGACATGTACAACGAAGCCGTATGTCCAGGACATCTGAAGAAAATGCATTCTCATTTTCCTACATGGTTCTTCACCTGGCCAGGGAAGGGTGCCGTTATGATCCTCCCAGCAAACAGCACTGGGGAGAGTAGAGAGCAGAGGGCTTCCATCCTCCTCGCTGTGACTCTCCCCCCAAATCCTATGTTTCAGAGGAAAAAGCTTAGTCGTAGGAAAAACAGTTCCACCGATGAGTCAAACACTTAGTCAGATCGCTCTTTTGCTTTCGTGACACTCTGTAATGTGCTCCTGTTGATAGTTCTTCACAGAGCACCTGCCCGGATGTTCAACCGAAGCCAACAAAGTTATTTTGCCAGTTATTATTTGAATGCCAGTCTACTGTCCTGTTTATACCTGCAACTCATCTCCACTTCCTGTGAAATAGAGCTTTTAGACAACACAGTTGTGAAGCCAGATGCCATGCGCTTAGCATGTTCAAGTCATAGTCTTTCTTCATGGACTTGTGATGGGTACATGTTAGAGAAAAGCAACAAACTAGATACTTAGGTACTTAGAGAAGCCGTTACTGTAGGTGCATTACTTGAGGGTTAATTTAAAAAGAGAGCTTTTAATAAGACCCTGGACTATTAACAAAGACCATAGCAGTGAAGCCTGAGGCTCTGGTAGCTCAGTGCATAAAGCAGTAGTTATAAAAATGACATAGACTAGAACTTCTCAGCATTAAGACTACTGACTTCTTAGACTGAGTAACGCCTCATTGTGCGGCATCCATAGCCTCCACCCAATAGATGGCAGTAGTCTACTCTCTACCAGTCGTGACAACTAAAAATGTCTCCTGATACTGCCAAATGCCTTCTGAGGAGCCAATCCCTCTTGCTCAAGAAGCACTAGTTTAGAGATTTTCACTATTAAGAACACTTTGATCTTATCAACAAAACTGGGGATTTTTTTTTTCTTTTTTGTAGTACTGGGGATGGAGCCCAGGGGCATTGTATGTACCTCCGAGGTATAACCCAGCCCTATTTTTTATTCTTTATTTTGAAGCAGGGTCTCACTAAGTTGTGGAGGGCCTCACTAAGTAGCTGAGCTTGTCCATGAACTGGGATCCTCCTGTCTCAGCCTCACAAATGCTGGGATTACAAGAGTGCGCCACCACACCTGGCTTCTGGGATTTATTTTTTTTTGGTGGGTGTATGTGTGTGTGACACTGGAGATGAATGGAACCCAGGGGCATTCTCCAAGCTGCACCCCCACCCCTATGTTTTAATTTTTTAATTTTTTTGAAACTGGGTCTCACTTAGTTGCAGAGGGCCTGGCTAGGTAGCTGAGGCTATCCTTGAACTGCGATCCTCCGGTCTTTACCTCCCGAATGCTGGGATTACAAGCATGCTTCACCTCACCGGGCTTCTGAGAATTTTTTAAAACCCTATTTTACAAAAGAGAGTGCCAAGGCTTAGTAAATTGGAGTGACTGGAGTTCAGCTCCTGCAGGAGCTGTGAAGCCAGACCAATGCTCTTTACATTCATTGCACCACCAAGAAACAGATACCGAATCTTTCTGAAACAGACTGTATATACTCCCTTCACTGCCACTTTGGCTGTGATTTGGGTTTTCTGGACTTCATGTAAATTGAATTGATCCAACCTGATTCCTAGCCTCCCAGAGGCACTTAATGTTTAGCAGTCCAGTAAGATATCAGTGTGTCCTTTGGTTTTTAGTCCTGAAAACTCCAACATTTGAAGTATTGACATCAGTAAATCAGGTTACTAGTGAGGATTGCAGAAATTTTCCAAGAAAGCACTGTGAATTTCAGTAAAGGGAAGGCATATTTTTACTTAAACAAGGCTGAGGATCTACATTTCTCTTCAACTTAAACTTTAATACTTGAAGGGCACATTAAAAATTCACACTCGCCAGGCGTGATGGCTCACGCTTGTAATCTCTGCGCTTGGGAGGCAGAGACAGGAGGATCGTGCAGGTTCAAAGCCAGCCGTGCTGGCTTAAGAGACCCTGTTTCCAAATAAAAAAGTATAAAAATAGATCTGGGAGTGTAGCATGATGGTAAAAGGGTTTCCAGGAACCCCAGTACCACCAAAAAAAAAAAAAAAAATCACACTCAAAGGTTGGCTAACTAGAAAGTTGAGCTGGTTTTGTTGTTGTTGTTGTTGTTTGTTTTGTTTTGTTTTGTTTTGTTTGTGGTACTGATCGTGGAACCCATGGGCTTTCTACCCTCAGGCTACACTTCCAGACCTATTTTTTTTTTACATTTTATTTGGAAATGGTCTCACTAAGTTGCTGAGAGCCTCACTAAATAGCTGAGGCTGGCTTTGAACCTGAGCAATCCTCCTGTCTTAGCCTCCCAAGCACTGGGATTACAGGCGTGCGCCACCTAGTGAAAGTTGATCTGTTTTTGAGGTCAAAGTTTCTGATCAATTATGAAGACAAACTCTTGAAAAAGTATTTCCAATGCAAATTTAAAAATACTTTTCATAACTCACTTTAAATTCATCTGTGTTAGCACATGAATCCACATCCCATGACCACTAAGTACTAAAGCTAGTATTTAAATATTTATGCTTCTCCAAAATAAAACTTTTGTTTTATTACCAGAAATAAAATGAGGCATCTCTGTTGGATATGCCACAAGACAAAATATGCTTTGAAATAAATAGGCATTAGCCTCTAAGGCTCATTTAGATTGTAATGAACATTTAGGTTCTAAGGAGCATTTCTGTTAGAATCTACTTTTAGGCCTACAGTAGCAGCTAACCAAGCCTATGGTGTCTTAGAATTGTGCTCTACTTACCAAGCATTACAACAGGGAGACAGAGGAAACTGTTCAAATACTCATTTGCAATGTTTCTTTTAAAAAAAGGAAGGTGGACAACATGAATCTATTGATCTTGCTAAGGAAGCATATAGCTTCTGATTTTAAATGCTAATCACATTTTTAAAAACTTTAATAGTAATAGCAGTTTGGTTAAAAGCTAAACATATAACTGATGTATGACACAGCAATTCTATTCCTAGTTATGTGCCTCCAATAATGAAATACAGGACTTAAACAGATAACTGTATGCAACGATTATAGTAGCAATATTCATAAAATTTAATAATGTACAACCCAAGATTCCACCAACAGATAAATAGGTAAATAAAATGTGGTATATACATACAATGGAATTGTTATTTAGCCAAACAAAGGAATGAAGTTCTAAGACATCCTCCAACATGGATAAATCTTGAAAGCATTATGCTCAGTTAAAAAAGTCATACACAAAAAGGAGGAATATTTGTAATTCCACTCATGTGAAATACGTAGGCAAATGCAAAAGGGATAGGAAGTAAATTAGAGCTTAATCAGAATGAGGGAAGGGGAGAACAAGAAACTATTGCTTTAGTAGGTTCAGAGTTTCTTTTGGGGTGATGAAAAAGTTTTGGAAATGGTGATGATCATTCAATATTATAAATGTAACTAATGCCAATGAAATGTACATTTTAAAGTGGTGAATATAATGCTAAGCTGGGGAGGTGATGGATGTGATTACTATTTACCATACAATGTGTACATAGATCAAAACATCACATTTATTTCATAAATACATCATTATTACTTTCGATTAAAAATAAGCTAATAAAATGACTTGAAAATGGCGAAGATGGCATATTCTATACTATATATATTTACAAGAGAAAAGGAAAATATTTTAACTTATGTAACAGATAAAGAACTAAAAATCCCTAATACATAAATCATTGAAGAAAAATCTTTATGCCTCAACAGATTTCAGACAAATAATTTACAGAAGAAATATTAATGGCCAATAAATATATAAAAATAACAATATGTCATCCTCATTTATGATAAAATAAAAATAAGATGTCACTATTGTTCCCTAGTTTTAAAAAAGGATATCAAGCACTGTGCAAACAGACCAGAAATTGGCCATCTTTTTAAAATAGCATTGCAAATGTTGATAATATATATCAAAATTTTTATTAACATTCCTATTTTCTTGGTTCAAAAATCTGTTACCAGTGAACCTGAGTTATCTGATATACATACAAAAAATAACATGTTCCAGGATATTCATTACACAACATAGATGTCCAGCAATAGAAAAGAAATTATTTCCCATGGAGCACCTCAGATTTTGAATGAGTACTGTACCATCATTTAAAATGAGATTGATGAAAATATCTAATGGAAAAATATTCATACTATGCTGCTAAATAAGAAAACTTTATATAGCTTATCTAAATTGGTTTTAAACAAATACATATAGTAGTAGCAAAGTATTTGGTAAAAAGGAATGCACCAAAAAGTTAATGATTCTCTTAGAGATCTGAGATTATACATGTTCTTTACATTGTTATTGTTTGGATAAGTGTCCCACGTCTCAAAAGCTCATGTGTTCAAGGCTTGGTGTTCATCTCCTGGTGCTATTGGGAAGTAATGGAACTTTTTTTTTTTTTTTTTTGGTACTAGGGATGGAACCCAGGGGCATTCTACCTCCGAGCTACACTCCCAGCCCTATTTTTTATTCTTTATTTTGCAACAGGGTCTCAATTTTTTTTTTTTTTTTTTTTTTTGGTGGTACTGGGGGTGGAACCCAGGGTCTTTTCTACCTCCGGGCTATACTCCCTGACCTTTTTTTTAATACTTTATTTAGAAACAGGGTCTCACTAAGTTGCTGAGGGCCTCACTAAGTAGCTGAGGCTGGCTTCGAACCCGTGTGATCCTCCTGTCTCAGCCTCCCAAGCTCAGGGATTACAAGCGTGCGCCACCACGCCTGAAGATAGCGAAACTTTAAAGAGGTGGAGCTTATTGGGAAGTCTTCTAGTCGCTGGAGCTGTGCCTTTCCTGGCCCTGTCTCTCAGTGAGAGAGCAGGATGTGAGCTGCTGTTTGCTCTCCGCCATGATATGTTTATTCACCACAGGCCCAAAAGCATTGGAACAACTGACTGGGGACTAAAACCTCCAAAACTCTGAGCCCAAATCAACTTTTCTCTCCAGATGTTGATTATCTCAAGTATTTCTTTTTTGGGGAGGAGGTACTGGGGATAGAGCCATGGGACATTCTACCTCAGATCTACACCCCCAGCCCTATTTTTTATTTTGAAACAGGGTCCCACTGAGTTGCAAAGGGCCTCACTAAATAGTAGCTAAGGCTGTCTGAGAAACTGCAATCCTCCTGTCTCAGCCTCCTAAATGCTGGAATTACAAACATGCACCACCATACCCGGCTATCTCAAGTATTTCTCACTGTAACAGAAAGCTGGTAACAGTAAAACCATACATAAAACCATATAGTAAAACCACAAATAAAAGTTGATGTGCTAAGAAAAGCCTAATATTGCCAAGGCCATGTTCAGGGGAGGCTGTGTCCTCATGAGAAATACTGAGCATAATATAAAAGTGAGAGTCTGAGCAGGCCCTGTATTCCCACCACATAGGCCATAGGACACGCTGGCCTCTCTCTGGACGGGAAGGGATTGGACTGCACTGGTCACCAAAATATGCAGATTACAAAGAGGCTGGGAAGCCTGTGTTACATATAAGTGGTTGCATACTCATCTGGGCTCAGTCTAAAGAAGATTCTACTGGCCACATCAGTAAAAGTCATGTGCCTATTATTATCCATTAGCCAGATTCAAGGAGAGTATTGAACCTTGTCTTTTAAAACTTACATGTCACCTTTCAGATCTATGCTTAAAGCATGCATAAATTAACAATACAGGATTTTCTATTTAAATAGTCATTATGTTTAAAAATGAAAAATAACGTATTTTAATTCATAAATCTGTAAACTTATTTCAGTGAAAACCCTTATATAAATATGCAAAAGTTAAATCACATTTAAGACTGTGTGTGCGTGTATATTTATATGAACCCAGGGGCATTATAACTTTAAGCTGAACCCAACCATGTTTGATTTTTTATTTCGAAGCAAGATTTCACTAAGTGACCACACGATGGCTGCAAACCCACAATCCTCCTGTCTCAGTCTTCCGAGTATTGGGATTACAGGTGTGTACTAGTGTACCCAGGTCATTTAAGTATACATTTAATAAATGCAATCCTTACATTTATGGGGAATTCGTTTTAGGAGGACCTCCCACAGACACCCAAATCTGCAGATGCTCAAGGCCCTTATATAAAATGATGTAATATTTGCATATAACCTACATACATTCTCCTGTATTCTTTAATTCATTTTAATTACTTATAATATCTTTTTGTAATGCTGGGGATTGAGCCCTACATCATTACCTCCAAGCTACACTCCCAGCCCTATATTTCATTCTTTATTTTGAAACAGGGTCTCACTAAGTTGCGGAGAGTCTCACGAAACAGCTGAGGCTGGCTGCAAGCCTGTGATCCTCTAGTCTCAGCTTCCCAAGTACTGGAGTTACAAACCTGTGCCATCACGCCTGGCTACTTATAATATCTAATGCAATGAATATGTTTTGTAAATATTTTATACTGCATTGTGTAGAGAATGAAAAAGAAAAATGTCTATACATGTTTAATATAGATGTAACCATCAGAGGCCTAACTCCATAGTACCAGAATGACACAGAAGGCAAAACTGCTCAAGGAGCATAGGAGAAACTGAGGTTTTGTGAAATGGTGGAAGCTACAGCAGGGCATGCCCACTCAGCACTTCATTCATATGGATTCAGCAGAGTTCTCTGGGTGTGGCAAATTCAAGTTTTTCTTTTGAGGACTTTTCTAGAATTTTTAGAAAATATTTTTGGTCTGTGGCTGGTTGAATGTAGGATATGGTACCACAGACATGGAGTCCTTATACCTGTAGTTTCAAAATTGTGGCTTTCACAAAAAAATGATAATAAATAGAATATACTACAGAATTGCAAACATCTTATGATAAGGGTATATTTCTTGCCTTTATATATCTTCTTTTTCTAATTATAAAATATAACATGTCTGGAGCCAGGCGTGGTGGCGCACCCTTATAATCCCTGCGCTTGGGAGGCGGAGACAGGAGGATCGCGCAGATTCGAAGCCAGCCGCGCTGGCGTAAGAGACCCTGTTTCAAAAATATAAAATAGGTCTGGGAGTGTAGCCCGGAGGTAGAAGGGCTTCCAGGAACCCAAGTACCACCAAAATAATAATAATAATAATAATAATAATAATAATAATAATAATAAAATAAATAAAATATAACATGTCTGCTTTAAACAATGTAGAAAATAGAGAAAAACACAACCTAACAAACAAAAATGCTTGACATTCTCTTTACCCAGAAATGCTGCTGTAAATACTGCAGAACATGTCCTTCTGTCCTTTCAGACCTTTTTGTTTTCATTTGCTCTATGCTTTTAAAAAGTGGTATCTAGCCAAAGTAATGGTTTTTAATTTGCATTTTAAAATTTAATACGTTTTGAAAATATTTGTGGCCCTAAATATTCTCTACAATGTGATCTTTAATGGGACATGATTTTCTTCATTTGGGTGTATGACACTATATTAGTCTCCTTATTATTAGACCTTTAGTTTGTTCCCAGTTCCCACTATTGTGAACAGGATTGTCAGAGATGTCTCTGTATCTTTGCACATCTGTGATTTCTTCTTATGAAAATTCCTAGGAGTAGAATTACTGTATTAAAAGCACGAATTATTAAGGCTTTTAATTCACAGTGCAACATTATTCTCAAAAATACTACTAACAACTTCTGTTCCCACTAGAAATAAAAGAGTTCTCAATCCCCAGGACCCTCACCATCACCATGACCCTTAAGGAAAAAAAAGGAAAAGCCTCACTAGAAGGTGGAAAATTGCATGTGATTATTGTATAAATATGTATTTTGCTGGTTACTACTGAAGATGAACTTTTTCATATGATTATTGGTAACTTCAAATTATCCTTCTAGAAATTTCTTAATTTTGTCCTTTGTTCGTTTTCTTTTTTCCACATTAATCTTTTGCTCATGGATTTATAACAATGTGTCTTCTATTAAGAATAGTGCATGGAGGCCCTTTTTTTATGCTTTGTATCTTCTGAAGAACTGAGTAAAGTGACAGGCAGATAGTAGTATTTCTTCACAGGAGAGCTTTATATTTTGCTGGTGATGAAGTCAATTTTATGTATTCCTTCATTTAAAATAATGTGCAAATTACATTATTTCTTTTTACTACCTTTCACTTCAAAGCACTGGATGTGATCATTTCAATATTTCAGAGGATAAAAATAGCTTAAGTCTCAAGGAATAAATTTAAAGGAATTGGTGCTATTTTTAAAAAGGGGGGGGGTTGGGAGGAGTTACAAAAGTTTTCAAAATTATACAAGGCAGAATAGCTAATATCTGAAAAGGTCAGGTTGAAAAGAGAAAAAATTAAACTTAAAAAAATGTGACTTAGGAAAGTTTACATTTGAAGAATATAAATTATTTAAGCAGCATGTTGTGTTCTTCCAGGTGATTATAATCCATCCTTTTCTAGAAAAAAAAAAATTTTTGACAAGGGCAACAAGTTAGGAGTGGAGATCGAGTCTTGTATTTTTGTGTCACTGGTGGCTGGATACACCTGAGCCCCGTGGGGATGAGGAAAGAAGAGGAACCCCAGCCCAGGCCTCAGGCTCAGCCAGGGCCTCCGGTGGGCTAATGTGGCCAGTCACAGAGGTATCGCAACAAGCCAGGGAGAAGATAAAGTGTCCTGACACATACCGTGCACTTGGAGAGCACAGCAAACTGCCAATTTATAAATATGTATTCATAGGAAAATCAGCATTTATTGTGTATGTGTTTGTAGCAGTAATGTGTTAGGCATAATCATTTTACTTCTTTCTTTAAATTTTTTTCTTTTTCTTTTCTTTTTCTTTTTCTTTTTCTTTTTTTTCTTTTTTTTTTTTTTTTTTTTTGGTGGTATTGGGGTTCCTGGAAACCCTTCTACCTCTGGCCTATACTCCCAGACCTATTTTTTATACTTTTTTATTTTTGAAAACAGGGTCTCTTAAGCCAGTGCGGCTGGCTTCGAACCTGCGCGATCCTCCTGTCTCCGCCTCCCAAGCATGGGGATTACAAGCGTGCGCCACCACACCCGGCAGGCAAAAGTTTGGTGACTCTGATTTAAAGCTTTTTTTTTTCCCCCCTGGTACTGGAGATGGAACCCAGGGGTATTACCTCTGAACTACATCCCCAGCCCTATTTTTTTATTCTTTATTTTGAAACAGGGTCTCACTGAGTTGCAAAGGACCTCACTAAGTAGTAGCTGAGTCTGTCCTCGAACCGCGATCCTCCTGTCTCAGCCTCCCAAATTCTGGGATTACAAGGATGTGCCACCACACCCGGATAAAGCATTTTTAACAATCCAGGAGACTCAAAACATGAAAGGGCCTAGAATGTGACCAACCTCCCACAGGCATTTATCAGGGACTAACAAATTGGAAATGCTGAAAATCCCCTTATGAGGTTTGTTGGTTTGCAGATTACTTACCTGGATATGTAATTGAGCAATACAGTATCTGCCCTGCTAGTTGTAATTATGGGGCCTCCCAGGGGATCATATTAATACCAAAATTACTTAGCTTTTTATTAACCAATTATGAACTTCTTCAATTAGGAGATGCAAGTAGTTTGTAGCAGTGGAAAATTCACAAGGGCTTTAAAATTTCTTATTAAATCTTCTTAAGGATTTTCCAAAAATGCAACTAATAATAGAGTTCTCTGACATGATAAGGAAGCAAAGTATACCATGGATAATTCTAAAAGAAAATTACATGTAACTTAAGTCCAAAGGGAGTAATCATTAGAATAGAGATACTGAGATAGAGTGAATTAAATCCTCGGGGCATCTTGTAGTTATTTTGGAAAAATTTGTACTTGCTTTAATCATTTGGATTGTATGAGATGGGAACACACGGGTGATTAGGTATTCGGTAGATATATAATTTGACTCTGAGTGTCAACAGGATTACAACTCTAGGTAATAATATTGCCCATTACGGATGATGCCTGCATAATTAACAAAGTGGAAAAATCTTACAAGTTATGACTTGGACCTCATCAATATATTTATGTTAATAAACTCTTATAAAAGGGAACATAACTGATTTGTCTTTGGTAGTTTAATTTTCTTTTTTTTTCAATTCTGTAATTCTTTCCACTGCAAATAGACTAAGATATAGAATTTTTAAATTGGTATTTTTGCTTGCCTGCTTATTTGCTTAGAAAGATTAGTCTTTCCTTTTGTTTGAAATCAGTGTAACAGGGAAGATGTTGTGTTGGTCAAGTGGTTGAGACAGACTTATTAAGTTCACAGTATAACTGCACATTGATTAGAAGACCATGCTAGGTACATAAATGGTAGAGCCTGGTGCTGGGGAGAAAGGCAAAAACACACCCACATGTAATAGGTACACTTTGAACCAAATAAGTGTGAGATTCATGAGAGAACCAGATGTCCTGGGTGTGTCATTTTCCTCTTGTATGGCCTATACTGACCAGTGGCTAAATTCAACTTTCAATCTTCACTGGAAAACAAAAGTTCAAAGCTGGGTTTTGAAGTTAATTAAAATAAGGGGAGCCGGGTATGACACACGCTTGTAATCTCAGCAATCGGGAGACTAAGACCAGAGGACTGCTGTTTGCAGACAGCCTCAGCTGCTTAGTGAGGCCCTCTGCAACTGAGTCCTTGTTTCAAATCAAAGAATAAAAAAATAGGGCAGAAGGTGTAGCTCAGAGGTCGAATACCCCTGGGTTCCATCCCCAGACCAGCAACAAACAAACAAATAAATAAAGTAAATAAGGGAAGACCATGCAGATGACAAAAAAACTTTTTCTCATATGAATTTCCAAGACCTAAAACCTTATCAAAAAAGAAAAAAAACAGTGATAAATATTGTAAAGGATGGGACTACCATAAAATAAGTCAGCATTTTAAAATATTTGCTATTTATTGTACAGATGTTGTCATTTGCAGCAAAATAAAAAATGACTTGTTCTTTAGGCCCTAGAAAGCTGATGAAAGTGGGAAGACATTATTATACATTGGAAAATGAACACCAGGAGTGGAGTAACTGCACATAGTTACCTACTTCAGTATCAGAAAATAAGTGCCTTTGAGGCAACAATATCTGTCTGTCTATGTGTGTGTGTGAGCACACATGTATGAAACAGGATCTGACCCATCACTTGCATAACTCAGCCTAGTACCTCATCCAGGCCCCGAGCAACATATTTCGGGCCCAATAATCTCTGACAGCCTTTGCTGTCTCCTCTAGCAAGAGGGTTGGGATGGGTGGCCCAAGCTGGGCTGGAGATCGATTGCCCAGAGCTGTGGGGTGCTGTCCACCCAGGTAAATACTAGAAGCAGGATCCTAATAGAATGTAAGTGAGAATCAGAGCAATCTGCCCATGTTGGATCATTTTTTCAAATGAAACTGAAAGTAAGAAGGCAGCCAAAGTGTAACGTTAAATAGACAAAGATAAAGCTGCTGCTAAATGAAGAGATGGGGAGAGAACCTTGCAATAACTCTGGAGTCGTCTGTGAACATCTGCACAGGATTTTTTAATTCAGTTTTCACAGCTGCTCTGAGAGCTCCAGAAGCTTTAGTGGTCAGAAGCAAGATATACATACACACACACACATATATATATACACTTCTAATTTTCTGACAATACACTCAGCCAAACATGCATTCTCCCCCCATCACTGCCAAACTTAGACTACCTTTTTTCGGTCTTGGAGCAAGTGAGCTCAAGGCACAGGCCATGTGTGCTGTGGACGAGTGCAAGAGCCTCGGTGAGAAAACCTGCTGCTGGGTTGGGAATGACTTCTTAGACATGTCTTGCACTGAGCCAGGCAGTTGCGTGTCTGAGGTTCAAAAGGGCTGCTTGGTAGAAACTGGTAGACCTAGAATGACTCAAACCCAGAAAGGCTGTTGCTGAAGGGTGGTTTGAAAGCTTGAAGGGTGACTAAAGTTAGCAGCTTCCCGAACAACCAAATCTTTCTTCTGTGCATTTCTGAAACACACCTGGCTCCAAAGCTCAGGATTTTTCTATTGAGCATGAAATCAGCTGAAATCACTATCAAGGAAATCCCACCCAGAAGTCTCTCTACATATGTTGTTAGCTCCACCGCCAGCATCTCCACCAAATCCATGGGTGCACATCACATTTTCCGACGACAGTTTGCCCAGTGAGCTAATCAATCTGCAAACAAAAGCCACTTCTGGAAATTTTCATTACTAGAAAATTCATTGCTCTTTATAATAAAAACAGAAATTTGATGCTTCAAGATTCCAATCATGCTTGTTCTATTTATACGTAGAAAACTAGATAGATAGAACAAATGAGAAGGGGAAAAGGAATAGTTTTTATACTTGCATATGTTTAATTTCTCAGGAGACTGGTATTAATAGTCTATACTTTTAGAAGAAGTAAATTAACTTTATACAATGTTTAAGGAATATTGTATATGTAGGACCAAATGAGGGGAAAGGATGGTTTTGCCAAAGGCAACTGTTATCAAGGTTCTGAAATTAATTGGATGCTTTAATTGAGGTAGATTACTAGCTAATGCTTGCTTGAATACAGTAATTCTCCTATTAAATTATCTTTGAATAATTACCTGAAATTTCTCAGCTGCAGGGACTGATGGCTATTTAATTGCACAGTGATGTTGCTATATAATTACTTAACAAGGTGTCCTGTAATAGTTTAATTCCCCTTTTACTGAAAAAAGTGGATGATAAAGTAACTACAAATACCTCTTTCATAAAAAATAAATTGCTGTAGGTTTTTTCTTCAAATATTATTTGTTATTTGAAAATAAATGAAATTATTTCTAAATTTTTAATTTGCAATTCAAGTATTGATAATTTTTAATACAGTAGCGCCTCTCTAACACATAATATACATGAGATAAGATTTCAAAGGATTGGAATTGTCATTTTTAATTTTTGCTTATCATGAACCTTCTATGTCTCATTACTAAATATCCAAGAAACTACTTCTTTCTTTTCATGCTTATTGCATATTTTATCTAAATTTTTAAGCATATAGCAATTAAATGAATAATTAAATACTTTTAATATATGCCTGCATGTCACATGACAATGGTATGACAGAAAATTTAATGAATTTTCTAAAATTATTTGACAATCTACAAAGTAGATAGTTTCCACGAAGACACCCATTTATTAGCATTTAGTATATCACCACAAACATTATTGGAATATTAACAACAAATATTGGACCTTATCAGGTGAATCTAATTGGCTCCTACAGTAGGCATAATCTGATACTAAAGTAAAAAACCAAGGACATAAATTTTGACTATTTTTATTTCTTTCTAACTTGGGGATATGAAAACTGGTAAAATAGTATGGAGAGCATAGCTGAATGGGATGTTGACTAAACATGGAAATTAGTGTCTGTGCATTGCTGGTCTCTGCTGCTAAATGTCCCAGAATCATTTAACACTGAGGTCATGACCTCAATGTCAAAAGAGAATGCTTGTTGACCTGGATAACAACAAAAATTTGTCAGTAGAAGTTAGGATTAAAAATTATTTCAATAAATTAAGAGAATGGTTATTTAGCACAATGAGGTTTGACTGATTCAAAGCAAATTCATTCACATGTAGAAGACAGATAGGAGTGTTGTTTCCAATATGGCAGAAATAATACTGGGTCGCTACACGATACCAGCTAACTATGAGGCCTCATATTAGGTCCATTTTTCTAATTAAACCACTGAAATACACAGACACGAATTGTAGAAAATAGAAGTCTCACAACATCGGTCAAGACTGAACTAGCATTATTCAGCTTCCAATTTTATTTTTAAGTCATGACTCACAGATATAAGATGTACATCGCAAGAGTTAGAAACAATGAACCCTTCTGCAAATCATATGTCCTGGTTGCGTGGTGAACAGTTTCATTCTACTTATGGCACAATTTGGGGATCAGGTGAAAATGTGGCACAGGTATCCCTTGTGATTACTGTACAGGGAATAAGAAATGCAATATAAGAAATGCAGATGTTCCATACTTCAATAAAAATTATCCTCAGAGATCATCGCTATATGGGGACTAGATACCTGAGGAGTATACCAGACAAGGATATGTACAATTTTATTAGACACGATTTTTCTTTATACCAGAAATAAAAATTTTAAAACCCCAACCCATAGAAGTAGATGAAATAAACTTGTTAGTTAATGAAAAATATAAGCCGGGCATGGTGACACATTCTTGTAATCCCAGCATTCGAGAGGCTGAGACAGGAGGATCTCGGTTCATGGACAGCCTCAGCTACTTACTTAGTGAGGCCCAAAAAGGGGCTGAGGGTGTAGCTAAGAAGTAGAATGCCCCTGTGTTCCATCCCCAGTACTGAAAGAAAGAAAGAAAGAAAGAAAGAAAGAAAGAAAGAAAGAAAGAAAGAAAGAAGAAAGGAAAATATACATTAGACACTAATCTTTGAGAGGTTTTTTTTTTCCCCCTTGGTACTAGATATGGAACCCAAGGGCATTCTACTTCTGAGCTACACTTCCAGCCCTATTTTATTTTCAAAACAGGATCTCACTAAATTGTTGGGAGCCTTGCTAAGTAGCTGAGGCCGGCCTTAAATGCATTTGAACCTGAAGTCCTCCAGTTTCAGCCTCCCAAGTACTGGGATCACAGGCATGCATCACCACACCCAGCTAATCTTTGAGATTTTTGAGATTAAAATATAAACATGGGCCAGGCATGCTAGTGCATGCTTGTAATCCCAGTACTTGGAAGGCTGAGATAGGAGAATTGCAGGTTTGCAGCCAGCCTCAGCTACTTCGTGAGGCCCTCTGCAACTTAGTGAGACCCTGTTTCAAAATAAAGAATAAAAAAAATGGGGCTGGGCATAAAGGAAAACACAATTACATCATTTACAGGGAAATGGATGGAACTGGAGGACATTATGCTAAGTGAAGTCAGTCGGTCACAAAAAATAAGAAATCAGATGCTTTCCCTAATATGTGAAAGCTAGGGAGAAATGGGTAACAGAAAGAGCTCTAGATGAAGGAGATCCTACAGAAAATAAGGCAACCGAACTGAGGGGATAGGAGGGGGAAGAGGGAAACTCTCTAAAGCACATGATGTGCTTAAACAAATCAAATTCAATCGCTAAGCTAAGCATGGAAAGGAGGGAGGGGAAGGGAATGGGGCGGGAATTGGGTAAGGGCTAATTGGGTGATGTGTGCATATATGTCTCCACCATCTTTTATCCCATTAAGATGTATGACTACAATGCACCAATAAATTTTTTAAATATACACATATACACACACATACACCCATGTATACGTGTACATGGGTATGCCTATATCACTCTAGTATTCTAACTATAATTCTTTTGGAAAGACAATAACAATTTCAGTAACATATATGTGGAGGAAGTAGGGGGCGCACAGCTGGGATGCAGAGGGAAACATACCAGGTGAAGTATTTAAATAGGAAGATACCATTTTGAACTCACTATGGTATATAATTACAATGCACCAATAAAGTTATTAAAATTTTCATTGATATTCAAACATATTTTATGATAAAAAATTAAAATAGAATTTTTAAATTCTATGGACTGAGGGATAAAAGGCAAGATCCTTTCAACAATTCAAAGTTCAACAGGAAGCAGCTGCTACATATTCCGTCCGTAACTGAATGAGTGATGGGCAAGGACGGGATGGCGGCCTGATGTGGAATAGTGAAGATGCCAGCGCAAGGGATATGGAATGGAAGACGGTTCTTGGTGAGCTCTAGAAGACGTGTACCCCAAGGTGCAATCCTTTGGCAGTTTAGCAATATTGCAACTGTGGCCACTCTTTTCAGGTCCAGGTTACTTTTATATATTTATGGTGTTGAGAAGAGAATACCAAAAGGCAATATGATTCTGATTCTAACCAGTGAATAAAGGGGACATGCGTAAAATACTGTCTCTGGGAAACATTCTCTCCAAATTGCAGACATGTGGCCAAGGCCATAATGTACCTGTCTTTGTGGCTTGTCCTCTCAAGTAATTGTTCCACTGAGATGCCAGAGGAAACCAGTCAAGGAGCAATACGACCCTCCTGCGATGGTTGGCCCATGTACACTGTGTACGTCTAGTTATTTATTTTTCTCTAATTTATTTTTATTTAAAGAGCAACAATTTTAGAAAAAGCAAATACTGAACACAGTTGGTACACACCCATAACCCCAGTTATGCAGGAGGCTGAGGTAAGAGGATTGCAAGTTCAAGATCAGCCTGGTCGCTTAAAGAGGCCCCCATCTCAAAATAAATTTTAAAAAAGCAAAGATTTTCTATAGACACACTACTTCTCTTTTCTCCATGTACCAGTTGTAGATAAAGTTCTCTGTTTTTTTTTAATTCAGGAAATAAGTCATGTACTTCATCAAGAAATGTAGTACCATTATCTTTTTATTAAAAAGTTCTTAATTTTGTTTTATTTTAAAATAAAGCAATAATGTGATTTAATCAGTGGGTGTGGTAGTCTAATACAACTCTTATGTTTGACTTCAGAATCAACTTTTTAAAAATAGATGTAGTCCTGAAATAAATGAATAGTCTGATTTATTAAGAATGGACTTCATTTTCTTGTGTGACTTTTCCTCAAATGGAAACATGTATCTCAGAAGTAATTATACAGGAAATCTTCCCTCAACTCACATATCCGCTCACCCCTAAAATAAATAAAATAAAATTTCTTCATGTGGTTCCAAAAGGAAGGAGACATCCTCTCTGTTCCTCGCCTCAGTAATGCATCTTCTGCCAAAAGACAAATGTCAAATTAAATAGACAAGACAAAATAGCAATGTCTTTATTAGAAGCTGCTTTGTCCTCCAGGGCGTGGACGTGTGTATTGCCGTGTCGCTCACTGCTCAACGCCCGAGATCGATTCCTCATTGGGATTCATGTTTCAACCATCAGTGAGGGACCACAATTAAGTCAAACTTTGATCAATCTTTCTGCCAACAGATCTGGAATCACATTTTAAGCCTGATCTGAGCTCATGTTCTTCTTTTATTCCAGCACAAAAGCTTGGAACCACAGTATCACTGAAGCATCCTTGAAATCATTTATGTTTCACTGGCGATGTGAGATATGGCAATTCTTTCATTCCACAAACTAGATGGGCTTTTTGTCCCCCACTTTCATTTAAAGAGAATTGCTTAACCTTTTGTGGCCTCATTCTCTCATCAGCAGACCTAGGGTTTTAGACTATAATGAGTAATTCCCAAACTTTATTGTGCTTAATAATAACCTAGGAGCTTGTTAAAATACATTTTCCTAGGCCCTGCCAACCTGTGATTCTGGTTCAGTGGTTCTGGGGTGGGGCTTGTGCATTTGCATGCTCCACAAGCTCTCCAGGTGATTCTGATATAGTCAGGCCACACTTCAGTGAACACGGTTTTAAGTAATCTTTGACTTTCCTTCCAAATTCTCACCTCTGCAATCAATGCATGCATCTTAGAGTTCAAAAGTCTCCCAAAGATCAGGTTGACTTCTGTGCAAATTGGTTAGGCGCTACCGATGAGATGGTATAAGAACCAGGATATTAAGCAACTGGTATTTGTTGAACATTCTTAAGTTTGGACAAGCCTTATTTCAAGCCCTTATTTTACCTCATTGCGCCTCTAACAGTCCTGGTAGTAAAGTAATACTGTGTCCATTTGAGGACTGTGGAAACTGAGCCACATAGAAGTGATGTCGTCTTGCTCGACCGTGGACAAGCCTGGGGGAATGTAGATATGCCCTGGCCTGAAAGGGGCACTAAGGATGGAGAGAACAGAAGATCTGGAAAAGCTCACAAATCGTTCAAGAACAGCAAGTGCGTGGGTTGTTTCAAGTAACGTGATGTCCTCCGGGTTCACCTATGTTACTGTATGTGACAAAATTCACCCCTTTTATTTTCTTATTTTAACATACTTTTACAGGTGCACTGTGATTATACATGATAACGAGGTTCAGGGTGATAGGAACACACAAGGACGCAGCACTTGGCTTGTTTCTTTCGGGATTCCGCCCAGCTCCCTGCGTTCCCCCTACATGTTATTGAGATCAACACTGATAATTCCACATATTATGTAGTATTACTTGAACTGCTTCCTTCACCAAATCTCCTCCCCCTGCCCCATCTGCCTCCTCTAGACTCCTTAGGACGCTCCACTGGGGTTTCTCCTCTTTTATCTGAATTCTCTTTGCTTCCCAATTTCTCTCTAGCTTCCACATATGAGAGAAAACATACAACCCTTCACAGTCTGAGGCTGGCTGATCTCACTTAGCATAATGTCCTCCAGTTCCACCCATTTTCCTGAAAATGACATAATTTTGTTCTTTATAGCTGAGTAAAATTTCACTGTGTAGATAAAATGCAGTTTCATAATTTTTTCATCTCTTGATAGACACCTAGGTTGGTTCCATAATTTGGCTATTGTAAATTGCACTGTTATAAACATGGATATGCATGCATCACTATACTATTCTGATTTCAATTAATCCACTCCTTTTTAAAGGCTGAGTGGTATTCCACTACGATTTCCTTACCCGTTCATCTGAAGACGGCTATTGTGAACACTGTTGCAATGACCATGAAAGTGCAGCTGTCTCTAAACACAATGATTCAATTCCCTAAAGCCAGACACACAAAGACAAATTTTGCATGATCCTGGTTATGCATAAAATCTAAAACAGTTGAACACAAAGAAGCAGAGAGTGGGATGATGGTGGCTAGAAGAAAGAAGAGTGGGGAAGATACGGAAAAGGATCAAAAGAACAATGTCTTAGTTCAACAGGAGATATAAGCGCTGATGGCCTACTACACAGAACAGTGACTGCAATAATATGCACTATATATTTCAAAATTGTGGAAAGACATTTCAAATGTATTTACCCCCAAACACACACACGCGCGCGCGCTTGAGGTGATGAATATTTTTAACCTGATTTTAATTATTCTGCCTTTTAAACATAGAACATTGCATGGAATCCCTTAAATATATACAGTTGTTATTTGAACTAAATTAAAAACAAAAAGAAAGAAGTGCTCCTGTGCCTGAGGCCTGTGTCACTTTGGAGAGAATGTGGGATGGGAAGAGGAAGGACAGAGAGAGCTGAGACATCAGGGTGGAAAAGTAGCTTCCGGTCTAGTTTTGGGAGATATTTGATGTTGAGGAGTTTGGGCTTTTTAAATTTTCTACTTTTTTTCTTTTTCTTTTTAAAACTATGGCAATGATGCCAGCTATATTTGTAATTAAGCTTTCATTTCCAAACTAATTCTATTTCTAGAGTTTTAAATTCTTAAGTAGAAATAGGCTTTTGAAGACATGTAGGAGACAATCACTGCAGAATTATTTATAATCCTAACGTTCTTTTTTCCTGTTTTTTAATGTACTTTCATTAGTGCATTATAGTCTCACATCGTAATGTTGTTGACACTGACGTACGTGCACACAGCACTTGGTGCCCCCAACATTTCTTTAACAACATAATGTTAACAACAGGAGGTTCTTGCAATGAATCTTTGCCTATGCAAATAATGGAGCATCATTCAGCCATTAAATTTTTTAGAAAATATTTACTGACATGAAAATGTGTGTAATGTAATGTTACTCTTTTAAAAGCAGGTTATCAAGCAGTGTACATAGCAAGTTCCAATTTTATGAAATATGTATAGAGATATATGGTTAGATGTGTACATTGAAAAGGCAGAAAATTTGGCAGGGTTCTCTAGAAAGATGGATGATTATGCATGATTTTCACTTTTGTCTTAGTCTGTCTGGGCTGCTTATAACAAAACACTACCACCCAGCTAGCTTATAAACAAGTCTAAGAAGCTTCATTCAAGCATAGCCCCTGAGGTCTAGCTATACTTTTCAAGCACGTGCACTTGTGTGGGTGGAGTGAGGTTTTTGAAGACAGTGGAAGCTTTGGAGTTGTACAGCCTGGTGCCTTTCCTTCTGGGGATGCATTCTGGACATGCTCTCTGAAGCTTCTCTGTAATGTTAGCCACGTGCAAAGATATATAATAAAAATGGTAAAAGTGTATGGTGCTTACTATGCTTTGTTAACTTGTCACATAATATTCACAGTGACCCCCATAATGTAATAACGTTATTCCCATTTTACCTGTGAAAAGACAAACACGGAGGGGTTTAGAAACTAATCCACGCTCATAACACCACCATTACTCAACTGTCCTGGATGCACCAGGCGCTCGGGCCCCACGTCGCCAGCTGGAAGCACTGGGCTAACATGCATATTACAGACTTGAACTTCAAGCCTTACCATTGCCCTGGGAATGTATCGGTACTTCCGTTTTTCAGATAAGGAAACAGACTCATTTAAAGAGAACACAGAATATCTAAAGGGAGAATTACCAGGTGGGCAACATACAAATGGTCCCTATTATTCTCCCCTGAGTTTCCCTTCCCCTCCTGCTTCCACCTCAAGGCCCACACAATATTATTGTTCCACCCCTTACAGATCAACTCTTCTGAATCACAGATCAGCTGAGTCCTGACCTGCGGGTTGGTGGTGGTTTGACTTCTAGCAAGCTTCTTAATTTCTCAAGCCCTCACTTTTGTCGTTTGTAAAATAAAGATTACAAGCCAGGCATGGTGGCACACGCTTGTAATCCCCGCAATTGGGAGGCTGAGACAGGAGGATCGCACAGGTTCGAAGCCAGCCTCAGCTACTTAGTGAGGCTCTCAGCAACTTAGTGAGACCCTGTTTCCAAATAAAATATAAAATAGGTCTTGGAGTATGGCCCGGAGGTAGAAAGCCTCTGGGTTCCACCCCTAGTACCACAATAAATAAATAAATAAATAAATAAATAAATAAATAAAATTACAGCACCACTTATCATTGACTTATGATGAGGATAAAATGACACATTATTTTTTCATAATTCCATTTCATTAATCTTTTATTGGTGCATTGTGATTGTACATCACAGTGCGATCCATAGACATACATTCATATATGCACATGACATTATTTGGTCTGTTTCTTTCCCCAAACTTCTTTTCCACTTCCCAATCCTCACCAACTACTCTACTGATCTCTTTCCTTATTCTCCTGAGGCCCCTTTTCATTACTATTTTCTCTCTAGCTCCCATATATAAGAGAAAATATTTGGCCCTTGATTTTCTGAGTCTGGCTATCTCACTTAGCATGATATTCTCCAGTTCCACTGTTTTTCTGCATGACATGCTTTTGAACTTTTTATGGCTGAATAAAACCCCATTGTTTGTATTAACCACATTCCTTTATCCGGTCATCTTTTGATGGACACCTAGGTTGGTTTCCTAATTTGGCTATTGTGGATTGTGCTACTATAAACATGGGTATTACTATAGTATTCTGACTTTAGTTCTTTTGGAAAGATAACAAGGAGTGGTATAACTGAATCATATGGTGGCTTCATTCCTATGAAATAATATCATTCTTCTGAAGCACTTAGCAAAGTGCTTGGCCTATTTTGCAAATAGATAATAACAATAATATTAGCAGGGAAGAAGCTGGTGTTTAAGGAATTCATCACTAGACCAGTATCAAACCATACTCTATGAATCAGTAATTCCTCGAAATTAGTTCCATAATAAGGAGGAAGTTGACAGTAAAGCAAAATAAATATAGGAAACTCTAGTTTAAATAATATTAAATAGGATTTTATTGTCAGTCTCTTCCAGGCCTTTAATAACCAGTATTATTGGTGAAACCATAAATGAGCCATAAAGAAGGAAAGTTTTCCTAACCCCTTTGAACATTTACATTTTTTTGAAGGACCAGTAAGTCCTAAGAACTTTTTTGAAAATCTCTAGCAGACCAAATCTTAGGTATATCTTAAATATTCAGAGAAGCAAGGAATTATTTCATTGTCAAACTATAAGCCTCATATTAGGAACTTTATAATAGAGGAAAAATTGTGCATTCAGTCATTTTCAATTCTCATAACAGTTGAGGGGAAAATGGAGCTGATTCCAATAATATTTAGTATTAACTAAAATAAATTTGTAAAGTAACAGAAACCACAAGCCCATTAGAAAGCTTAAAGCATGCATACAGCCAAACTGAGCCACTGCCCTCTCCTCGGCCTGGAATGTTTATCCTACTCTCCTACCTCTGTATCCCTCCTTCACCTACAAGTCCTTCAGGTTCCCCATGGCTACCACCTCCTTCAAGGCTATTCTGCATAAGGTGCCCCATAGACCTTATTCACCTCATCACAGGATCACACCACAGTGCCAACTCCTTGAGAGCAGAAACAATGTCCTGTTCACCAATGAGTCCCTAGAGGCTCACACATCACCTAGTCCAAAGTCAGTACCAAACAGAATCTCAGCACAGGGCAACCTGGGCTTGGTGAAGGGCAGAGGGAGGAAAGTCCACTTAGAAGAAGGGAAAGGCTTTAGGTGTGGACACCTGCTGGGAAGATGCAGGCAGGGCTCCAGTTTTGCTGAGCACACTTTGCTTACCTCCAGCTGTCTATGAGCAACCGAGTGAGGGTGTGCAGGAATTCTTTTCTTACTCAAGCACACTTACTTGCAAGGTGGTCAGAACAATGCTAGTAAAAATCAATACTGCTATGCATGATTTGTACATTTGTTAAAAATACAGTCGGCCAACTTCTAAAGAAAGCTCTCAGGCGACTTCATGAGAAGTATGACCGAACCATCTTTATAGAGGAATTGTACACTATTGTACCAAAGCATGGAAAGATTTCTCAGGGTATCCTAAGGCTAGCTCACAGCATGAATCTTGAAAAATGGTAAATAATCAGGTTCACTGCCTGCCTCTTCTCATTAGCTTCCTCACCTCTTTATCTTGACTAATCTCATCATCCACTGAGTTTTCTTTCCTTTTTTTTTTTTTTTGTGTGTGTATGTGTATGTGACACTGAGGATTGAACCAAGAGGCATTCTACCTCTGAGCTACACCCCCACTCCAATTTTATTTTTTATTTAGAAACAGGATCTCACTAAGTTGTGACGGACCTCACTAAATTGCCAAGGTTGGTTTCAAACCTGTGATCCTCCTGTCTCAGCCTCCTAAGTACTGAAATTACAAGCATGTGCGACCCTGTCTGGCATCCACTGAGTTTTTTAAGTTGGAAATCTTCAACTATCCTTGACTCCTCCTTCTTCATATATCTATAGGCCCTGTAACCACAGCTAATTTTATTCAAATTCAGAGGCATATTTTGTTTTATTATTATATTATTAAGTATATCCTCATAGAAAAATGGATAGGCAGATAAAAAGATAAAGAAGCAGGAAGAAAGTCATTCTCCAGATGGCTGTGAATATTTTCTAGTATTTTTATGAAATTTTAATTAAGTTCTACATATAACTTTCACTCCAGATTTTTATTTATTTATTTATTTTTATTTATTGGTGCATTGTAGTCATACATCTTAATGTCATACAGGAGGCATACATGCACACATTCTTGTTCACTACAACTTATAATTAAGATCCTTTCTCCTCAGAGGTAAAGTATGTCCTGCTCCTAAGGATACAGGAGTGATCAAAACAAGTGTGGACCTGGCTTTCATGGATCCTGCCAGCAACATTTTTTTCTCCTTTACTTAACATGAGGAATCTCAAACAGTTCATAGTCTTTTCCTTTCCTTTAAGATTGTATCTTGGAGCCGGGTATGGTGACGCACACTTGTAATCCCAGCATTTGGGAGGCTGAAACAGGCGGATCACAGTTCGAGGACGGCCTCACCTACTACTTAGTGAGGCCCTATGCGACTCAGTGAGACCCTGTTCCAAAATAAAGATTAAAAAAGTAGAGCTGGGGGTGACACATAGAGGTAGAATGTCCCTGGATTCCATCTCTAACACACACACATAGATAGATAGATAGATAGATAGATAGATAGATAGATAGATAGTATTTGGGGGACCGTTTTATCAGTTTTTTTATTCCATTAATACTATATATTATTTCTTTATATTCTTATATCATAAGAACCAGCCCCTATTGATGAATATATAAGGTTCTTCCAAGATTTTACCATCGCAAATCATACTACACAAAACAATCTTGTATGTACATCATGTCATATATATTGGATCAGAGCCATAAGATAAATTCCTGAGAATAGGGATTGAGTAGAAATTGCAAAATTATCCTCCACAGAGGTCTGCCAATAACGTTCCTTCAGTAACCTCTCTCTAAGTGTGCCGACTTCCCCCACCACCTTCAACCACTGTCTTTATTCTCTCAAAACCATTTGGTGGCATAGGGAAATCCTGTAGCTGATTGAATTGAAGGAGAAGCAAAGTGGATGGATTCTTTCTCCCTTTGGCCACCAAGGAACTTCTGGAGCTCTGGGTTTATTTTTGAGGTGCCTTTATTTTATACAGGAAAAGAAAAAAAACTGCAGCGCTACTATATATGTAGGTGCCACAAAAAGGAGATTTCTTTCCAGTTTTTCCAACTAAACAAACCACTTAAAAGATCCGTGGCGCCATTCAGGACCGTTGGAGCCCCAGGGAATGCACAGCTGATCTGCAATCAAGTGGCTACTCTGGAGAGCAATCTGTGTGCTTTCACCCACTGAGCAGCCAGCTCCGACTGGAATCGAGGCAGCTGCCACTTCTTTGTGTGGAGGCTCACTGCCTTCTTAGAGGCAGGGCAGGCTAGGAGCGAGCACCCATGTTGTCCGACAGTACACCCGAGCTGCCCTTTATGCCTACCTATTTCTTTCCCTGCTTTCACCCTTTTGTGTGTTTTTAATGGGGATAAGTGTGAGATGTACTGGAGTGCAATCACATTGTGGTCTTAAAAGGGTCTCTGATGATAGAAAATATGTCAATTTATTATTTCCCTCAGGACAGAGGAAAAAGTACAAAGGTTCAATAGATGATGAAGATAATACTTGTGCACTGTACAGCATTTTCCAACAAAGGATTTTAAGGTGATTTTCCTTTAAAAAAAGACTTTAGTCCCATTTTGTAGGTGGGGAGACAAGAAGATTTTGCAGTGACTAAAATGTTCTAATGGGGGGGACCCTGCATAGAGTCAGTATCTCTATGATCCTTTCCAGGCCTTTTCACTCCCTCTGGTGGAATTTGGGTCTTCACATTAGTTTTGTGACGGCGAGGACGAGCACTGTCCTATTGTGCAATCTTTTGGGTACCAGAGCCACAGTTTCATCAAATCTTCAACCCGATGGCTACATCTGTGATCAGAGCTATCTCATGTACCTGCAGTTCCAGCTTCCTTAAATAGTAATTAGCCCGGTAGAGGCTGGGCTGCTCTCGCATGCAGGAAGTATGCTGGGACGCTCGGCGAGGAGGTGGCCACTGGTTGTCACGCGGGGTCATTCATAATGAATCAACAAAGCATTGACAATAGTTTTCTTGTAAACTGAACAAACCTTATAAATGGTGTGTGGTCTCCCCTCCCCCATGAATTCATTCCTTTGTCCTGAAATGTGTGGTTAGCCCAGATACTCATTCTGCTTTGCTGGGAGAGTGGCAGAGTCTAGGAAGGCACCCCAAATGTGACATTTTACATTTTGGTCTTCTTTATAAAAGCTGTAAATATCTCATTCATACCCTGAAAATTCAGAGAAAAACATAGTGGGAAGCTTAGAAAACTTTCTAGACTGTCTGACCAATTTCAGGACCTGAATGTGAAAGCTAGTTCTTCTCCTTCGGTGGGCAATAATGAAAGAAAATTAAGACTATTAGAAAAGTTTTTAAAATACTGTGTATGGCTGCTTGAAATTCATTGCAGGATTGCCCAGTTTTTAAAAACCTAAATAAGGAAGGCTAAAGCACTTAGGAGGAAACTAATTGCTTTAAGCTTTTCCTCCTCAATGTATGCTGGTCTCTGCTGTTATATAATTGTAGATATTGAGCAGCTAAATGAAAGACACAGTGTCATACTTAAAGTAAATGGACAAACATCATTCATTGCTGGCATCGTCTGGTTCTGAGGTGGGAGGTGGGGGAGGATTTCACAGTGAAGTTCACCAGTGCTGAGAGTTCAGAAAAACAACCTTTGATCAAAACACTGAAGCAAGAATTCACAGAACTGAAACAAGAAAATCTAGGTGGAGGATTTTTTAAGTCTTGAAATGTTCAAGTGTAGCGTCTCATCTTTATAAAAAGGCAAATTATGATGGCATAAATTTTGACATGTTGTTACCAGGTAGATTGTGTGCTGGGATGTGTATTAGATCAACTTGATAGAATGTTATGTAAAAAGAACTTCAATATTCAAACCTGACTAGTCAAAAATTATTTACAGAAATACAGTACATTAATAGCATCTATTTCATTTCAGATATAATTGTACTTAAGGACAACTTTTTGCGGTACTGGGCAAATTTTTATTAAAGTACTAAAGTGGGTTTTTCTCTTTCAAGAAAAAAATTGCCAAAATCATTACTAATACATAAAAACAATCAATGATTAAGATCACATAAACCCATGTAATATGTATATTTAATCCAGAATTGTTTTAGGGTCATTGTAGCCATTGAGTTTTCAAATAAATTATTTGAATATAAAAGTAGATTATGTATTTCCCCTGTGGCTGGCCAAATGTCTTTTCAACAAAGGGTAAAATAAGAAGGCTATTTTTTGTGTAAAGGAGTGATCTTTTTATTCATGCTTGGCTGCCTTTGCAGGACTGTCTCCATTTATAATGAGATATTCTTGAACTCATTTGAACCAGAAAGTTTAGTAAATTTGTGATGCAGTTTTACATAAAATACCATGATTTGTTTAAAAACATCAGGGCTACATTGAAGGGAGAATGTATTAATGATTATTTTGATTTCTAAATAATTTTGAGCTGACATCTATATTGGACAACATCTAGCATATGAAAAATATGCATTTATTTACATTATTATTTCATACTTCTTGGCAGTCCTTCTAATTTAGGTAATTATCTGTTTAAAACTGTTCTTGCTTATTCAAATCTCAGTTAAGTCTCAGTTTAAGCTGTCATGAAAACTATATAACAATAGTTCTTATAGCCCTATCTCTCAGAGTTCTTGACATTGAAAGGTAGAGATGGCCTTCTCGGAATAATTAAGAAAAATATTTCCTATAAATCGTATGGCTCTGCTTTGGAGCGTATTTGACTTGCATGTAAATTTATAAATGTTAACTTTTCCCTTTTCTTATACCATAGTTAAAAAATTGTGAGGATAGAAATGCACACACAAAACGGTGAAAGAAATCTTTTGAAAACTGAAAGTAAATTTTGACATGATCATTAACATATGAAAACATGTTTATGCTATTATTCTCTAGTGTTTTAACACTGTCTACATTTAATTATTTTCCTAATATACCTGATCATTTTTTAAAGCTCTTAATTAATTTTTGAAATTACAAGCAGAAAAAAGTCAGTTAATGGCCCTTAATCTGATAGAAAAACTCAACTCCACATTGGACTCATTTTCAGTTTTATTTCACTAGTTCTTTGAAATGAACACATCAATTGTTTTATGTCTGCATTTTCCTCAAACCCCCATTTTCTCTTTAACTACTGTACTAATGCCAATTTCCCCCTATTCTTTTGCCTCTCTCTGGTTTTTACAGCAAGTGATGTGTCATATCTTTCCTGAAATTGACCATTCTTTTTAGCGAAGTGTTTTTCTTCTTCTTCTTCTTTTCCTTCTTTGGCCTATGGTATTACACTGAGAAGTCACTCGGCTAAAATGAGTTACTTCATTTCCAAATAAAAACAATAGTGGTTTCAGGCTTGCACTTATTATTATTCTGAGAATGTACTAATTTGTTACATCCAAGATGACGGTTCGTTGGGTTCTTGAAAGGGGCACTGTGCCAACTACAGCAGGGAAGTAAAAGGACTGCTTTCATGGGAAGTAGTAGGATGGAGAGCAGTGCACAGTGCTTGTGGCCCTGAGGAGGCCCTCTGCCAGTGAAGTCATCCCAGTATCAGGGTCTTCTGTGCTGGCTTCTGAATCAAGCTAAAACTATGATTTTACTAAATGTCAGCCTGGGCAGCCAAATTTTCAAACCTGCTATTGCTCTAAGAAGCAACTGATAAATGTTTTCTCCCTGCGGGCACTGTCTGATATGGCCCAAGGATTTGGAATGTGTGCAGTACATTATTACTTTTGGCATTAAGCTTAGATAATTGTCTACTTACCCAGAGCCGGTAATAGCAAAATACAAGCGAAGAAGGATATTTTACAAAGTAAAACTACAAAATAGATTTATCTATATTACTATGGATTTTTTATTGTTGTTCTTCTCTCTGATAAATTTGAATGATAATGAAGTTCGATTCTATACCTTTATTCGGCTCTAAACCAGGGTGGTCTCATAATTTTGTTTTACATGCATGACATTGCTTAAGGTCATTAGTTGTAAATCGTAGCATAAAAAGGCTCGAAATATATTCAGCACTTTGTAGTTTCCGAATACACATTTAAGAGCTGCTATGAAAAGTCGAGACCTACATGGCAGATTTTCTGGCACTGAATGGTCAATTTAGTAATGTAGATTAGCGAATCCAAACAGTTAGTGGAAAGAGACTAGAATAATGCTTTGATATGTCCCTCTGCTCATGCATATCCTCATTGATCCATTTTCTGTTATTGTAATATTTTTCTTTTTTCTATGACAACATGTTCTTACTTGTGTGTTTTTAAAGAATATAACCCAGAAAAAGTGATCATTTTTAAAAATAATTTTCATCTGCTTTAGTACCACGGAGTAGATGAAAAACATATACCTATTGCTTAATTAAATTTTATTTTGTTGGAATACAAAACTTCCCTTTGAGAACATTTGCTGAACACTTGCTCAGTATATACTTGTCAAGGTTTCTTTTAATGTAAAGTTTTTAATTCATTGTCCTTTTTTTTTTTAAAGGGCCATATACTTTAAACAACATTTAAGTAGCAGCCATTTAAAAAATAATAATAATGTTATTTTATCTAAATCTTGAAATAGGTCTTACTTAAAATGTGACTGACCTTCAATTATAACAACTATTTCTCTAGTGTTTGTATATTACCTGTTGATTTAAAGAAATAATTGATTTTAATATTTTTAGTGTAATAGCTAGAATAATCAGGATGCAAAGCATAATTCCTCCTGTGTCTACTCTTTCTATCCATAAATGTCATTTAATCTATGTTAGATAACAGACAATAAAGTTGACAGAAATCACATCTTATAAGGTAAGCCCCAAATCAGAATTCATAATCTTACATAAGTATGTTTTTAAAATAATTAAACAAGATGTTTTTAAAAATGTAACTGACCACGTTAACCTGGTGTTTTGAGTCCTCTTTTGTTTCCATAACTATTCATGTTCTTAGGCAATGAAAACAACTTCTGCCTTTTGTGTTGTACATGGGTTACAAATTTGATTTTCTTGACAACTTAATTTAAAACGAAGGGCTCTATGTATTTTTTATTTTAATTCCAAATGGAAGTAAACTAGCTGAAATCATGATGAAGACAACCTGAAGTTGGAATCATTTAAAAAATAAAAAAACAAAAATACACCACTGTAACAGATTTTTAAATGAAGTAGGTTATCAAGTGGACTGGTAATTTTTGTCTTTCCAAAATGTTGAATATTTAACCCTCAGAATAATTAAATATTTGTAATAAAGCAGTTAATTCAAGCAGTTATTGCTGTAATTTGCAAAAGTACATTGAACTGCTTTCTTTTCAGCTCATTGATGGAGGAACAAACATTTCTTTAATAAGACTACAGCACATTCTAATTTTGTTGCAAAAGCTTAGATAAGGATCAGGCCCCCTCTGAATCACTGCATTGACCTATGACATTGAAAGTGCTGAAGCTCTTTGGCAAAAGAAGAGTTAGACATTCATTATTATGCACAGGACTTTCCAGTTCTAAAGGGGCTCTGTGCTTTCTCTCAGATAGACTTTGTTTGTTGGAAATGAGAACTGTATTTTGGCAGCAAAGGACCAGAACTGAAGCTACTCTGCAGGCCGACTCATTATGACATAATCCTGCATTAATCCTCCTTCTCTATTAATAGATCATGCAGAAGTTTTGCTTTAGTTGGTCATCTTCATCAAGGAGCTATGAAAAAGCATTACTGATGACATGCCCACCTTTGGTCTTAAGGCAGCTGGTTTATATTCATCTTTATTAGTTACAAAGATTAATGGGGAAAATAATCTCTTGGACTCTGCTTTGTATACAAATGACACGTGAGCAAACTAAAAATCTGATGTAACTAGATCTTGGTGTTTTCAGGCTAAAACTCACCTGGGGGAAAATATGTCATTTAACAATAAAAAAAAATAGCAAGGTTTATCAGACTAAAATTTCTTGCTGGTGAAAATTTCTTTCTGGTGAGACGAAAGTGTTCTCGCTATAGATTCATGTGAATTGTAGTAGCGAAACCATCTCAGTTCCCCTGTTGCTTCAGAAAACAAGTTATCACACAAAATATGTTGCTCTTACCAATCCGATCAAGTTAATCTTCAGATGCTAAACTTTTCAAGATGGTGACGGGTGGGGTACATCTCTTTTAGAAAAATACATGTGAGCTTGTTTTTGTTCAAATCATCTACCCAGATCCGAGATTAGAGCTTCAACATTCTGACGTTAATCCAGAAGTGTTGGTGCGCGCTTGTAGTCCCAATATTTGGGAAGCTGAGACAGGAGGATTACAGGTTTCTGGCCAGCTTCAGCAATTTAGGCCATTTGCAACTTAATAAGACCCTATTTCAAAATCAAAAAATAAAATAGGACTAGGGGTGTAGCTCAAAAGCAGAATACCCCTAGTACTTCACACACACACACACACACACACACACACACACACACACACACACACACACAGAGAGAGAGAGAGAGCAGGTAACATTCTGATGTTTAGATTTTCTCATACCCTTTTATGGAATTTTGAGATTTATAAGAATGTATTTAGAGAAAATAAATGTTCTTCTCTGGGTTTTTATTTTTTTTTTGTTTGCTTGTTTGTTTTTGTACAATTTTGCAATACCCTTAAGGTAAGCCAAAAGTTGCCACAGCACATCTGGCTCATCCTGGGCACCATGAATTGCTAATTGTCCCAAGATACCATGTCTCTTGCTCATCTTTCTTGAGAGATGCAAAATTTAACTTGAAAGTATAGTTTAGAGATATTGGGAGGAGATTTTAATAACATTTCTATCACATTGAACCTTACTATGATGTAATTTTAGTGTACTAATGAAAATAAATATTTTTTTCATCCTTGATCCATAGAATTTGACTATTACAAAATAAAATACTACAAAAATAAAATACTACAAGAAGAATATTTGGTAAAACATTTTCCTAGAGGAATATGCTTAAAGAACTTTTTCTAATGTTGACAAGGGATTGTTCTGGTAAGAATTTGCTCGTTAATGGAGACTGTGTCTCCACTGGAACTAGCCAACAGACCGAGACTGCTTTCTCACAATTTCTCATAGTAATGCTATTAATATCTATGATGTTAGAAAATATGCATGCCATGAAAAATTGTAGGGACATACTTTTTACGTTGCTTTGCACATATTTTTGAACTGAAAAGAAAAACTCAAAGTTAAAGAATTTGTCCATGGACACACAAATAATAATAATAACTTAATTTGGCCTCTAACCCAAGTTTTTCCATCTCTTTATACTTTTATTTAAAATCTACAACAAGGAGAACTAAGATTTATTGAACAACTATTATAAGAGGACTGTTTCCTTAGGCACTTTAGATGTGACCTTAGATTAATGCTAACTGAAAGAGAATCATCCTGGAACTGTAAGACCAAAACTGTATTTACTCACTTTCAAGCCCAGACTCCAGCACAGTTTGGAATTTTCAATCTTTGTTGGAATCTGGGTTTGAAAATTTCTCCAAGCTAAACCAAGAATGGTCAGAGGACAGTCCAGCTGACTGGAAGATGAAAATGTGACTGGGGCTTGTGGTTTGGTGGTGCTCCCTTTGTTCACCAGAAATGGATAGTACGGCAATACACACTGTGCCTGCGAAATATTCAGTCTTCAAGAGTATTTTCATAATAGCAAATGTCCATACTGTTTAAAAAATCACCAAATAAGAACTCTGAAGTCACTATAGCCAATTCAGAACCAGAGAACATGGACTATAAGTCAGTCTCCCTCTGGTGGGCAGCTTTTCAAAACTGTTTGGCTAGATCTTCACTTATTTGTGTTAGTCTAGCTTTTTTTTTTTTTTTTTTTTTTTTTTTTTTTTACAGTGGTAACAGGTAACAGTTTATATTTAAGAAGATTCTACACAACAAGGGTATCCTCACAATGAAGAAAATAAGGATTAAAAAATGTTCAAGATGACTTGGGAGTATGGCTCAGTGGTGGAGATCCAGAGATCCATTTCCTTGACCTCTCCAGCTTTCAAGTCCACATACATCCTTGGCTCATGGCCCTTTCTCTGCTTCACATTTCTTTCTCTCTACCCTCATCTCTGTCCTCATGTGCCTTCTTACTTTGACTTCTCCTGCACCCCTCTCAAAAGGACCACTGTGATTACATCAGGCCACCTGGAAAATCCAAGATAAAGGCCCTACCTCAAGATCTTTAACTTGATCACTTCTATGTTTTTCATATATTTTAGTGGTACTGGGGTTCCTGGAAACCCTTCTGCCTCCAGGCTACACTCCCAGACCTATTTTATATTATTTTATTTGGAAACAGGGTCTCATTTTTTTAAATAAATTTGTATTGGTGCATTTTAGTCATACTTCTTAATAGGATTTTAAAAAACTTGAGATACACATGCACACATCACCCAATCAGCCCTTACTCACTCCCTAACCCCTATCCTCCCTCTCCCTCCTTACCATGCTTGGTTTCCTGATCAACTTTGATATTTTTGTTTAAGTACATCATTTGCTTTAAAGAATTTCCCTCTTCCCCGCTCCCATCCCCTCAGATAGGTCACTTTATTTGCTCCTCGATAGGATCTCTTCATCTAGAGTTCCTCCTGTTACCCATTTCTCCCTAGTTTTTGCACATTAGGGAAAACATCTGATTTCTTATTTTTTTGTGACATTTCACTGCAAATGCCATAATTTTGTTCTTTTTTATGGCTGGGCAAATTCCATTGTGTACACATCCCAGAGTTTTGTAATCCACTCATTTGCTAAAGGACATCTTGGCTGGTTCCACAGTTCGGCAATGGTGAATTGTGCATCTATGAACATGGTTGCTCATGCATTAGTTTGGTATTTTGGTTTTCATTCTTTTTGGTAGATACTCAGAGGTGGTATTGCTGGAGCATATGGTAAGTTTGTTTTCCTTCTTCTGAGGATCTTCCATACTGTTTTCCAAAGTGATTACATTTATTTATTTATTTATTTATTTATTTATTTAATTTGATGTTCAATTCCAACTTTTTTTTTTACTTTATTCTATTTTTTATACAATGTTGTGAAGTTTTATGACCCAGGTTGTCTTCTAAAAGTTTATAGACTTAAGATTTACATTAAAGTCTTTTATCTGTTTTTAGTTAATATTTGTATATGGTGTAAAGGTCCAATTTTATACCTTTTCATGTAATTGTTATTTTTCAACAATATTTAAAGAAAATATTATTATTTTCTTCACCAAATGTTCTTGGAAACATTGTAAAAAATAACTTGACCATATATGGAAGAATTTATTTCTAGGGTTTTTATTTTACTCCACTGGTTTATATGTCTGCCTTGAGAGCAGTACTACACTGTTTCAATTATTGTTGCTTTATAAGGTTTGAAATCAGAAATTGTACATCTTCTAGCTGTGTTCTTTTTCGAGATTGTTTTGGGTGTTTAGAGTTCATATTTCATGTTAGGATAGATTTTTTCTGAAAATAAATAAGTAAATGGAAACAGGGTCTCTTGAGCCAGCGCAGCTGACTTCGAACCTGCGGGATCCTCTTGTCTCCGCCTCCCAAGCGCAGGTATTACAAGCGTGCGCCACCATGTCCCGCTAACTTGGTCACTTCTGCAAAGTCTCTTTGCCATCTAAGATAACATTAACGAGTTCTGCAGATTAAGGTTTGGGCATTATTTCGGTCCATTTCTCTGCCTGTCACACCCAGACCCTCAAAGAATAATCAGGGACTATTTTCCATCTCCTTAGGCATCAAATCGCGCAGAAATCAGTGGTTCATCACCTTGGCAGGGAAGCTCTTTTAAATCCTGATGTCCCAGACCAAATAGCGCAGACATCAAATATCTGGGGTTGAGTCACAAGGTATCAGTTATTTTTTAAAGCTCTCCAGATGATTCCAATGTACAACCAAGGCCGACAACCACGCATTTAAATTCTTCCTTTGGTTATTAAAGGCCCTACTAATTTCTATGGCCAGGATATATGAAAATGCTTTGATTTCAACAAACTGACTTCAAAATTTGTTGAGAGGCAGATACATAAAATGCTTTTTTTTTTTTTTTTTTTTTTTTTTTTGGTGGGTGTGGGGTTGAAACCCAGGGGCATTCGACCTCCGAGCTGTTATTTTTAGTCTTTATTTTGAAACAGGGTCTCACTAAGTTACGGAGTGCCTCCCTAGGTAGCTGAGGCTGTCTACAAACTGATCCTCTGTCCTCAGCCTCCCAAATGTTGGGATTACAAGCGTGCGCCAACACGCCCAGCTATAAAATGCATATTTTAATGACTCAATATATCTTAGTTTGGATTAATTTGGGGGTACTGTAATCAAAAAGGTTGAAGACAACCTAGTAGCAAGCTCAAGAATTATTGATTTAAATTATTTAAGTCTCTACATGAACTTTGTATTTGTTGGATGTATACATTTAAAAAGTACTCTTCTTTGGCCGGGCTGGTGGCGCACGTGTAATCCCAGCACTCGGGAAGTGGAGACCGGAGGATCGCGCTTCTTGGACAAAATCAGCTACTTAGTGAGGCTCCTTGCAACTTAGTGAGACTGTTTCAAAAATAAAGAATGAAAATTAGGGCTGGGGGTGTTGCTCAGGGGTAGAATGCCCCTGGGTTCCATCTCCAGTACTGGAAAAAAGAAAAAGAAAGAAAGAAAGAAGAAGAAAGAAAGAAAGAAAGAAAGAAAGAAAGAAAGAAAGAAAGAAAGAAAGAAAGAAAGAAAGAAAGAAAGAAAGAAAGAAGAAAGAAAGAAAAGAACTTTCTTTTCTGAATCTTTCCTATGACAGTATGAATTCATCTCAATGTCTTACATATTGTTTCAGCTATAAATCAGTGACACTAAAGTAACCAAAATGCTGGAGTTGGCTTAAGAAATTGAGAAAATATTGCACACATACTAAATTACAAATTGCATAGGACATTTTCAAGGTTTATAGGGGCAACAAATGGAACTTTTGAAATGAAAACTGCCCTCTACTCCAGAAGTAGGCTTGGTTCTGTCATTTGTTAGATTGTTATTAATAGCTCAAATAATGGAAATATTTATTAATAAATGCCAATATAACAAAAAATTAATATTGTATAATAATTACCAGATTACAGCTAGGTAAAGTGACTCATGCCTATAATCTCAGTACTTGGGAGGCTGAGACAAGAGGAGCACAGGTTCAAGGACAGCCTCAGCAATTTAGTGAAGCCCTCTCCAACTGTGAGACCCTGTTTCAAAATTAAAAAATAAAATAAAATTAGGTTAGGAGTTTAGGTCAGAGATAGAATTACCTGGATTCAATCCACAATACCACCAAAATAATTAATAATAATAATAATAATAATAATAATAATAGATTGCTTAACTATGTGTGTTTCAGGACAAAGAAATAGATTCATTAGAATTTTTTTGGGGGGTGTGGTACTGGGAGTGGAGCCCAGGGGCTTTTCTACTTCCGGGCTATACTCCCAGACCTATTATATACTTTATTTGGAAACAGGGTCTCACTAAGTTGCTGAGAGCCTCACTGAATAGCTGAGGCTGGCTTCCAACCTGTGCGATCCTCCTGTCTCAGCCTCCCAAGCTCTGGGATTATCATTAGGATTTTTGACAAGCACTAAAATCACTTTTAAAGAACTCCCATACAGAATGTGTTAAATCAATGCAAATGTAATACCCAGTAGCTACTACATGGCACTTTGGATAACCTCATTTCATTAACCCTCCCAACAAGTATTTGATACAAATAAAAATACTTCATTTTATACATGAGGAAACTGAGTACTAGAGCAGTTTAGTAACCCTATATAAATCACACAGCTCATGATTGGCAGGTTCTAGAAGCACAGCTAAATGCAGGACGTAACTACCTGGGCCATTTGAGTTAAAGTTAGTGCATGTTTAAAATACCTTTAAAGTGCTTTGGATTTACAGTTGCAAGGATGAAAAAAATAATAAGCCCAAGTCAAATCTTTGTAGCTGGATTGGTTTGTAGGACAGAGTGAGACTAGAATGCAAGATTTTGCCACAAAGGGGATGTCTTCAAGCAGTTTGGTTTTTTAAATTACATTGTAAACTTGTTCAAACCACTCTCAATGTGGTACTGAGCCTCTTCCTGTGTGTCCCACCTTGAAAATCATGATCACTTAAAGGTAAATTAATTCATTTCATTGTCAACCTATAGATTAAAAAATCTAAATTTTATTTTCACAAATCAGTGATTCTCAAATTGATTCACAACTTGTAATGGTTAGAATTCCATCCTTGCTACTTATAGGCTTCTTGGATCACATTCTATATTGTACAACTAAAACTCTCGGGAGTCAAGGCCTAGGGAATAACCTACTTTGTTTCTTGTTTTTGTTTTGCTGTATCTTTAGCAAACTCACCGGGTTACTTATAGAAATGAATTTCATTTGCCCATAATTTAGATTCAGAAGTCAACACTCATAATACTCATTGTAACCATTTTAGATAGACAGTGCAAAGCTGCAGAGAAGCAGGAACGTCATGGCACCCTCCATTTCTAGTCTCCTCTGCCCCCTTCTGTTCCTTAACTTCCTCCTGCCCCTGTCTTCACTCATGAAGCATTAGCTCAGGTTTCTCAAGATGCAGTCCCTGTGCTGGCTTCGAATGCGTGGCAGCTGCCCACAGAGGGGAGACACTGCACCCTGCACCCCTGCTCTTGCATAGTGAGGTCCTGCCGTGAAGATTAACTGACATGGTTGAATCCAGGACTCCCTAAATACAGTACCACAGAGGAAATAGATTTTAAACAACACTGTGTAATATGTATAGATATAGTGATCTGTATTTTATATATTATATTAACTAGGATCAATACTTTACTTGCTCATATTCTTTATATGTAAAGTATGTGTATGTATGTATGCCTTCAAAAACCTTTAAAACAAGTAGATATAATAATGACGTATTTTATTTTATATATATTAGAATGCATTCTCAGTTGGTGGGATTTGCTGGTGATGAATTTATTACCTTTTCAGAGTCCCATTGCTGAAGAGGTAGCAGACAGAGGTCTGCTGGCAGGCTTCCA
The DNA here is from genome assembly GCF_963383645.1 of Muscardinus avellanarius. NCBI lineage: Eukaryota > Metazoa > Chordata > Mammalia > Rodentia > Gliridae > Muscardinus > Muscardinus avellanarius. The sequence continues at coordinate 92,264,730 of NC_137790.1, read as the reverse complement.
TGCCCAATGCCTGCTCCTTGAACACCTGACCTAAGCAAAAGGCAATCTGAGTTTTTGTGACACCATACCCTACTTAGCTAAAAGGATCCCAACTTAAAAGTTCCTACTCCATAGCCAGATGTACAGGAGTAGGCCTGTATTCCCAGTACTTGGTAGGCTGAGACAGGAGGTTCACAGATTTGAGACCAGCCTCAGAAACTTAGAGATATCCTCATCAATTTAGTGAGATGCTATTTCAAAATAAAATAAATAAATAAAGAGAACTGAGGGTGTAGCTCAGAATTATAATGCCCCTGGGTTCAATCCCCAGTACAAAAAAAAAAAAAAAAAAAAAAAAGGAAAGTTTCTACTCCCCTTTAGAAAGGCACAAATTCAACCAATTCTTCTATTCTATTGTAAACTGGAGAAAACTCACTATCATCTTGGTCTCAATTTGTCTGTACTTTTTAAAATTATTAAAGCAAATGTATACTTTAAAAATATGCAAGTCAGCCAGGTAGCACAAGCCTGTAATATCAGTACTTGGGAGGCTGTGACTGGAGGGTCATCTGTTTAAGAACAGCCTCGGCAACTTAGAAGGCTCTCAGAAACCTAGTGAGTCCTGTTTTAAAATAAAAAATTAAGTAGAGCTGAGAGTATATCTCAGAAGTAGAATGCTTCTGGGTTCCATCCCCAGAATCACAGAAAGAAAAAGAAAGAAAGAAAGAAAGAAAGAAAGAAAGAAAGAAAGAAAGAAAGAAAGAAAGGAAGAAAGGAAGGAAGGAAGAGAGAGAGAAAGAAAGAAAGAAAGAAAGAAAGAAAGAAAGAAAGAAAGAAAGAAAGAAAAGAAAGAGAGGGAGGGAGGGAGGGAAAGGAAAGGAAAATCCAAGTCAAAAGCATATAAATTAGACCAGAGACCTTGTATCTCATTGAAGAGGGAATAGGTCCAACACTGCAACACAGGCACAGGTAAAAACTTTCTCAACGAGACCCCAAAGGCACAAGAAACTAAAAGGCAGATCAATACATGGAATTGCATTAAACTGAAAAACTCCTGTACAGCAAAGGAAACTATCAAGAACCTCAACAGAGAGCCGAAAGAACAGGAGAAAATTGTTGCCAACTACTCCTCTGATAGAGGACTAATATCTAGGATATACAGAGAACTCAAGAAACTCAACACTAAGAAAATAACCCAATCAAAAATGGGCAAGTGAACTAAACAGGCACTTCACAAAAGAAGAAATTCAAATGGCCAATAAAGGTATGAAAAAATGCTCAACATCATTAGCAACCAGATAGCAAATCAAAACTACCCTGAAATTTTACTTATCTCCAACTAGAATGGCAACCATTCAAAACACAAACAAGAACAAATGCTGACGAGGATGTGGAGAAGCGGTAACTCTAATACATTGTTGGTGGGGTTGCAAATTAGTGCAACCACTTTGGAAAACAGTAGGAGGATCCTCAGAAGAAAGGGAACAAACCTACCATATGATCCAGCAATACTGCTTTTGGGTATCTACCCCCAAAGAATGGAAACCAAACTACCGAACTAATGTTTGATTATCTGTTCATAGCCGCATAATTCACCATTGCCAAAATATGGAACCAGCCAAGATGTCCGTCAACAGATGAATGGATTACAAAACTATGGGATATGCACACAAACTATGGGATATGAGCCATAAAAAACAAAATTACATCATTTTCAGGGAAATGGGTGGAACTGGAGAACATTATGCTAAGTGAGATTAGTCAATCACAAAAAGTAAGAAATCAGATGCTCTCCCTAATAGGCAGAAGCTAGGAGAAAATGGATCATAGGAGGAACTTTAAGGAGAAACTATAGATGAGCAAATAAGTCGACTTAACTAAGGGGGGAGAAAGGGGGAAAAGGAAAACTCCCTAATGCACATGATATTCACAAGTCAGTCACTAAGCCAAATATGAGAAGGAGGGAGGAGGAAATGGGGGGGGGGGAATCAGGTCAGGGCTAATTGAAAAAACATTATACAGTGAAAATCGAAAGAAACTTTCCATTTCTACCACTGCATGTTGATCCTATTCTCCAGGAGTGTTTTTGCACTTGTCTGTATTTCCCCCATGTTTTATGCATGTATACATACATGGACTATGTATAGGGGAAAAAAGATGTACAATATGCAATTTATGTCATTATATATATATATATATATATGTATATATATATACATATATATATATATATATTTACAAAAATGACACGTCAAAATTCACTTTTAGTAAATTAAATATAAGCCGGGTGTGGTGGTGCACGCTTGTAATCCCAGCACTTGGGAGGCTGAGACCAAAGGATCGCGGTTTGCGGACAGCCTCAGCTACTTAGTGAGGCCCTCTGCAACTCAGTGAGACCCGGTTTCAAAATAAAGAATGAAAAATAGGGCAGGGGGTGTAGCTCAGAGGTCGAATACCCCTGGGTTCTATCCCCAGACCCGCAAAAAAAAAAGAAAATTAAATATAAAAAGTGAATATATTCAATACATTACCTAACGTTTCTGAAGATTCCTCAAAATAAGGCAGTTTTCTGATGTACTTTTTATATTTTTAATATATAATTTCCATAAACCCTATAAAAAATTCCACATGAACCTAATCTTAAAAAGAATTCAAATGAATGAACTGCTTGCCCAAAAATCTGAGTACAGTTGGTTGTATTTCAGCAAAGTGTTACATAAGGATGTATTTTCATGCATAGTTATTAGTATAACATACGATTTTCACACTGGATTTTATTTTTTATTTTTATTTTTTGCAGTACTGGGGATTGAACCCAGGGGCAATCTCCCCCAGACCTATTTTTTATTCTTTATTTTGAAACAGAGTCTTCCTGAGTTTCAAAGGACCTCACTAAGTAGTTGAGGCTGACCGCGAACTATCATCCTCCTGTCTCAGCCTTCTGAATGTTGGGATTACAATTGTGCGCCACCATGCCCAGCTAACACACTGGATTTTATATAAACACATTTTTACAAATAAAACACTTTATATATTACAGGAAATTGCTATTTAAAGGAAAGCTGGCATAAATTATATGTTATATCTAAGAATCCTATTGAAAAATAATTGTTCCCTCAGTAATGGCTAAGCAACCCAAATTTTCATAAATCATACATGTGGGGTTTATAGAGACAACCACCCAAACAATGGAATAACAGAATCTTTCATTGCAAAGTTTACATCTTTTTAATGATCAATAAGAAAGGTAAAGCCAAATCTTTAAAGAAGCATATTCTTTTCACAGTGCTAATTTCTTTCTCCAGTTTTTCCACAAATATACACAAATGGAAGATATGTTTATTTATACTGAACCTGTATTTGAAAAATTAGCATTTGAAACAAATTACTTATTTGATGGGGTTCTCTATCAATACATCTTAAAGTTGTATTTATAAAAAATAGAGAAGTGAGAGATGGGGAGATTTGGCCAAAGGGCCCAGATTTTCTATTCTAAGATGAGTGAGTTCTGGGGTATAATGCACAGGATGGGTGCTGATATGAAGGTATTAACATGATGGTAATAAGCATTACATGATGTATCTATATTAAACCATCATGTTTCACACCTTGAAATACTTGTTCATCAGTTAATATTTTAAAGTAAAAATATAAAATGTATTTTCATTCTGTTGTAAAATAAAGCAAGTTGTGCATTTGACAAAAATGCTCATATGTAAAGAAAAAAAGTGAATTTTTTCTCTTCAAATTCCCACCCCAAACAAGCAGTCCCATTCTTCCCCAAAATTTCTGTGGTTAACAGTATCATGTGTTTGTCCTTTCTGGAAAAAAAAAAAAAGTCTATTATATAGCTGACCTATGTATCACCTTTATTATTTTCCAAATCTGATCATACCATACACACTATTTGTAACACTGTCTTTTCAACTTAACATATTAGAACACATCATATTGGGCATATTCAGATTTATTTTCTTCTTTTAAATAAGCAATTGATGTTTCTCTTTATGTCTTTACTATTATTTAACCTATCCTTCAGAGATACTTTAGGTTGTTCCTATGTTAATGCTATTATAAACAATACTATAATGGACAATCTTGTACATTTATGTTGGGGCAGTTTTGCAGAACTATCAATGAAGTAAAGTTATAGCAGTGGTATTTCTCACAAAGGCTCTATACTACGTAAGGTTCAAAAGCAAGTCAAGACGCAAGAACTCTCTAACACTGGTAGTGGGCATGCAAATCGATGCAAACTTCTGGAAAGGATATTTGATTCCATCTTAACAAAATTTAAAATTCACATTGAGTTTTATCTGTAAAATTTGCCATCAGAAATTGACCTTGTTAACACAAGGTCTTTCTATACATAACTTCTCACATTACGTAGGTATAGTATAGGGTTAAGAATATTAGAACAGAAAAGGAACGTGGAAATATCTATTCTAGTTCCTGAGGTCCAAGAAAGCCAAGTTACACAACGAGCAGGTATCCAACAGAGAAATTCTGCATTAGCTGTTAGATATTTTAAACAGATGGATAATGAAGCACATCCTTTTCCTCCCAGGCCTCCATCTCATTGGCCATCTTTACTACATTGCTACCTCTCTTTCTCACTGTGTCTGTTCTTATGTTGTTTTGTTTGATTTTTATCAAAAGTGTGACTCTGCAGGCTTCATATCCCAGGAATACGTTTCACCAAAGGATGGATTCTTTCAGAATGATTGAGGGCAAGAGAGAATAAGAGAATAACCCGGGTGATAAGCCTTGGGAACGTGAGTCAGTGGCCTGGCATCTATCCTTTGTAGGATGGTAAATGAAAAACTGTTTTCTATTCTCTTATGCAACACTTTTTATACTAAATGTGTGAGTTTTTCCTTCACATTAAGCAATGCTCTACCTCTCAAGGCCAGCAAGGTGTCCTACAACTCAATTAATCATGTTAATGATATGGAGTTAGTACAGGGGCTGCACTTGAAAGGTTGTCCTTCCAAACTGCCCCCCTTCAGATGCCAATCACAAAACCCAGCTTATCACTTGCACTTCTAGGCACCCAGCTCTTGTTTGGTGGTTTCCACAACTTTCTCCTCAGGTGTGATAATTTGCTCATGGGGCGGGGACTAGGTTCTATCTCTTAATAGGAATGGAAAAGCATTGTGGTCATCTTTAATCTGTCACACCCTCTTTCATGATTTCTAAATTTGTTTTAAGATGAGAGAATTTAGCCATCTACTCTTCATTTTAAATACTGACTTCTCTTCGAGTGAGAGACATGGGGCATTTCTTAGCTCTATGGATTTTCATTCCTTTTAAATTAATCTTTTTTATTAAGATAAGTGTTTATTTTTAAAAATCTCAATTTTGCATCTTAACTTTTAAAAGTTCATTTTTCTAGCCAGGCATGGTGGTACTCACCTGTAATCCCAGTACTTGTAAGGTTAATCACAGGAGGATCACAGGTTCATAGCCAGCCTCAGCTACTTAATGAGACCTTGTTTCAAAATAAAGACTAAAAAATAGGGCTGGGTGTATAGCTCAGAGGTAGAATGCCCCTGGGTTTCATTCCCAGAACCACACAAATAAATAAATAATCAAATAAATACACAATACATAAACTAATAAAATAGGGCTGGGAAAGGCTCAGAGGTAGAATATCTGGGTTCCATTTCCAGTAACACACACACTAACACATAAGTCTATTTTCCTAAATTCTGAAGAGTGCTCCTCTCAGGTTTCTGTGCATACCAAGCACCAGGTGATCTTGTTAGGAAGTTGATTATGGTGCTGTAGGCCTGGATAGGTCCTGAGGTTCTGAATTGCTGAAGAGCTTGGAGGTGGTGAAATGTCAATAGTTCTCCTAGCCTATTTTTCATTGCAGAAGTCTAAAGTATTTTAAGTTCAATATTGCTTGTATTGCTTTGTTCCATGACACATTACGCATCAGTTCTTCCTTTTGGGGACAGAATGAAGTCCAGATTGATATTTTTCTTAAGCTTTTTCAAGTGATACAATTAGAATTCAAGTGAAGCCAATAAATAATTTATCAAATGCTCTGCTCTTAGCTGGGTATGGTGGTACACACTTGTAATCCTAGTACTAGCAGCTAAAGTTACCTGTAATAATATATCTTGTCAATATGCCTAATTTTACAAAACATTGAAACAAAAATGTATAGGGTTGAGGGTTGCAGGGTGGTAATCTGAAGCATGAGTGATTGTTTTCATTATGTAGATGAAGAAAGACACAGAGAAGAGAACAGGTAAGTCCCCCAGATCAAACAACTGGGGAACAAATGCCTGGATCATCAGACCCTGCACTCTAAAAAATTAAAGGGGAAAATGTCTTAGGAGGGTTTTTAGGACAAACTTTGTTTTGCTACTAGTCACATGAACTAATATCCCAAGCAGAAAGCACACCTAAAATCTGGGAGAATAAAAATCCAGTCAGATTTGTGTGCACTTAAAATAAATAAAGCTGTCCACTTGGATATGAGAAAAATCATTCTGCATACATTTTTTGTCACTAAGCATAGACAAGGAAATACTCTCACCACCCCATTTCTCCCCAACAGCTGGAATAACATAAGAGGTACTGCTGTTCCCGGTCCTCCAGAATAGGCTTAGGTGTCATGATAGTGTTGTCACCTTGAAGTTGTATCGAGAGCTTTTCTTTTTTGTTGAACATCTAGAGTCAGATGGGGGCAGTGTCTGTAAACACTGTAATTACCTTCAGTTTTAATTTCTGGGTGTCGGTTTTCCTCCTGGCTGCTGCTGCTGGAGTTGTCGCTCACTCTCACCAGTTAACACAGCATTCACAAAGCTCAGGCCAGGCGCCCCTGGCAATTCTGTGAGGTTTCAAGGTGATGTGCACAAGCTTTTCTCAGAAACATGAAGCTAAAAGTAAAACGTTGTTATTTTAAAAGGGCCACCAGTTAAAAAAAAAAGATCCAGTTTGTTTTTCTCAGCATGATAGATGCTTCTAGAGATTGGATTTTTTAATACTTCTTAGTTTTTCCGTTGTTTTGGTCCTCAAGTTTATGTACTTTTTAATCTGTTGATATTTTGTGGCTCTTCCCTTTGTTGTCAATATTCCTTTTTTGTACATGTGTTCATGATAGTTCCATTCACAACATTCTATGTTATGAATGAAAGCACTGTAAATCCCAAAAAACCATCCTCCCAACTCACTCCAATGCTGTTGAAGTTAAGGTCATCACTTTTTTAAAAATCCAATTTATGTTGTTGGAAAGTCACATTTCATATTATCCATTATAATTATTGTTTGCTGAAATATTAATAGTGGACTGGATAGAATGAGTGAACTAAAAATATAATCTGTTGGAGGAGTCAGGCATAAGAATAAAAAAGCCTATTGTGTGATTTGTTGTAAGGAGAAGGGAGGATAAGGGTTACGTTCATTGTCTGATAGGCTAGAAGGCATCCAGGTCTACCCTGACATTTACTGAGGAGGGAGAATATGTGTGGTATGCAGGGTAGTCTGTTGTTTTAAATATCTACAAGACACAATTCTAGACCTGATGCTCAGTCTAGACAAGGAGATAGAACGTAAAAAGCAAAGAGCAATGAATGCTATGGTAGTTATATATGGAAGAGATGGCTTTCAGTGGATGTAGGGGAAGTTGGGGAAACTTCTTGGAGATGATTGCATTTGAGCCAAAACTCAGGGAGAGGATGGACAGGAATTCAGTAGACAGTAGTAAATAGTTTGGAGAGTTTGAGAGAAGATACTAGTACTACCCACAGAGGTAGGACAATAAAAGGCATACACAAGGAGCATGTGATTGAATTGAAAGATGTACAAGAAGACCTTAGAACTGAAAGCTAGAAAAGTAAGGCACTTTTCCAGTGAATTTGCCAGTGCCATACATATAAGATGAATTCTCCACACTTTTTGAAGGCATCCTTCCTTTCCACAAGAATTTTTTATTGAAAATCACTATACTGCATCTTAGATGTCTGTTTGTTGATTGGTTTAAGGGAGACAATTTTACCTTCTTGAACTCCACCACTATGTCTCCAATATGTCCTCATTACTTTTTAGACATTTATTTGGTTTCCATGTTCTTTTAAAATGTGGCCTTCTTGGGATCAGAGCCTGCCGAGGGTTTAGGCCAGTGTCAGGGCCAGCAAGGCCAGGATCAGAGCCCGCCGTGAGGCAAGGCTGGTGCTGGGGCCTCTGAGGCCGGGATCGGAGCCTGCTGAGGGGTGAGGCTGGTGCTGGGGCCAGCGAGGCCGGAATCGGGGCCTGCCATGAGGCAAGGCCGGTGCTGGAGCCACCGAGGCCGGGATCAGAGTCTGCCGGGTGGCCAGGCCAGTGCCGGGGCCAGCAAGAGTGGGATCGGAACTCGCAATGTGGCATACACAGAGAAATATCACAGAAAATAAAAAACCAGATGCTTTTCCTAATATGCAAAAACTAGGAAGAAGTGGGTAATAGGAGGAGATCTAGTTGAAGAAAAGGCCCTATAGAGGAGCAATTAAGGTGACCAATCAAAAGGGATGGGATGGAGGAGGATGGAATTTCTTTAAAGCTCATGATGTATGTAAACAAATGTATCAAAGTTAATCACCAATCAAGCATGGGATCGAGGGAGGGGGAGGGAGTGGGCTAGGGATTGGATAAAGGCTAATTGGATGATGTGTACTTGTATATCCTCACAAGTCTTGTATTCCATTGTGATGTATGACTATAGTGCACCAATTAAAAATATACATATATGTATATATAAATAAAATAAAATAAAATGTGGCCTTCTACCCACTTAAATGTAAAATTATGTGTTATGGATATAAGAAGAATACACTATTTATTCAGAATATAATGAAAGCATAAGTCATTGGCATGTCTCTTTTCCTTTGCCCTATTTACTATTCATTTTATCCCATCTTTTGTTCATATAGGATGAATCTATTTCTGTTATGAGAGCTACTAAAAGATACTTTTTGTCAAATTCTTTTTTATTGGTGCATTGTAGTCATATATCTTAATGGGGTACAAGATGGTAGAGGCATACATTCACACATCACTAATTTAGCCCTTCCTCACGCCTCACCCCATTCCCTCTTATTGAAAGGGCTCTTTTTTAATTAATGTGGCTTGAACTAAGATTACCAGGTTCTTGTTTTCCTTAGGCTCAGATGTTAATATCTCTTTTTATTTTATAAATGTTGTCAGGTTCAAATTTAAAGTCACCCTTTTTGCACTAATTTCAACTGACTTGTGTCAGATTATCTAAATTGTACCCATTTTCCTGGGCTTTCATTTCTTCCACAGTGATTTAGACCTCACAGATTTTTCAGAATGCCAGTCATTCTAAATGTACACAAAATGCCCTCTCTAAACTCATCTTCTTATAGTATATTAATCAATTATTTAATTAATTAACATTGTTTGCTGGAGACTGCACAGGCTAGAGACTGAGGGTCACCCCTGACATCTGGGAACTACTCCTCACTCCCTCACTTCAAAATTCTACCTTTGAAAGCAAGAAAATTATGTTTTGAGGGGGAAAAAGATGTCTTGATTTTTACAGCTCTCCCTAGGCTTACGTTTATTTATTATCTTACGAGCCAGATAAGCTCACTTTCAGGAAAATCTATCATTATTACATTTGGGTTCATAGAACTTATAGTACTTCTCTATATGATCTCATTTATATGTAGAATCTTTAAAAAGTGGATTTCAAGCTGGGCGTGGTGGCACATGTTTGTAATCCCAGTACTTGGGAGGCTGAGACAGGAGGATCACACAGGTTCAAAGCCAGCCTCAGTTACTTAGTGAGGCTCTCAGCAACTTAGTGAGACCCTGTTTCCAAATAAAATATAAAATAGGTCTGGGAGTGTAGCCCGGAGGTAGAAGGCCTCTGGATTTCATCCCCAGTACCAGAAAAAAAAAAAAAAAAGGAGATTTCAGAAAAAGAGAGTAGATATTCCTTCCCACTTTGCATGTCTGTGTCACATTCTGGAAATTCTCTCATATTGATAACAATCACTTTATTATATCTGTTATGGTGATCTGTGACTAATACTCTAGAAAAAAAGAAAAGAAGAAAAGAATAGAAAGGTAGTTACCAAAGGCAGGGGGGTGAGGACAGGAAGAATGGGGAAAAGGAAGATGTTGATCAGAGGGGTACAGAGCTCCAATTAGCCTGGAAAAGCTTTAGTGATTCACCATACTGCATGGTGACCACAAAGAATAATATTGTACATTTTTCAATTGCTAAAAGAATGGATTGTTAATATTGTCCACACACAAAAATGATATGTTAGTGCTATGATGTATGTATATGTTAATTAGCATGATTGAATCTCTTTATAATGAATACATAGATCAAAATATCACATTCATCCCATAAATATATACAATTATTTGTTAATTACTTAAAAACTATAGTATTTTTAATCACTGTGCAAATTGGGCACATCAAGGATCACAGATAATTTTTCATCCAAATATTTGCTGATAAGGGTAGCTGGATTCTGTTTTCACCTTCAGTTTATACTGTTTTGCAAGATGCAAAGGCAATACGTTTTTCTTCCGTCTGCATCTGTTCCCCTCGCCCCCCTCATTTTTTGCTCACAGCATGGAAACTACAGTTACAGCTTAGCCTGTTTTGCTTATGGAACTGTGCCAGAAGCAGTTTTGAAGGTGTTTTAAAAATGAAGACATCTGGCAGCTGGCATACTTACAATTCATTTGCCAAAGACAAGTTGCTCGCTGCTGGAATCTTCAACTGAAGGTCACACACCAGGTAAGAAGGCAGTCAGGTGGCGCTGGCGCCCGGGAAGCTGCACTCTGGAAACTTGCAGGCTCTGTGAGGTTGGGTGTCTCGTTCCCTAGTCCACCCAGCCTCCTGGGTCCCATACCCCTTTCAACAAGGTAAGAGAAAAAAATTCAAGCTAAGAAAATTGACAGTGAATCACCAAACTGAGGCATGTTGACAGAAGTCCTGGCAATTAGACAAGAGGAAAGGGTACACAGGGAAAAAAGGTGAAAAGCAGCATTAGTCGTGGTGTTAGACAAACATGTTCTTCTCTGTTGAGTGGCTCAGTATTTCCACAGAGAAATGGCCTAAAGAATTACGGGTTTACAGCTTCCTCAGTAATTACGTTATTAATAGGATACCAGTGAATGCTCTCTGTCTGAAGATTTACTTAGTATGTGATGGAGTTAGAATTTTGTGTTTTCCATTTTAAAGTCTTTTCTTTTAACTAGAAGTCATTAAGTAGTATACTACTTTCCAAATCAATCAGTTTTTGTAATTTTACGCTGCTACTACATGAGAATATGATCATTTTGTTAGTTTGGGGTTTTGTTTTGTTTTTGCTGCACAATAAATTTAACATATAAATACAGGAATTTCATAGTGAGATTAACAATTAGCCAAACAGCAAGGCAGGGAAATCATCTCATTTCTCTCTCTCTCTCTCTCTCTCTCTCTCTCTCTCTCTCTCTCTCTCTCTCTCTCTCTCTTATCACATTAAAGGTCATATGTGTCATATTTCACATATAACCATTGAGATTTATGTTTTTAAACAATAATTATATATACTTCTACTAGACGTAGATATATCTCCACCCAAGACAAAAGTAGGGTTTTTTTTCTGTCTGTCCTAACTACAGATTTGTGATCTCAAGTGAGTGTTCCTGTCTTCTAGTTAAAATATTACATGTGAAGGTATAAGCTAATGGAGAAAGAAAGAATGTTGTAATTACAATTTTGTTTGTTGGAAACAGTCGCTCTTCATCCCAGCTGGAGACAAAATTACTGGCCTTAAAGAGATTACAAGTCTGTGGCCTATATACAGGATCGAGTCCCCAATACGTATGTGCATTTGGCACATACATAATTAACCTACAGAGTGTTCACATTTATTTGTTAATTTGTATATTTTTTTTGTACTGGGAATTGAGCTCAGGAACATTCTACCTCTGACCTCACCCTCAACCCTTTTTATCTTTTTACATTGAATCAGGGTCTCATTAGGTTGTTGAAAATCTCACTAAGTTGCTAAGGCTGGTCTCAAACCTGTGGTATTCCTGTCTCAGCCTTCAGGTACTGGGATTCCAGGCATGTGCCACCCTGCCCAGTTTACATTTTTAAGTGGTTTTAAAAGATGGTTTTAGAAGTCATCAAAAGCTTGGTATCAGACAAATTAAACTGTCATGTGAGATTATCATTTTTAATTTTAGATAAATTGCCATAATACTAGATGTCAACTACTAAGCCAAGCATGGGAGGGAGGGATAGGGAGAGAATGGGGTGGGGATTGGGTGGGGGCTGACTGGGAAAAGTGTGCATGTATGTCTACAAAAGTATGTATCCTACTATGATGTATGAATACAGTGCACCAATAAAAATAAAAAAATAAAAAAAATAAAAAAAAATAAAAAAATAAATAAAAGATGGTTTTACTTCTAAAAACCTGAATTTCTTTTTATAAATCAAAAGATGAGGCCTCTCGGTTGCACAGTCTCTCTTGAGAACCATCTGGTGGCCCTGGCCCCCTTCAGGCATGCGAGGAGTGGGGGGTCTTCCAGTCCAGTCCTCCACATCTGTCTTTCCCCAAGGCGGCGTGTGGATTGCCACTTCATTGGATCCTTGATACTGTGTTTTGTAAACTAAAGTGAAGAGGAAGTGAAATAGTTCCAGGATCTGTCAAAAGGGAAATGCAAATAGATCAGAGGGCATGTTTTCCTTATCCCAGGCTCACAGCTTCAGTGACCCTCTCTTCCCAGCCCCTTTGTCCTGTTTCCTCTTCCTGTGGTGCGTCCTCGGCCCATCTCAGGTGCTGCCATTGACATGCCAGGGGCTCAAGCCGCATTCTGGCCACCCCAGGGGTCAGTGGACCTGTTGCCCACCCCAAACTGAGGCAGTTACAAATGGAGTCTTCTTAAAGGTGCCCAACATGTAGACCATTCCTGGCCTTCAAAGGTTATGTAAGGGCTCTACGTTATTTAGTGTTATATCGCTTTATTTATTTATTTATTTATTTATTTATTTATTTTTGCGGTACTGGGGATGGAACCCAGGGGCATTCTACCTCAGAGCTGCACCCCCAGCCTGTTTTTTTTTTAATTCTTTATTTTGAAACAGGGTCTCACTGAGTTGCAGAGGGCCTCACTAAGTAGCTGAGGCTGTCCTCGAACCGCAATCCTCCGGTCTCAGCCTCTGAAATGTTGGGAATACAAGCATGCTCCACCACGCCCAGCTAGTGTTATATCTCTTTAAAGTGACCTTCTTGTCAACAAATTAATCCATAACCAGCATTGTCTTTTTGAGATTTCTCTATCACTGAACTTTGCTTCTTTCACTGAAATTTAGCAATAACAAAATTCAAAGATTTTTTGTTTGTTTATTTTACAAGGAGAAAATGCCATAAATGTATATTGGGAAAATGATACCTGCTAGAAGTGTAGGTATCTGGTGATTTTGATGGTCAGATAGGAAACTTGGCCATCCAGTCTTTTCATGGGGCCATATATTTAGTGTAATTTCTCCCTAAGAAGAATTCTACGGTTCTTAAAATTGTTAGCAATGCAAAATACCAGCAAACTGTACTTCATGTAATTTAAACCTTTACTGAGTGCATACTATATATAAAGTTATCCAATTACAAAGGAAAACCACAAAAGTTCATTTTGCTCTTTTTTTTTTTTTTTTTTTTTCTGTACTGGTGATGGAACCCAGGGGAATTCTACCTCCAAGCTATACTCCCTGCCCTATTTTTTTATTCTTTATTTTGAAACAAGGTCTCACTGAGTTGCAAAGGGCCTCACTAAGTAGCTGAGTCTGGACACACACTGAAATCCTCCTATCTTAGCCTCACAAATGCTGGGATTACAAGGATCAGTCACCACACCTGCTTATTTTGTTTTTATTTTATGAAATGCATTTTATACATTGTATATTTATAAAAATGTAAAATGTATTTTATATTAATATTTATTGCTAAATATAACATATTTGAGATTTGAATACTGATAGTTTGTAAATTGTTTTGCAATTAATGATTTTTAAATTTCTTATTATTTATTATTTTTATTTGGACAATATATAGCATATGTACAAACAACTACTGTCAATATCCTCTTTTATATTTCATTTGATTTACAAACATAGGGCAGAAAAATAATTTGGGTCACTAATGTTTTACAAAATTAAAACTGATTAGCCGGGCGTGGTGGCGCACGCTTTAATCCCCACATTTGGGAGACGGAGACAGGAGGATCGCGCAGCGCAGGTTTGAAGTCAGCTGCGCTGGCTTAAGAGACCCTGTTTCCAAAAAAAAAAAAAAAAAAATTGATCTGGGAGTGAAGCCCGGGGGTAGAAGGGCTTTCAGGAACCCCAGTACCACAAAAAAAAAAAAAAAACTGATTTAACAATTCTAAAGCTCGGTGTCTCACAGTGTGAACAGACCATTGACTCATTGTGAAAGAACATCTCTTGTCTACCCAGGTGATAAGTACTGGACTAAATCTGTCTGCAAACTGGCGAAACTAATTGTTTCTGTAATTATCACTATAAAATATAATTCTCAAAAGAAGTATGATGCGGAGTGTTTAAAGCTCGGGCATTTGTCTATAATGGTGAAGGATTTTCTTCTTCTCAAACCAAGGAAAGGAGATATCTTTTTTCTTTTCTTTTCTTTTTGTGTGTGTGTGGTACTGGGGGTGGAACCCAGGGACTTTTCTACCTCCAGGCTATACTCCCAGACCTATTTAATACTTTATTTGGAAACAGGGTCTCACTAAGTTGCTGAGAGCCTCACTCAGTAGCTGAGGCTGGCTTCAAACCTGTGTGATCCTCCTGTCTCTGCCTCCCAAGCGCGGGGATTACAAGTGTGTGCCACCACGCCCAGCAAAAGGAGATATCTTAACTCTAAAATTATTTCCCAAATGTGACAGCTACTTACAGTACTAAATAAAACATATTTGCTTTCTTTTTAAACATCTGCTATAGTCTTTCAGAAGTTCAGTTTGGAAGCCAGGAGTGGCAGTGCACACTTACAATCCCAGCGCTTGGGAGGCTGAGACAGGAGGATCTGAGTTTGCAGGCAGCCTCAGCTACTTAGGCCCTTTGCAAACCATATCTTGAAATAGTAACTCTTTATTGGTGCAATATGACTGCACATCATAGTGAAATTCAAATAGATAAATTCATGTATGCATACAGCATCTCTTGGTGTGCTTCCCTCCTAACCAACCATTCCCTGTACAGACTAGTTAGGTTGTTGGTGATATCTCCATATGTAGACAAATATTGTTTGGTTTGTTTCCTTCCTCCAGCCTCCTTTTCCCCCTCCTCTACCCTCCCCAGTCCCTTCCACTGTTTTACTTGTCTCACTCCTTATTATCATGAAGTTTCTTCTCCCCACCACCACCACATTTTCTAACTTCCACATCCGAAAGAAAACATACAACCCTTGACTTTCTGAGACTGGCTGATTTACTTAGTATGATATTCTCTAGTTCCACCTATTTTCCTGAAATAACAAAATTGTGTTGTTTTATAGCTGACTAAAACTCCATTGTGTGTGTGTGTGTGTGTGTGTGTGTGTGTGACATTTTATTTATCCGTTGACAGATACCTAGGTTGGTTTCATAATTTGACTATTGCGAATTGTGCTGCTATAAATGTGGATAGGCATATATCACTCTAGCATCCTAACTTTAATTATTCTGCAATGATCCTAAGAATTAGTATACTGAGTCATATGGTAGTTCCATTCTTAGTCATTTAAGGAACCTGTACACTAATTTCCACAGTGTTTGTACTAATCTGCAATCATACCAGGAGTGTCTAAGTGTTCCTCTTCTCGCTCATCCTCACCAGCATTGATCTTGTTTGTACTACTACTATTCTAACTGGGCTTAGATGGAATGTCAGTATAGTTTTGATTTGCATTTCCCTGATTGCTAATGATTATGAACATTTTTTTTTTTTTTTTTTTTGCGGGTCTGGGGATAAAACCAGGGGCATTCGACCTCTGAGCTACACCCCCTGCCCTATTTTTTTTCTTTATTTTGAAACAGGGTCTCACTAAGTTACGGAAGGCCTCACTAAGTAGCTGAGCCTCAGGGCTCAGCCTCCCGAATGCTGGGATTACAAGCGTGCACCACCACGCCTGGCTGGTTATTTTTTATATACTTGTTGGCCTTTTTTTCTTTTTGGTACTAGGGATCGAACCCATGGGCATTCTACCTCCAAGCTCTACCCCCAGTCCTATTTTTTTCATTCTTTATTTTGAGACAGGGTGTCACTAGATTGTGGAGGGCCTCACTAAGTAACTGAGGCTGGCCATGAACTTTCAATCCTCCTGTCTCAGCCTCCCAAGTATGCAACACCATGCCTGGTTGTGTTTCTTCTTTTGAAAACTTTCTCTTCAGTTGTGTTGCCCATTTTTAATTGGATTTTGTTGTTGTTGATTTTGTTCTTCTTGTTGTTCTTGTTACTAAGTTTCTTGAGTTCTTTATGTAGTCTAGATTTAGTCCTCTATCATAGGAGTAGCTGGTAAAGATTTTCTCTCATTCAGTAGGTTCTCTCTTCATGTTCTTGTTTGTTTCCTTTTCTGTAGAGAAGCATTCTTAATTTGATGTCATCCCATTTATTGATTCTCAGCTTTATTTCCTGAACTTTAGAAGTCTTGTTAAGAAAGTTTCTGCCTGTGCCTATGTGTTGTAGGAATGGACTTGTTTTCTTCTAATATTCACAAAGTTTCTGCCTAATTTCTAGGTCTTTGATTCTTTTTTTTTTTTTTTTTTTTTTTGTGTGTGTGTGTGTGTGGTACTGGGAATGGAACCCAGGGGCCTTCTACCTTCGGGCTATACTTCCAGACCTATTTTATTTTTTATTTGGAAACAGGGTCTCTTAAACCAGGTTAGGCTGGCTTTGAACCTGTGCAGTCCTCCTGTCTCGGCCTCCCAAGTGTCTTTGATTCATTTTGAGTTGACTTTTCTGCATGGTGCGATATAGGAGTCTAGTTTAATTCTTCCACATATGGATATTTAGTTTTTCCAATACCATTTTTGAAAGCCTTTTTTTCTCTAATGTATATTTTTAGCACCTTTATTAAAAATCAGCTAGCTGTATGTAAATTTATGTCCGTATTTTCTGTTCTACTGTTCTATGAGTCGTTACTATAGCTCCATAGTATAATTTGAAATCAGGTATTGTGATGCCTCCTGTATGGTTATAATTATTCAGAATTTCTTTGGCTAGTCTGAATCTTTTGCTCTTCTATGTGAATTTTAGGATTTTTTAATAGCTCTGCAAAGAATGACATTGGTATTTTGAAAGACATTACATTAAATCTATAAATTGCTCTAGGTAGTATGGCCATTTTGACAATACTTATTTTGCTGATCAAGGACATAGGAGATCTTTCCATCTTCTAAGGTCTTCCTTAATTTTTTGATAATAGTTCTGAAGGTTAAGCAAGGTTAGAATTATTGCTGATGTTTTTTAATTCTGAAAGGAAGCTTAGTGACTTATCTGATAATGCACAGAAAATAAATGAGTAGCACAAACATTTTTCTGGCTCAGTGCTTTGCCCAGCACACCACACTGGAAGATGGTTATGTCCTCTTAAATATTATTTATGGTATTAAAATCTATTAGTGAATTCAAATGGCATCTGGGCTTTAGATTCAAATTTAGCATCATGCATGGTGGCGCACGCTTGTAATCCCCACGCTTGGGAGACGGAGACAGGAGGATCACGTAGGTTCGAAGCCAGCCGCGTGTGCTGGCTTAGGAGACCCTGTTTCAAAAAAAAAAAAAAAATAGGTCTGGGAGTGAAGCCCGGAGGTAGAAGGGCTTCCAGGAACCCCAGTACCACCAAAAAATAAAAAAAAAATTTAGCATCATTCATCCACTCAACTAAACTGAGCACATACTATGTACTAAATGCTGTGAGAACTGCTGGATCTGCAGCTGAAAATAAAAAAATGTGATCAAAGTTTTCAGGCTGCTGGGAACACAGACATAAACTATCGCATTTATACACAGGAACACACCCGGCGTGCCCCAGTGTGGGGACAACTGCACTTGCCGACGCGGTTGTTTAGACTGCTCTTCCGCAGTATCCGTGTAGCTGCCTCCCTCACTATCTTCAACTCTTGACTCTGTTGAATGATAAGAAATTTTAGACACAACCAGATGAGCATTCAAAAGTGCAGAAAAAATGAAAGCGCTTTCAGAAATACATTTAGAAATAAATATGCAGTGAAATAAAGATAACAAAGAAAGATTTTAGGATGGAGAAAGACATTAAATATCCAAAACAGAGAGAGGGAGAGGAGAGAGAAAGAGAGAGAGAGAGAGAGAGAGAGAGAGAGAGAGAGAGAGAGAGAGAGAGAGAGAAGAGAGAAAAGAAAAAGGGAGGAGGAGGAGGAAGAAAGAAAAGTATATGGCTAGATATAAATGAATATAGTTATAATGTTTAAAAACTATTTAAAAATCTGGGACTAAATTCCAAATAAACTCAACATATTATTTGAAGGTGAAGTCAATGGAGAAAAAAAATGATAACATTCTGGGACTTAGGTTTTATTTAGAGAAATTGTATACATTTAACCATGAGTTAAAAGTTTCAAGGCTCACTAATACAGAAACAGAAACAAAGTATAATTTTTAAATCTCTGGGGAGGGGGAAAAAGTGAATAAAATTCAACCCCCCCAAAAATATAGGGAAAACAAGTTACTTTTAAAAAGATAAATAAGCTTGTAATCCCTGTGCTAGGGAGGCTGAGACAGGAGGATTGCACAGGTTCGAAGCCAGCCTCAGGTACTTAGTGAGACTCTGTTTCCAAATAAAATATAAAATAGATCTGGGAATATAGCCCCGAGGTAGAAAGCCTCTGGGTTCCACCCTCAGTACCACCAAAATACACACACACACACACACACACACACACACACACACACACACACACATATGTAATATAACAGAGGTGATAACCACCATAAGTATTAGTAATGACAACAATAAGTATGAATGCAAAATTATTGATCCTCCTATTAAAGGCAACAACTTTTTAGGAATTGAACTATTTACTTTTTTGAGATACTTAAAAACAAAATGACAGCAACATCATAATTTTTAAAATAAAGAGATGATGCCAGGGGTGTAGCTTAGTGACAGAAGGTTTGCCTAGTATGTGGAAGGCAATGGGTTCAGTTTCCTGCACCAGAAAAAAATAAGACAAAATAGAGATAAAAGCGTCTCAGGAAGGTGCTAATTAATAGAAAAAGACTAGTGAAGAAAATATCAGTATGACATAAATGAGATTTGGGGTGCAAAATTGTTAAATTAGATGGGAGATTTTTACATTATAAACCACAATCTATCGAGATATAAAAATAAAAAAGATACAAAAAATCACAAATTTTATGCATTTAACTATGAAGTTTTGACATATATAAAACATAAACTATTAGAAATGCAGGTACATATTACTAAATCCATAATCCTGTTGGAAAAATTTAGAATTCTATGATTAAAGTAACCAAAAATATGGATAAGCAGAATTTAATTATATATAACTATATGTATACATACACACATCCAACAGAGAGTACACATTTAATACACAGAAATGTATTATTTATTCAAATTCACTATTATTATGTTTCAAGAAATAATCTCAATAAATTCCAGGAAAAAATAAAAAATTAATCAGACTTTCTGTATCTTCAATTCAACAATCTGAAATTAGTTACAAACTGATAGCTGGAAAAAAATGTAACTACTTAGGGAAAGTCTTAAACATTTTTAAAAAGTCCTATACATATATGAAGAAAGGAGTAAGACATTACTCCAGTCATGGGCAGAATTACAGCAAAGCTGGAAGTTCTCTTTATATTAAGCCATAATCAATGCAATGCAAAATAAAAACTGAAGGTAATTCTCAGATACATCTGGGGTGAGGAGAGTCAATAAAGTAAGAAATGAGAGTAAAATATCTTCTAAAATATAAGACATTATTAAGAAAATAAAAGATAATATTGGAATTGGCAAATAGATAATACATAAATAGAAGAGAATTCAGAATACATAAATATAAATTTAAGATATAAAGAATAGTTTAAGCCATTAAACATAGGAAATGTTTTTATTATACTAGAATTAGAGGAGGCTGGTTAACCTAAAAATTCAGAAGGTAAAAATCAAATAATGAACGTATTTAAATGCATGAAACTAAAAACCTATGTATGACCCATTAAAAGTCCCTAAAGAAAGTTAAATGACACAAAAGATTATGTATAGGATATATAAAGAACTCCAAATTATTAACAAGATGAAAATCTAATAGGGGAAAAAAAGGCAAAGAATAAGTACCAGGCAATTTTTGGAGCATAAAACAGGAACTTAGTGAGGCTCTCAGCAACTTAGTGAGACTCTGTTTCCAAATAAAATAAAAAATAGGTCTGGGAGTGTAGCCCGGAGGTAGAAACCCTCTGGGTTCCATCCCCAGCACCGCAAAAATAAATAAATAAAGAAAAAAGAAAAAAGAAAAAAAAGAAAGAAAAAGAAAAAAAAAAGCCAATTGGCTGTAAGATATAATTTTTTTTAGTCATCATGTTATTTTATTTTATTTTATTTTATTTGGATGTGTGTGGTACTGGGGATTGAGCCCAGGGGCATTCTATCTCTAAGCTACACCTCTAGCCCTTTTATTTTTTGTTTTGAAATAAGGTCTTGCTAGGTTGCTGAGAGTCTCACCGTGCTGCTGAGGCTGTTCTGGAACCTGCAATCCTCCTGTCTCAATCTCTCAAGTACTGAGATTGCTGTTGTGTGCCACCACATCCAACTAGGTTGATGCTTTTATTTTTATTTTTTTAATTGCTAAGGTCCAGTGTGAGTGAGGGTAAAGACTGAGTGCTCAGCATTGCACAGCCAATACCTCCTCTCTAGATGTCTCTGGCAGCCCTGCTGGCTGCTTGCCTAGGGTTTCCTCTTCTAGAACCCTGGTTTCTTTAGTGCTGTCCCTCTCTGATAGAGCCCATATGCCTCTGGGAAGCTGACCTCATTCTCAGTTCTCTGGGTGGGATCTGGTTGAGCTGAAGATAGCCTCTATCCCTGTCCCTCCAATTAGTGACTGATCAGATTCCCAGATAAACAATGAGAGGCCAGATGAATTTTGCTCAAAGTTTTTAGGAAAGTTCTTTACTCCTGTGGAGAATAATATAAAAAAAATTTTTCTGCCATGATATAAGCAAGAAGAATGTAGAATTGAAGCCCCTTTCTCTTCTAGATTTCTTTTATGGTTTGGTAATATTCTTACCATGTACCAGAAGATGCTGTAGGTGCTGGGAACCCACCATATATCAAACAGACCAGCCTCGCTGCCTATCAAGCATCTACTTGAGGAGAAAGATATAGAAAAGTATAAATAAGTAAACTATGCAGCATAACAATAAAGCATGGAAGGGCAATGGGAAATGTTCAGGGTACAACTTACACTGACTTGTCAGGAAAGGCCTCCCTGAACAGGAGACATTTGAGCACATTCTTGAAGAAGGAAGAAGAAAGCCATGTTGACATGTAAGGAGAAAAGGTTGCAGGAAGAGGAAACATTGGAACAAATGTACATTGTGCAGAGTATACCGGAAAAATTCAAGAAGCAAGAAGTCGTAAGGATTGAAATAAGCAAGAAGTAGAATAATAGGAGAAAAGATGAGAGAGGTAATTCAGGGCCACATTGTGTGAGTCCTTGTGTAATACTATGATGGTTTCAATATGGTGTTGAGTGGGATGAGAAGTCATTGGTGAGTTTAGATGGAGGGCATGATCTTAGCTTCATTTAATCAAGATAACTCTGGTTGCTGCCCAGGTTATACTGTCAAGGGATAAAGGTAGAAGTAGGGAGTTAGAAATTTACAGCTATAGAGAAGAACAAAATTATGTCGGTTGCAAGAAAATGAATAGAACTGGGGAATATCATGTTGAGTGAAATAAGTCAGACTCAGAAAGTCAGCGGTCATGTGTTTTCTCTTATATGTGGAAACGAGAGAGAGAGAGAGAAAAGAAATAAAAGGGAAGGGCTGGGGTCATGAAAATAGAAGAGAGACCAATAGTGTAAAACAGTAGAAGATAGGGCCAGCACGAGGGAAAAGAGAAAGAAAAGGGTAGGTACTGGGGAATGATATTGACCAATTATCCTATGCACACAAATAAATACATAAAAATGAATAGCAGTATTATGCATAATTATAACGCATCAATGAAAAATAATAACATATATTATTTTTAAGTTGAATTTTATATAATAATCCAGGGAGAATCTACAGTGACTTGGATAGGATACGGGCAGTGGATATGGTGAAAAATAGTTGGATCTGGATGTGTTTTAAAGGTAGAGGCAACAGGATTTGCTGATAGACAAAATATAAGATGTGAAAAAAGAAGGAGTCAAGCAAGACTCCAAAATTTTAAGCAAAATTAACTGCTGAGAAGGAGTTGCAATTAGTTGAGAAGGGAAGCTGCTTTGTCATAGAGGTGGAGAGAACATGGAGTTCAGTTCAGCTTTGTTTAATTTGATATGCCCGTGTCTCAAAGGACCTCTCTAAGTTGCTGAGGCTTGCCTTGAACCTGCGATCCTTCATTCTCAGTCTCCCACATACCAGTATTACAGGTGTGCACCATTACACCCAGATATTATCACTGTTAATAATATCAAGAAATAATCGTATTGCTGGTGATGGACTGAGAAGGTGTGAGAAGCACACTCTACGCACAATATATCGCACGTACTTATTTGTTGTTATATATCTTTCTCTTTCTAGAGTGTAAGCTTCATAAGAGAGGGCCCTTGTTTCATTCTCTGCTACTTCTACAATACCTGCAACAGTACCAAGCACGTGGAAGTCATTCACTAAGTAATGTAAAATGGATGACCATTTCTGGTGAAAACGTGAGTTCCAGAGAAGTGAAATGTTTAGCTCTCCCAGCTCCTCAAATCAGTGTTGGGCTAAAACCTGAGTCTCCTGGTTCCTGATACAGTGAACAGTGCAGTATTAAGATAACCTAGACTTCAGGAATATATCCTACTTGTAAAACAGTATTTTAGAAAGTTGCAGTTATTTTCAAAGACTGGAATGAGACAAAAAAAAAAAAAGATGGGGCTCCTACTTCTTTTCAATTTTATGAAATCTTCCTAAATCACTGCAAATGCTTTTTACTCTATTAAAAATTAAGTTTTATTAATAATGTAACTGTTAAATAATGAAAACCTCAAAGTCCTGAAAAATTGATAAATGATCTAAAAACTAGTCATTTGTTGAACAATATAAATGAAAATGAAATGTTTTAAAGTTACTGCAAATCTTGACCGCAAATCTTGACCTTCTTCCTATTGCATATTCTCTCTCTGCATTTTTCAAGGACTACTGTCAATTGAAAACATGCAAATATGATTCCCTGGGGTAAAGAGTTAAATTATATATAAATATAGCAGGTACTTACTTCCAGAAAGTTCACCAGTAATAGGACATTTTATGCAATTAAAAATAACCTTGAGTCTCATATTTCTTGGCTTAATAAAAACTAGATACAACACAGACTGAAAGGTTAAGAGAAGAATTTTATTTCTCTGTAGTATTTTCTCCTGAATGGTTAGTGGCATTATTAAGTAGCAAAGAATCATTATCATGAGATTTCTACTCTGTCCATATATTAATCTTTCACATCATATAAAAATGGTAGCCTTTTTCTATATACATGAATAGATGGAAAATTTTCTAAAAGAAGAGAATCAAAATTTACTTTTATTAACTCATCTTACAGTTCTTCTTTTAGTTCTGTAAAACTTTATAACTAACTAAAACTACAGAAAGTGTTTTAGAATGTCCAGAGATTATAAAAATAAATTCATAAAAGTCTCCAGTTGATTATAAAGAGATTACTAGAAAACCTTTATAAAAATATGCAAAGTATGTTTCAGTCAGCATAGAAGCAGACTTAAACCTGGATAAGGCAGGTAAAAAGTGGATCTCTAATCATGTAACCATAAAAGAATCCCTTTTGACCAAACGACCTCATCATTTGCTCCAGTAACCTAACATATGGAAGATTATTCTAGAGAAATAATCAAAAGGAAGGAAACTGTTATATGTTAGAAGATGCTCACTGTAGTATTATGTATATAATCATGAAATTGAAAGAAATGTAGATAGCCAATAATAGCGGTATATTTAAATTGAAGTCCATTTACCTAATGTAATAATAGTCATTGGATGCATAGTATAACATTCTCAGTATATAGAAATATATATTTTAAATGTTTTAATTAAATAGTTCAATCTCAATCAATTCAGCTCTTATATATAGTTATGTATCTGAATGTCAGCAATATATAAAGTATATAAAATAATTTTATACATGCATACATATATGTATGTAAGCTGTAGAGTATGTATGTAGATGTATGAACTGTGGAATGCTACCTGGCTTAAGACTGGGAGAAGGCAGCTAAGTAGCACCCTTTATAAAATCTTGTCTTCAGAATGTTTAATTTTGTCTGGCTGGACCACATGACACACTGATAAAGACTTTTAGTCTCCCAGGGTAATTATAGGTCACACCTAAGTAATCACCAGTCAGGCTTTCTCATTCACTGCAACTACCTTCATAAAGCAGAGAAATTTACTTTATCGATTCTGGGTATTCTGCTTGTCTCTTCCAGTCATTTTGGAATCCCTTTTCAGGCGATATGAAGTATCTCTACATTTTAGTGCACATCTTTGCTATAGAAATATCATTTTCAGCTTTGCAGCCTAAGGATGCATTCCATGTATGAATAGGAGTCTTTGTGCCACAGAAGTAAAGTCATCAGCTTCTATGCCACAAAGAAGAAATGTTCATCTTCTAATGTGCATATATGTAAGCCACCTCTTTAAAATCAGCCCTCGTAAATGGCACTGAGTGTGCTTCTGTGTATGACACATCAATGTCCATTAATTGCATGAAGAGAGAACCGAGATTCCAATGGCAAAATCTGTAAAAGTAGATATACAAAGAAAAGTGGAAGCATCTGTTTTATATATACGACATTAGAATTTAATTTTACCTCTGTGATGCTTTTGTGTGGCTGCAGTGTTACAGCAGAGCACATAAGCATAGCCGTGCAGTGTCAGCAGGTGCATGCCACCAAATTACTGCTTTTAATTTGCATATTCATCTGCTAAGAAGCATGTCATTATCATATCAAAGGGATACTAAGCAACATCTAGCTTGGAGAGATGTGGCATAGTTTCAATAGGAGCAATTAATGCAAGATGAGGACTCTCTTTCTGTCATGTCTCCCAGGGCTAGCTGTAATCGGGCTGATTATTGGATACCAATAAGACCGAGGGCCCAGTTGGCACTGAATAAGAGAAGAACTGGAAAGGGAGCCTGCTAGTCCTTTCCACTGTACACTTGATGGCAACGTGACACTCTGGTCACTCAAAAGAACCCTGTTCATTTTATAGATGCTGTCTATATGCAACCATCTGTTTCAGTTGTTAGAAAATGACCAAATGCTGCCCCCAAATACTAATTTTTAAGAGAATAATCTTGATTCTAGAGGGCATGTAAAGGAAATGGGAAAGAGGCATTAAAATTGGGTTCACAAATATGAGTTTTAGTCCCTCGGTAAATTTTGTTTGAACAAAAATTTTCTTCCTCCACACACTGGAAAATCCTACGTAACTCAGATCCTAGAAATGAACTCACGAAGGCTTACAGTCTGTAAACTCAACAAATTTACAGTTGAGCAAGGAGACACACAGGCAAACCAAACAAAACTTGAATAATGTTTAGTTTTTTATTCTTTATGAACTTAGGAACAATCACAAACATGCAAAACATTCTTTTGGATATAATAAAGATACCTGATATCATCTCTTTCAAGGAAAGTCTTTAAGTACAGTATTTTTCATTTTAGTTTAGTTTTGGAAACCATCTCACTTTTTTTCTTTTAATGCTTACAGTTGTAAACAATGTAACTTGAATGATGGAAATATACATTTTTAAAAACTGTCTTCCTGGTTTTCAATCTTTTTTCAGATGTATTGGCATAAGTAATGCTTTTAAAAATCAGTAACGTAGGTGGATGTGGTAGCACACACCTGTAATCCCAGTACTTGGGAGGCTGAGACAGGAGGATCACAGGCTTGAGGTCAGCCTCGAGAACTTAGCAAGATCCTGCTTTAAATAACAAATTAAAAAAAGGGCTGGAGGTATAGCTCAGAGGTAGAATGCCTCTGGGTTCAATCTTCAGTAGCAACAAATAAGTAAATAAAGTCTGGAAGTGTAGCTCAGTAGTTAACCCCACGAAGTTCAATTCCCAGGACCACGAAAAATAAAAACAAAAAAATTAGTAACTATTTGTGTCTGCTTCCTATAGTGTCTAGAATGGAGTGTTACACACACAGATTATTATTAATTTATTCAACAAATATTTCTTGAACAGTAATGTGTGCCAAACGCTGCTATCAGCACAAAGGACATAGCTATGATCAAAATGATCCAGGTGTCGGCCCCTAAACTGACATTTACACATGCTCCTATATGTGAAAATATGTACCAAACACAGGCATAATTGAAAATTCAACAACATTCATTCAACAAGCATATCATAAATGCCTTATGTATATTAAACTAGGTATGAAAGGAATATAAGGCTTGTCTTGGAAAGTACAAAGCAGCTGTGAGTAAAAAACATTAAAAGACTTCCAAGTGCTGGGCGTGGTGGCGCACGCTTGTAATCCCAGCATTCGGGAGGCTGAGACCCGAGGATCCCAGTTCTGGGACAGCCTCGGCTACTTAGGGAGGCCCTTTGCAACTCAGTGAGACTCTGTTTCAAAATAAAGAATAAAAAATAGGGCTGAGGGTGTAGCTCAGAGACAGGATGCCCCCGGGGTCCATCCCCAGTACTGCAAATAAATAAATAAATAAATAAATAAATAAATAAATAGGCTTCTAAGTCATGTGCAGGGGTAAATGCCTGTAATCCAAGTGCCTGTAATCAAGTACTTGGGAGGCTTAGACAGGAGGATCTCAGGTTTTAGGCCAGCCTCAGCAAATTAGAGAGACAGTAAATAAAAAGGGCTGGAGGTGTAGTTCAGAAATAGAATGCTCGTGGGCTCAATCCCTAGTACAAAAAAAGGGGCTGTTCTAAATGAACAGTAGCCTTAGAGCTGAGTGGCTATGGTAAACAAAACTTTAAAAAATATATTATTTTATATGGGTATCTGATCTCCCAAGTAGTTTAAGATCAATCTTCAAAACCACCCAACTAAAAATAGCCCCCAGAAAGCTCATCCCCTCCTTTACTTACCGAGTGGCATTAAAATTTCTGAAATGAGACACCGGACCATAGTGAGCCACAGATCCAGGCACTCACATGTGTCATCTTATCCATAATTTATAAAGAAAAGTTTTTATCATCTATTTTTTCATGACTCAGTTCACTATACCTATGCCATTCATTTTTAGCTGCTATAGTAGGAAATGAGAATCTTCAGTGCTCTTACTGGAAGGATTCGGTATTCTTCACATATACCTCATGGAAACAAGGTTTGGGAGCACTCACCTATATTTCTAACGTGTGTGTGATTATATATGCATATATGTAAAAATTATATGTAAATATAGATACATACATGTTTATATATCTTTATAAGTATATACATGTAATTTTTTTGCTATTAAGGATTGAACCCAAAAGCATTTTACCTCTGAGCTACATCCCCATTCCTTTTTATTTTTTATTTGCAAATACGGTCTCTCTGAGTTGCTGAGAGCCTTGCTGGGTTGCTGAATCTTGCCTTGAACCTATGATCCTCTTGTCTCAACCTCCCAAGTACTGGGATAACAGATGTACACCACTACATCTATTTTGTGCGTTCTCTCTCTCTCTCTCTCTCTCTCTCTCTCTCTCTATATATATATATATATATATATATATATATACACATATTATATATATACATACATATATATGTATGTGTGTATGTATGTATATATATATATTACAGCCAGTATATATGTATATATACATATATTTATGTGTAAATTATATTTCTCAAAAACTATAAAATATATTTTTAATTTATTTAAATATTCTGGTGAATTATAATGCTACACAGTTGTAGGTCTCGTTGTGATCTAGTTTGGTCTATTTCAAGCTGCTGCTCTTCTCCATTTGATCCTTTCCTGCCTTCCCCCCAGTCTCCATCTCAAGAAATTCTCTTGCTGATTTATATTTCTCCATGACAGTTGGTGGGAATTAAGTGCTTTGTGACCCCTTTAGATTGAGTAGTCTCTTCTGTTTTGCTTTAGAGCCCACCAGCCCTTTTTTTATTTTGCTCATCCTGGTTATCTACCTGCTTTTCTATAGGCTATTGAGCATCCAATCCCTGATACACTAAGCACTATTCAAAAATATACACATTTTTATTGTTCTATACCTTAAAAATATCCCAAGATGCATATAGTATTATTTACTTTGTGTGTGTGTGTGTGTGTGGTGGTACTGGTGTTCCTGGAAGCCCTTCTGCCTCCAGGCTACACTCCCAGACCTATTTTATACTTTTATTTGGAAACAGGGTCTCGTAAGCCAGCTAGGCTGGCTTTGAACCTGCGGGATCCTCCTGTCTCTGCCTCCCAAGCATGGGGATTACAAGCGTGCGCCACCACACCCAGCTATTATTTACATTTTTAAGACAAGAAAATCAAAGCTCTAGGAAATAAGGTAATTTGCATGATTGTTCATGTAAGAATAAAGTCTCATGCTTTTTATTACCTGCCTCTGTGAACAGTACTTTCAGGATTAGAAAATTTTCAAATTTATTTTATCCGTCATTTTCAAATTTAGCTGCAAATTAGGATCACCTGAGAAACACTACACAACCCCCACCCCAGGCCATACAAATCAGAATCTCTTGAGGTAGATTCAGGCATGGCTGTGTTTTCTAAATCAGTTAAAATTTCTCAACTGATCTTAATCTTCAGCTAAGACTGCAGACCCCTACTTTAGGTATCAAATATCCAGTTTGTGCTTAATTGTTTTTATTAGCTTTACAATATACACAGAGACATTTGGCATTACAAAAACAGTGCACTGATTGACTGTTTTACTTTTGAAAGTATCTAGTGTATTGTATAGACATAACATCAAGAGATCTCTTGACTTAAAATTGACCCAGGTCTACATAGAGCTTGTATAGCCTTATCTAAAGTACTGAAACAAAGCAAATATTTGAATTCTGGTCCCTATTTGCCGTGGGTATCCAGTATCTTCAAATGGGCGAATTTCAACTTTGTACGTCCCAAGACCTAGCCAGGCCTCTGACGACTCCCAACAATTAAGTCTCAGTACAGGTCTCATGGGCAAAGCAGAGTGTGATCAATCAGTCAACTTGTTTTTCAGGATCATCGGCAATTCTATGTGAAGACTGATAAAACAGTGTTTACTTGTTTTATTAATAAAACCTAATTTGGATATCATGAGTTGATGGTTTTGTGATTTAGCTGGGTAAACTATCTTTGTAACAAATAAGTTATTTATAAAAATTAAAGAAACTTATATTCTAAACAGTAATGAAACTAGATTGCTTGCTGGGCAGGAAAGCACTGAGAATTAAACCCAGGGGTGTCCCACCTCTGAGCTACACCCCTAACCCTTTTTATTTTAAAATAGGATCTAAGTTGCTTAGGCTGCCCTTAACCTGTGGTCCTCCTGTCTCTGCCTACCAAGTACTAGACATGCCAGCTCATCTGATTATGATTTCCTTTAAAAAAAAAGAAAAGAAAAGAAATCATTCTTATTTAACTGGTTAAATTGTAGGTATACTGGTTTGCATGTGTAGCCCCATTATAATATTAATGCACTATTATATTGGATTAAATTGTTGAAAAATTCAGTGCAATTTTTTTGGATCTATGCAAATATTACTTATCTAGAGGGAGAGTATGAATGTAAGGAAGGTAATTATTTACATATAGAAAATTGTGACATAATTTTTGCTTTAAAATATACTCCATGCATTATAGATGAGTATTTGTTTTTAGAGGCCTCATTCAGCTAATGGGAAAAAACCATGAAAATTACTTGCTTCTTTGGAGTATATCTTTACCAGTAGTGTAGTGGAAATGATTCTACTTTAAAGTCGGTTTTGATAGAAAATGCAGCGCCATCTAAAATTAGAACATTTACTTCAGACATGACTTATTATGGTGAATCATAAAATTATGAAGATCAATTATGAAGCAAGGCTGTAGATTGCACTATATTTTTTGTGTGTGAACAGAGCACTGAGTCGTAAATTTCAGAATCTCTACATTCAACCAACTTTAGAAGTTAATGAAGCACCATAGTCTACTATGATTAGAGCTATGGGTATGTAGAGGCCTTGTGAGCTGCTGTCACAGGTGTATATTAAATAGGCATCGGCATCAACAGGCTTTATTAAAGGCCACTAACCCAGCTAATATTAGCTCATTCATTCTCAAAGTGTATTCATAAGTAGAAGCAATAATAAAAAATCTGTACACAAAACTTTGTGTGCATATATGTTTGGATCACATAGAACTCTACTACGTTGTATAAATATCTTTTGTAGCCAGGCGTGGTGGCGCACGCTTGTAATCCCAGCATTTCAGAGGCTGAGACAGAAGGATCGTGGTTCGCGGACAGCCTCAGCTACTTAAGTGAGGTCCTTTGCAACTTAGTAAGACCCTGTTTCAAAAAAAGAATAAAAAATCGGGCTGGGGGTATAGCTCAAAGGTAGAATACCCCTGGGTTCCATCCCCAGTGCTGAAAAAATTATATATATTTTGTAATTCACCAATAAAAGTACAAAATTAAATATATTTTACATATAGAATACAAAGAGGCCAGGCACAGTAGTGCACACCTATAATCTCAATACTTGGGAGACTGAGATAAGAGGATCATGGGTTTGTGGCCAGCCTCAGCAACTAAATGAGACCCTCCAAAAGTTAGTGAGACTCTGTTTCAAAATAAAATAGGGATGGGAGTATAGCTCAGAGGTAGACACACACCAAAGAGAGAGAGAGAGAGAGAGAGAGAGAGAGAGAGAGAGAGAGAGAGAGAGAGAGAATATGCCTTGCTGAAGGTGAGATTGAAATTGCAATAAAACTTAGATCAGGATAGAGGAAACAGTATTTTAGCCTATATAAGATAAATAGGCAATAGAAGATATACATAGAGAATACAGTATATATATATATATATATATATATATATATATATACACACATATCAAATGTAGACAAATAATACTTAAAAATACAATATATTTATTAATGTCATGATATCAAATTCTATATCATGGCATAGTTTTAGTTAGAACCAAACCAATATAGCCCAATCTGAACAATTAATGGGATTTATTGATTAGCATAATCATAAAGCCCAAGGGACAGAGCTGGCTTCACCCAGTGACAAATAATATCAGGGTTCTATTTTGGCTTATTTCTCAGGCTGTGGCCACTTAGCAACACCCCCACACATACACACATAATCACTCATCACAAAACACTCCCACCAGGACAGTTTAGCAACTCCTCTGCAAAGAATTGTTCTTTCTCAGTAACCCTAACAGAAGTCCAGGCCAGGACCCTGATTAGTCTGGCTTTGGTCATCAAAGTACGTATGCCCATCAGTGTGGCCTGAGGGATGAGGCCCTCTGGGCCTAGACCATCTGTGCCCCCTCTGTCTGGGTGGGAGATGAGAAGAGGAGAGTTCTTCTGCCTCTCAACCACAGGAAAGAATTCTCTCCTAGGAAAGGAAGTTCTGTTACTAGCAAAATATAGAGAGGGCTAGTGGCCACAGATAAACAACACATGTTCCCTTTCATCAAAGCAAAGCCCCGTCTATCTGATCCCTGCCTACAAGTGGAGCCTAATCAGCTTTCATTCCCTTTAAATCCATTAACTCTAGCCAGACCCAATTACTAGGATATTCCTGATCTTGGTGTGCTGTTGACTGAATCAATGAGCAAACGTATTAGTAGAATTCCCTCTATGCTATAATCAGGTATAGGGAATACTTGGGGACTCCTGAGTTAACTGAAAATTCCAGATAATTTAAATTTATTAGTGTAGTTTCTAAGTGATCGCTATTATTCCATAAAGCATTGAGCAAATATGAAAGTAGGCTCTTTAATGATGGCTTTATATATTTACATATCTATGTGTCTCCTCTTCTACTACAAAAGCAAGGATATCTTTGTTTTAGCAGCCTCCAAAGCACCTACTATCACATTCTTCCCTTCCTTTCTGATTAGTAGAAGGCTCTGAGCTGAAATGAACAGGTGATTCCAGTTTTAGGAAGAGCATGCCCTGCTTTCCCAGGATGGCTGTTCCTCAAGCAGCTATAAAATGCCATGATTTCTATATATGTATCTGATGAAGAGACTCTGTTCTGTATATAAACATTCTAATCAAATTATGGTTGTCCAGGGTAGCCTGTCATAAAAATGGTGTTGCCTGGTTTCTAGATTGAAGTTGAGCACTGGAGTGTTTTAGTGTCCAGCGGGATAAAGTTCCTAATCACAGAGATTTTCCTCTATTATATGCAGGCAGATTGGCTTGACCTGTTTTTTAAAAATTTTATAAGCATTTTTAGAAGAAAGTAAGTGTATGCACCAATTAAAATTTATTCTGTGAAATTTTTTCTTTAACTATGAGTCAAATCTGCCATATATGCTACCATTAATAAACCACATTAGTGATTTATGGTCTATAAATTGCTTTTGAATTCATAAATTTTATAATACTTATAATTTGTATGAAAAAATAACACTTGGGGTTTTAGTTGACAGCAAGTATAAAGTGAATCAACAAATGACCAGTTGCCAAGAAACCTACTGCACTTTCTGACTACAGTAATAGAAATAAGTGTCTGGACAAAAGCAGGATCATTCCATTGCAGTCTTTTCAGCTAGGAAGCATCAGGAACATCATGTTCAGCCTGGGCTTTGTCAAATTTAAAAGGGACGTGGAGCCAGGCATGGTGGCCCAAGTTTGTAATCCCAGCATTTGGGAGGCAGGGACCAGAGTATAAGATCTGAGGTTAGTCACATGAGAAATAGCAGATAGAGCTGAACATATTTGTTCTTAAGAAGAAGAAAAAACTTCATTAAAAAACTAGCGGCTGAATCTGTTTCAAAATAAAGAATAAAAATATAGGGCTGAAGGTGAGGATGTAGGTCGGAGGTAGAATGCCCCAGGTTCCTTTCCCAGTATGGGGAAAAAAAAAAAAAAAAAACTAGCGACCAGGCATGGTGGTTCACATTTGTAATCCCAGCATTCGGGAGGCAGAGACCAGAGGATCTCAGTTTGCAGACAGCCTCAGCTACTTAGTGAGGCCCTTCACAACTCAGTGAGACTCTGTTTCAAAATAAAAAAATAAAATATAGGGTTGGGGTGTAGCTTGAAGGTAGAATGCCCCTGGGTTCCATCCCCAGTACCCCAAAAACAAAAACTAAAAATGGGTTTGAAATAGTAATAGAGCTGTCATAAAAATAAAAGAATTATACCTTCCTACTTGAGTTGAAAGTTATATAGTTCTGTTCAGTATTTGAATCCCTAATGAACATAGTATTTTTAAATGATAATGATTTACCTGACACTGGAAGTGATCATTCAAAGTCCATATAATCATCTTCCAGGATAACACTTCCATCATCTACTATGATGCAACCTTTAATAAGTTACATTACCTCTCTGAGCCTCAATCTTTTAGTCTTCAAAATAAATTCTTAAGGTTTTTCTAAGAATTACATGAGATAATGCAAGTCATGCCCTCCACATTGTATCTGCTCGTAGTATGTTCCCAGTAAAGAGCAGCGTTATTATCAGAGTTGTTTGCAAAGGGCTTCTTTACACTATGCAAAAATAATAGGAGAAGATAATGATATCAGTCCTAAATTCTCTACACAGCCAAAGACTGACAGATCAGTGTGGAGACCTGCGTCTCCAATAATGTTGTACAATGATTGATTTTAATTATAGGTGTCTCTGAACTTAAACTTTTTTTGAAGCCTTTATTAAGAAAAATATCATTTTAAAAGTAATAGAGCAGCAAAGCATGATAGCGCACACCTGTAATCCCAGTACTTGGGAGGCTGAGACAGGAGGCCCGGAGGTTCGAGACCAGCTACAGCAATGTAGTGAGACTCTTAGTCACCTAGTGAGACCCTACTTTAAAAAAAAAATTATTGAGTATCATCTTTTTTGCCACAGAGTATTATTTGTAACCACATGGGATGCAGAGTCACACAGGATGAGATGGAGGAGGTAGAAGAGGGTAGGTGTTGAGCCAATCAAAGACCAATTTGCAGTTGATCTTATGCATAAGAAATAGAATAGAAAACTTAAAATATATAGAACAGAAGTGTAATTTATAGCCCCAAGGCAGCATAAAATTAGTAGAAACTAATTTGAATCAAAAACACTTATTAAGTACCATATAAGACTTTGAAGAATAAAAGCTGAACATAGAAAATAGGAAAATAATCTAAATAACTATATGGAAATGATCTCCAAACTAAGGTTTTATAAAGTATAGTCCAAAATAGAGAAATATTAGAACCCATTATAAATCCAAGTAAGCGCTTTAAACACACTGCTGTGGGCAAAAAGTAGGAGGCAGCTGGGCGTGACGGCGCACGCTTGTAATCCCCACGCTTGGGAGGCGGAGACAGGAGGATCGCACAGGTTCGACGCCAGACACGCTGGTTTAAGAGACCCTGTTTCAAAAAAAAAAATAGGTCCAGGAGTGTAGCCCGGAGGTAGAAGGGTTTCCAGGAACCCCAGTACCACCAAAAAAAAAAAAAGTAGGCAGCTGGTGTAGGTGAGTGGAGTGGGAACTTTCTGCAGTCGTGATGTTGGTGGGTCCTGCGCCTACTGTCTCTGGGGAAGGAGGGCGAGCGTCAAGACCTGGGGATGGCCGCAGGCCCGACAATGGGAAATGAAAGAGTGCCCGGGCCCAGAGTGGCCGCTGTGACATATCATCTCACGTGGAGTTACTGACTCATTTGCCCCAGAGGTTCACAAAACACCCAGAAAGGTTGCTGGACAACTGGTAGAGGTCTCAGACTGAGATGAGAGAAGATATTATTCAAAAAACCATTAAAGGCCCTGAGTGAGGAGAAAAATAATGAACATTTTGTTTGCAAAAGGTCAAACAATTTAAAAGCTCAGAGACAGACTAGAGTTGGGGAAATGTGCTATGGAGGGTGTGAGTGTGCTGTGGCTGGAGAATGGGCAGAAAGTAGTAAGCTAGGAGAAAAATAGAGGAGCAAGTGGAAGGACTGGTAAAGAAATGTGCATGTGGTAAGTAATTAGACATACATGCACACACATACGCACATATATATGCATGTGTGTATACTTATGCATATGTATTCAAAGTTTGTGCTGTATATATACCAAGGGATGCTTCAGCTCAGTTGCCTTTTGCTCCTTTGGGGTTTCTGTCCTTTGCCAGAGGGAAGAAGAGAGGGAGAGACAGAAAGCATTATGTTGAAAGTCTTATTTCTATCTTTATTCCCACCTTCAATTCTATCAGTCAAAGCTTCTCTTTTGTTTGGTCTGTTGCTGTTTCGGTGCTGAGCGTTGAATGCTGGGCCTTGCACACCCTGAGCATGCGCTCTCCTACCCATTATCACTTCTTAATAGGAAATATAGTTCCTGTACTAAGGAAGGGAATTTCTACAGAATGCCAATTTTTAAAAGGGTACTAATGATTACTACTTTTATTTGTGAAGAATAAAGCAACAGGAAATAGGTTTTTATTTTTTGGATCTTTGTGATCAAATCTTTAAGAGAATTTTTGTTATTTATAAGCTGGAGTATTCCACAGCTGACCACAGAGCAAATTTTGTCACATGCACACATGATAGCCCCGAGCCACTTCTAAACTCAACCTTCTGATTAAGGATGCATCCTCTCCTCAGTGTATTTTCTTACACAGAATATCAAAAGCTATATCTCCTGAATCAATTCTCTGAGAATTGATCATCAAAAATTTTTATGAATATATTCAAATCTTTATTGCATGAATATTTTGTCTTTAATAGCAAAGGGGGGAAGGGCAATCTCTCTATCTCACAAAATACAATTAATTAAATTTTGATGCAGTTTCAAGATATATAATAAAATGTTCAACAGCATAATAGAAATGTTATGTCAATATATACAATGCTCATAATATAGTGTTACATTAAAAGGCATGTTATAAAATAATCTATACTATGGAATCCTACTTTTTCAAAAATGAAGATGTATGCAGGAATGTTTACATGAAAAATATTTGTAAAATGCAACAGTGGTTATCTTTAGATAGTGACATTCATATTCTTCTTTGACTTTTTTATTTTTTGGATAAACATATAGAAAATATCTTTCTGTATGCACATGTGGTACTGAATATTGAACCTAGGGACATTCTACATCCAAGCTACACCTCTGGCCTTTTTTATTTTTTATTTTGAAACAGGATCTTGCAAATTTTCTGAGAGACTTGCTAAATTACTGAAGTTGTTCTTGAAGCTGTGATCTGCCTGTCAGAGTCTCCCCAAGTTCTGAGATTACAGGTGTGCTTCACAATACTATGCTAATACTTTTTCAATAAAGGGAAATGATTAAATTTATCTTTTTAATGGAATTTCAGTAGATTTATTTTGAGGTTTAAAACATCAAGTACCTGCCGAGGGGTGAGGCCAGTGCTGGGGCCAGTGAGGCCGGGATCGGAGCCTGCCATGAGGCAAGGCCGGTGCTGGTGCCTCCAAGGCCAGGATCAGAGCCTGTCAAGGGGTGAAGCCGGTGCCGGGGCCAGCAAAGCCAGGATCAGGGCCTGCCATGAGGCAAAGCCGGTACTGCAGCCAGCGAGGTCAGGATCAGAGTCCTCCGGGTGGCCAGGCTAGTGTCGGGGCCGTCAAGAGTGGGATTGGAACTTGCAATGTGCCATACACAGAGAAATATCACAGAAAAAAAAAAAACAGATGCTTTCCCAATTACACAAAAACTAAGAAGAAGTGGGTAATAGGAGATCTAGTTGAAGAAAGGGCCCTATAGAGGAGCAATCAAGGTGGCCAATCAGAGGGGATGGGATGGGGGAGGATGGAATCTCTTTAAGACTCATGATTTACATAAACAAATGTATCAAAGATAATCACCAATCAAGCATGGGATTGAGGGAGGGGAGGGAATTAAATGGGGATTGGATAAGAGCTAATTGGATGATGTCTGCTTGTATACCCTCACAAGTCATGTATTCCAATGTGATGTATGATTACAATGCACCAATAATGTATGTGTATATATATATATATATATATATATATATATATATATATATATAATAAAACAGTGTAGTGATCAAACTCAGTAGCTAAAGAATTTTATAAACAATTTCTTCAATTCTTTATTTATGTAAAATTTACTCATTCCATTAGCAAAAATAGTATCACTTAGGTTCCAAAAGAAAAAAAGATGAATAGGTTAATTACAGTTGAGAAAACATTCTGCTTTCCTGTAACCATGTAGTCAGAATAATTCTTTTGGTCTTCTGGTCCAGTCTAATGTTCCACATTTGCCAGGTGTAGGCATGCAATCCACATGGAGCGAATCTGAAAGAAATCAGGGCCTGGAAGTGGCAGGGGGCCTCTGCTGGTGCCGTTTCCCTTTAAATGCTAGTACAACTGTAACAAGAAGAGAAATAGCTTCTAAAGAAAGAATGAAGAAGCTACTCAGGAGAGAAAGAAGGTAGAGAGAACTCTGTTGTTAGAAAAAAAAAAGTATTCTAAGGGTAGGTTTTCATGCTAGAGATGGGAGAATGGCTCCTCAGGGGCAGAACCGAGGTTTAGAAATAACTAGGAGAAATAACTAGTTATTTAGAAATAACTCCAGAGTGTCATGGGCAGCGTGATGAGCAGGTGAGGCACGGCCGGCATACGGCACAGAGCCCAGCAGAACCTGAACTGGTTTCTGCCATGGCCATGTGCCTCAGATTAGAAGTCTGAGACCTGTGCTGGGGTGGGGTGGAGGTGGGCAAGATGAGAGAAGAAAGAGAAAGCTAAGTCTCAAGATGTGTGTGTGGGAAATGGCATGAGAAAGAGACTCAGAGAAATGTAGTTTGTATGTATGATGCTAATCAAGTGATAGCCGCTGATGAAACGAGCCGTGGCTTCCATCAGTCAACTCAAGGACACACAAAATGGCACAAATGAGAGGACAGCTCACAACAGCTACCACACGGCCTTGGGAGCGAGTTTTAGAAATCTGACAACCGGAGAGAGCGGGATCCTCTTCCACGTCATACCAGATTAGATATCCTAATTTACAACTGCAGTGATTACCTCTCTGTGCCAACTGTCACACCCTCTATGTTCCAGCCAAATAAAGCCCATCTCAAGGGCCATCTAGTTTTAAATCTTCACTTGATCCTTTCTTCTGCTCCAAACTATTTCTTCTCATTTTCAACTTTATCATTTGTACTCTCCTCTTTTTCAGTTTGGTAGAACTATTGTTAATGGATTCCATACAGTAAATGAGATACTCTAATCTAGAAAAAGAACTGCACATGCAAACACATGTTCCATATCTAAGCAGATAGTACAAATGGGAAATAAGAAGAGAAATAACAATTCATAGTAAATCAGTGTGAAAAATTCAAGAAGTAAAGTGTATGTTGAATACACCAGTGTCCCAGAGGAGTGATCAGTCCCCATCTCAGTAATGGCCTGTCATTCACGCAGTGGCTCGGCGAGTCTGGCCGTCCCCTTTGCCCGACATTCAGACTATCACACGCCTGTAAGCGGCACCTCAAAACACACCCTGAAGCCACCCACTTTTCTCTATTTTCACCATCACCTCCATGTCTTGTCTTTTCGGTGTCCCTGTTAATCTGTTTATGTCTAGTCTTGCACCTCTGAAACCACTTTACACAGAGAAGGCAGGGCAGTCTCTCTAAATCATTAATCAAATCAAAACTCTGCTGCCTACAACTTACTCCAGTGGTTTCTAGAGTTATGTAAAATCTAAACCCCTTTTCACAGCCTACACAGTCTTGCATGTCCAACGTCCACTCCCTTCCCAACCTCATCTTGCATCTCTCATCTTCTCCACTACTTTCCATTTCTCCCATTCCCATTTATGTCCTCAATCACATTAAAATTTTCTTTTTTCTGCACTTTGTCTTGTGCTACAAGACAGAAAAATGTTTATTCTGCTTCTGCTATTAATGAAGCTTAGCATATCCTTGGTACCTTGCAGGAGTGTAATAAGTATTTCTGAATACTATTCACTAACTCTGTACCAGGCACTGTTCTAGTACTTCACACATAAACTTGTTTCATCTTAGGAACAATCCTAGAAGGCAGGTACTATTTTATCTTTATTCTTTTACAGTTAAGGAAGTAGAGGCCAAGTCACCTGTGCAAAGCTGAAAACCCATTAGTTGGCAAAACTGGCAGGCGGCCCAGAGGCTGCTCCCAGAGCCTCTGCTCTTAGTCTCTACATAATTTTATTCCTGCAGATTAACTCTGTGTTGAGCTCTGCTTGTGTAGGAAGGATGGACAACCGTTCATAGGAAAGGCTACAGTGGAATTTTATTTATTTTATTTTATTTTTGGCGGGCCTGAGGATGGAACCCAGAGGCATTCGACCTCCGAGCTACACCCCCTGCCCTATTTTTTATTCTTTATTTGGAAACAGGGTCTCACTAAGTTGCTGAGAGCCTCACTAAGTAGCTGAGGCTGGCTTCGAACCTGTGCAATCCTCCTGTCTCAGCCTCCCAAGTACTGGGATTATAAGCGTGCGCCACCACGCCTGGCTGCAGTGGAATTTTAAATGAAAACCTAGAGTTTACCAGGGGAAGAATGAATGAGAGGAAAGAGTTTATGTATATTCAAAGGCACATATATTCTTGCCTTGTGTGATACTCATTTGTAGAAATTTTCTTTTTCACATTTGCACATAGCTTAAATTTAAATAACATCTATTATGTACCCAAATGTGCTGAGTGGTACACATACATTAGTTTCTAACAGCTTTTCCTGGAAATGGCTATAGACAAAAATTATATATATAATATATAATTTATAAAAATAATATGTATATAATATACTTTATAAAATTATATATAAATACATGTAAATTACATATAATTATATATTGTCAACCTACCCCACTACATACATACATACATACTATATACATATATATATATATATATATATATCTGTATATTGTCATATATATATATATATATATATATATATCCCATTCAAGAATTTTGAATCTTTATGACGTATGTATGTGGTGTGTGTGTGTGTGTGTGTGTGTGTGTGTGTGTGTGTGTGTGTAGTACTAGGTATTGGACCCAGAGATACTCTACCTACAAGCTACAACCCTAGACCAACTTTCTTTCTTTCTTTCTTTCTTTCTTTCTTTCTTTCTTTCTTTCTTTCTTTCTTTCTTTCTTTATTGGAAAGAGTTTCTGTGTGTGTGTGGGGGGGGGTACTGGGGATGGAACCCAGGGGCCTTCTACCTCCAGGCTACACTCCCAGACCTATTTTATATTTTATTTGGAAACAGAGTCTCTTAAGCCAGCTAAGGCTTGCTTGGTACCTGCGCGATCCTCCTGTCCCAGCCTCCCAAGCCCAGGGAGCCACCACGCCCTGCTGAAACAGAGTTTCTTTAAGTTTCTGAGAAGCTTGCTAAATTGCGAAGACTGGCTTCAAATTTGTAATCTTCCTGTATTATCCTCCCAAGTACTGGGATTACAAGATTAGCACCACCACACCTTGCTTCTATAATATTTTAATATTTTCTGAGCTTTTAATTTCATTTTTAGTTGCTTTTTGCTGCTATACAAAAATTTTTATATATCAACTTTGTTTTTGTTTTGATACTAGGGTTGGAACCCAGGGGCTTTTCTGTCTCCAGGCTATACTCCCAGACCTATTTTATATTTTATTTGGAAACAAGGTCTCACTAAGTTGCTGAGAGCCTCACTAAGTAGCTGAGGCTGGCTTGGAACCTGTGGAATCTTCCGGTCTCAGCCTCCCAAGCACTCCCATTACAAACGTGCGCCACCACGCCCAGCTATATATCAACTTTGTATCAAGTTAGATGTGGTTTCTAATCCCAGTACTTTAGAAGCTGCAACAGGATGATTACAGGTTCGAGGATAGCCTCACTATCTTTCAAGATTTCAAAATTAGTGATCATACTTGCTGTAGGATGTGTGTGTGTGTGTGTGTGTGTGTGTGGTACTGGGGATGGAGCCCAGGGGCTTTTCTACCTCTGGGGTATACTCCCAGACCTATTCTATACTTTATTTGGAAGCAAGGTCTCACTAAGTTGCTGAGAGTCTCACTAAGTAGGTGAGGCTGACCTCGAACCTGTGCCATCCTCCTGTCTCAGCCTCCCAAATGCTGGAATTACAAGTGTGTGTCACCACGCCCGGCACTGTAAGATTTTTGTAGATGCTTCTTATGAATTTAAGAAAGTTCTCTCTTGTCTTAGTCTGCTCAGGATGTAGTAAAAAAAAAAAAAAAAATCTGTAGCCTAGGCGGCTTACATAGAATATATTTATTTCTCACAGTTTGGAGGCTGGACATAAAAGAGCAGGGCCAGCGTGGTTGCTGGAGGGCTTCCTGGCATGCTGTGTCCTCACATACCCTTCCATTCATATGTCCACAGAGAGGGCAAACGCTCTGAGGTGTCTTCTCACCAAGCACTATCCCAGCAGGAGGCCCCACCTTCCCAGCCTTAACTACCTTTATTACCTCCGATAGGCCCCTGTTCAGATGCCACCACTCTGGGGGTAGGATTCCAACATATGAAGGAACCACAAGCATTCAGTCTGTATCACTTGCTATTTCTGCTCTGCTAAGAATTTTTAGCAGGGATGCTGAGTTTTATCAGTTGCTGTTCTTAGACATATTGAAAGATCATATGATTTTTTTCTAATTATTGCATTAGTAGGATGGCATAAAAAGCATTTTCAAATGTGAAGCCAACCTTGCATTACTAGAATACACTCAACGTGGCATGGCGTATTAACATTTTTAACATTGCTGTATTCCACTCGGTAATATTTTGTTTAAGATTTTTTGTATCTGTAATCCTGAAAAAGTAGAGAAGAGAGAAATTGTCCTGTAATTTTATTTTTTAAATTATATTCATATTGTACTAGCTTTTGGTATCCAGGCTATCCTTTGTGAAATAAGTTAGGAGGATTTCTTTCTTTTTCTTTTCTTTGGAGGAGTCTGTGTAATTTTGGTTTTATTTCTTCCTTTAAAGTTTGATAGTGTTTATCAATGAAGCCATATGAACCTGAATTTTTAAACTATAGATCTTTTTTTTAATAAATATGATATTATTTGGATTTTTATTTCTTCTTGGTCAGTTATATTTTTCAAGGGCCCTGCACATGTCATCTAAATGTGTACATATACTGGCATAATATTATTTATTATATCTTTTAGTTGTCATTTTTACATCTGTAAGATCCTTTGTGTTGTCCTGATATTAATTATGTGTACTTTTCTTTTTTTTCCTTGATCAGTCTTACTTTCTAGAAAAATAGTTTGTCTTTTCTAGTCCCTTAGCATATATACTTAATGTAAGTATTTTATTTTATTTTACTTTATTTTATTTTATTTTATCTTATTGGTGGTACTGGGGTTCCTGGAAGCCCTTCTGCCTCCGGGCTACAATTCCAGACCTAATTTTATACTTTTTTATTTGGAAACAGGGTCTCCTAAGCCAGCGCGGCTGGCTCCAGCGCGGCTGGCTTCGACCCTGCGCGATCCTCCTGTCTCTGCCTCCCAAGAGCAGGGATTACAAGCGTGGGCCACCACGCCCGGCAGTACTTTATTTTTAATCTTTGTTCTTCTCTGATGTCTGTATTCTGGTGCTACATCTTCTTCAAAGCACAGCGTTAGCTGTATTACACACTTTCGGTATATAGCATTTCCATTTCCATTCAATTCAAATATTTTCCAATTTCCACAGTGGTTTCTTTTCTTTAAATCCCTTGAATATTTACAAGTTTATTGTTTCACTTTGTGTGTGTGTGTGTGTGTGTGTGTGTGTGTGTGTGTGTGCGCGTGTGGTACTGGGGTTCCTGGAAGCCCTTCTACCTCCGGGCTACACTCCCAGACAACTATTTTTTTATATTTTTATTTGGAATCAGGGTCTCTTAAACTAGCGTGGCTGGCTTCGAACCTGCGCGATCCTCCTGTCTCCGTCTCCCAAGTGCGGGGATTACAAGCGTGCGCCACCACGCCCGGCTATTGTTTCACTTTTAACTGTTGGTAATTTCTTAGCATTTGGTTGTAATTGATATCTACCATATTTCCACAGTTGTCAGAGAAAATGAATTGTTTTAATATTTTGAAATTCATTGTGACTTGCATTATAATCTTACTATACATCAATTTGAGTAATTTTTTATGTGCATATAAAATGAAAATAAATTTGAGGTGAGGTACACAGTTTATTAATTGTGCTGTTTAAATACTTTTTACTAATACAGATTTTTATCTGTCTTATTGAAACAGGCATGATAAAATCGTTTATGTCTGTAAATCTGTCTATATTTTCTTTTAATCCTGTCAATTTGGGTTTTATAAATTTTGAGACACTCGGTGCATACAAAGAAAGAAACATTTCTCATTATAAAATGCATGAGTCTGCTGATGTCTTGCTTCCTACTTGTGTTTGTCCAAGAATGGCTCCATTTCTGAAAGAAGTGTTCTCACTGAGTATATGATTCTAGGTTGGCAATTCTTCATCTTGAAAACATAATAACTTTGTGCTCTGGCTTTCATTGTTTCTTAAAAATAACAGCTGTTCGGTTTTTGATTCTTTAAATGTGATGTTTCTTCCCTCTCTTCTCTCTCTCTCTCTCTCTCTCTCTCTCTCTCTCTCTCTCTCTCTCTCTCCCCCCTCTCCCTCTCCCTCTCCCTCTCCCTCTCCCTCTCCCTCTCCCTCTCTCTCTCGTATTTATTTCTAGTGTTGGCTTTTTTCTTTTTGTTATGTAATATATTCTCATTCCTCTCACTATTTTAAAGGTCTTTTATAGCTTTGGGTCGTATTATCTTTCTCCAGAGGTGATTTGCTTTCGTTTTAGACAAAAAGCTAAACTATGACCACTTCCAATCTCAGATTTCTTAATCCAACTAGAAAATTGGTTTATTCCAAGCTGGGTTTCATTCCTACAAAGAGTGAAATGATTCCAGCTTAACTTCACTCTCATGACATAGACCTTCTGGTTTATGAACCAAAGGCTCGGATGCTTCCCAGTCCTTGTGTTTTGGGTGGACTCAGAGTCCTAAAAGCTTTGCAATGCTTTTGGAATTGGGAAACACCTTAAAGGGTGCTTAAATTAATAAAGCCACATGAATGCTGGACTTGATTTGCTAGGTTCTCCTTTCTCTAGATATTGGACTCAACAAATTTTTACTCTCTTAAGGGCTTTTTTAATTGCTTTTCTAGATTTTTTAAAAAGAACATTTTGTTCTACTTAACCAATTGTTTTCAGCAGGAAAATTGGTCTTAAGGAGCCTAAATTGCAATTT
Organism: Muscardinus avellanarius; assembly: GCF_963383645.1. Taxonomy (NCBI): domain Eukaryota; kingdom Metazoa; phylum Chordata; class Mammalia; order Rodentia; family Gliridae; genus Muscardinus; species Muscardinus avellanarius. The sequence continues at coordinate 92,220,119 of NC_137790.1, read as the reverse complement.
TAAAAGTACAAATTTCCAACATCTCCTGACAACTTCATTGCAATAACCTCTTAACTATTTTTCCTTCCTCCATCGCTGACCTGCTTCTATTTAGTAACTCAGGATTTGCAGGGGCCCTTTAAAAAAAAGTAAAGAGCTAAAAACTCTCTAGGACCTAAGACCTAACATGATTTGGCTCCTCTAAGGAAAGAAACTCAACAGAAAATAACTGGCAAGGCAAAATTAAATTTCAAATAAAAACATTAATAGTAGCAAATGGTGATATTACATATGATAATAAGAAAAACAGTTTTTCCAAAATATATAACAGACATGCACTTGTGTACACTTAACATCATACCTTTGAAATAGTTCAAACAAAAAAATGACAAATCAAAGTAAACATTGACAAATCTAAATTCTTAGAGTGACATTTTAGCATATTTCTATTATAGTTACTAGATCAAGCAGACAAAATATTAAGATAGCAGAAAAGATTTAAAATTCAAAGATAAAATAGTCTAACAGATACAGAGACGACACAGTTTGCAATACACAAAATAATGTTCAAAAGCATTAAAAACTTTATAAAATTTTTCGTATATTAGGTCACAAAGCAAATATCAAAAAATTTCATAAAACAGATACCTTATAGTCTCTGACTGTATACAATGAAGATAAGAGCAAAATTATTTTGAAAAAATATTTTGGAAAACTTCAAAATATGGCTGAATGCAATAAATCGAAAATATTATGAAAAAGATGGATACATATTTTAAAAGCATGAATCACATATAAATACCAAAATATTTTGTGACAAGAATTTCTAAAATACATGAGTTAATAGATCAAGAAGATATAAAAAGAACAACAGAGTAACTCAAATGAAGGCACAACAAAAGAAATACCAATAATAATCTTGACAGCCTTAGTCGTGACCATCAGTTTATGATGTACTCACACACCAAATTTTACATGGACACCTCAACTTACACAATTTCTGTCGGCTAACTATAATCTAACAAAGCTTTGAGGGTGAATATCTGTGTTAAGAAAAGATATTAATAAAATCCAAACAAGAGAGTAAATGAGAATCGATAAAAACAAAATCTGGAAAGACAAGATGAGCTAGAGAGAGACCACAAACACAAACAGTGTTAGGAATGAAAAAGAAGTCATAATTATAGACAGGGTACAGTTTAATTTTAATGTTAAGAAATACCATAAACAGCTTTAGCCTAATTTATTGAAAAGTTAGATGAAGTTAATTTATATTTCAAGAAAAATATAAATGACTAAATTGATTCAGGAATCAAGGATCCTTAATAAATTAATAATCTTTAGAGAAATGTGTGAAAATACCCTATTTCTTTCTCAAGCCAGGAAAAAAGAGGGAGGAAAAGAAAGAGAAGGAAGAAAAGAAACAGGAGGAAGGAGAGGGAGAAGGAAACAAAGAAAGAGAAAAAGGGAGCAATTGCATAGGCTAGTTTTGCCAGTTCTTTAATAAATCATCTTTGTTCTATACAAATTGTTTTAAATAATAGAATAAGAGGGAAATCTATCTGTATCAATTGGAGTTGTTGAGACTCAGCAACCTCGCAAGACCCTGTTTCAGAACAAAACATCAAAAGGACTGGAAGTGTATGTAGCTCAGAGGTAGAATGCCCCTGGGTTCAATCCTCAGCACCCTCCCTCCATTTATTAATTACTTACAGGGAATTAACTGCTAGTGGGAATGAAAGAGAATTCTGAAGAATGTCCTAGGGCTGAGGAAGAGTACCCAAGGAAAGAACATCCTAGAAAGGAGGAGTGTGCCTTCTCAGGGGTGAGATGCAGCCCTCATTGGAGAGGTGTGGTTGCACAGGAAGGACAGAACTGCTTTGGTCTGGGCCAGTGCTGGTTCACGTGCCGAGGTTCTTGACGAGCTTGCAGGCTAGAGCACCCATAGGCCTCGCAGGGAACTTCCCATAGTGTGTGCTACTGAATGCTCAAGGAAGCTGCTTGGGTGTTTGTGGAACTCATCAGGAACCTGCCCACCAGGGCAACTGCTGCACTTACTGGGTGGGAGTGTGGGGGAGCACAAGAGGCTGAAACTCACTGGGGCTGAGCTGCCCTAGGTGCACAGGATTCCATCCACAGAGCAGTACGGGAGCAAAAAGGAAGAAAAGCATCCTAACCCAAGAAGAAAGGCTTAGAAATGCTCCTTCCACAATGCACTGTTACCCACAAACTGAAAACAGACTTTCAACAACAGTGGAGTACATAAAATACATTTATATAGCAGTTAAATATAGTTAAGATGAACTCATCTATAGGTATCAAACTTAACTAATCTCAAATATATAATTTTCAGTGAAAAATTACAAAGGTATTATATAATATTATACAATATATAAAAATTTTTTAAATATATAAAACTAGACAGGTGTGGTGGCACACGCTTGTAATCCTAGCATTTGGGAGGCTGAGACAAGAGGACTATGGTTCTCGGACAGCCTAAGCTACTTAATGAGGCCCTTTGCAACTCAGTGAGACTCTGTTTCAAAATAAAGAATAAAAAATAGGGCTGAGGGTGTAGCTTGAAAGTAGAATGCCCCAGGTTTCATCCCCAATACTGCAAATATATATATATACACACACATATACATATATGTATATATATACATATATGCCTCTCTATATATGTTCTCTCTCTCTCTATATATATATATATAATATATATATATGACAAATTATCATAGCATACATGGGAGTGTATCAAAATCAATATGTTTGTGGTTCACGCACAGCCTCAGCTACTTAGCGAGGCCCTTCACAACTCAGACCCTGTTTCAAATATAAAGAGACTAAGAAAATACAGCTGAGGATGCAGCTCAGAGGTGCAATACCCTGGGTTCCATCCCCAGTATTGCCAAAAAAAAAAAAATCAATATGTTCATTGCCTTTAAAAAGGCTGAGGAGACTTAGGAGAAAAGGCTGAGGAGACATGGCATCCAGGAGAATGTAATTAGATCTTATTACTCCTTCAAAGCTAATATAAAATGGGAACTATTAACTGAGTAAATTAAGTAGTATGCATTCAAATGTTTGTAATGTTTATAATTTGACTGGCCACAATATATTTTGGCACATGTTAAAGGGCAAAAAGATAACTATAAAATCTATTCAATCCAAAATAACCTGAATTTTTCTAACCCAAGATTTTTTTCAATAGAACCACATTGATAACTCACTGGACGCTGTTCCATATAGCACAGATTAGCACCTTGACAGGCTGATTCGCTCAGATGCAACTACTAATGAAATGCATAATTCGGTCAGTAAATTTGTGACAAGAAAAAATAGGTTATTAAAAAATTATCCTTTGGTTTAAGCTTTGTCTGATTTCTCAGATGATACACAGTTCTCACAGTGTTTGATTTTCAAGTCATACCTTATCAACCCACTTGTAATATCTTCGTTCAAGGCTTGATTTTTAACTAAAGAAGCATTTGCTGTATAAAAATACTACAAAAGAAAAGTGGTGTGACCTATATGTCCATTCTAATCCCGCCAATTTTCCTGATTCTACACAAACTCAATCAGTTCTAACACCCTTTAATTATCCACTAAAAAAGTCGTTTTCCAGTTCAAAGCATTCAAAACCTACAAGAGCTACTGTGTGCAGCATGATAGACAATAGTCCTTTGGAGGTGGGGACCAGAGAAATGCAGCTAATTTTTTTTTTGTTTTGTTTTGTACTGGGGATGGAACCCAGGGGCATTCTACCTTCGAGATACACCCCCAGCCCTATTTTTTTACTCTCCTTTAATTTTGAAACAAGTTCTCACTAAGTTACAGAAGGCCTCACTAAGTAGTAGCTGAGGCTGTTCTCAAACTGGATCCTCCGTCTCAGCCTCCCAAATGTTGGGATTACAAGTGTGTGCCACCACGCCCAGTTTGTAGCTAATTCTTAAGTAACTATTTCTTCTTATGAATGTCTTTGTAATTGCAAAACATGAGTTTATAACTGGTAAATATTGCTTATCTAGTTTGAATGTTCGATTCTCCAGTGAGTCAAGGAATTCATAAAAGCGATGTGAATGAAAACGTACCACCAGATCAGTGGCTGGGACCACTTGATGGAATTTTCTGTCCCTCAGTACTTCTTAGTTTTCTACAAGTGCATAAGCTCCAGTGATTAATTTGTGAAGTTGTAAGAAAGCCTTGTCAAGGTGACATATTCAAGAGTTGAAAACTGACACTACATTTAGGCATTGAAAAAGGATTTACTTTCTTTCCAAGCTCTGTCCTTCAAATATGGAATATCTCTCTTCTTATGGTATCACAAAAGTTCTTATTCATTCATTCACTCATTCATTCAACGTAGGGTTTTTTTTTAACGTACTAGATAAACGGAGTGGTTTACCAATATCAGCTAAATGGACTGCTCTAATAAAAATAACCAATGAAGTTCTGGAAGTTTGAGTGACCTTGGAATGGCATGTCCCTTCATTCTACAAGTATCTATTGAACACTTGCTATGCTCTAGACAATGTACTAGGCACTGATGATCATCACCAGAATAAAGAAAAGGCTTTGACCTGTCCAGTGATTAAGAGAAACATGAAATAAGTAATTATTATAAAGTACAATGGGTACAACTATAGGGGAAATTCAGGCTGATAGAAGCTAACTGGTCCTTGTTTATTCACTTAAGTATTTTTAGTACTTAATATATGTTAGGCATTGTTCTAGGAGCTGGGATATAGGAAAAATAAATCACATACCTATTCTTATAAAGCTTTCATTCTTATGATAGACCTGCAGCGCTGATGTTTTTATCAGCACAATGCACCAAACAAGTATTTTCCAAAGGGTGATATTTTTACCACTAATGAGATATGAGATGATGTGGGTGCACAGGATAATACAACACTAGTCACACCTTTATATTTATGATTTTATATTCATAGCTTATGATACAGACTTTCCATTTGTGTTAATATAATAATCCCTTTCTAACTGAATTTAGTTAACTTTAAAAAGCTGAGTTCATGAAGGAGGGAGGGAGAGGGGCTGGGGAGGGAACTGGGGAAGGGCTAACCAAGTGATGTGTGCATGCCTCTACCGTCCTGTGCCCCACTGAGATGTAGAACTACAACACACCAATAAAAATTTTAAAATAAATAAAAAGCTGAGCTCAATAAAAGATAAATAATAGTAAATATGTATAGATTGTACATAGACCTGGCAAAATAAATGATGTAGGATACACTTATCACAAAATGGGAGGCAGGAGTGAGGTGGGATACAGAAGGAAATACACCAAGAACCGTGTGCATGTATGGACATATCGCTTTTTTATGTTTTGTGCTTTTATTGGTGTATTGTAGTCTCACATCATAATGTAAACCATGTTGACAATGACACACATGCACGCTGAACGTGCACTTTGAATCGTATCACTATGATGTATTTGGATCTCACTGTGATGTACAAGGCACCAGCGAAAAATATAAAGTATAAAGTATGAAAAATATGAAAAGTATGAAAGTATGAAAATATGAAAAGTATGAAAAATATGAAAGTATAAAGAGGGGGACGTGGCTTTCAACCAAAGTATGATACTATCCACATATCAAAGGTACCATTCCTTTGACCAAAATCTCAGGGTAAAATTTGTATTAAGGTTTTTATAGCCATACGACATAAGCTCTCCATGGGTGGTAGTACTGGGAAGGGAACAGATTTAAAATATCCTTTACTCTGCCCTTCCGTTAACTGCTTAAAACCAGGGAAGTGTTATTCATAGATCTCGACATATCTGCACTTAATAGGTGCTAAATAAATGCAGCATGAAGAAATGAAAAGAATAATAAATGAACTGGGAAATGTTCTTTTTTATGTTTTTATTGGTACATTGTAGTCATACATCTTAATGAGATAATAGACTTGTGGAGACATACATGCACATATCACCTAATTAGCCCTTACCTGATCCCCAGCCCATTCCCTCCCCATCCCTTCTACCATCCTTAGCTTAGTGATTGACTTTGATAGGTTTAAGTATGTCATGTGCTTCAGAGAGTTTCCCTCTCCCCCCATCCCCTATGCTAAGTGAGATTAGTCAGTCACAAAAAATAAGAAACCGGATGCTTTATCTAACCGGGAAATGTTCTTATTGCACCATTCAAACAATAGTGAGTAGCTGGGCGTGTTGCGCACACTTGTAATCCCAGCATTTGGGAGGCTGAGACCGGAGGATCGAGGTTCTTGGACAAACTCAGCTACTTAGTGAGGCCCTTTGCAACTCAGTAAGACCCTGTTTCAAATTTTAAAAATAAATGGGGCTGGAGGTGTAGCTCAGAGGTAGAGTGCCTCTGCCCTTGCCTGACAGAATGTAATTCGCCACTAGGCCTGAGAGGGGGCTTTCTCCTAGAACCAATCACTCTACAAGAACAATTTAGGATGTGCCCTAAAGATTCAGATCTGCCTTTCTAATAAAAGAAACATAAAAGAGATTAACCTTTTCGCTGTTAGCTGCAGACCAAATGGTATAGCTTACCTTATATTGCTGCCATAAAAGAACAAATAAATGGGGGAAAAAAAAACCCTCACCAAGTTGTCATTTTAGAAAAATTGATTAAATTAAAATTCCATTAAATAAGCTCTTATTACTACTGGGGTCTCAGTATTATGGGAACAAATCCAAGGTGATGCATAGAAATTGAAAATTATAAAGTATTCTCTTTGAATCTACAGAAACAAAAATGTGTGTAGAGGCTCAACCTTTGAAAAGTGGAATCCTAATAATTTTGTGTAGGAGAAAAACATTCTGTTATGTTAAAATATGGTTACCTTTCTTATATTTTCTGTAGCTTTAGAATAAAGTTTTATTTCTCATTTTTAAAAATGTCAACTTCTGCCAAGTATGGTGGTACATGCTTGTAACCCCAGTGCTTGGGAGGCTGAGACAGGAGGATCGCACAGATTCAAAACCAGCCTCAGCTACTTAGTGAGGCTCTCAGCGCTTAGTGAGACCCTGTTTCCAAATAGAGTATAAAATAGGTCTGGAAGTATAGCCCGGAAGTAGAAAAGCCCCTGGGTTCCACCCTCAGTACCACAAAAAAAGATGTCAACTTCTATCATCTTCAACATTAAGGAAATCATTTTCTATTTTGAGATGCCATTAAATAAAAAGAACATTAAATTTTTTACTACTGAAAACATAGTTTAATTTCAAAGAACTAAGGATTGAGTTAGGACAAATAACCCATAGTTTTATTTATTTATTTATTTATTTATTTATTTATTTATTTATTTATTTTTGGTGGTACTGGGGGTGGAACCGAGAGGCCTTCTACTTCCAGGCTAGACTCCCAGACCCATTTTCTATATTATTTGGAAACAGGGTCTCACTAAGTTGCTGAGAGCCTCACTAAGTAGGTGAGGCTGTCTTCGAACTTGCACGATCCTCCTGTCTCAGCCTCCCAAGCGCGGGGATTACAAGTGTGCGCCACCACACCCGGCTATAGACAACATCTCATAGCTACATCAGTTTGTCCAGAGATTATTCTCTTTTGCTTTTCCAACTGTTACTGTCTCACAGTTAATAACACGCAAATGAAGTTAATATCCTGGTCCTGTTGCTATCACTCTTAGGTGTTCTCGTCAAGTGTCATGAGAGATTGTATTATCAGGCTGGTCAGTAGATTTCCACTGCCAAGTCCTCTTGCTTCCTCAGAACAATTCCAAAACCCTTCCTGAACCTATCCAGTAGAAAAGGAATCCAGACAACCCTGTCTGAAATTGAATCCACCCAGCAATTGCGCTTCCAACAGTGATCATCTCTGAGTGCTCCTTTGCTGGGCTATGGTATGAGTCAAGAGAAATAGAATGAGGGTGGCTTGCTCAGGGTGTGTGTGTGTGTGTGTGTGTGTGTGTGTGTGTGTGTGTGTGTGAGAGTGTGTGTGTGTGTGTGTTACTGGGGTTCCTGGAAACCCTTCTACCTCCGGTCTACACTCCTCCCAGACCTATTTTATGCTTTTTTAAAATTCAGAAACAGGGTCTCTTAAGCCAGCACGACTGGCTTCTAAGTTAGTTTTTAAACTTGATATTCTCCAAAAATCATGCACATGAGTTCCTCAATTTAAACAATTTCTGGAGCTGGGTATTATGGCACACATTTGTAATCCCAGTACTTGAGAGGCTGAGACAGGAGGATTGCAGGTTCGTGGCCAGCCTCAGCAACTTAGTGAGGCCCTCCACAACTTAGAGAGACCCTGTTTCAAAATAATGAATAAAAATAGGGCTGGGAATATAGCTTGGAGGTAGAATGCACCTGGGTTCAATCTCTGCGACCACAAAATAATAATAATAATAATAATAATAATAATAATAATAAATAAAATAGATTTAAAAATAATTTCTGGGGAAAAATTGGTCCTCGATCCTAAGTGCACTACAAACAGCTTGACAAGGGGGACAAATGGCTTTTTTTCCTCTTGCTAATACCTCTTTGGTGTGTGCTGTATCTAGATCCACTTACAAGTAGTTGCCTTGTCAGTTCTTTGACTTAGAGAATCTATCAAAGGGTCTTTAAGAAAACAAATGATTTCTGAGTGCTGATGGACACTTCCATGGCAGGAGATCCCCTACGCAGAGACATATTGCAAAGCAAAGCTCTGGTGAACCATGCAGCGTGCTTCCCAATTACCAAATACACAAGCATTTTTTTATTTGCATATTAGCACTTAATTTTTGTTTGGGGGCATGTCAAGCACGATTGGAAGGGGATTCTCACACGAAAGCTTCAGAGAAACATGATGCTACTCCGTGGAAGTTAGTCAATTGTTCCTCATAGGCTTTTCCTTTCCATTGGCATTTAGAGCACTAGCCACACAGGCAGCTCCCACCTTCCTGCATGATACCATTTCTTCCTGTTCTCCTTATCTGTAGCTGTGATGATGCACAGCTTTCTCTTTTTTCTTCCTTGTGGGTTTGTGCAGTTTCTTGATGTTTGTGACAGGCCACGATAGGGGAAGCTTTTATCACCGTGGGGTTTGGAGGCCTCAGTAAATTGAAAATTGCAAATGAAATCCACTGGGCTTGAATTCATCAGCTATTATGTCAGATGACCTTTGGCAGCTGCTGATAAAAATGAGAGAATGTTAGCTCTGATCCAATTTTCAGCACTAACCATTCCTTTTCAAATCCATTCACAGTCAGGCAGCAGACACATGGGAAGTGAAAATGATAGGGTTTCAGGAGAACGGCATTGTGTTGCAGATTAAGATTTTCTCCCCCTATTTCTAGAGGTCGGCCCCCAGGCCCCTGTCTGGTATCTACCTATTGTCCAATCAGTTTCAATATCTGCTTCAGAGGACATGTTAGCCATCCTTACAGATAAGTGCTTACAGGAGAGAATGTTGGACTTAATAGTTTTGCTTGGGAGGCATCAAGGGTCACAGTGTAGCAATATTGACTGGCACATGTTAGTTTAATCTGACATTCTACAGAATGTGACACCAGATTCTTTCAGAATTGTTGATCTTGAGGTGATTTTTGTTACCAGTTCTGGTTTTATAAATTTTATTTTCACACAACGATTGATATTCATGAGTCGGAGATATTCTAAAATGCCCACCATGGCCAAGCAAAGGCAGCGTAAATGTATGTAAACAATATATGGATGCCCAAATTATGAAACGGGGGCAGGGGTGACCTGGGTGTCATCTGTTCTTACACTCCAGTTAAAGATTTATGTAATCACTAGTATTTCAGGAACTAAATGATCCTGAAGCCAATGAGTGCCTATAGACTGGGCTTTCTCCAGGAAGTATATAGATGCTTGTCATACAGGGGAAAAAATTAGATTTATTACTTTCTGCTGAGGTAGCATGAACCAGCAAAGTGATACTATGGGTGGTTGAGTCACCAGTATGATTTCCCATCTATGAAAAACAGGAATAATAAGAAATTTTTTAAAAGTTGAAATTAATTTCTCCTCTCTTTTAAGTGTGTTCAGAAAAAAAACCTCATCTGATATTTTGAAAATGCTGATTTTATTGAGGGAACAGTCTCAAACAAATGTGAAATCAAGAAACATCAAATAACTGAAAACCATGTATCATTATAAGCATCCTCAAATAATACATTTAAAATATCAAATATGTATTTCTCCATGTTTTCCTGGTCTGCAGATTTTTTTTCTCATTTTTGCTCTTGACATTTATCGATGAACATTACATGAAAATAGTTGTTCAAGTGTTACTAGGGTTGCAAAAATATTTTTCATGGCATAGCAATTTTTTATATATTAATCTGTAGCATATGGAATTATAAAAATGTTTAGGGCTTCTTAATGCCAGTCTTTGGAAAGGGAAACATGGTTCTTAAAGCTTTCTTCTTTGAAAACAAAAACAAAGTATGTGTATGTGTGTGTGATGCAAATTATCTGTATAGTATACCTTACTTTTAAAAAACCAATTTAAAGTTAGCATCTTATTGTTTGCTTCACTGTCTTTTCCTGTCATTCTTAAGTTCTTTTAAGAGAAAACAATGGTCTGTTGTCCAATAAAGATGTATAATAAAATGTCTAATAATGCTGTTCAAAAAACTCAAATGTATATTAAAAGTTAATTTTTATTAAGTAATATTTTTAAAGAATCAAAGTCTAGTTCTAAGCAATGATTGAGTCTAAAATTAACAGAGGGACCACCCAACCCAAAGATATAGGTTCCACATGCCCCAAGATGGCTTTGATTTCCCCAGGGGATCTGATTTTCTAGGTATTTTTAAACCAATGAAGGCACTCATTTTAGAGTCCTATCAATTTTGAAAGCCTTGTTAGCTGGTTTCCTGGCCCTATAACCGTCTGTCCATTTGGACCCCAAGGAGAGCTTTGCCTGGCTGGTTCTGTAAAAACACCACAACAGCTTTAGGTGGTTGAGCCAAACCACTCACTCTTCTGACATAATGAAACAGCAGCTCTTATCCAGATGATGAAGTCAGCACTTCACAAGTTAATCAATGACCTGGTCACGCATCACTTGATTCATCAGTATGTATGGATAGAATCTTATTTCTCTGCGGTATGGATCTGTAAATCTCTAACTGCTTTTTTATGTTTTGCAATGGATGCTGCCACTATTTTCACAGAAGCAAATGATTTAATAACGAGCATGTTCTTCAAGGTCTGCAACTGTGCTGGCTCCAAGTCATTCAGCATGGGCCCAGTCAGCTAATAGGTCCCTGCCTGAAGAAATAGCAGAACCCATGCTTGGCTGTGCCTGGGGCCTGGCGCTCGGCCACCAGGATCCGCATGCTCAGATAGATGGGGCAATTAGATAGGCCTGTTAAGTCTTATGTCTTCATTATTGATTTATAGTATGAACTCAGCATGATTATTGAACCAGACCAGCCAGGGAAACAATCGAGTCATTGATCCTTACATAGGCATGCATTTCCAATTTAGATTTGGGGAGGAAATGCATGGATATATTATTATTTCTGGTATTTTGTCCAAGAGCTCAAACAGAGATTTGGATAATTCATTGTTCCCACCTCCTGACCTTTCTTCCCTCCCAACCCTTCTAGAGCAGCAGGGTCCAATAGAACTTTCTGTTACAATAAAAATGTTCTCTTCTGCCCAGCATCATAGCCACTAGCCACCTGTGGCTGTACAGCATTTGGAATGGAAGTAATGTGGCTGGGGAACTGGATTTTTAAATCTGATTTTAGCTAATTTAAGTTTAAATGTAAATAGCCACACGTGGTTAATGGCTACCCACTGGATAAGGCAGCAGCTTGATAGTGTACTCTTCTCCCTGAAACATTAGCACTTGTCAAAATTCCACCTGCTGTTGAAAAGCCAGTTTAAATACTGTTTCTTTAATAGAGCTTTTACTCATTCCCCACTTCAGCATCACCATTCTCTGTATGCATAGCCTTTGAATGTCTGTGATCATCTTCTATCTTGCATTATACTTACCTGCTCTACTATACAACAAACTCCTTAAAGATAGGAACTGTATCCACCCAGTGATATACTTTGGCTAAAACAAATATTTAAAGAATCGAACTGAGTTTCAGGTTCTATAGCAGAGAGAATATTATTTGTTTTGTATACAAATACTAATTTGTATACAGATATGTATAGAGCTTTTTAAAAATGTATAGAGCTTTCTAAGCTCTAAAATTGTCATTTTTTCACACTGCTCTTCTGTGTGTGTGTGTGTGTGTGTGTGTGTGTGTGTGTGTGTGTGATATGGGGATTGAACCCAGGGGCCTTCTACCTTCAAATTACATCCCCAGCCCCATTTTTTTTATTCCTAATTTGGAAACAGGGTCTCACTAAGTTGTGAAAGGCCTCACTAAGTAGCTGGCCGTGAACTTGCGATCCCCTGTCTCAGATTCCCAAATATAGGGATTACAAGCATGTGCTACTATGCCCAGCTTCACACTCTCTTTTAAAAATGAATTTAAGGAGAAGAAAATGGTGACTGAGGGACACAGCACTTCTCAGTAGCTGAAATAAATAAAGTTCAACTACCTAGAAGGCAGCGTCTTAACGAAAAAAATATATCTCAGGAACCAAAACAGATCCAGGTACCTCGGCAGAAGGAATACAGAAACCCTGAACTCAAGATCCACTGCAAAAAAAAAAAAAAAAAAAGTTCGGATATCAGACCTGTTGCAAATACAAACCGGGCTGCTCGCTGGCACCAGCATGGCTGCAGGCCCAAACTGCAATCCCTGGTCCTGACTGGCACCACCATGGCAAAATAACCCGAGTTTAAAAACGGACATAGAGCTCCAACACCTTAAGTAGCGAGCAGCGCCTGAGCCAGAAGCCTGTGTGCTCACCAAAGACACAGTGGCACAGTGAGTTCTTCAGACACCTGGATCAAGGAAGCCAGGTATCTGAGTGTGTCCAGAGAAGCTGTGAGTCTTAGCATGTGCCCCAGGTCCGGCACTGGACCTGGGCACCTGTCCCCCACCCCAGGACCCAGCCCTGTCCTCGTGTGCCCTGCCCGTGCCCCAGGACCCGGTAGTTGTCTGTGCCACCCACACCCCTAAACTCGGCGATCACCTTGTGTGCCTAGCCTGCAGGCCCTGCCCGAGCCCGGGCACTAACCTTGCGGGCCCTGCCCACTTCCTGGGCAGCTATAGCTCTGTGCGCCCCACCTGCACCCTGAGACCAGGAGATATCCTTGGGCCCCCAGCCCATGCACCAGGTCCAGCACTAGCGTGTATGCCCGCCCCATACCCTGGAACCTAGTGCTACCCTCGTGTGCCCTGCCTGAGCCAGAGACCAGTGCTAGACCCTGCGCTATGCCTGCGCCCCTGGACCCATGTGCGCCTGCCCTGCACCCCTGACCCACCACTGGCTGTCTGCGCCTGCCCCACAGCTGGAGACTCAGCGCTAGTCTAGAGCACACAGCCCACACCCTGGGTTGGGCTGCAGCCCTGTGCACCCTTCTTGAGCCCAGGACAAGGCACTAGGCATCTGCGCCCACCCATGCCAGGATCCAGTGATAGCTGGGCACCCAGCCTGCACCCTGGGACCTGGCAGCACTCTGGCAGTAATTGTGTGCGCCCAGGGACCCTACAGCAACCTTTTGCCCAGGGTGCATCTTAGGACCCCATGGGCTAGCCCAGTTAGAATTTCCAGAGATAGAGGAACAGTCATCAAGACACAATACCTGCACAGGACCTGGGGGGGGGGGGTCCAAGTCTACTTTGGACATACTCCACCCCTGCTGTAGGGAAACACAGGCCTGAGTCTAGGGTGGAGAGTGCAGAGGCACTGACTATAGGCTGGAAATACACAGAACCTGGGAATTGTACAGAATTTATTAACAGTGACACCAGACATCCTGACACCTAAACCCAAAGCTGGCAAAAAAAAAGAAAGGTGTCTAAACACCCAGAGAGTGGCTTAAGAAGCTGACAATAGAGTACAGAGAAAATTAAGAGACATTGGATTATATTCTGAAAGCTACCACAGCAATCAGACATTCAAATATTATATGGACCCGACCCATATTTGTAAATTAGTAGGACTGTTTTTTTTTGTTGTTGTTGTTTTGTGTTTTGGTTTTTTTATTGTTTTGGTTTTGGTTTTGTTATTGTTGTTGCTGTTTTGTTTTTTCCCCCATCTTTCTTTTACTTTTATTTGTGTGTGTGTGTGTGTGTGTGTGTGTGTGTGTGTGTGTATATATATATATATATATATATATATATATATATATATATATATATATATATTTGATACTTTGCTTTGTTTTCTGGTTTCACACAGTTGCTAATTCTTTCTATTTTATTCTTGTTCTTTTTTCCTCCTTCTTCCTCTTTCTTTTCTTTTTTCTTTTTCCTCTTTTGGTTGTTTTTTTTTCTTCAATTACATAATAGTTAGCTTTTGTATCTTGTGTTGATAATTCATTTGTGTTTGTTTGCTCCTACCCTACCCCACTTACAAGCTTCCCAAGATTAACCTATCTACTCTTTTCCCTCAAAACTTTTTCCCGTACTATATCTCCTTGTTTAATATTCAAAGCATTTCATATCTCCATACTTAAATACTGTACTCACTACAAGAGTCCTACTATTTAACACTCTCTCATTCTCAACAAGATATTACCTTATCATACTTAAATTCTTTAGCAACCTAAACATATCCTCTACCTAATCCAACTCCTCTACCCATCACTCCAGCTCCTCCCCCATCACCCAACCCTCAACATTGGAAAAGCACTGCCGACCTGCTGTTACCTCTAAACTCCTAATACTAAGATTGGATTAGACATAATACTCATAAACGATAGGTAGACATCAGAAGAATAGGACTGAGAATGTTGAATATATGAGTATCAAATAGTAATAATGAAGAGACAACAGAAACCACGAATACTGACCTACAAGAAATGCAAGAAGGGGAGTTCAGAATCTTAATCTACAATATGATGAAAGGCTTTAAAACAAGTCTATGGGAAATGAAAGAGGAAATAGAAACACTAAGAAAGAATTAGAAAGAGGTCTGGAATGAAATGAAAGAGTCAATAAATGAAAGAAAGACAGCAATAGAAAGAAATTCTGGAAGATTAGATGAAATGGAAAGTAGAATATCACTGTTAGAAGACAGTTCATTCAAAACCAAAAACACAGTCAACAGCATACAGAAGTCAGTACAGCAACAAAACCTAAGCATCCAGCAGCTATGGGACAATATGAAGCATCCTAACTTATGGATAAAAGGCATTGAAGAAGGGATAGAAGTACAGACCAAGGGCATCCGTAATCTCTTCAAAGAAATAATTTCAGAGAATTTTCCAAACATGGAAAGAGACTTGATCTTCACGTTCAGGAGACATACAGAACACCACTAAGACAAGATCAAAGAAGAATATCCCCACATCATATAATAATCAAAATGACCACATAGATGTCAAGGAAAGAATCTTAAAACAGTGAGAACAAAAGGACGAATAACATATAGAGGCAAAACAATAAGAATCACTCCAGACTATACATCCCAAGTCATGAATGCCAGGAGAGACTGGTATGATGTTATCCAGACCCTGGAAGAAAACAACTTTCAACCAAAACTGCTATATCCAGCAAAACTATTATTCAAAATTGATGGAGAAACAAAAGTGTTTCAAGATAAGCTGAACTTCAAAAAATTCATGAAATCTAAGCCAACACTAGAGAAAATACTTAAAGAAATAAACCATAAAGAAAAAAAAAAAGAACCAGGCTCCAGAACCAGAGAAGAGATAAAGTTTATCAGCAGGGCATCTAAGTATGAAGAAATAATACTATATCCAACAGAAGATAGAACACAAAATGACAGGAAGCAAACAACACATTTCAATAATAACACTGACCGTCAAAGGACTTAACTCTCCAATCAAAAGACACAGACTGGCAAAGTGGATTAAAAAATATAATCCAAATATATACTGTTTGCAAGAAACACACCTTACAGCAAAAGATATTCACAGACTAAAAGTGAAAGGATGGAAAAAGATATATCATGCCAATGGGGACCAAAAATGGGCAGGAGTAGTAACACTGATATCCAAAAAAACAGACTTTAAGCTAAAACACAGCAGAAGAGACAAAGAAGGGCATTTCCTTTTACTAAAAGGAACAATCCACCAAGAAGATATAATGATAGTAAATGTTTATGCTCTGAATGTGGGTGCAGCCACATTTGTAAAACAAACCCTCCTGGACATCAGATCTCAAATAGACCCAAATAGAATAATAGTGGGAGACTTCAATACACCTCTCACACCACTGGATATACCTTCAAGACAAAAGATGAATAAAGACTCTTCAGAAATAATGAAAACTATAAACCGAATGGACTTAACAGACATATACAGAATATTTCAAACAGGAACAACAGAATATACATTCTTCTCAGCAGCCCATGCACCTTCTCCAAAATAGATCACATTCTGGGACACAAAGAAAGCACCAGAAAATTCAAAAGATGTAATATAATTCCCTGCATCTTTTCAGACAATAATAGAATGAAAGTAGAAATCAACAACAGGAAACCCAAAAGAAACGATTTAAATACATGGAGATTGAATGATACACTATTGAATGACGAGTGGGTAAGATTGGAAATTAGGGGAGAAAAAGAAATTTCTGGAATTAAATGAAAATAAAGAAACAACTTACCAAAATCTATGGGGCACTTTGAAGGCAATGTTCAGAGGAAAGTTCATAGCATTGAGTGCCCACATAAGAACAGAAAGCCACCAAGCAAACAACCTAATGACACAACTCAAGGACCTAGAAAGACTGCAACATTCTAATCCCAAAGCCAACAGAAGGCAGGAAATTATTAAAATCAAAGGATAAATAAATGAAATAGAAAACAAAAAAAACAATTCAAAGAATCAATAAAACAAAAAGCTGGTTCTTTGAGAAGATTAATAGGATTGACAAACCTCTGGCCAACCCAATCAAAAGAAAGAATCAACTCAAATTATTAAAATCAGAAATGAAAAAGGAGACATCACCACAGAGGGGAAATTCAAAAGATTATCAGAAACTATTTTGAGAATTTATACTCCAACAGGCTATAAAACATGGAAGAAATTGATAGATTTCTAAGCACATATAACCTACCTAAACTGAACCAAGAGAACATAGCAAGCCTAAACCAACCAATAGCAAACAAAGAAATAGAAACAGCAATCAAAACTCTGCCAACAAAGAAAAGCCCAAGACCTGATGGGTTCCCAACTGAATTCTACAAAACTTTCAGTGAAGAACTAATACCAATACTTCACAACTTTTTCCGGGAAATTGAAAGAGATGGAATTCTCCCTAATTCCTTCTATGAGGCCAATATCACATTAATCTCCAAACCAAATAAAGATACTTCAAGAAAGGAAAATTACAGACCAATATCCATAATGAACACAGATGCAAAAATTCTAAACAAAATACTAGCTATATGCATTCAAAACCATATCAAGAGAATTGTACACCATGACCAAGTTGGTTTCATCCCAGAAAAGCAAGGCTGTTTCAACATACGCAAATCAACACATGTTATTCACCAAGCAAGTACAAAAACCACATGAACAATCAATACATGTTATTCAACAAACAAGAACAAAAACCACATGTTCATATCAATGCATGCTGAAAAAGCATTCAACAAAATCCAACACCCATTTATGTTAAAAACACTGCAGAAAACTGGAATAGAAGGAACATATTTCAACATCATTAAGGCTATATACAATAAACCCAAAGCCAACATCACATTGAATGGAGAAAAACTGAAAGAACTCCCTTTAAAATCAGACTCAAGACAAGGATGCCCATTATCACCACTCCTTTTCAATATAGTCCTCGAGACTCCTGCCACAGCAATAAGACAAGAGAAGGAAATCAAAGGAATTCAAATAGGAAGAGAGGAGCTAAAACTATCCGTATTTGCAGATGATATGATTCTTTATCTAGAACATCTAATGAACTCAACCAAAAGACTTCTGGAGCTGATTAACCAATTCAGCAAAGTTACAGGATACAAAATCAACTAAAGAAAGCAGTTGCTTTTCCTTATGCCAACAATTAATCCACAACAAAAGAAATAAAGAAAACTATTCCATTTACTGTAACCTCTAAACCAATAAAATACCAGGAATAAACCTAACCAAAGATGTAAAAGACCTCTACAGAGAAAACTACAAAACATTAAAGAAAGAAATTGAAGAAGACCTTGGAATATGGAAAGATCTCCCTTGCTCATAGATAGGCAGAATAAATATCATCAAAATGGCCATTCTGCCAAAAGTGATCTATAGATTCAATGCAATCCCCATTAAAATACCAACAACATTTTTCATAGACCTGGAAAAATCAGTTATGAATTTTGTATGGAGAAAGAAAAGACCCAGAATAGCCAAAGCAATTCTCAACAACAAGAACCAGTCAGGAAACATCACAATCCCAGACTTAAAATTATACTATAGACCAATAGTAGTAAAAGCAGCATAGTATTGGCACAACAGTAGGTAGACTGACCAGTGGAACAGAATAGAAGATACAGAAACAAACTCACACACATCTATAGTCAATTGATCTTTGACAAAGGGGCCAAATTCATACTCTGGAGAAAAGATGGCCTTTTCAACAAATGGTGCTTGGAGAACTGGCTATCCATTTGTAGAAAGTTGGATCTGAATCCTTACTTCTCACCATGCATAGGAATCAACTCGAGATGAATCAAAGACTTAGTAATTAGACAAGAGACTGTGAAGTTGTTAGAGAAAGGCATAGGATCAGCACTCCAACATATAGACACAGGCAGTAACTTTCTCAATAAGACTTCCAAAGTGCAGGAAATTAAAGCAAGAATTAACAAGTGGGATCTCTTCAAACCGAAAAGTTTCTTCTCATCAAAGGAAACCATCAAGAACCTAAAGAGGAAGCCTACAGAATGGGAGAAGATCTTTACCAGCCACCACTCTGATAGGGGGTTAATATCCAGAATATACAAAGAGCTCAAAAGACTCTACACTGGCAAAATAAACAACCCAATCAAGAAATGGGCAACTGAAATGAATAGACATTTCACAAAAGAAGAGATACAAATGGCCAATAGATACATGAAAAGATGTTCAATATCACTAGCCATCAGGGAGATGCAAATCAAAACTACGCTGAGATTCCATCTAACCCCAGTCAGAATGGCAAGCATAAAGAAATCAAACAACAACAATTTCTGGCAAGGATGTGGGGAAAGAGGAACTCTTTTACAATGTTGGTGGGAGTGCAGAGTAGTTCAGCCACTATGGAGATCAGTATGGAGATTCCTTAGAAAACTGGGAATAGATCCACCATTTGATCTGGCTATACCACTCCTGGGTATCTTTCCAAAGGGGTTGAAATCAGAGAACTACATTAACATATGCATACCCATGATCATAGCAGCACAGTTTGTAATAGCCAAAATATGGAGCCAACCTAGATCTCCATCAACAGATGAATGGATTGCAGAATTATGGGAAATACACACAATGGGATTCTATTCAGCTATAAAGAATAATAAAATAATAGTATTTTCAAGAAGATGGAAGGAACTGGAGAACATTATATTAAGTGAGATTACTCAAGCACAGAAAGAGAAGGGACATATGTTTTCTCTAATATGCCCAAGCTAGGGAGTAGTGGTAATATCAGAGGGACTCCAGATGATGGAGGAGAAATCTCAGCAAAGCTACAATGGAAGCATAGGAGAGGAAGAAAGCTGAGGTTGTTCAATGGAGGAGCTACATATGAATATATGTAATAGCATAAATATAACATGGTTAACCTGGACACTCTTTATTGGGAGGGGGGAAGCGAAATGAGGGGGGGGGCACGAAGCACAATCTAAATGTACACCATTTTCAATATGTTCCACTTATAAATAAAAAATAAAATAAATAAAATAAAATAAAAAATAAATTTAAGACGGGCGGGGTGGCACACGCTCATAATCCCAGCATTTGGGAGGCTGAGAAAGGAGAATTGCACAGATTCGAAGCCATCCTCAGCTACTTAGTGAGGCTCTCAGCAACTTAGCGAGACCCTGTCTTCAAATAAAATATAAAATAGGTCTGGGAGTATAGCCCAGAGGTAGAAAAACCCCTGAGTTTCACCCCCAGTACCACCAAAAAAATAAATTAATTAAAAATAAAAATGAATTTAAACTAGGTGTGGTGACACACACTTGTAATCCCAGTATGTGGGAGGCTAAAATGGGAGGATTGCAGGTTCAAGAACAGCTTCAGCAAGCAGTGAGACTCTCCTCAACCTAGTGAGACCCTGTTTCAAAATAAAAATAAAGTAGGGCTGAGAGTATAGCCCAAAGGTAGAAAGCCCTTGGGTTCAATCCCCAGCACCACACACACACACACACACACACACACACACACACACGTAAAATTAATGGTAGAATTCTTGCATAGTATGTTCAAGGTCTGGGGTTCGATCCCCAGTACTGTAATAAAACAAAAAACAGTAGGAAAGGGAAAATGAATTTAGGAAAAGTCCTATTATTTTCCTCTTATGATTTATCTATTGGCACTGAGATGGAAATGTAAAGCAAAATGACTATATTTACCCCTTTTAAAGGTGGAAGATAAGCCGGGCATGGAGTTAGGAGACTCTTTTAAAACCAATTTTTTCTTACTAATTAAAATAATTATTAACACGTTATATTATAATAGTTATACTTATTGAATACATACTAAGTCCCAGGAACTGCTCTCAAGACTATATAAATTAACTCATTTAATCTTCCAATAGCCCTATAAATTCAGTATTACCCCCACTTAACATATAAGGATACCGAAACTCAGAAAGATTAAGTAACTTCCCAAGGTCACACAGTAATCAAAGTGACACATGGCCATAGTAGGTTCTCCATATTTTTTGGTCAGTCTGAATACTAGCATGGTGTAGACTCAAGTTTAAGCAGCATATAATGGCTTGTATCATAGTACCATCTCCGAGCTTCTACTTTCCTCAATAAAAGAAAGATAAATTTTCCTTCCCATCTCATAGGACAGGCTGCTACAAGGGTCGAATGAGGTGCTAATCTGAAAGTGCAGTGGCTTACTTGGTAGTGCTGATGCTTGTGCTTGGTGTCTTCTGCTAAGGTTGATTGTGCCTTTTTTTATGAGCAGGAAAACCAGTGACTCCAAATGTGCTTTATTTGCTGACAAGAGATTCCCCTCCCACCCATCATCATGGTTAACTAGTCATGACCACATTCAAATAAATGCCAGGAAAGGGAACAATAAAGATTTTAGCCTCCTGACACCTAATGATACAGCCAAGTCCTTTGGGCCAGTTTTGCCTTTGCAAAAAACTCTGGGAGAGAAACAGAAAAGGCAAATGGGAAAGAAAGAAACTGGAAGAGTGAAGGAAAAAGTGAGAAAGGCCCCCAGAGCTCACTGTGAAGAATGTGACTGATGCAAGCAAAAAGATACATTCCAGAGCTTTCCTTGGCCCCTTCCATTCACCTCAACTGGTACTATCAGAATCCCAAAATACTGGCTATACAATGAGTTATTTATTTATTTATTTATTTATTTATTTGTGGTACTGGAGATGGAACCCAGGGGCTTTCTACTACTGGGCTACACTCCCTGACCTATTTTTATGTTTTATTAGAAACAGGGTCTCACTAAGTTGCTGAGAACCTCACTAAGTAGCCGAGGCTGGCTTTGAACCTGTGATCCTCCAGTCTCAGCCTCCCAAGTACTGGGATTACAAGCGTGCACCACCACGCCTGGCTGAAATGAATTTTTAGTGTAAATTTGTTTAAATAATAAAGTACTTCATATCATAACACTTTGAAATTATTTCTCATTCCCAGAAATATATAGATGGAGTATGTGGGGTTTTAATGGGATTAAATTGGCCTACCTAATACTACATCGGGCACTTCATATCTCTTCATTTGTCTGTGAATAAATTCCAATGCTTCAACAGGATCACATGTTCATGCACTTAAACTCATCAGTCTATAAATACCTCAAACTGGGCGTGGTGGCGCACACTTGTAATCCCAGCATTTGGTAGAATGAGACAGGAAGATCATAGGTTTATTTATTTATTTATTTATTTATTTATTTATTTATTTTGGTGGTTCTGGGGTTCCTAGAAACCCTTCTACCTCCAGGCTACTACACTTCCAGACACCTATTATATATAAATAATGATGAATATAATTATGACAATAATGATGATGATGGAAATAGCTTCTGTTCCTTGTTTACCATGAACAAATGTATTACAGGGTAAATAACTACAGCAGCTATAACAAGTAAGCCTCTAAGTCCCAGAGGCTTACTACAAAATATCTGATAGATATGAGCAGAATCTGATATGGGTCAAGTGGGTTTTCCTTGATTCTCCTCTAAGTAATGATTCACAAAAACAACTACCTTCTATTCTGCATCTTTGGCCTCTCAAATTATGTCACTTCTAGCAGTATAGATGAGCGAGAGAAGACCATCACCTGCATTCCATTGGTGAGAATGAGTGAAGCGATCTTGCCTAGATCCTTAAGAAGCTAGAAAATAGTTTGGCTCCATGCCAAGGAAAATGAATACACACTGAGATGTCTGCCACAGCAGGCACTGAGCAGAACTTATACTAATTCATTTAATGTCCACGAGAGCCCAGGAAGGTAGATACTATTATCAACTTTGCTACATAGATGAGAAGCCCAGGGATGCAGAAAGTTTACATAAGTTCCTCCGAGATGTTCAGTTAGTGAATATGAAACCAAGATTCAAACAGCCTGTCTTTAGCCTATAAGGAAAAGAAAATGTTATAAATGAATGGGTAAAACAGCTACATGTAAGTGGTCAATGAGTATGAACAAAGGAAAAAATGGAGTCAGTAACTTGTCTATGAAAAATGTCCAGACTCAGTAATAATTAGAGAAATGGGAACCTAAGGGAGGAAAGATTTTACCTGTGAAATTAACAATAGCAACAAAAAAATTTATGGTATACTTAATCCTAGAAAGAACACAATAGAAAAATTACTGTAAAAAGACTCACTGAAGTATTAACACCAGTTGTTTTATGGTAGTGGGTTTATAGCCAATGTTTTTTCGCTGTTTTACATTTTTAAAAATGTTGTTTTCATCTTATAAACACCAAGACACACATTTACAAACACACAGCCTGCCAGGCGTGGTGGCGCATGCTTGTAATCCCTGCGCTTGGGAGGCAGAAACAGGAGGATCACGCAGGTTCGAAGCCAGCTGCGCGTGCTGGTTTAGGAGACCCTGTTTCCAAATAAAAATGTAAAAATAGGTCTGGGAGTGTAGCCCGAAGGTAGAAGGGCTTCCAGGAACCCCAATACCAACAAAACAAAACAAACACACATCCTGTAAATGGTTTATAGGAAACTCCAGTTTGGATTATGTCAGGGCAAAGAAGTCCTACTGTAAATGCTCATGTCCAACAAGGACCATGGCCATGAAGGTGAACATAGTAGTTTAAAAAAATATGTGGAAATATTCATGGTCCAAGCACTTTCATGATCTCAAAACAAAAAATACACTTGTGATAGAACTATGAGAAAATGGAGACTGGATTATTTCTGTGACTTTTGGACTATGTAATTATTTTATGGTCACACATGGAACTCGTATCTCTTAAGTTTATTTATATGAGTGAATATATATGGGTTAAATTCACTTATATGAATTTAAGAGACAGGGAGCCTAGCGTCGTGGCACACGTTTATAATCCCAGTACTTGGGAGGCTGAGACAGGAGGATCTCAGATTCAAAGCCAGCCTCAGAAACTTAGTGAGGCCCTCTGCAACTTAGTGAGACCCCGTTCCCAAATAAAAAATATAATTACCTGAGGGTGTAGCTCAGAGGTAGAAGGCCTCTGGGTTCAATTCCTAGTACCACAAAAATTTTTTTTAAGTATTACTGGTTTTGACATTTATAATGCTATCAGAACAAACATTAGTGGAGTGAGAATACTAATCACATATTTAAAAAAAATTTTATGTTACAAATATCATTCATTCAGAAAGCAATAGAAAGATTATAAATGTAGAGTAAGTGGTTTAAAAGAACCAGATTCTGAGAAGTGGGGCACAGAGATAGTGATGGACTAGGAGCATGTCTCATGTTTCTGATCATTTGGGATTCTTCATTTTCAGCTCAACAACCAATTTAGAACTTACTTTTTTCACTACAACAAAAGAGTCTGACCACCTCTGGGCTCTGTCACTGAAGTATGTCAGAGAACACAGACTCAAAACATATTTAAAGACAAGTCAAATTTTCTATTTTCTGTATTCAAAAAAAAATTGTGAAAACTATGGAATATCATTCCTTAATGTGAATTTTTGAAAGATTGTATTAGTTTATCCAAAAATAAACTATAATCTGGACATGGTGCTGACTACCTGTAATCCCAGTACTTGGGAGGCTGACACAGGAGGATTGCAAGTTGACCTTGGTCAGCCTCAGCAATAGAGCAAGAATCTCAGCAAACTAGCAGTATCCTGTTTCAAAACAAAAAAATATAAAGGGCTGTGAGTGTAGCTCAGAGGTAGAATGCCCCTGGGCTCAATCTCCAGTACCACACACACAATAAGAATAAAAAAGTTATAAAAAATAGCAAAATGCAGATAAAATTGGACCAAAACTAATGTAGGCCAGCATAAGACCAGAAAAATAGAATACAACCAAAATATAATAAAAGAAGAAAGATCTCTAAATTTGGAAACAGATTATTCTAATCTGGTTAAGAGTTAACCCGTCTAGCAAAAATATCCTAAATACTTTTATCTAAGTACCTAAAATATTTTCAAGCATATGGTAAATTCTCAATATATTAGTTATTGGCTACTAAAGCAAGTAAGCAACGTATCAAATAAATATCTCCCATTGCTAGGAAATCTCTAAATCTGTTGTGGGCTATACTACACAAGACATCTTTATTTGATATGAAGTTTTTCCCACCTAAGACCGCAAAAAATAAAGAAAGAGAGAGAGAGAGAGAGAGAGAGAGAGAGAGAGAGAGAGAGAGAGAGAGAGAGAGAAGAGAGAGAGAGAGAGAGATACTGGGGATGGAACCCAGGGGCATTCTACCTCCGATTTACACCCTAGCCCTACTTTTTGTCCTTTATTTTGAAACAGCGTCTCACTAAATTGTGGAGGACCTCACTAAGTACCTGAGGCTGGCCACAAACACGGCTCCTCCTGTCTTAGCCTCCCAATTACTGGGATTACAAAGGTATGCTGCCACGCTCAGCTCATAAAATTTGGAATTAAAATCAAAGACATTTTCTTTTCTTTTTTTTTTTCCCCTAGTTTTAAAACATATCACTTGAGAGCCAAGCATGAGGTGTAATCTTGTAATCCCAGTACTTGGAAGGCTGAGAGAGGCAGATCTGGGTTTGTGGCCAGTCTCAGCTACTTAGTGAGGGCCTCCACAATTTAGTGAGACCCTGTTTCAAACAAAATAAATAAATAATTGGGCTGGGGGTGTAACTTTCAAAGGTAGAATGCCCCTGGGTTCCATCCCCAGCACTATAAAAAAATACCATTTAAACATTTGTTCTTTCTTCTAAGACCTCAGTCCCTCCCGTGTTGATGTAATATCATGATAGGTGAGGTTGCTCTCACCTATGTTTTGCAGGCAGGGCTTCCAAAGTGACCAGAACCTTTCACTGAGGAAAATTTCAAACTCCTCATCCTTGAGTAGCCAGAGCACAAGAGTTTTGTTAGTTTTATCACTGATGATGTAATTCCACAAACATAAGAGCACTCGTGATTTTTCTTTACCATTTTTCTTTTTTCTTTTTTTAGTACATTTATTGGTGCGTTGTAATCTCACATTATTGTGTGACATGCATGCACACAGCCCTTGGTGGGCCTCCCCCCACCCTCCATCCCTACTCGCCAGGACAGAGTATTGAGACTGACATTGATATTCTCACATATGTGCATAAGGCTGACGGTAGTATTCTTTAATAGTTCTCCCTCTCCCCCACCCCTCCCCCTAAGTCACTTTTCTGGCCCACTCAAGTGTCTCCTCCGTTATCCAAAATACCTCTGGTATCCAAATTACGTCCTGGCTTCTGCATAGAAGAGAAAACATATGGCCCTTCGTTTTCTGCGACTGGCTAATCTCACTTAGCATAATGTTCTTCAAGTCCATCCCTTTTCCTGAAAATGACATTATTTTGTATATCTTGATTGTTGAGTAGAATTCCATTATGTGTATATCCCATAATTTTATAATCCATTCATCTGTTGATGGATACCTAGGTTCGTTCCATAATTTGGCTATTGTGAATTATGCGGCTATAAACATAGATATGCATATATTACTCTGATTTTTCTGATCTCAGTCCCTTTGGAACGATACGCAAGAGTGGTTTAGCTGGATCATATGATGGATCTGAGGATTTTCTGAGGAATCTCCACACTGATCTCCACAGTGGCTATATTAGTTTGCAATCCCCCCAAGAGTGTAGAAGAATTCTTATTTCTCCACATCCTCACCAGCATTTACCATTGTTTGATTTCCTGATGATTGACATCCTAATTGGGGTTAGATGGAATTTCAGAGTATTTTTGATTTGCATCTTCCTAATTGCTAATGATGTTGAACATTTTTTTCATGTATTTATATTGGCCATTTTTATCTCTTCTTTTGTGAAATATCTATTTAGTTCAGATGCTCATTTCTTCAGTGGCTTATCTGATTAAAAAATTCAGTAAAATAACAGGATACAAAAATCAATCTAAAAAAATCAGTAGCTTTTCTATATGCCAACCATGACTCCACTGAGAAAGAAATCCAGAAAACATGTCTATTCACAATAACCATAATAATAATAAAATACCTAGAAATAGATCTAACCAAGAAGGTGAAAGATCTCTACAATGAAAATCATAAAATACTAAAAAAAAAAAAAAAATGAAGATCTTAGAAGATGGAAAGATCTC
The DNA here is from genome assembly GCF_963383645.1 of Muscardinus avellanarius. Classification (NCBI taxonomy): domain Eukaryota; kingdom Metazoa; phylum Chordata; class Mammalia; order Rodentia; family Gliridae; genus Muscardinus; species Muscardinus avellanarius. Next base: position 92,193,133 of record NC_137790.1, on the reverse strand, counting down.
CCCTATTCTTGAATAGGCAGAATAAATATTATCAAAATGGCCATTCTACCAAAAGTGATCTAGAGTCAATACAATTCCTATAAAAATAACAATATCATTATTCAAAGACCTAGAAAATCAGTCATAAATTTCAAAAGGAAAAACAATAGACCCAAAATAGCCAAAGCAATTCTTAGCAATAAGAACCATGCAGGAGGCATCACAATTCCTGACTTCAAATTATACTACAGAGCTCTAATATTAAAAATAGCATGGTATTGGCACAGAAACAGACAGACCAATGGAACAAAATAGAAGATACAGAAATTACTCGGGTGTATTCGTTCGAGTCACCCCTCCATGCCAGTCTGGTATGGAGATTCACCTATCCTCTGTATTTCTATCTTTCTAATAAACTTCTTTAAATCTTAAAAAAAAATGAATTACTCCACACACTTATAGCCACTTGATTTTTGGCAAAGGTGCTAAACATACGCAATGGAGAAAAGACAGCCTTGTCAACAAATGAGGTTGGAAAAACTGGTGCTCCATTTGTGGAAAATTGAATTAAACCCTTTCCTCTCCCCCTTCACAAGAATCAACTTGAAATGTATTAAGACTTGGGAATTAGACCAGAAACTTTGAAGTTTCTAGAAGAGAGCATAGGTTCAACACTGCAGCATACAGGCACAAGTATAAGCTTCCTCACTAAAACTTTCAAATTGTTAAAGCAAAAAAGGGGGTAGGCCGGGCGTGGTGGCGCACGCTTGTAATCCCCGTGCTTGGGAGGCGGAGACAGGAGGATCGCACAGGTTCAAAGCCAGCCTTGCTGGCTTGAGAGACCCTGTTTCAAAATAAAAATAAAAATAAAAAATAAAAAGGGGGTAGCTTCAAAACCCTGGCCCCCTAATATTTTGAGTATTAAAAGCACGGCTGAAATAACTGGGATCTGAATTCTGATACTGCCCATGTACAGTAAGTAGCTTTATAAATTTCACTCCAGCCAAGGAGACTAGAATCTCTGCACTGTCACTAGGTACAACACAAGATCAAACCTGTTTCTCATTGTTCACTTTTCAACTTAAAAGGATCCAAATCAGCCTTCTCCCAAGGCTGTGGAATTTAACAGATTTGACAGATGTACTTTCTTTAATGTGTCCTCACGTTTGAAGTTATAAGAAATATACACATGGTTTACAACTTTTACTACATATCTTTCCTTGGTCACCAAGTATTGATGTGTGCTACCTTTTAACCTTTCCTTTTTTTTAAGTTAAGGGTGATATTATTATTCTTTATATGATGAAACTCTTGTCATCTGTATCAGTGTAATCTCAGATATCATTATTATATTTTTAAAACACACAATGGAAATATCACCCGCATTGTCAGATTTACAGTACCCTTTTTTCTTTTCATCTTTAGCATTAAATAAAAAAACAATAAATATTCACTAAAAGTAAATAAATAAATAAATAAATAAATAACAATAAAGTTGGTAGCACTGAAAAAAAAGACTACCAAAGCTCAAGAAATTAAAACAAGAATGATTAAATGGAATTACATTAAACTAAATCTGTTTATTAAACTAAATTTGTTCATCAAAGGAAACCATCAAGAATCTAAAGAGAGAGCCTTAACTGGGCATGGTGGCATATACTTGTAATCCTAGTACTTGGGAGGCTGAGACAGGAGGATCACAGGTTCAAGGATAACCTCAGCAAATTAGTGAGGATCTTGGCAACTAGTGAGACCCTGTTTCCAAATAAAAAATAAAATCTGTTTGGAGGTACAATGCCTCTGGGTTCAATTTCCAGTACTACAAAAAATAAAAATAAAATCAAGAGAGATCCTACAGAATGAGAGAGGATCTTTGCCAGCTATCCCTCTGATAGGGTACTAACATCCAGAATATATAAAGAACTTAAAAGACTTGTTCCATTTTTCTTTAACCTGAGTTAGATCCTTATACTCAACTGTAGGGTCAATTGTATTTATCTTCAACTCTAAGAAGGAAGCATTAATGACTTATTACTCATTTGTTTTACTTTGCTTATTTCCTTAAGAATGATATTAGAGTGCAAGGCATGGAATTAACATTGATTTTGCTGCTTGCCCTCTGCTCAGCTAGGTTCTTACCCAGCAGCCAGCTCTCTCCTACCAAGAGGCCTGGATCCTGTCTCCTTCTCCCCAAGGATTCTTCATTCCAGGTCTTGGAGTCCAGATAACCAGATTTTCTATATCACAATCTGTTCTAAGGAAACTTTGATAAAATCCCTTAAACTATTGGAGAAAAAAATAAGGAATACAATAAAGAGTGATGTTTAATGTCCTCAAAGAAATCACACTAAGTTCTTATGTTCACTTTTTGCTCAGAAAATTTCCACATTATTGAAATCATGGACCACATAATGCTCATAATTTTCTTGTGGGAAATATTTTCCAAGTTTTCCAGATTTCTACTGAATACAACCAAAGGACTAAGTAGCACCTGTTCATTAAGCCCCATCAATCAAATAACAGATGTCATCACTGTCAGTCAAAAAGGGCAGAGTGGATCCCTTGCTTTGAAGCCCAGATGTCCTAGAATCTGGAGAAGGTAGATACGTTTAGACTTATGAAATGGAAGAAATCAGGGGTCTGAAATGAATATGACAGTATCTGATCATAAAATGACATTTGAGTTGTTGTTAGTTGTATGGGGGATGGAACCCAGGGGCATTCTACCTCCGAGCTATACCCCCAGCCAGATTTTTTACTCTTTATTTTGAAACAGGGTCTCACTGAGTTGTAAAAGACTTCACTAAGTAGGTGAGGCTGTCTGCAAACCGTGATCCTCCTGTCTTAGCCTCCCAAGTACTGGGATTACAAGCGTGCACCACCATGCCCAGCTGACATTTGAGTTTTTTGATTGAATGATTTATTCAGGTTTTCCCAAAAACACAGATTAATTTTTCCAATACTTATCTCCTCCCTTAGCTCTCCTAAATAATATTGACAAATGTTTGTGTGCATCTTTAATTGTAATAAAACATAGATTAGATTTATATGATAAATATATTTAACATAAAGTTTGCATTTTTAATTTTGCTAAGTGTAAAAACCAAGTGCATTAATTCTATTCACAATGTTGTATGACCATCCTCACTGGCTCTTTTCCAAAAATTTTATCATCTCTCTAAATAGAAACTCTGTGCCTTTAAACAATGACTTCCCACTCCCGTTCTCCCTAGCCCTTGATAACCTCTAATCTACTTTTGTCTCTGTAGATTTGCCTAATCTAGGTGCTTCATATACATGGAGTCTTACAGTATTATTCTTCCGTGTCTGGCTTATTTCAAGTTCCATCCACACTGTAGCCTCACGGTTCTGAAAGCCAAGGAGTGCCAGAGCGTGACACAGCAGGCTCCGCGTCTGGCGAGGGTCTGCTCTCTATTTCTAAGATGGTGCCTTGTTGCCGCACCTTCCAGGGGGAAGAATCCCTGTGTTCTCACGTGATAGAAGAAGAAGGGAAGGGAAGAGGGTAAACAGCAGACTCTCACCCTTTTATACGAATGCTAATCCCTCATTCGTGAGGTCTCAGGCTCAGGACACAATCACCTCCTGAAGGCCCCACTTCTTATGTCTATTTTATTGGCAATTAAGTTTCAACAGATGAACTTTGGAAGAGACACAAACACTCAGCCAGAGCAGATAGAAATCGGGAAAGTCTTGGGGAAAAAGTCAAATAGTGATTAATAAAATTATTTAAAGCAACAAAACACTCAGGTTAGTTAAATATTTCTCATTGACTCGGTATTAATGAAAAATCCTCTTTCAATCCTTGTTCCAAACACTTAAAAACCTGTGGGCCATTTGTCTTGGTAGGTACAATTTAAGAGATATAATTTAATTTTTATGATTAGGTAACTTAATGATAGTTCAATCTTTTGCCCAGGCCCTCAACCACAGTGAGTGGAAGAAACAGCATCTGAAACCGGACATTTCACCCAGGTGCTTGAATACTGAGCTTCTCACCGGAGCACTGGGCTCTGGCCTAATAGGCAGTTATTTGTAAACCACAGCTGTTGGAGGTATTAAACATTGGCTTGATCAATAGTCAGTTTGCCTGATATAATAGTCAATAGCCTGATTATTATTTAATAATAAATTATTTATTACTTTAGAGTACTAGTGGAATTATGAAAATAATTAGCTTAGAAGTCAAAGTCATAGGTTTGAGTCCCAGATCTAACACTTTCTGGCTTTTAAGCTTTTCTTATTGTCTTACCTTTTTTGTAAAATAAACTATGGTTAGAGTTAAACAAGATAATATATTGAAGAGTCCTCTGCATACTGTAAATACTGCACATTAATATCAACATTTCTGAGCTGGGCATGGTGGTGCATGCCTGTAACCCAGCCTCGGCAATTTAGTGAGGCCCTCAGCAACTTAATGAGACCTTGTTTCAAAATGAAGAATAAAGTAGGTCTGGAGGTGTTGAATCTCCAGTGCCCCCCCACACACCAGCAGTTCTTCATACTATTTGGCTCTTTCTCCTAGAAGCTGAGCACAGAAGATAAAAAAATAATAAACTGGAGATTCAGATTCTATGACTATATACTCTATATCATAATTATTCAAAATTCTTCTAAAATATACTAAGGCAGTTGTTCCCAAAATGTTACATAGGCAACATTACTTACATAAGAAACCAGTTAAAATCAATAACTCTGGGAAATCTCATGTTAGAAAGTCAGTGTTCACAGACATACTAAACACTCAGAGAAATCGCGAAAGGAAAATTCTGGTTCAATATCTGCATTTCCAAATCCATCTGCTCCCAAATCCCTTTTCACCTAAAAGTTACACTATATATACTATTTAAGAGTGTGGTCTCCAAAACTTAATTCAAACAGCTGGTTTCAAGCTCTACCCAGTCAACTGCTCAACCATGATAACGTCATCAATCTTTCACTCCCTCATCCATAAAATGAAAACAATACTAAAGAAACGTTTAAGAATCACGGACGTTGAGTCAAAAACCGCATGTAGCACATACTAAGTCCTCAACAAATTTAACTAAAATTTTTGTTAACATTACTCACATTTAGTGTTTATGGAATAAATTTTAAAATGCCATCATAAGTAATCATACACAAATATAAAAATGCATGCATGAGTCATTGCTGAAGGTTTACAAAGCATCACTGAAAGTACAATACGTATCGCGAAACTTCCAGGTTGAACAAGGAGATTATAAACTTCCAGGTCAAACTTCCAGGTTGAAAAAGGAGATTATTGACAATGTTGGTAGTTTGGAGTTTTCATTCAGTTAAGAAGGGCGAGGCAGCTGCTGTGGCCATTACTGGGCCTAGCAATGTCTCTAGATGTTTGCAGTCACACAGATGGGCCCCACAATGATAAAGGGAAAGCTTGTGCTCAGAGACAGATAAAGGCAGGGCAGAGGGGGAAGCACACTAGGTCTACTCCTCTGACGGGAGCCACTGGAAAGGGAACATCCACCTTCTGTTAATTTAGCCCCTTCCCTCAGTTACAGAGGAAAAAAGTGATCTTCTTAGAAGTTATTGTTTCCTAAAGAAAGATAAATCGTATTCTCTTTCTCTGAGAAAGTTGGAGGACTATGTAGGAAATACATCAGTTGATTTTGTTCTAAAATGTGAAGTTAGGTAAAATCACAGTATCATAGAGAGCAAATATAGCAGGCTTCATTTAGATTGATAAGTTAGAAAATCCCTTAGGAAACATTAGACAGCTAATATCGCCATTGTATATGTATTTGCATAGCTATTACTTTTCTATATAGCACAGTATTTTACATGCTACTGAATAACTATAGTTATGGAAACATCACTTCCATGTAATCAGTGACAATTTTGTCACATTTACACAATGGGAAAGTGGAAGATTTTATCAATATAAAGGTGCAATTGAAAAACAAATAGTTATTTAATATTTGACTCCAATGACTGAATGGATATTTTTGTCTAAAAAGGAATAAAGTACTATATTTTCTACGGTGTACCTTGGCCAGATGCTCTTTTATGATTAAGTTGTCTTTTCAATGTGTTAGTCGCATAATTTATACCTGGGTAGGGTTGTATGGCTCATCAAGAAATCTTTATACAATTCAGTCACATAAGTATGCTGATGTATTATTTCTCCTGGTAGAAATGTTTGTTTTTCCTGAGTGTGATGATGAGTATTTGATTCATTTGTTTCTATCTTTCTGAGGATGATTTATCAATGTCAATGATTCTTGGGTATTTGAGAACAATTAATATGTTTTCAAGTTACATTGAAACAGCAACTCCAGCAGTGGTATCCAGGGAAAACCCTGCTTTTTGTATGGTTAAGATCACTTGCTTTGTGAATGAATTTCTAAGAAGCTAACCTCAAGAGTTAATGGTATTTTTTTTTTTGCACAAATTATACAAACAATATGGTGGACATAGAAACCATTCCTCTAGTTCAAATGTTACAATTATACCAAATTAGCTTGCAGAGAGGAGAAAGGTAATGGAAACCTGACCACTTCGCTTTTATGTTTTCCTTGCCTATCATAGCAGCTAAATTTTAAGTTAAGCAGTTAAGTTTTTCATTGGTATTACAGACCTTTAAATTTAAATGTAAGTTTAAATTTAAAAATTATTAAAAATTGTGCAATTTAAAATATGTTATTTTAACTATGGAATCTTTTTGAATTCTTCAAAACTCTCTGATATCATGCCATCCTTGGATAAGTTTCCTCTTCATCATATGAACCTCAGAACTTTGCTCTCGAGCAATGAAGCAGCAGAAACAAGCCAGATCTTTCAGCAAGCTCCGCACAGCTTCTCAGCTCCTGTCGGGGGGCGGGGGGGGGCGGGGGGCGGCACTGCTGATAGACACAACCTCACACAGGCAGACACTGGGTCTGAGGAGATCCAAGGCGAGGAGACAGCACACATGTTGATTTTTTTTTTTCTGGGAAGTTAGTGCTGTTTGCAAAGTGGCATAGATGTATACTGATCCATACTCAATTGCCTCTGGAAAAAAAAGATGTGTTTTATTGCAATCTTCTGATCAGTACAAGATTTTTTTTAGCATGTACTATTGCTAGTGCTGAAGAGATATGAAAATATCTTTCACTCTCCCCAAAACATCAGTGTATTTTATTTCCCAGTTTGCTTTCTTTTCTTTTTTTTTATTGGTGCTCTGCAATTGTACGTCACAAGGAGACTCAGTGATACTTTCACACGTGCACATGCTATTGTCTGGTCTCCTTCCTTCCTCGTATCTCCCCTCCCCCTTTCCTCTTCCCTCCCTGTGAGTGATGGATTCATAGTGATACATTCCTAACAATGTTACCTGCATATATGAATTCATCATTGTGAGTTTCTTGTCCGTTCTATTTTTCTCTGTCTTCTCTTTTTGTTTGCGTATGTGTTTTCCATCACTTGTTCTTTAACAACTCCCAAGGGATTTCTGGGTAGAGGAAAGTTGGCTACATCCAGAAATCAAAACATAACACTCCTCATTCCCAACGCCATTGCATTCATCTATGGACAAATGCATAGAAGTCAGAGCTCTTTGACACTTAAAAAATAAGGAAATAAAAGCATTCAAATAGCATAAAGGGCTCCTGTGGCACTGAGCTCTGCATTGTTGCAGCATATTAATACAGAACTCTTCCGAGTCTCGATTTACTTGAGCAGTCCCTGTAAAAATCCATGCCAGGAAGGAGAGGAGGTTGGCAGCCAGAATACTAGATGCCAAACCGTCCCTCATTGGCAGCGGCATCTGGATGGGAGGTTGGCCTGCCTCCGGGACTCTTGGCCAACAGTTCTGTTGTCTATACAGACGGCTGCGTATCTGTTCGGGAGTCCAACAACTATGTGTGTGTATTTTGGTGAGCTATTATTTCTGGGCCAAAGATTTCCATGGCTCTTTTGCATCACTTGGCACCAATTCTACATTTGGCTTCCCTTTTCATTCCCACCCACTGCTACTTTTTAGTTCTCTGTTCAAAACTCTTGCACATAAATGAAAATGTATTAGGGGAAGAAAATATATTTCTAAATATTTTCCTTAAATCCAACAAAGCTGTATATAAAGGTGTGGCATTGACATTACCCTCGGTAGACCATCTTCCTTTCCAAAAGGGCACTATGGGGGAAAAACCCTCTTCAACTTGGAGTAAGCAAAATAAGGTTGTTTGTTTTCTAGTTAAACTAGATGATGGATGGAAGCGCTATTGAACTTGATGATCAACACTCAAAATCAAATAAAATAGTCCAAAGGATCCCCTGATCCGAAGAACTTTTCTGTAATTTAAAAGAATTAAGAGATGTAACGTGCCATGGTGGTACATGCCTGGAGTCCCAGCAGTTTGGGAGATTGAGGCAGGAGGATCATTTGAACCCATGACACTAGCCTAGGAAAAACAGAGTCTCATTCTAAAATAATAACAGTGATTAGCAGATCTGAAGAATATATCAATTCAAAGGAAGATTACTGAACTACAAAAATCACTGGGAAAAAAGGTAATCGAGGAGGTGTTTGTGGGCAGTGTCTATCCCATAATAATCCTAGTAAAAGATGCTCTTTTTTTCCCCTGGTACTGAGTATTTAACCTAGGGAAGTTCTATCTCTGAACTATACCCCACCCCTTTCTATTTTTTTATTTTAAAACAGGATCTCACTACGTTGCTGAGATTGGCCTCAAAACTGTAATCCTATCTCAGCTTCCAAAGTACCATAATTATAGGAGTGTGCCAGCAGCCCTGACTACCTTTTTTTTTTTTTTTTTTTTTTTTTTTTTTTAGGCTCTGGCTTCTGAGGCCTTGCTGACACTGGGAAGACTTTATTTCCCAAGGCTTATTCCTAGAAATATCAAATAAGCCACTTGTGAGAGTAACTTTTATCTGCAAACAAGCCAACTCAAAATCCATACCCCCAAATAACCTTTTATCTAGCTCCACGTCCCAGGTCCTTGTCCACCTACCGAAATTACCTCAGGGACAGGTACTAGACAGCCAGAGGCAGCACCTAAACCCCAGAGCCACTGAGATCACTGGAACTAGCCAATCCTAAACCTGTGTGCCCCTCCCCCGCCCCTGTTCCTTCCTGTAAAAACCCCAGTAAAGGCTCTTGCAGGCCTGCCCAGCGCTTCCCCAGACTCCCGTTTCCAGTGTCTGTCCGTGGAAACACCTTCCCTTTGTGCCAGTCATTTCTGTGTTTGTGTGTTTGCCACACTGAGTTAAACTCGATCTTGGGTCTGTGTTTTCATCTAATAGTTTAAATTTAACTCTTTTGAATACTTATTTCTTTATTTTTAATCGATGAATAATAATTGTATATATTTATGGGGTATATATACCCCATAATGAATATCACAATGTGATAATTCAATATGTATATACAATAAATAATGACAGAAACAGGATAATTAGCATTTCTCTTTAAATACTTAGCATTTATTTTTGTTAGGAAGCTTCAAAGTCCTCTCTTGTAGTTTTTTATGAAATGTACAATAAATTGTTATGAACTATAGTCACCTAGGAACATTTTATTTTAAAATTTTATTTATTTATTCATGTATTTATTATGATACTGGGGATCGAACCCAGGGATGGCATTCTACCTAGGAGCTACACCCCCAGCCCTATTTTTTATTCTTTATTTTGAAACAGGGTCTCACTGAGCTGTAAAGGGCCTCACTAAGTAGCTGAGGCTGTTGGTGAACCGTGATCCTCCTGTCTCAGCTTCCCAAATGCTGGGATTACAAGGGTGAGCCACCACGTCCGGTCCCAGCCCTATTTTGTTTTTTAACAAGGCATCTCTAAATTGCTGAGGCTATCCTTGAACCTTTGATTCTCCTCAGACTCCCACGTACTGGGAGGCGTGCACCACCATGCCTGGCTTCCTGAACATTTTAAAACATCATCAATCTGGGGCCAGTGGCAAAAAAACAAATGAGTACATCGTATTAACCTGATGTTGTTCAACAATCTAAACACACAAACATCCCCTCTTGTTTCCTTTCCCTTCTTATAAAAACAAACAAACAAACAAAACAACCCTGCTCTAATGTAGTATCCAAGGTACTATGTCTAGAGGATAGAATTTTCTGCATCGGTCCTTCCTGTTATGTTTCTCATTAACTGATTAACAAATTAGATCTCTAGGTTTTTGTGGACTTGGTTAATGGAAGTCCATTCTTGAAACATTTTCTGACCAGGCAAACATCAGGCTTCTGAGCCTTTATGGTGAAAGTCATGGTCTAGCACCCTGCGTCTCAAAGTGTGGTCCTCAGGCCACAGTATCAGTCAGCATCACCAGCTGGCCTGCTAGAAATTCAGAATAAAACAACTGGATCAAAATTGGACTGGACAGTGTGCTCATCCTTGCTCTGAACCATGGATAACTCAGGTATAGTCAAGTTACCTATGAAGCCAGACATTCCTTGTTGGAATTATACCAAATGGTTATTTTTCCTCTTTAAATTTCCAGAGAGAGTTGCCGGGCGTGGTGACGCATGCTTGTAATCCCCGCACTTGGGAGGCTGAGACAGGAGGATCACGCAGGTTCGAAGCCAGCCTCAGCTACTGAGTGAGGCTCTCAGCAACTTAGTGAGACCCTGTTTCCAAATAAAATATACAAAAATAATAAATAAATAAATAAATAAATAAATAAATAAATAAATTTCCAGAGAGAGAGAGAAAAGGATATTTTTGCTTTGAGCAAACTTGAAGTATAATTCAGTGTTATTTTATTTTATTTTATTTTGTGCGCTGGAGATTGAACCCCCCAGTATTTTACCTCCAAGTTACATCTCAAGCCTTACTTTATTTTTTTATTTAGAAACAAGGTCTCATTAAATTACGGAGAGCCTTGCTAAGTTACCGAGACTGGCTTTGGACCTTTAATTCTCCTGTCTCAGCCTCCCAAGTAATGGAATTACAGGCACGTACCACCACACCCAGCTACAATTCTGAATTTTTAAATAACTGAAGATGTAAACTATGGTCATATAGGATTATAGGAATTCTAGAATATAGATGTAGAAGTTGATAGGCCAAGCTGGCTTTCTAATGAGATTAACGTAATTTGAAATATCAGTGTCCTTGACAAATGGGCAATTTCCAATGTACTTCACATGCTGCCTGCATTGTGTGACGGTGAGCAGCAGTGAGGAGTGACAGGCCACCGAAGCCTGCTGTGACCAGGCACCCACGCACCAACGACGGTCAGAGCCTACTTGGACTGCACAGAGAAGCAGGCATGGAGCACCTGTTACCTGATTTTTAATCCATGCTTATTTGTGCCAATGGCAGGCATGTTCTGGTCTCTTGACTTCCTGTTGACATCTGTGAAGCAGGATATCCACTTGGAGGCCAGCCACGCTCACCAGTCAGCCCTGACACTCTCGTTCACCTGTCAGTCAAAAACCAGTCTGGCCACCAACACTGGTTTTATTTTTCCCAGTACGATAAGGCAGCTGAGCCTGCAATTTTAATTAGTGATATAAAGTGAGCTGAATTTAGAATGTCATTTTTACTGTTTAAATTATCATCTTTTATCCAGGTATAATGACACATGCCTGTAATCCCAGAACTTGGAAGACTGAAACGGGAGGATAGCAGGTTCGAGAACAGCCTCAGGAAGCAGGCAGACTTTCAGCAACCTAGCAAGACCTTATTTCAAAACAAAAAATAAAAAAGAATGGGTGTGTAGCTCAGTGATAGACTGTCCCAGGGCTCAATCCCCAATGCCAGATATATATATATATTTTTTTTTCTCCCTCAGTGGACTAACCCCCCAAAAAAGCATTTCAATAACGATGCTTCAGGTAACAACTTCAAATAACATGTGTAAAGCTCCCCCATGGGGTGTAGTCTGAAGTATATACATCTAGTTCATAATGATAGCTCAATAATTTGAAGACATTTTTACTGTTTTTATCATCATTACATGAATTTCTAGTTTGATATATTTATTCCTAGTTATGAAGCTTATAAGCAGCTATAGTTACCCATATCTATATCTCAGAATCATCTGAGTAAATTTTCAAACATGCCAGTACATACTGGGCTCCGTAGGCCCCAGGAAATCAGAATCTCTGGTGGCCGGTCCTGATGTTTCCATAACAAATAAGTAAATGAATAAATTCTCTCAAGTCATTCCAGTGTGTGGTAGTTAAGAACCACTGCTTTGATTGCCAAACAAGGGTGTGTACTTTATTATTAACCATTGCTATATTTTTCTGAAAGTTCTGTAAGGCACACTTCCTAAAATTTTAAAGTGAGTTAGAAATACTGTTGAAAACACAATATTTAAAAAACTATTGAAATTCTTCACGAAAACTACTTCCAAAATATTTTAGGATCAATCTAGATATCCCTGAAGCTTCTAAGCCTCCTTTTTTTTTTTTTTTACTTTGTCTAAATACATTGACTTTAGAATTTATATTTCAATTTATAAAATTAAATGAAATTCAATAGGCACAGATACCCTAATGTCCTGGATATAAAGCAGTCTTATTTTTAATAGTATTTTGAAAATTTTGTCACATTGCACTGTTTCTCAGTATATACATCACTTTCATTCTTTAAGTTAGATGGTTCATTCCCAAGTGAATACATAACAAATTACCCAATTGTATTTGCTTTGCTGTTATTATTTTTTTTAATTTATTTATTTATTTATTTATTGTGATACTAGGGATTGAACTCAAGGCATTCTACCTCAGAGGCACATCCCTACCCTTATTTCATTTTATTTTGACACTAGGGTTTGAACAGAGGGGCATTCTACCTCCGAGCTTCACCTCCATCCCTATTTTATTTTTATTTTGAAACAGGATCTCACCAGGTTGATGAGAGTTTCGCTACCAGCTGAGGCTGTCCTCAAACCTGCAGTCCTCCTATCTCAACCCTCCCCCCAAGTATTGGGATTACAGGCGTACACCACCACCCCCAGCTTGATGCTGTTATTTTTTTTTTTTTTGGTTTTATTGATGATACTTGGTTATTAGCTAGCTCTATTCCACCCGAATATGGAGACTGTGCTGAGCCCTGGGACATTCTATCACTGAGCTACACACCCAGCCTTTTTTATTTTTGTTTTGAAACAAGGTCTTGCTAGGTTGCTGAAAGTCTCCCTGCTTCCTGAGGCTGTCCTCAAACCTGCTATCCTCCTGTCTCAGCCTCAGATCATATTTCTACCATCACACCAGAACTTTCTGAAGGCCTTTTTTTATGGAGATTTTGGAGGGGTCCAAACAAGAGTCCTCTCCCAGCCTCTGGCCTACCCCACCCCTCCCCATCTGTGTGCCTCTGAAAAGCATCTTAGCCACTTCAGAGTTGCACCTTGAGATACCTGCTCCCAGGGATAACACTCAACTTGGCTTTCACTCAGGGATAAGGAAGCAGAATGTTTTTTTTTTAATATTGTCATTTTTGTAGTCTGAGAAAAAGATAACTGATTGTTGTTAAAGCAATTCACCATGTGAAATAGAAGCTGAGAGTAATATGACTGTTAATAATAATTAAGTTGTTAATTATTCATTTCTGCGTGCACCGGCAGGATGCTTTACATACATCATCTTATTTAATCCTCATTGTAACCCTACAATATGAGTTGGAAATGTTCCCACTTATATTGAGAAACCACAAAGTCAGGCTAATAAGTAACTTACCCAAACTCATAGCTAGTTAGTAGGACCAACATTTAAAATCAGGTCTTTAGTATTCTAAAACCCAGGACCTTAAACTTTCTATACACAATCTGAAAATTCACATCTACCATAGTGAAGCTAAATATTCTCTTTTATTATAACCTAAAAAAGGAAGAAGAAAAATGGGTTCCTTCCATCACCCACCCTTTACTTAAAACATGACTTGGTTTACAACCATCAGCTGGAAGAGGCCAGTCACCTCCTGGCCCGTCTGTACTTGGTCAGTTGGGAGGAAGCAGTCAAGCTAGCAGCAGTTTTGAATGGCTGCCTGGGCAAAATGGTCCCTTCAATTCTGTACTGAGACATGGGGACAGAAGAACTCAAATGGTCAATATTTTCAGGAAATATATCCAACTCAAAGAAAAAAAATCAATTCAAAATTTAAAAACAGTGAACATCACACATGTTTATGTCTATGTTTTAGCATGAACATTCCTTCATAGTTATTGTACATACATGTAAATAGCTATAATTAGTATATGCATGTATATGTATATATGCTTATATATGCACATATGCACAGATTACTAGCAGGTGAGCATAAATTAAGCCAAGTGTGAATCCTGTTATTTTTTTTTAGTCTTTTTCTTCCACACCTGGTGAATTTAAACCCTTACAGGTCATCTTGTCAAAATACAATTTTAGTTCTGAAATAAAATAACAGAACAGAAACAAACACAATCCATTAAGACTCACTGCCAATATTGCCAGATAACTACAAAAAAAATAGAGAGTCTCAGACAGAAATATCAATAACTTTAATGCGTGCGATTTGTTAACAGGGAAGAAAACAAGCAAACTTGCTCTCCGCTGACTGTCACTAATATTTATTCGTCCAGTGACTGTTAATCAAACCAAGTTTACAGTCCCGTACAGCACCTGTCACAGGTGCTGATCATTAATCAGCTATTACAGCAGTTTATTCTGCTGCTGACAACTCGCAATTTTCCCCTGATTCAGCTAGTTTGTCAGGTGGGAATTATGGCATGGCGCATGTGACAAAACACATCACCCTTTTTTTTTTTTTTTTTGCATTTTCAGTCTTCTCTCTCCTGCTTTCTCCCCCTTTTTAGACAAACAATATCTGGGAACTCAGAAGTAATAAGGCGGAATGCATAATTAATTACCCAGCTTGCTCTAATTAGGGATGAATAAGTTGTGTCCCTCTCATCATCACAAATGTGGTGATGGGTAATACCAGTTTATGCTGTATTAACTGCAAATATGCAATCCTTCTGAGAGCACTTTTGTTGATGAATTTGATGAATGTGACAATAATTAGCAGAGACAGATGAGAGCTAAATTACTACTGACAATGTAATGCTATCCTGCTCGAGGGCCTGGGAACGTGGCAGGATAACATGGCAGGGACCTGGGCCTCGTTTCTAATTAATAGTCTTTTTTTTTTTTTCTTTCTCTGTCTTTTTTTTTTTTTTTTTTTTTTTTTTTTTTGCCAGTGGGGGAAAAAAGAAGTAACGGTAATTGTTTTCGTCAAAGGCTGCAGGGAGTTATCAGGGTAATAAAGTTAATTAGCAGAACAAACATCCTTTTACTGCCTTACCAGTCTGAGGAAAAGAGGGTAATTCAAACTGCAGAAAGATATCACTAGATAGGGTGATAAGAGAAGAAATTTTACACAGGAGACCAACAGAGAAGAATTATTTTCTACCTTCTTTTTTTTTTTTTTTTTTTTTTTGGCTTGATGCATGGAAAGAAATTAGACAGCCTCATTCAGTCCGCCAAGTTGTTCATGTGGAGGACGTTGTTGTGATTTTGAGTTTGAGAAATAAAGTTAGCTGACCTCAGATTCCACTGTTTACTTCTTTCTTGAAGTAGCAATGACTTTGTTCAACTTCATCTCTAGTCAAATGGAATTTTTCTAATGTCTCAGCATACAAGTGATTTTAAATATTTGCAAAGGAGAACAACTGCACTGTGTCCTACAGAGTCTGTTTTGTTCTCTGTTTTGTTCTTTTGGAAAAAGAAGTATGCATTTATTATCCTATGAAATTAAGAAATTTAAATGGTATTTTTTAAAGGTATATTCCTGCTGGGCGTGGTGGTGCACGCTTCTAATCCCTGCGCTTGGGAGGCTGAGAAAGGAGGATCGCGCAGGTTCGAAGCCAGCCTCAGCTACTTAGTGAGGCTTTCAGAAACTTAGTGAGACCCTGTTTCCAAATAAAATATAAAAAAGGTCTGGGAGTATAGCCCGCAGGTAGAAAGCCTCTGGGTTCCACCCCAAGTACCACCAAAAAAATAAAATAAAATAAAAGATATATTCCATCCTATTTTATAATCTCAAAAGTTATTTTTCTTAAAATGTGTCAATATTACTTTTCACTTCTCTTATAGCATTTTAGATATGTGAGTAGCCAATGAAAAAAGTGAACACATTAAAAAATCTCAATTTTAAGGATGTCTGACCAGACATCCTTAAGACTGCAAGTTCACATTTCCCTTCCAAAGATCTTAAGTGGTTGCCATTTCTAAACACCAAACAGTTGAAGTAATTGTTTAATGTTAACTAAATAACTTCTGCACAGAAGCCTGAGGACTTCAAAAAAAATTTTTTTTTTCGGGTCTGGGGATGGAACCCAGGGGCATTCAACCTCCGAGCTATACCCCCTGCTCTATTTTTTTATTCTTTATTTTGAAACAGGGTCTCACCAAGTTACGGAGGGCCTCACCTAGTAGCTGAGGCTGTCCTCGAACCGAGATCCTCCTGTCTCAGCCTCCCAAATGCCGGGATTACAAGCATGCGCCACCACACCGGGCTTAAAAATAACATTTTAAGAAAGTGTCTGTGCCGTTACTGGGAAATAGCTTCGAAATGTATTTGAAAATAGCTTTGGTATAATGTGCTGGTATTGGAAAATGACTTTGGTATTAATGTATTAGAAAATGAATTTGGTATTAATTTATCAAAAAATTGGTTTCAAAACATAAAAAGCAGTCAGGACCTGGTTACTGCCAGTCACTTGGGCAACTGTTATAATGCAGTTCCCTCACCAAAAGTAATTAGCAAGTAGACAGAAGAGTTGGGACCTAGGGCCTTCATATTCTAAAAACAGGTTTACATAATAAATAACTTATAGCAGATAGGCTAGAATTCCCCAAGAATGTGAGAGGAGGGTACAGGCCTCTGTTGAGAGGGGCAGATACCACATGACCCCGACTTTGTTAATCATTCTGGTCCTAACAAAAAAAACTAGGCCTACACCTGCATGGAGGCAGGAAGGCTTTGGGGCCAAGCAAAAATCCCAATAATTATAATCCCCATCATCATAAAAAAAAAAAGGGCCTGCAGGGAGTTAATGGGCAGGTTCACACCTAGGTCAGAAGATTATTGGTTGAGCAAGATGAAGGACAATGTACCTTTATAAAAACTTTTCTGTATCCAAAAACTCCAGTAACTTATTTTCCAGTTGCTCCACTGCATTTATTCCTTTAATTCAGTGCTTTAACTCTGTCCTATCTTTCTGTCTTTGTAATAATAAAATTGCTTAAGCTTACAGCAAAAGAGAGTTTGGGCTATTCTTTTTCTAAAATAGCTCAGAATGAGAACCTGCATCTACATCTCGAACAGTTACACTTTGAGAGCCCAACAGGGGCACCATAACAGTTTTCACCATAACAGTCTCTAAGGAGTTTTATTCCTTTTAGGTACATTTCAAAAAAATGTGTGCTTCAGAAATCATTAATTAAGTATCTCACAATTCAACCTATTGACCATGTATATACGTGTGGATGCATTCATTCATCAGAGTTAAATGAAACAGCCTTTCATAATGGCTCTGTTTGACCATAAGTAAGAGCAGAGGGGAGTGGTAAGCCCCTTCTGCACGCGGAACCTGGCGCCAGGCTGCCTGTCCAGCACAGGATCCTACACAGATAGACTTCCTCCAAAAATGAGTTGACCTCCTAGCAATACAGTCTTAATTCCTAATACCTATAGTAGTAAAGTGCTATACTGGTCTAGAAGATAAGAGCAGTGCAAGAGTGGTGGACAGAAGACTCACATAACTCTGTGATTATGAACTGGGAACTTGGCCTTACCAACCTCACAGGACTGCTGTGACACAAAAGAAATTGCTTTTCTACTTTGAAAACCATAAGATAGCCTATAATTATACTCTTGATGTTATTATAGAATAGAGAAGTAATCTCAATAAAGCCCATCTCCTTGTAAAGCGTCCTGTGTGTGACTAGTGAGCCGGCAGAGCTAAGGGGTTGGATGAGAAGTTTTCATAATAGGAGGAACTGATATCTATCCTTACTTTGTGATTTGGCTGTTCCTATTACCAGAAAAAATTATCATTACAAAGATACCCCCAAATTCATTTGGACAAAGCTTCATTTACTATTAAAAGAGTCTATTAAGAAATTAAGACTTGAAGAAAACTAATATTTAATCAATGTCATAAGACTTATTAGGCACGTCAAATGGATTTCCACTTTACGTATCTAAGTTTTTCACAGATAGTGCACTCACTCTCTGTCTCTCTGTCTCTGTCTCTCTGTCTCTCTCTCTCTATTGCTATTCTTTGCCTTATATTATTTGTAGAATTTTAAAATTTTTACCATAAAATAAAACTTTAACTAGACAAACTCTATTAGTATAAGAAGCTATACTTAGCTTCTTGGCTGCTACTCTGAACAGCTAGTAACAAGTTCCTATTTTACTTTTTTTAAATTTTTTTTATTGGTGCATTGTAGTCATACATCTTAATGAAGTACAAGATGGTAAAGAAACATGCACACATCCTGTTTTACTATTATATGAGTGAAAATTTTCAAAATAAGTTCACTTAACCAAAAGAGAGAGAGAAACTATTAAAAAGGCTAACACAAGCCGGGCGTGGTGGCGCAGGCTTGTAATCTCAGCACTCAGGAGGCTGAGACTGGAGGATCATGGTTCGTGGACAGCCTCAGCTACTTAGTGAGGCCCTCCGCAACTTAGTGAGACCCTGTTTCAAAATAAAGAACAACAAATAGCCAAGAGATGTGACTTGGAGGTCAAATGTCCCCGGGTTCCATCG
This sequence comes from Muscardinus avellanarius, assembly GCF_963383645.1. Classification (NCBI taxonomy): domain Eukaryota; kingdom Metazoa; phylum Chordata; class Mammalia; order Rodentia; family Gliridae; genus Muscardinus; species Muscardinus avellanarius. The sequence continues at coordinate 92,174,394 of NC_137790.1, read as the reverse complement.
CCAAACCTGCAAAAAAATAAAAAATAAAAAAATAAAGGAGTAGCAGGGAAACATTTACTTGACTTGTTTCCTCTGGAACTTGTGTCCAATTCATTGGACATTCTGGACCTTCCCCCATAGCCGCTACCTCTCCCATTGGACGAAAGGTACTTCTTTTTGGAAAAGTAATGAAATCCAGTTCACATAACTCCATTGATCTCCAAGGACCACTGAAAATGTAAAGCTTGCTCTGGAACTCTGACATGCCGGGAGCCTGACACTCAGAACCTTGATATTTTCATCTTTGACAGAAACTCAAATGACATTTCCAAGTAAATAATAATGCCTAACATTAGTCTGTTGGTCAAAATAAAAATACCGTAGTGAATAAATGTGTGAGGAGTCAGGGACTCACCGATCAGAAGCTCTCGACATACTGCCGTGAGCAACAGTAGAAATCTTTCCAAAATTTGATTCTTTCTTTTCCATTTTTACTTCAAATTCCTGAGTCATTACTTTAGAGTACTTTGAGGAATCCCAGTTGGTAAGGCCTCGGGGGCATTTTTGTTTCTTATATGAATGCAGAGGAGTATTTGACAGTTAACTAATTACAAAGGAATAAAAATAAACCCTGGTTTATATTTTCAGATTCTGAATTACAAAGTGATTTCAATGTTGTCTGTAATCGAAGTGCTGCGTTACCACATAATGAAATTACAGTACTGCTTAATGACATTCGGGAGATGCATGCAAAAAAATATTTGTACACAAGGTGGTGATGTTAGCAACTAACTCCAATACTCTTATTCTGCTGAAAATCACAATAAACAACAACAGATTATTTTTCCTAAGTGGTCTCCAAGGGGCACATTCGGTTTTTTATACAATGATAGCATGTAAGGACACAGCCACATTAAAAACAAAACAAAACAAAACAAACAAAAAAAACCAAAAAACAACAAAAAAAAACCCAGGCATGATGGTATACACCTGTAGTCCCAGTACCTGGGAGGCTAAGACAGGAGGATTGCAGGTTTGAGGCTAGCCTCAGCAATTTAGCAGGACCCTCAGCAACATATTGAGACCCTGTTTCAAAATAAAAAGTAAAATAGGGCCGATGACATAGCCCAGAGACAGAATGCCCCTGGATTCTATTCCCAGCACACAAAAACAAGCAAACGTCAGTACATATCATTACAGACATAGGAAAAGAAAAGAAAAAGGGAACAAGAGAGTAAACTGGGAGTGAAAAATTATATTTACATGTAGTATGGTTTCAAGAATTCAGCTTTTAATACCTAAGTTGAACTCCTATTTCAATATTGAAGTTCAAAAATTTAAATCCGGAGCAGGGCGTGCTGGCGCACGCTTGTAATCCCGCGCTTGGGAGGCGGAGACAGGAGGATCGCGCAGGTTTTCGTGCTGGCTTAAGAGACCCTGTTTCCAAAAAAAAAAGTATAAAAATAGGTCTGAGAGCGTAGCCCGTAGGTAGAAGGGCTTCCAGGAACTCCGGTACCACCAATAAATAAATAAATAAATAAATAAATAAATAAATAAATAAATAAATAAATAAATTTTTAAAAATTTAAATCCTAAGCAAGGTGCATTCTGTAACTCTCCTGAAATATACTTACATTTCAGATATATTTTCTTCACAGAGCTTTTGCCTCACAACCGTGCCCTGACTTTACAGTTTTTCTTTCTTTCCTTCTCAGCCCCCTGAATGCTGGGATTACAAGTGTGCACCATCACGCCCAGCTCAAATAGGTTTTCTTATCCTATCCTGACTGTAACCTGGTCCACTGAAGATGAGGCCTTTCCCCCCATTCATGTTCCTTGTGTGGAAATTCAAGTTTTTGGATTTGTTAGTACAATTCAGAGCAATTAAAAGTGAAGTTCTACATGTAAATGCCCAAGCTTATTTCTCATGAAATACTGGTCTCATTAACTATCAGTACTAAAATGTAAATAAATACAGACCAACATTAAAACCAGCTCATATTTCTTGTTCTTTGTTTGTTTGTTTATTTGTTATTTTTTTGTGGGTCTGGGGATGGAGCCCAGGGGCATTCGACCTCCGAGCTACACCCTCTACCCTATTTTTTATATTTATATTTTGAAACAGGGTCTCACTGAGTTGTGGAGGGCCTCACTAAGTAGCTGAGCCTTTCCATGAACTGCGATCCTCATGTCTCAGCCTCCCAAATGCTGGGATTACAAGTGTGCGCCACCACACCCGGCAGTAATTTTTGGTTTTAGGTACATTAATAATGACCCTTAGGCATAAGTAATTAATCTTATTATATTTAACCACCAAAACTATTATATCTAACCACAAAAATTTATTTATTTGTCACGGTAAAATATACTTATTCTCAGGCACATTTTTACAAAGGGTAAATGATAATATGATCAGGGTACAGAACCTGTTGGCTGCAAGGCAAAAAGCACGTGCACCAGGAATTCAAAAGCAGTGCAAATGTACTTTTAATTTTAAGACCCTTCCCCCAAGATGATAAGAACAGCAATTGTTATTTGCAAGCCAAAAAATGAAATATCTGTCCCTGAATTATCTAAGGATGAGTCAGAAACTTAAAGAAAAGTAATAAATAATGACAACTGATGTTTGTAAACCTGAGCTCCTCTGTTCAGTGTTTCTCCGTGTTGTTTTGCCTTGACGTGCTGTCAGCCGCCCCTCACCTGGGAGTACTGATATCTTATCAAAGCCCAAACAGTTCCCCTTCACCACAGACAGATAATAGTGCCTTTCAATTTATCATACTGGAAGTCTAAAAGAACCATGGGAACGATTGGTCAGGTGACAGCTTGATGGACAGCTTGACAGCCCTTAAAGCATCATGGGAAATGGGTTGTCACCTGATTTTGAGTGCAACCAGAGAGATAACCTTCAGAGTGATGAGGAAAACAAAAATCTGAATATTTGTGTACAATCCAGTGGCAGCATCAGTGTTCACCTAAGTGATAATAGGTATGAATTTAGATGACTCGCAATGGTGCTACGGAGCTGGAGAGGTTTTCCAAGTCCAGAAGTACCCTTCATCTCCTTAGATGCCTTCCATTTTTCTTTAGATGCCACTTGAGACATATAGCCTTAATAGAGGGCTTGTAATTTTAAGAGACATAATCAGACTCATTAAGTACTTTAGCGTGTGCTAAATAGATGAGCTGACTACTAAGTCTCTAAATTTCAAATCTGCTTTGCTTTTCACCAATTCCTTGTGTACCATTTTCTACAGATGTTTGTACATTACAGTTCTAACTAGAGAGACTGTCTTAAAGAATCATGTAGATCAGTGTTATAGTCTGGGCTACCTGAGCCTCAGCGTCACCTTAGTCTGAGAAACAAAAGTAGAGTAATCAATTTGAAGATCTTTGGCAGGAACACAATTAAATCCATAGTTGTTCATTTGTGGCCAACAAACATGCTCTGAGTATTTACTATACCGAACATCTGCAGAACATAGGAAGATAAGAAAGACAAAAGCCCGATCTCAACTTGCCTGCAGTTGGACTAGTGAGGCTGGACAGTTTACATAGAGTAGAGGGCAAAAGAGAACAGTCCAAACCCACTACCTTCTAGCTGCTGAGATCTTGCTTACAAAGTTGGCTCTTGCATATTTTCTCTTGTGTATTGTGCATACAGCTTATTATAGTTTTATAGTCTAATTTGAAGAAATACTACTTGAAAGTTGAAAAGAAGGGCTCATTTATACATTTATCAAGTGCCGCTGCACCCGTGTAAAGAATGGTTCCAGCAATAAGAAGGGGAGTAGCTGGGTGTGGTGGCATGCCCTTGTAACCCCAGTACTTGGGAGGCTGAGGCAAAAGGATCACAGGTTGAGGCAAGCTTCAGCTACTTAGTGAGGCCTCCGCAACTTAGTGAGACCCCGTTTCAAAATTAAAAAAAAATAATAATAATAATAAGCTGGGAGAAGTGGCACACACTTGTAATTCCGGCATTTGGGAGGCTAAGACCAGAGGATCGGGTTGTAGACAGCCTCAGCTACTTAGTGAGGCCTTTTGCAACTCAATGACACCTTGTATTTGTTTGTTTATTTGTTTGTTTATTTATTTATTGTGTGTGTGTGTGTGTGTGTGTGTGTGTGTGTGTGTGTGTGTGGTACTGGGGATGGAACCCAGCTTCTACCTCCGGACTACACTCCCAGACCTACTTTATATTTTATTTAGAAACAGGGTCTCTTAAGCCAGCTAAGGCTGGCTTCGAAACAGCGCGATCCTCCTGTCTCAGCCTCCCAAGTGTGAGGATTACAAGCGTGGGGATTACAAAACGGCGTGGTGGCACACACTTGTAATCCCAGCATTCGGTAGGCTGAGACGGGAGGATCACGGTTCGCGGACAGCTTCAGCTACTTAGGGAGGCCCTTTGCAACTCAATGAGACCCTATTTCAAAATAAAGAATAAAAAATAGGGCAGGGGGTGTAGCTCAGAGGTCAAATGCCTCTGGGTTCCTTCCCCTGACCCTCAAAAAATAAATAAAGAAAGAAAGAAAGAAAGAAAGAAAGAAAGAAAGAAAGAATAAAAATAGGGCTGGGGGTATAGCTTGGAGGTAGAATGCCCGTGGGTTCAATCTCCAGTACCACAAAAATAATAAATAAATACATAAATAAGGAGGGGAGGCAATAAAAAAGAGTCTTGAAGTATAGTTCCCATAATTGAACTGGAGCCTAAAAATCACAAACCTTTATTCCCACTCAAAAAAATTTTAGATGGTATCAAACATACACAGAACTCAAAAGAATAATAAAAAGAACTCCTTCATATATTTCACCTGAAATGTGCCAATTGTTAATATTTTGCCACATTTCTTTTTATCATTCTATTCTCCATCTCCTCCCCCAATTAGCTATCTATTTAACATTGTATTTTCAATAATTTTATTTATTTATTTCTCTGTGTGTGGTGCTGGAAATGGAACCCAGAGGCTTTCTACCTCTGGGCTACACCTATTTTCTATTTTATTTGGAAACGTGGTCTCCCTACATTGCTGAGGGCCTCACTAAGTAGCTGAGGCTGGCTTTGAAGCTCCGCTATTCTCATATTTCAAGCCTTTCAAGTACTGGGATTACAAGCATGCCCGACCACGCCCTGCTTATTTTTAATAATTTTAGTAGGGAAAATGAGAGCAAATTTGTGTCTTGTTCATCTTTGTACTCCTTCATGGAGCCTAGCAACTACCTGATGTATACTGAATAAAGATTAATTAATAACTTACTTATGGATATTTAACCCAAATATAGAATGCAATCATTTAGACCCATGCTCATACATAAATACAGATTGCACCATATAATCTTTCTAGAACACATGTAATATCTTACAAAATGTAAAACTTCCCCAAACTATATCTGATCAAAAGTAATCTAATAAAATAAATAATAAACAAATGGCAACAGAAATGTAACATGCAGGAAAAGATTAAAGTTTCAGGTGCTGCTGGCTGGCTGTTTTGCTCTAGAAGAAATAGACCAACCATACATATTGGACAAAAATATTGGGAATTTCAAACAGAAACTGTCTTTCTGCACAACACTTAGTATCATTGATGGAATCGGTAGCATTTGGATTTTTGACACTTTGGGAGAACACTCTGCTTTCACAGACTTTGACGCTTTGGATTCGCATTCCAACATGGCTTTCCAAATCCAGTTGTGCCGAAGCCAGATGAGCCGGACAAATTGTAAGCACACTCTTAGTGTCTTCCAAGGAACTGGAAAAAGCCAGTAAACAATTCCAGTAACTATTAACAAAGCAAAATGTTCTACATGTAATTTTTCCCAAGAAGATACATTATTTTGGGGAAAATCTGAATCTGAAGTTTGCAAATGCAAGGCAAAATGCTTTTGAGTAGCACATGCAATTTTAAACACATGGAGGGTGATAAAAACACATTGTACTTATTTCAAATTTAGAGGGCAAGATGTGAAAGGAAGGTTTATAATAACTGATATATGGACCAGGTCCAAGACTCCACAGAACAACTGAATTCAGAATAATTTCTGAATCAGAGCTGTGGTTGAAAATACTGGGTATTTCTCCTTTGTTGAAATAAACTCATGCAGCATCAAATCATAAAAGATCCCAGATGTAGCTTCTAATTCACCTGATATAAATTAAGTCTCATTGTTAGCAACTAATGTAGCCATTTAAGCCAACTAAATGAGCTAAATATAAAGGGGGCACCAAAATCTTATATTTCATAGTAACACCAAAATTTGTGGTCAAGAAACTGAATAAAATTAATGTTGAACTTTCAGTCTCAAAAATTCTCACAGGAAGCCAGGCATGGTGGCACACACTTGTCATCCCCGCTTGGGAGGTGGAGACAGGAGGATTGCCCAGGTTCGAAGCCAGCCTCACTGGCCTTAAGAGACCCTGTTTCCAAATAAAAAATATAAAATAGATCTGGGAGTGTAGCCTGGAGAAGGGTTTCCAGGAACTCCAGTACCACAAAAAAAAAAAAAAAAAAAAGCGGGAAGATGGCGACCGAGAAAAGCTGGGCTTAAGAGCCCCGCTAACAACTAATCTCCATTAACACAAAATCAGCGCCTTTCATAGCCAGAAAACACCATCACCAGAGAAACAAAAAAATCACCAGGCTCCAGAGAGAAAGTGGACTGAGAACAGAGCTCAGAGCCACACAGGAGATACACCGGCCTCACCCCCGAGACCACGGCAGGAACGCCATACTGCCGGCGGCAGCGGCAACTTCACCGGACGGCTACAGCAAGCCGAGGTGAGCCGCTGCGGAAGAGCCAGGCGGGATTTTTCAGCGCAGGGAACATCTAAAGCTCCCAGTGGCTGAGCTCAGCACACACTGCAGGGATTCAGAGTGGAAATCAAAACCAAGAAGAAATAAGCCAGCCTCACGGCCGAGGGCATAGCAGTGGCGACATATTGCCACCGGCAGCAGCAGCAGCGAATTCAACGAGTCCAGTACAGCTACATCTGCGAACTCAAGAACAGTGAGTCAAATTGCGGGCCACAGAGAAGAAATCCCAGTACTGTACTCCCTGGGACTTGACCCAGTGGGGGAGGGGCGGTGGCAGGGATATCAAACCATAGGAGAACGTGCAACCTGGCACCCCCCACAGTATAAAGCAGCCTCTATCGCCTCTCTGGGTCTGAGACTCTGTGATACAACCCAGTAAAGGAGTAGTGGGGTCTGAGATACTACAGACTCGAGATCCAGAACACCTTAAGTGAAGTCGTAGTGACCCAAGGGAAGAACCCAGAGAAGGCACAAACTTCCGAAATCATGGGAAAGAGGAATAACAATGGAGCAATGAATGCCCACAACCCCACAACATCAGAACCCGATAAAACAGAAAATCAGAGATTTCTAGAAGATCAAATCAGGAAAATAACTGTAGAAATAATAGAGGTGCTTCGAAAAGAACTCAGAGAGAGCCAAAAAGAGATAAAGGATGCAATTAAAGAAGTAAAGGCCTCAATTCAAAGCACAAACAACCGATTAGACCACATGGAGAACAGAATCTCTCTCTTAGAAGATGATCATTCCAAAAATGAACGCATAGTTTCTAATCTAGAAAAAAATATCCGACAGCAGGAATCTGATATTGAAGAAATATGGGCCAATTTTAAGAGAGCTAACCTAAGAATAAATGGAATAGAGGAGGGAAAAGAAAGTGAAACCAAAGGGATCAACAATCTCTTCAAGGAAGTAATAGCAGAAAATTTTCCAAACATAGAGCAAGAGGTTGATACACAGATCCAGGAAACTTATAGAACTCCCTTTAGACAGGATCGGAGAAGAGGATCCCCACGCCACATAATTGTCAAAATGACCAATGTGGAAGCCAAGCAGAGAATCTTAAAGGCAACAAAAACAAAGGGCCAAGTGACATTCAGAGGCAAACCAATTAGAATCACTCCAGACTTCCCAAACCAAGTCATGAGAGCCAGAAGGGCTTGGAGTAACATATTCCAAACTCTGAAAGAAAACAACTTCCAGCCAAAAGTTTCCTACCCAGCAAAACTTTCTATCAAATTAGATGGGGAAATAAGAAGTTTCCACGACAAACAGAAACTGAAGGAATTTATGTCTTCAAAACCAGCACTAGAGAAAATACTCAAAGAGATTAACTACAAAGAAGAAATAGGTAACACACACCAGAACCAGAGAAACAAGAGTTTCCATCCAACAGACAACTAAGACTGGTTATCTGTGGAGAATCATTATTTATGTTAGTCTTTTACCTATCTCTAAATGGTATTGTTTGCCTTTATTGTTGTTAATTTTTAGGATTCCTAGTTGGAATATTAATATACCTTCAGATATAGCATTTGGAAATATTTTTTCCCATTCTATTAGTAACTTTTAACTCTGTTTACATTGTCTTTGGATATAATATATATATATATATTTTTTTTAAGGGAGTTTGTATACTCTTCTGTTGCCTGTGCCATTGAAATTATATCCAAGAAATTACTGCCAATTTCAATGTTGTGAGGTTTTATGACCCAGATTTTCTCCTAAAAGTTTATAGTCTTAAGATTTATATTTAGGTCTTTTATCTATTTTGAGTTAATATTTGCATATAGGATTAGGTAAGGGTCCAACTTTTATTCTTTTCCATGTAATTATTATGTTTCAACAATATTTAGTTAAAAGATTATTATTTCCACCACCAAATGTTCGTGGAAACCTTGTCAAAAATAACTTGACAATATAGGGAAGAATTTAGCTCTAGGCTTGTATTTAACTCCAATGGTTTATATATCTGCCTTTAGAATAGTACTACACTGTTTCAATTATTGTAGCTTTATATGGTTTGAAATCAGAAAATATATATCTTCTAGCTTTGTTCTTTTTCAAGATCGTTTTGGGTATCTAGAGTCCATTTTCCATATTAGGATAGATTTTTTTTCTGAAAAATAAATATATAAATATATGATAGTTTCACCTAAAAAAAATAGAAAAAAAAATATTCTCTGGTAAGAAAGAAAGTAAAAAGAAATATTGAAATGTTATCTTTAAGTCATCAAAAGCTTGGTATCAGACAAATGAAACTGTTATGTGAGATTATCATTTTTAATTTTGGATAAATTGCTATAATACTAGATGTCAACCACTAAGCCAAGCATGGGAGGGAGGGATGGGGAGAGAATGGGATGGGGTTCGGGTGGGGGCTGACTGGGCGATGTGTGCATGTATGTCTACAAAAGTTTGTATCCCACTATGATGTATGAATACAGTGCACCAATAAAAAAAAGAATTAAATATATGTTTGTCATATAACCCCTTTATCATTAAGAAATATTTTTATTTATATCCTTTTTATAAAGTCTGTCTGATATTAATATAACTACCCAGCATTCTGATAGTTGTATGACCTTTTCTGTCCTTTCACTTTGACCCATCATCACACCATTTTTTTAATTTTTTATTGGTGCATTGTAGTCATACATCTTAATGGAGTACACTTCTTTTGTGTGTGGTATTGGGGATTGAACCCAGGGGCAGTCTACCTTTGAGCAACATTCCCAGCCCTATTTTTTATTCTTTATTTTGAAACAGGGTCTCAGTGAGTTGCAAAGGGCCTAAATAGCTGAGGATATATATGATCTTATCACAGTCTATTTCAAGTAATATTCCACTTTAAATATTATGTTTGAACCTAACAAAATTTCCAAATTTTGTTTGGGAATTACAAATAATACAAAAATTCCTTTGTATTATAATTGTAACCATTTATTTTTGCTTTAAATAGTTGATTATCCATTAAAGAAATTTAAAAGGAGAAAAGGATGAAAAATCATTTACATTTGCCCAAATATGCACCATTTCCAGTATTCCTCACTCCTTTGAATAGATGTGATTTTATGTCTTGTATTTTTCTTTCACTTGAAGAACTTGCCTTAAATATTCTTGTAGGACAGATCTGCTAGTAGTAAATTCTCTTAGCTTTTGTTTATCTAAGATTTTTTATTTCATCATCAATTTTAAAGACATTTTCAATGAATATAGAATTTTAGGTTGCCTTTATCCTCAGTGCTTTAAGATGCTGTTCCTTTGTCTTTTCATTCTTGTAAAATTCAACAATAAATCTTTGATACTTTAAAAAAATATATCTCACAGGGCTAAAAATTCTACAAAAAGATTTATTAAATTACAAAACCATTTAACTTACAAAATACTATATAACTTTTTATTATAAATTTTAATAAATCAGGCATGGTGGCACACGCTTGTAATCTGAGTATTTGGAGGCTGAGACAGGAGGGTTCGTAGACAACCTTAGCTACTTAGTGAGGTCCTCTGCAGCTCAGTGAGACCTTGTTTCAAAATAAAGAATAAAAAAATAGGCCAGGCGTGGTGGCGCACGCTTGTAATCCCCGAGTTTGGGAGGCAGAGACAGGAGGATCATGCAGGTTCGAAGCCAGCCGCGCCACTGACTTAGGAGACCCTGTTTCTAAATAAAAATATAAAATAGGTCTGGGAGTGTAGCCCAGAGGTAGAAGGGCTTCCAGGAACCCCAGTATCACCAAAAAATAAATAAATAAATAAATAAATAAATAAATAAATAAATAAATAGGGCTGGGGGTGTAGCTCAGAGGTAGAATGCTCCTGGGTTCCATCCCAAGTACTGCAAAAAAAAAAAATACATAAAGTCAGCATGACTATTAAGCAATATTTTAGCAGATAAGAAAATCATATTATTGGCTAAGTAGGTGATATGAATTATGTTCTATTTAAGCATAGTGCTTATTTGGAATCTATAAAATTAGTCGTCTTTTGGCTCAAAGCATGTAAATTCTACTGTTTGGATTCTTCTGCCAAGGTATAATAAGACCAGGAAATGCTTCTGTGTGAAACACAGGGAATCATATGTCTTGTGAAATAAATTAGAATATTAAAGTTATTTATGTTAGATCTTTCTTCTATCAAGGCATAGACATTGTGCTTCAAAGGTGGAAAATTTTGGATTCATTTTCTCTTATTTTTCTGACCACATCATTTCAAATTTAGTAGATCTTGGTGTTTTTAACACACATAAGAAAAACTTTTTATCTTTATATAAAAGTTTTCTAATTTAATTATTGTTAATGATCACAAACATGCAACTTGCATAGTTAGAAAGTAGGCTTAGGATTTCAAAATCCTTTGAACTCATAATATTTATTTTGTACCTTTCAGAGAGGTGGATCAATAAATATTCTGATTTATTTTTAAAGGGTATCTACAAAAGATGTCTAATTTTCCTAACATTAGAACACAACCACATCAAAGAATTATCCCTAAGCTTACCCTGTTGTTATGACTTTTTCAATATTTTTTACAGTTAAAAAAGTTTAATGGGGATTTTTAAAAGTTTAAATGAAAAAAGAGGGGAAAATAACATAATCTTAAACATTTGTTATGAAATTATTCAAACTGCCTGTTGAAATTTTATGATCATGTTTTGAATGTGGAAACATGATTTTACCTTTTTACTTTACTACTTCTCAGAGTTCTTATTTATCTTAGAAATTTGTGATGAAATTTTCTAAACTTCCCATATATTGAATAATTATAGGATTATCAAAAGTAACATCTGAACATGTTTCAACATTCACTTCTACATAATTAATTCCAGAAATTACTCTTTTGAAGCATATTAGAGTCAAATACATGAAATGATTTTTATTAATTTTTTATTGGTGCATTGTAGTCATACATCTTAATGGTATCCAAGATGGTGGAGACATACAAGTACATGTCACCCAATTAGCACTTACCCAATTCCCACCCCATTTTCTCCCATTCCCTCCTTCTCATGTTTGGCTTAGTGACTGATATTGATATGTTTGTTAAAGTGCATCATGTGAACTAGAGATTTTCCCTCTTCCCATCCCATCAGTTAGGTTGCCTTATTTGCTCATCTCCTTCTTCATCTAGAGTTCCTCTTCAGACCCATTTCCCCCCTGGCTTTCACTAGAATATTAGGGAGAGCATCTGATTTCTAATTTTTTGTGACTAATTAATCTCACTTAGCATAATGTACTTCAGTTCCATCCATTTCCCTGTAAATGAAGTAGTTGTGTTTTTCTTTATGGCTGAGTAAAATTCCATTGTATACATATCCTATAGTTTTGTAATCCATTCATCTGTTAATGGACATTTTGGCTGATTCCATAGTTTGGCAATGGTGAATTGTGCAGCTATGAACATAGATATGCATGCATTAGTTTGGTAGTTTGGTTTCCTTTCTTTTGGGTAGATACCCAGAAGTGGTACTGCTGAATAATATGTTAAGTTCATTCCCATTCTTATGAAGATCCTCCATACTTTTTTTCCAAAGTGATTGCACTAATTTGCAATCCCACCAACAATGTATTAGATTTCCCACTTCTAGTTTGGTGGAATCTCAGGGTAGTTTTGATTTGCATCTCACTGATTGCTAATGATGTTGAGTATTTTTCATGCATTTATTGGCCATTTTTCTTCCTTTGTGACGTGTCTATTTAGTTCACTTGTTCATTTTTTATTGAGTTATTTGTTTTCTTAGCGCTGAGTTTCTTGAGTTTTCTGTATATTCTAGATATTAGTTCTCTATAGAAGGAATAGGTGGCAAAAATCTTCTCCCATTCTGTTGGCTCTCAGTTGAGGTTCTTGATAATTCGCTTTGCTGTACAGAAGCTCTTCAGTTTAATGCAATCCCACATATTGATTTGCCTCTTCGTTTTTTGTGACTTTGGAATCTTGTTAAAGTTTTTATCTGTGCCTATGTGTTGCACTGTTAGACCTATGTCCTCCTCAAGAAGCCTCAAGGTCTCTGGGCTAGTTTCTAAGTTTTTGAAACATCTTGAATTGACTCTTGTGCAGGGTGAGAAAGGGAGGGGGGGTTATTTTGATTTTTCTGCATATGGTTATCAAACACCATTTGTTGAACAGGCTATCTTTTTCCAGTGTATGTTTTTGGCCCCCTTGTCAAAAATCAATTGGCTGTGTGTAGATTTGTTTCTCAGTATTCTATTCTGCTCCATTGATCTATATATCTATTTTTGTGCCAGTATCATGCTGTTTTTATTACTATAGCTTTCTAGTATAGTTTCAAGTCAGGTATTGTGATTCCTCCTGCATGGTTTTTGTTTCTGAGAACTACTTTGGCTATTCTGGGGTTTTTGTTGTTCCAAACAAATTTAAGGACTGATTTTCTATGACTGTGAGGAATGATCTTGGTAATTAATGGGTATTGCGTTGAATCTATAGATCACTTTTAGAAGTATGGCCATTTTGATGATACTTATTCTGCCTGTCCATGAACATGGAAGATCTTTCCATCCTCTAAGGTCTTCTTCAATTTCTTTTTTTCAATGTTTTATAATTTTCTTTGTAGAGTTCTTTTACCTCCTTGGTTAAGTTTATTCCTAAGTGTGTGTGTGTGTGTGTGTGTGTGTGTGTGTGTGTGTGTGTGTGTGATGCTGAGTGGAACTGTTTTCTGGATTTCTTTTTCAGTGGATTGATGGTTGGTATACAGAAAAGCTTCCAATATTTTAAGATTGATTTTGTATCCAGACACTTTGCTGAATTTTTTAGTAAGTTCTATAAGCCTTTTGGTTGAGTTTGTTGGGTCTTCTAAGTATAGTATTGTGTCATCTGTAAATAGTAAAAATTTGAGTTCTTTTCCTATCTGGTCATGGTGTATGATAACCTTGATGTGGTATTGATTGTGTGTTGTTAGTATTTTGTTTAGCAGTTTTGCATCCAACTTCATCAATGATATAGGCCTATAGTTTTCCTTCTGTGAGTTGTCTTTATTTTGTTTTTGTATTGATGTGAAATTGGGTTCATAGAATGTATTTGAGAGTATCTCGTTATTTTCTATATCATGAAATAAATTGAGGAGTATTGGGATTAGCTCTTCTATAAAGATTTTATAAAATTCACTTGGGAAACCATCTGATCCTGGGCTTTTCTTTGATGATAGGCTCTTTATTGCTGTTTCAATCTCTTTGATTGCTATTGCTTGGTTTAAATTTTCTATATCTTCTTACTTCATTTTGGCATGTTGTATTTATCTAGGAAGTTGTCAATTTCTTCCACATTTACCATTTTGTTTGAGTATAGTTGAAAAACGTAGTATCTGATTATACTCAGGATTTCTACATTGTCAGTGGTAATATCTTTTTTTCATATCTTCATAATTTGGGTTGATTCTCTCTCTTTTTTTTTGTTAAGTTGGCTAGTGGTTTATCTATCTTGTTAATTTTTTCAAGAAACCAACTTTTGGTTTTGTTGATAATCTGTATTTTTTAAATTGATTTCTGCTCTGAGTTAATAATTTTCTGTCTTTTACTGGCTTTGGGGTTAGACTGTTCCTGTTTTTCAAGGTCTTTAAGGTGTGTCATTAGGTTATTTATTTGGTGATTTCCTATTCTTCTTATGTGGGCACTGAGTGCTCTGAATTTTCCTCTTAATACTGCCTTCAGAGTGTCTCAGAGGTTTTGATATGTTGCATCTCTATCTTTGTTTGTTTCTAGAAATTTCTTGATTTCACCTCTTACTTCTTCTGTGACCCATTCTTCATTCAGCATTGTGGTGTTCAGGCTCAACATGTTTATGTGGCTTCTCTGGAACTTCTTATATAAGGTTGATTTCTAGTTTCATTCCATTATGGTCTGAAAAGGCACAGAAAAGTATGTCACTTTTTTTTAATTTGCTATTGCTCACTGTGTGTCCCAGGATGTGATCTATTTTGGAGAAGGTTCTGTGAGCAGCTGAGGAAAATGTGAACTCTGCTGTATCTGTGTGTAATATTCTAGATGTGTCTAATAGGTCCATTTGTTTGATGGTGTTCTTTAGGTCTGAGGCATCTTTACTGACCTTTTGTCTAGAAGATCGGTCTAATGGTGTGAGTGGAGTGTTAAAGTCTCCCAGTATTATTATATCGGGATTTATGTGTGACTTAATGTCACAAAAAGTTTTTTTTTTTTTTTATGAAAGTAACTGCACCTATGTTTGGGGCATAAATGTTGACTCTGTTATTTCCTCTTGCTGGATTGTTCCTTTTACCAGTAAAAAAAAAAATGACCTTCTTTGTCTCTTCTTCTAATAAGTTTGGGCTTGAAGTCTAACTTGTCTGATATCATAGTTGCTATTTCTGTTTGTCTTTGAGTTATATTGGGATGGATTACCTTTCTCCAGCCCTTTACCTTAAGTTTGTTTCTACCTTTACTTGTAAGGTGTGTTTCTTGCAGGCAGCAGATAGGTGGATTCTGGTAATTAATCCATTTTGCCACTTTATGCCTTTTTATTTGTTGAATTGAGAACATTTATGTTCATTTTGATCACTGAGAGATGATTTTTAATTCCTAACATATTGAGATTTAACTTCTGTTTGAGGTAGCATTTGTTCTTCTTTGCTTAGTTGTTTGCTGGATGAAAATTCTTGTTTATCAAGTTCTGGTGAGTATTACTTATTTCTTCTTTGCAGTTAATGTCTTTGAGTATTTAAAGAAGACAGAAATTCCTTCAACTTCTGTTTGTTGTGGAAAAATTTATTCCCCTGTCTAATCTGAGAGATAGTTTTGCTGTGTAGGAAATTTTTGGCTGCAAGTCGTTTTCTTTCAGAGTTTGGAATATGCTACTCGAGGTCCTTCTGGCTTTCATGACTTGGTTTGGGAAGTCTGGAGTGATTCTAATTGGTTTGTCTCTGTATGTTACTTGGTCTTTTGTTTTTGTTGCCTTTAAGATTCTCTCCTTAGCTTCTATATTGGTCAATTTGACTATTATGTAGTGTGGTAAACCTTTTCTCTGATCTTGTCTACAGGAGATTCTGTAAGTTTCCTGTACCTGAGTATTGACCTCTTGCTCTATGTTTGGAAAAATTTCTGCTATTACTTCTTTGAAAAGATTGTTAATCCCTTTGGTTTCATCTTCTTTTCCCTCTTCCATGTCAATTATTCTTAGGTTAGCTCTTTCAAAATGGCCCATATTTCTTCAATGTTCAATTTATGCTGTCGATTTGTTTTTTCTAAGTTATATTCTATATGTTAGTTTTTGGAGTGATCATCTTCTAAGAGCGAGATTCTATTCTCCATGTGGTCAAATCGATTGTAGATTGAATTGATGCCTTTCCTTCAATGATTGTATTCTTTAATTCTTTCAGACTCTCTCTAAATTCTTTTTGAAAGTCCTATATGATCTTTACAGTTACACCTGATTGACCTTCTGGAGATCTCTGCAATTTCGTTTTGTCCGTTTTTTTTGTTGTGGGTTTGTGGGAGCTCATTGCTTCCTTGTTTTTCCTTCTCATGATTTCAGAAGTGTGTACATGTTGCTTTTGATAGATTTCTTCAGTATCTAGGTGTCATCTGTTATATCCAAGGGCAAGTTGTGTATTTAACAATGCAAATTGAGTGAGGAGGGAAATAAAGTTGTAAATGAAAGAATAGGGTAAAGCCTCAGATCGGATTGAATACAATGAGAGTATGAGTTTGGTAAAGTAGTATATATTAGAGATAGTGAATATGTAGTTGTATTTTAGTAACCAATTGTAGAGTTTCTTGTATAGTGATATGAACTGGATTTAATACAAGACAAGGGGGAGAGAGAGAAAGAGAGAAAAAGAGAGAGAAAAGGGATAGAGAGTAGAGAGTAGATGTGTACAAGGGAAGAAGCTTAGGAGAGGGTTCGGGGATAGGGTTAACAGACAGGCATGCACACTTACACAAAAAAGAACAAAAAAACCAAACAACACACAACAACAAATTAATGCAACTCTACAAATATATGAATATTCAGTAGACTGGGCTTCTCCAGTCTCTCTCTATGCAGACACCAAATGCCACCAGCACATTTTCTGCTGCAAACCTAGTTCTCTGAGTCTTTCTTTTTTTTTTTTTTTTTTGTGGTACTGGGGTTCCTGGAAGCCCTTCTTCCTCTGGGCTACACTCCCAGTCCTATTTTATATTTTTGAAACAGGGTCTCTTACGCCAGCACGGCTGGCTTCGAACCTGTGCGATCCTCCTGTCTCCGCCTCCCAAGCACGGGGATTACAAGCGTGCGCCACCACGCCCGGCTGAGTCTTTCTCAGTCTATAAAGATGGCCAATATCAATGGGTTTGAATTTAGTGTTAAACGCAGGTCACCCTACATGCTTTCCACAGATTTGGAGTCTCTGTCTCTCCCTGCCTCTGTAGGTGGCAGATGCCTCTGAGACCAAACTCCATGTAGGAATCTCTGTTCTTCACAGCTAGGGATGGGCTGGTCTAACTTCTTCCTGTTCACCATTATTGGTTGGTTTTTTTGGTGATCCCAGAGAGTCTACTAATTGGGTCTTATTAAGCGTAGGTTTCCCCCCACACTTTCCACTGATGCAGAGCCTCAGTCTGTCTGAGCCTCTGCTATGTCCAACAGCAGACTCTACCTCCACCTTCTCCAGGTTGAACTGCAAATTCTTAGACCCAGAGTATTTATTGTGGCTCAGCGAGTCCCTGGGGTCTCTGCACTGGGCATTCTCTCACAAGGACCATGGCTTCACTTAAGGTGTTGTTGAGCACCCCTCTGGATCTCTGGAAGGTGTGGTGAGCTCCACGACCACTGCTACAAGTTGTAGACTCCATCCCCACCTTCGCATGGTTAAACTGCAAAGTCCCAGATCCAAGGAGTTTATTGCAGCTGTGCAAGTCCCTGGGGGCACCAGTCTGGGTGTTTTCCCATAGGGACTGAGGCTTCACTTACAGTGTTGTTGAGCACTGGTCTTGATCTCTGGAGATGTCATGAGCTCAGCCGCCACTGCTGCAAGTTGTAGCCAGTGTTTGCACAGGAAGAACTGATGACTTACAATTCTGATGACTTACAATTCCTGTTTGTCTCTAGAGTCAGTTGAAGTAATACAAAATGATGCTGCTGTAATGGCCATGGCTGCAAGGCAAGCAGGTTTCCTTTCTGGCATTGTTGAGTGCTGCTCTGGATTCCTGGAGGGCAGAATGAGCTTGGCTGCCACTGCTGGAAGTTGTAGCCAGTGTTTATACAGGAAGACCTGATGGCTTACAACCCAATGATCTTCAGCCGCTCACTTCAAGTCCTTGTTTTTTTCCTGTTTGTCTCTGGAGTGAGGTGCAATGAGGCAAGATGCCCACCCCCCATGGTGCCTGCCACCACAAGGCAGGCAGGTTTCTTTTCTGCTCTGTGATTGGTCTTCTAACCTTTGTCCCTATCGCTCTGTACCTATCATGTTATTCCTCTACTGATAGTATTTTCTGGCTTTGAAGAATGCTGTTTTTGAGGCAATGCAGATCAGGTGTTAGCAGGACTGGTATGTGCTGCTTCCCTCAGTCGCCATCTTACCAGAAGTCACATGAAATTGTTTAAACTAATTCTTGCAACATAAGCAATGTTAGTACTTACATTAGAACATTTTTCTGGGTTGTAACTATGTGGGAAAAAGAATACTAAAATTGGGATGGACACAGTAGTGCATGCCTATAATCCCAGCTACTTAGAAGGTTAAGACGGAAAGATCACAAATATGAGTACAGCCAGGGCAATATAATGAGACCCTGCTTCAAAATTAACCAGAGTTATGAGCCAGAATGTAGCTCAGTGGCAAAGGTGCAGTGCTCTGGGTTCGATCCCCGGTTCCAAAAAAACAACAACAAAAAAAAAAAGGAAAAATAAAGCAGAGTTGGGGATTTAGCTTAGTGGTGGAGCATTTGCCTACCATGCACAAAACCCTGAGTTAAATCCCAGTACCTCAAAAATTAATTTTAAAAAAGCACAAACTGAGCCAGACATGGTGGCACACACTTGTAATCCCTGCAGTTGTGAGGCGGAGACAGGAGGATCACGCAGGTTCGAAGCCAGTCTCGCTGGCTTAAGAGACCCTGTTTCCAAATAAAAAGTATAAAATAGGTCTGGGAGTGTAGCCCGAAGGTAGAGGGCTTCCAGGAACTCCAGTACCACCAAAAAAAAAGCACAAACTGGAATTTGGAATTCTTGCTCAACCAAGTGGTTATTTTTTTCTACACTATATCAAATGAACAGTTGGACTTTTTTCACTGAAAATGCTTAAATGGCCATTGTTTTGGAATTTTATTGGCTCAATCATAGTGTTTAAACATTCAAGAAATGATTCTCATTGTTCTATATGACACTGTAAACTCACATTTTTTCTAGCCTTATAGCTCAATAAGGAAAAGTGAACTTCATTACATTACATCCGCAAACTATTCCATGAGAGCAATACTTAAGAGTTGCACTTTTCTCTCAGCCGAAAAAATGGTTAGTTTTGTTATGTCTTTTTCCTCACCATTTTAGGAATATTAAAGTTATCTTAGACTCAGGTTTCCTCATCTGCAAGTTGGAAACAATTGTTTTTATCTCTTAGATATGCTACAATGTGTAAAGATTACTTACAAGTAACTATAGAGTGCCTCCTGGGACAGTTGATTCCCAGCAAGAGCTAATTCCTTCCTCTTTGATTAGTATTGTAATACTAATATGGATAATCTGTGATAATCTGAATATTGATTAATCTGTGTTGAAAAACAGGTTATTCAGTGTTATAAATTAACCTCTTTCCTGCAATTATAATGAAACATAAACCAATTTGCCAATAAGTACTAATCTTCCTGCTGGATTGATTCATGAGAAAGGATTCAGCACAGAAATAATTCTCAATCTTGAGACTGAACATCACCAGTGTCCAGAAAATACAACTTCCCCCAAAACAAAAATAAATATTTTTCTGTCTTTCTAAAGAAAAAGCAATATAAATTTTCTCTTAAAATATTTCCACTAAGGCCAGGTATGGTGGCACACACTCGTAATCCCAGCGCTTGGGAGGCTGCAACAGGAGGATGGCACAGGTTCGAAGCCAGCCTCAGCTATTGAGTGAGGCTCTCAGAAACTTTGTGAGATCCTGTTTCCAAATAAAGTATAAAATAGGTCTGGGAGTATAGCCCGGAGGTAGAAAAACCCCTGGGTTCCACCCCCAGTACCACAACCAAATATATATATATATATATATATATATATATATATATATATATATATATATATATATTTCCACTACAATTCTATGAAAAAAAACATTTGCATTATGTTTTCCAACATATTGTATAGATATCTGAAAACTTCAAAAGATATACAAGTATTAGTTGCATATTGTTGTTCGGAAATCAAGGAATTCTACCCTCAAAACAATAGCAGTACAAAAGCATCCACCATGCACTTGACATGGACGACCTCACTTAGTCCCCACTGCCCTACAGAGGCGGTGTCTGCCCTGTCCTCCTATGCTCTGTGTAGACAGGCAGTCATGGGCCAGGTAAAGCGGCCTTCTGGATGCAACCGCAATGAGTGCTGGGTCCATAATTCAGAACCATCTGCAGAAAACCAGTTATACTCATTTGGACATTAAAATAAAAAAGTTCGTTTTCTTCTTATAAAAAGATTTGGAAAAGAATGACACAGAAATTTAGACAACATGGTGGCAGAGATAATAAGAATGTATTATACACTTGAAAAATGCTGAAAGTACATTTTAAGTGTTCTTTATCACCACAAAATTTGATATGTGAGGTAATACATTTGTTAAGTAGCTACACTTAGCCATTCTACAATGTATACCTATAGCAAAACATATTATATGCCATATATATACTTTTGCCAATTAAAATTTTAAATCTAAAGAATTATTTAGACTGGTAGTTTTCTTTTTTCTTCTTCTATTTTTATTAAGACTACTAGTTTTTATTTTTTGACCTTTGAAAACTTTTACATTGTTTAAAATTATTGCAAAGGAAGAAGTGTGGGGGAAGTTGAGGGAAAGCCCTCCAGGTGCATAGATGTCACTATCACTGTGAACCTCATTATGATGTGAGGCTATAATGTAATAACAAAAGTATAAAAATGATAAAAGTCAAAACTTTTTTTTACCGAGGATTGAACCCAGAGACAGTGTATCTCTAGACTACACCCCCAGCACAATTTTATTTCTTATTTGGAAACAGGGTCTCACTAGATTGCTGAGAGCCTCACTAAATTGCTGAAGCTGGCTTTGAACCTATAATCCTCCTGTCTCAGCCTCCCAAGTACTGGAATTACAAGCATGTGCCACCACACCCAGCTTAAAACTTTAAAATTAGAAAACTTACTGAAAAACCTCAGAGTTTTTGTCTATATGGTTTATAACTGTCACTTTTATCATATTAGAAGTTTAAACTGAGAAACTTAAAACATTTGACAATTTATTTAATATAAAACCCATTCCACATTAATACAACTAATATATATTTTGAAAAATAACTAATCATGAAAATATTAACTGCTTAATATTATTTTTAAAAACATAGTTCCCAAGAAAAGTAGAATTATTTTGCATTTTTTAAAACTTCTATAGTGTTTATGGTAAGACAGCCAAATGCTCCTATCTGCTTCTACAGAAGTTCAGCTGCTATACTGTGTTATTTTTAAGTATATCAAGAAAACCTGGCCTCATACAAATATGTAGAAAAGGGAGGGCATTTTAGTAGCTTTTTCTAATTATTATGGATATTATTCTTTGATGCTATATCCAAACTTGATATGTGTAGTTATTTAAAGGTTAGTTTCAATATGAAATCAGAAATAAAATCAATGAACTTTTTATACGCCATTACATTAAACTCCTTTTGTTTGATATTTTGAGTGGATCTTTTACACATTCATGACTTTAAAGTATCATGTTTATCATTTGAAAAATATAATTTCACTGCAAATCTTCCAAATATTGATATATTTTATTATGCAGTATTTTAAAACAAGACTACATTGATTAACACCACCACCGGTCTCATCACACAGGCAGCTTGGCAACTCAACCCCTTGGGTGCTTTCACATGAGAGCCATCTTACCTCAGCATTCAGAAGTGCTTCGTGGGTAGTTACCACTGCTCACCCTTGAAAGAGTGTCAGGAACTCCAGAGAACGGCAGAGCACTCTTTCAGAACTATTGATTTAGAGTTATACTCTGTTTCTAGCCAAGTATGGGAGCACACGCCTGTAATCCCAGTAGTTGGGAGACTAAGACAGAAGGAGCAAAGGTTTGAGGCCGGCTTCAGTAATTCAGTGAGGCCCTAAGAAACTCAGCAAGAGACTCAGTTTCAAAATAAGAATTAAAAGAGAGCTAGAGTATAGTTCAGAGGTAGAATGCTTCTGAGTTCGATACTCAGTACCATAAATAAGTAACTAAATAAGTTATGCTTTTTCTACCAATTATATATTCCCTAGGCAATTCTAGAAAACAAGTTAAAATATGATAAAAGAGTTGCGTGCGAAAATGTTTTTGTTCCTTTGAGTTTTAATTCCTTGTTGTCCATTAAAAGTTAAACAAAAGCTGGGTGTGGTGGCACACACTTGTAATCCCAGCATTCGGGAGGCTGAGACCCAGAGGATCGTGGTTTGTGGACAGCCTCAGCTACTTAGTGAGGCCCTCTGCAACTCAGCGAGACCTGGTTTAAAAAAAAAAAAAGGATAAAAAAATAGGGCAGGGGGGTGTAGCTCAAAGGTTAAATGCTCCTGGGTTCCATTCCCAGACCCACAAAAAAAAGTTAAAATTTCATTTTTTCATTTTTATTGGTGCACTGTAATCACACATCATGATGATGTTCAGAGCAATAGAAACATACATGCACACAGCACTTGGTGAGCTCCTCCTCCCACTCCCACCTCCTCTCCTCCTGTGCAGAATATTGAGATTGGCACTGGTAATTTTGTATACGTACATCTTGCCCATTTTATTTTCTTCATCAAATCTCTCCCTCCCACCTACCTTCCTCCCTTAGACCCCCTCCATCACAACACTAGGGTTTCTCCTCCTTTCTCTAGAGTCCTTTTTTTATCCTAATTTCTCCTTAGCTTCTACATATGAAGAAAAACATGACCCTCTATTATTTCTTGTGAATGATCTCTAGTTCTATCCATGTTTGCTGCACATGATATAATTTTGTTCTTCTGTATGGCTTAGAATTCATCTGTTGATGACACCTAGACCTGTTCCATAATTCGGCTATAAACCTATACACATGCATGCAGTACTATATTCTGGTTTCAGTCTTTTGGGGAAGATAGCCAGGAGTGGTATAGCTAAAGTCATATGTAGTTATATTCCTAGTCTTCTGAGGAAATTTCACATTGATCTCCAAAGTGATTGCACTAATTTGCAATCCCACCAACAATATATGAGTTTCTATTTCCCCACATACTCACCAGCATTTGTTGTTGTTTGTATTGTTGACGATTGCCATTCTAATTGGGGTTAGGTGAAATCTCAGTGTAGTTTTGATTTGTATCTCTCTGCTAATGATGTTGAACATTTTTTCAAATATTTCTTGGCCAATTGTTCTTTTTTTCTTTCTTTTTTTTTTCTTTTTTTTTTTTGCGATACTGAAGATTGAACCCAGGGGCATATTACCTCTGAGCTACATCCCAGACCAATTTTATTCTTTATTTTGAAACAAGGTCTCACTAATCTGTGGGGGGCCTCACTAAGTAGCTGAGGCTGGTGGCGAACCCCAATCTTCCTCTCAGCCTCCCAAATCCTGGAAGTACAAGCATGCGCCATTATGCCCAACTTTCTTAGCCATTTGTATTTCTTCTTTGTGATTTATCTATTTAGTTTCCTTGATCATTTTTATTGGTTTTTTTAGTGTTAAGTTTTTTAAGTTATATGTATATTCTAGATATTAGTCCTATTGTGGCCAAGATCTCCCATTCTGTCTGCTCTGTCTTAAGGTTTTGTTGTTGTTGTTGTTGTTGTTGTTTGCAGTACCAGGGATGGAACCTAGGGTACTCTACCTCCAAGCTATACTCCCAGCCCTATTTTTCATTCTTTATCTTGAAACAGGTTCTCACTGAGTTGCAAAGGACCTCACCAAGTAGCTGAGGCTGCTCGCAAACTGTGATCTCCCTGTCTCAGCCTCCCAAATCCTGGGACTACAAGCATGGGCCACCATGCTTGGCTTGTCTTAAAGTTCTTGATGGTTTACTTTGCTGTACAGAAACTTTTTAATTTAAAGCCATCCCACTTATTAATTCTCATTTTAAATTTTTGTGCTTTGGGTATTGTACTGAGGACCTTTCTACCAGTGCCTATATATTGAAGCAATGGTCCTATGCCCTTGTCTGATAATTGCAAACCCTCTGGCATAATTTCTAGGTCATTGTTCTATCTCAAGTTGTCTCTAATGCACGGTGAGAAGTTGGCTTAACTCCATTTTTCTATAAATGGATAACTAGTTTTGCCAACACCATTTGTTTAAAAGGCTATCTTTTCTCTAGCATATGTTTTTGGCACCTTTGTCAAAAATCATTTGACTATAAGTGCGTGGATTTGTTTCTGAATCTTCTGTTTCATTGCTTTATGTGACAAAGTTGCATTTTTCACATAATATAGACTCTGAATTTATTTCCTTAGTCACTTGTCTAAGTTATTATGGCTCTAAGTCTATGCCTGAAAGTTATTATACAGCTTTGAAGAGAGAATAAACAATTAATAAGATTTTCACAGTCTGTAAATTAGTTACTGTGTATAAACTGCTCAGCAGGTGAAGTCATTCAGGTCAATAGGGTATCTTTCACTAATCAACCTCTACATTAATTTACTAATTTCTCTGTGCCTTCCAAACTGAGAACTCTATTCAGATGCATTATTTGTATTTCCTACTTTGAATATATTATGAATATATTATGGTGCAATTAAATGTACATAGGTTGTGCATTAGATCTTTTCCTTAACTAATTTAAGAATGAAATAATATATGTTGTTCTAAAGTCAATTGTCATGAATAAATGACAGAAACTGACCTGAAGTAAATTCCTTTAGTCTGGGCCATTGCAAACTATTTAATTCTGAAAATATCTCCTGAAAATAAATTAAAAAAAATTATTCCAACTAATCCTTTATGAATAAAGGTTAAGGATTTAATCCTACAATTTTATAAATCCACAGTGTCTAACAAATTGCATATTTGTTTTACCCTATTATTCAAATCAGCTCAGAACCATTCTTAAACAAGAAAGGTTGGTGCTTAAATATGAGACAACTGTGATCTGTGAACTCTTTATTAGTAGTCATTTTAGATTTTTGTCGCTGGCTTATTTTTTTTTTCCTTTTTCTGGTTACTCTAATAGTAAGAGACAGTAGACAACTTTGAATAAATTCTCTTACTTCATATTATAACATTTTATATTTTTATTGGTGCATTTTAAATATACATCATAGTAAGTGTCGAAGTAATATAGACATACATGCATACAGCACTCGGTGTTTTTCCCTCCAGATCCCACCCAGATACCCACAGATTGGTCATGATCCTGTCATATACAGACTTGGCATTATTTCAACTGTTTCCTTCATAAGCTCTTCTTTCCCAATCTTGCCCCCTCCCAAGCCCCCTTCCATTATTCTACTTGTCCTTCTCCTCCTCCTCGTTTATTTAAAGTCCCTTTTGTTTCCTATTTTTTCTCCATCTTCCAAATGTGAGGGAAAACATATAGCCCTTGACTTTGTATAACTAGCTGATCTCAGCCTAATATTCTCTAGATCCATCCATTTTCCTGCAAATGACATAATTTTGTTCTTCTTTATGGTTAAGTAAAATTTCATTGTGTATATACTCCACATTTTTGTTATTTATTCAACTGTTGATGAACACCTAGGTTGGTTCCATATTTTAACTATTGTGAATCGTGTTGCTAAAAGCATGAATATGCATGCATGTATCACTATAGTATTCTGGCTCTAATTCTTTTGGAAGGATACGAAGGAGTGGTGTAGCTGGGTCATAAGGTGTTTCCCTTTGTAGTCTTCTGAGGAGCTTCCATAGTGATCTCCATTGATCTCCATCCTGATTGCAATAATTTGCAGTCCCACCAATAATGAGTTCCTTTTTTCCCACATACTCACCAGCATTAATATTTCTTGTATTTCTGATGGTTGCCATGCTAGCTGAAGCTAGATGAAATCTCAATCTAGTTTAGATTTGCATTTCGCTGACTGTTAATAATATATTAAATAATTTCATTTGGAATAGAAATATTTATCATAGGAGTGGGACAGGTGGGAATGCACGAAGGGGTATGTTCTCACTAAAACTTTAGGTATGCTCCACTTTTTCTCCACTATGGTCATATTAATCAGGGTCTGTCTAGGGCAGTCTTTTCTGGAATGCTAGTACTTCCTCCTTAACAGCTACTTGTTCTTCAAGAATCTCTTCAGTAAATCCTGGTCACTTCAGGTTCCACATTTCTTCCTTCTCTGTATTTGTAGTCTAGAAGCATTTCTTGTTGTTTTTTCCCCCATCATTTTCTCTAGCTCATTATCATGGAGCCCTGTTCTTACTGAATACTAAAGGAAAATTGTTATGATCAAATATAAACCATTAGAAAAAAAGCAGTTAGTTTATTAGAAGGGTGATTATCACAACTGATTTACTACATAATAAGACTTTTAGAAAATCAACACAAAGTTAGAGATGGAAACAATGAAATATTTTTTTAATTTATTTTTATTTTTTATTTTTTTATTGGTGCACTGTATTCATACATCATAGTGGGATACAAACTTTTGTAGACATACATGCATACATCGCCCAGTCAGCCCCCACCCGATCACCACCCCATTCCCTCCCCATCCCTCCTTCCCATGCTTGGCTTAGTGGTTGACATCTAGTATTATAGCAATTTATCCAAAATTAAAAAATGATAATCTCACATAACAGTTTCATTTGTCTAATACCAAGCTTTTGATGACTTAAAGATAACATTTCAATATTTCTTTTTACTTTCTTTCTTACCAGAGAATATTTTTTTCTATTTTTTTAAGGTGAAACTATCATATATTTATATATTTATTTTTCAGAAAAAAAAATCTATCCTAATATGGAATATGGATTCTAGATACCCAAAACGATCTTGAAAAAGAACAAAGCTAGAAGATATATATTTTCTGATTTCAAACCATATAAAGCTACAATAATTGAAACAGTGTAGTATTATTCTAAAGGCAGATATATAAACCATTGGAGTTAAATAAAAGCCTAGAGCTAAATTCTTCCATATATTATCAAGTTATTTTTGACAAGGTTTCCACGAACATTTGGTGGTGGAAATAATAATCTTTTAACTAAATATTGTTGAAAAATAATAATTACATGGAAAAGAATAAAATTGGACCCTTACCTAATCCCATATACAAATATTAACTCAAAATAGATAAAAGACCTAAATATAAATCTTAAGACTATAAACTTTTAGGAGAAAATCTGTGTCATTAAACCTCACAACATTGAAATTGGCAGTGATTTCTTGGATATGATTTCAATGGCACAGGCAACAGAAGAGTATACAAACTCCCTAAAAAATAAAAAAAATATTGTATATCCAAAGACAATGTAAACAGAGTTAAAAGTTACTAAGAGAATGGGATAAACTATTTCCAAATGCTATATCAGAAGGTATATTAATATTCCAACTAGAAATCCTAAAAATTAACAACAATAAAGGCAAACAATACCATTTAGAGATAGGTAAAAGACTAACATATATAATGAATCTCTACAGATAACCAATCTTAGTTGTCTGTTGGATGGAAAATCTTGTTTCTCTAGTTCTGGAGTGTGTTACCTATTTCTTCTTTGTAGTTAATCTCTTTGAGTATTTTCTCTAGCGCTGGTTTTGAAGACATAAATTCCTTCAGTTTCTGTTTGTCATGGAAGCTTCTTATTTCTCCATCTAATTTGATAGAAAGTTTTGCTGGGTAGAAAATTTTTGGCTGGAAGTTGTTTTCTTTCAGAGTTTGGAATATGTTACTCCAAGCCCTTCTGGCTCTCATGACTTGGTTTGGGAAATCTGGAGTGATTCTGATTGGTTTGCCTCTGAATGTCACTTGGCCCTTTGTTTTTGTTGCCTTTAAGATTCTCTGCTTGGCTTCCACATTGGTCATTTTGACAATTATGTGGTGTGGGGATCCTCTTCTCCGATCCTGTCTAAAGGGAGTTCTATAAGTTTCCTGGACCTGTGTATCAACCTCTTGCTCTATGTTTGGAAAATTTTCTGCTATTACTTCCTTGAAGAGATTGTTGATCCCTTTGGTTTCACTTTCTTTTCCCTCCTCTATTCCAATTATTCTTAGGTTAGCTCTCTTAAAATGGGCCCATATTTCTTCAATGTCACATTCCTGCTGTTGGATATTTTTTCCTAGATTAGAAACTATGCGTTCACTTTTGGAATGATCATCTTCTAAGAGAGAGATTCTGTTCTCCATGTGGTCTAATCGGTTGTTTGTGCTTTGAATTGAGGCCTTTACTTCATTAATTGCATCCTTTATCTCTTTTTGGCTCTCTCTGAGTTCTTTTCGAAGCACCTCTATTATTTCTACAGTTATTTTCCTGATTTGATCTTCTAGAAATCTCTGATTTTCTGTTTTATCAGGTTCTGATGTTGTGGGGTTGTGGGCATTCATTGCTCCAGTATTATTCCTCTTTCCCATGATTTCCGATGTTTGTGCCTTCTCTGGGTTCTTCCCTTGGGTCACTATGACTTCACTTAAGGTGCTCTGGATCTCGAGTCTGTAGTATCTCAGACCCCACTACTCCTTTACTGGGTTGTATCATAGAGTCTCTGATCCAGAGAGTCGATAGAGGCTGCTTTAGACTGTGGGGGGTGCCAGGTTGCACGTTCTCCTATGGTGTGATATCTTTGCCACCGCACCTCCCCCACTGGGTCAAGTCCCAGGGAGTACAGTACTGGGATTTCTCCTTTGTGGCCCGCAATTTGACTCACTGTTCTTGAGTACGCAGATGTAGCTGTACTGGACTCGTTGAATTCGCTGCTGCTGCTGCCGGTGGCAATATGGCGCCGCTGCTATGCCCTCGGCCGTGAGGCTGGCTTATTTCTTCTTGGTTTTGAATTCCACTCTGAGTCCTTGCAGCATGTGCTGAGCTCAGCCACTGGGAGCTTTAGATGTTCCCTGCGCTGAAAAATCCCGCCTGGCTCTTCCGCAGCGGCTCACCTCGGCTTGCTGTAGCCGTCCGGTTAATTCGTTGCTACCGCCGGCAATATAGCACTGCTGCCACGTCCTCGGGCGTGAGGCCGGTGTATCTCCTCTGTGGTTCTGAGCTCTGTTTTCAGTCCACTTTCTCTCTGGAGCCTGGTAATTTTTTTGTTTCTCTGGTGATGGTGTTTTCTGGCTATGAAAGGCGCTGATTTTGTGGTAATGGAGATTGGTTGTTAGCGGGGCTCTTAAGCCCCGCTTTTCTCGGTCGCCATCTTCCCGGAAGTCTCCTGAAATATTTTTCAAAAACAACATCTTCCCTAAGTTACAAATGATTTTTACTTTTATTTATTTATTTATTTTTTGGGTGGTACTGAGGGTGGAACCCAGGGGCTTTCTACCTCTGTGCTATACTCCCAGACCTATTTTATATTTTATTTGGAAACAGGGTCTCACTAAGTTGCTGGGAGCCTCACTCAGTAGCTGAGGCTGGCTTCGAACCTGTGTGATTCTCTTGTCGAAGCCTCCCAAGCGCGGGGATTACAAGCATGTGCCACCACACCCGGCTTCAAATGGTTTTACTTTCTAAGTACTGAATACTTTTGAGCAATTAGTATTTGTTTTTTATTTTTATTTTATTTTATTGCAAAAGAAAGGTAAATATTAACTGCAAGACTGGTGTGCAGGAAAGAGGAAAGTCAAAAGGAAGTAAAGAGAGAAAAAACTCCACTTTGCTTTCTCAAAAGATCATTATTTAGAAGAACAAAGAGTATCTAACAGACTTGGAGAAGAAAGTTAAATTTTAACTCAGCCCAGTCCAGTTCTATATGCATGAGGTCTAAAAGAAAGTTTGTACTCACATAAGTAACAAGAATTTTTAAAATATATATTTCTATTGAATTATGGACCTCAGTAAGACTGTCCTAAGTATTATCATTTTCCCAGCTGTGATTAGACTCTAAACAAGAATAAGAATTATAAAATATTGAAAGGTGGCAGTTTCCATTTTTTAGATATGACTAGAAACAGACTAGAAAAATGAAAATCTATAAACTTTATATATAGAAAAATCAATAATACACATGTATTATAGTGACAAGTATTTGAAAAGTAAAGCTTTTAAAGAAGTACTAATTGCAAAAGAAACAAAACATAACCTTTTAATTTTCTAAATAGTTTTATGAAAACCTTCACAAGAATTTACATGAAGAAAACTAAAAAATATTGTTAAAAGAACATATGAAAACTGTAATAAGTATAAAGATGTACCATTTATGATTAGAAAACTAAACACTTATAAAGACATTAGTTTTGACAAATAACATATATGTGATGTTATAATTATTATCTTTTTTTTTGTGACACTGGGGTTCCTAGAAGCCCTCCTACCTCTGGGCTACACTCCCAGAACTATTTTATATATTTTTATTTGGAAACAGGGTCTCTTAAGCCAGCGAGGCTGGCTTGAAACCAGCACAATCCTTCTGTCTCTGCCTCCCAAGTATGGGGATTACAAGCATGTGCCACTACACTTATTTAATATCTTAATTATTTTATAATATCTTTATTAATTATTTAATATCTTTAAGATTTAATATCTTAAATTGAGGGGCAAGGTTTTAAAATGCAGCAGAGAACTACATAAAGAAAAATATGAAAATGCTTTTTAAAAAGAAGTGTATTAAAGGTAAAGTTACTAGGGCTGGGGGTAGAGCTCAGTGATACAGCATTTGCTTACTGTGTATGGGGCCCTGGTTTCTATTCCCAGCACCACAAAAATAAAGTAACATAACAGTTTTGAAAAATAGTGTCTCCGTCAACATTCTCACTTCCATGATCCTAAAGATCCTCACCACACAGCTTAGAGGAAGAAAAATTTATTATCTCATGGTTTTGGGAGCTTTATAAGTTCAGTACATGCCAGGCTGGGTCTGGGAATCTCAGAGCATGGCGGCAGGAAGCAGAGAGAGGGAGAGAGTAGGGCTTCAGGAAATGTACAGAACCTCCTGTAGACAAGATCAGAGAAAAGGTTCACCATGCCACATAATAGTCAACTGACCAATGTAGAAGTCAAGGAGAGAATCTTAAAGGCAACAAAAACAAAGACCAAGTAACATACAGAGGCAAACCAATTAGAATCTCTCCAGACTTCCCAAACCAAGTCATGAAAGCCAAAAGGGCCCAGAGTAGCATATTCCAAACTCTGAAAGGAAACAACTTGCAGCCACAAATTTTCTACCCAGCAAAACTCTCTCAAATTAGACAGGAAAATAAAAATCTTCCACACCAAACAGAAGCTGAAGGAATTTCTGTCTTCCAAACCAGCACTAGAGAAAGTACTCAAAGACATTAACTGCAAAGAAGAAATAAGTAATATTTCCATCTAGCAAACAACTAATCAAAGAAGAACAAATGCTACCTCAAACAGAAGTTAAAATCTCAGTATATTAGGAATTAAAATCATCTCTCAGTGATCAAAATGAACATAAATGTTCTCAATTCAACAAATAAAAAGGCATAAAGTGGCAAAATGGATTAAATACCAGAATCCACCTATCTGCTGCCTGCAAGAAACACACCTTACAAGTAAAGGTAGAAACAAACTTAAGGTAAAGGGCTGGAGAAAGGTAATCCATCCCAATATAACTCAAAGACAAACAGAAATAGCAACTATGATATCAGACAAGTTAGACTTCAAGCCCAAACTTATTAGAAGAAGAGACAAAGAAGGTCATTTTTTTTTTTTTACTGGTAAAAGGAACAATCCAGCAAGAGGAAATAACAGAGTCAACATTTATGCCCCAAACATAGGTGCAGTTACTTTCATTAAAAAAAAAACTTTTTGTGACATTAAGTCACACATAAATCCCGATATAATAATACTGGGAGACTTTAACACTCCACTCACACCATTAGACCGATCTTCTAGACAAAAGGTCAGTAAAGATGCCTCAGACCTAAAGAACACCATCAAACAAATGGACCTATTAGACACATCTAGAATATTACACACGGATACAGCAGAGTTCACATTTTCCTCAGCTGCTCACAGAACCTTCTCCAAAATAGATCACATCCTGGGACACACAGTGAGCAATAGCAAATTAAAAAAAAGTGACATACTTTTCTGTGCCTTTTCAGACCATAATGGAATGAAACTAGAAATCAACCTTATATAAGAAGTTCCAGAGAAGCCACATAAACATGTTGAGCCTGAACACCACAATGCTGAATGAAGAATGGGTCACAGAAGAAGTAAGAGGTGAAATCAAGAAATTTCTAGAAACAAACAAAGATAGAGATGCAACATATCAAAACCTCTGAGACACTCTGAAGGCAGTATTAAGAGGAAAATTCAGAGCACTCAGTGCCCACATAAGAAGAATAGGAAATCACCAAATAAATAACCTAATGACACACCTTAAAGACCTTGAAAAACAGGAACAGTCTAACCCCAAAGCCAGTAAAAGACAGAAAATTATTAACTCAGAGCAGAAATCAATTTAAAAAATACAGATTATCAACAAAACCAAAAGTTGGTTTCTTGAAAAAATTAACAAGATAGATAAACCACTAGCCAACTTAACAAAAAAAAAGAGAGAGAATCAACCCAAATTATGAAGATACAAAAAAAAGATATTACCACTGACAATGTAGAAATCCTGAGTATAATCAGATACTACTTTTTTCAACTATACTCTAAAAAAATGGAAAATCTGGAAGAAATTGACAACTTCCTAGATAAATACAACATGCCAAAATGAAGTAAGAAGATATAGAAAATTTAAACCAAGCAATAGCAATCAAAGAGATTGAAACAGCAATAAAGAGCCTACCATCAATGAATCCCAGGACCAGATGGTTTCACAAGTTAATTTTATAAAACCTTTATACAGAGCTAATCCCAATACTCCTCAATCTATTTCATTAAAAAAATGGACTCTCCCAACTAAATTCTATGAAGCCAACATCTCATTAATACCAAAATAAAATACAGCTCAGAGAATGAAAACTACAGGCCTATATCTTTGATGAACTTGGATACAAAACTGCTAAACAAAATACTAGCAACATGCATTCAAAACCACATCAAGAAAATTATACACCATGACCAGGTAAGTTTCATCCCAGGGATGCAAGGCTGATTCGACATACAAAAATCTATCCATATAATTCATTATATAAGCTGGGCGTGGTGGCGCATGCTTGTAATCCCCATTCTTGGGAGGCAGAGACAGGAGGATCACATAGGTTCAAAGCCAGCCTCGCTGGCTTAAGAGACCCTGTTTCCAAATAAAAATATAAAAATAGGTCTGGGAGCATAGCCCGGAGGTAGAAGGGTTTCCAGGAACCCCAGTACCACAAAAAATAAATAAATAAAAATAAAAATAAAAAATAATTCATCATATAAACAGAACCAAAGACAAAAATCACATGATCAGTTCAATAGATGCTGAAAACACATTTGACAAAATCCTACATACATTTATGCTAAAAGCACTGCGGAGAATCAGAATAGAAGGAACATATCTCAACATCATAAAGGCAATCTACAATAGGCCTACAGACAACATCATATTAAATGGGGAAAAACTTCTCAAATTTCCCCTAAAAACAGGAATAAGACAAGGATGTCTATTATCACCACTTATTTTCAATATAGTACTTAAGACTCTAAACCGATCAATAAGGCAAGAAAAAGAAATCAAAGGAGTACAAATAGGAAAAGAAGAACTTAAACTTTCACTATTTGCAGATGACATAATACTATACTTAGAAGACCCAATAAACTTAACCTAAAGGTTTATCAACAAATTCAGCAAAGTGTTTGGATACAAAATCAATTTAAAATATCAGAAGTTTTTCTGTATGCCAACCATAAATCCACTGAAAAAGAAATCCAGAAAACACTTCCACTCAGGATTTCACACACACACACACACACACACACACACACACACACACACACAAAATACTTAGAGCCAGGTGTGGTGGTACAAGCTTATAATCAAAGAATTTGGGAGGCTGAGACAGGAGGATTGTGGTTCACGGGTAGCCTCAGATACTACTTAGTGAGGCCCTTTGCAATTCAATGAGACCCTGTTTCAAAAAAAAGTATAAATCGTAGGGCTGGGAGCAGGGTGTGGTGGTGCACACTTGTAATCCCAGCATTTGAGAGGCTGTGACAGGAGGATCTGGGTTTGTGGGCTGCCTCAGCTACTTAGTGAAGCCCTTTGCAATTCAGTGAGACCCTGTTTCAAAATGAAAATTAAAAATAGGGCTGGAGTATAGCTCAGAGAAAGAATGCCCCTGGGTTCCATTCCCAGTGCTGCAAAAAAAAAAGAAAGAAAGAAGAAAGAAAGAAAGAAAGAAAGAAAGAAAGAAAGAAAGAAAGAAAGAAAGAAAGGAAGGAAGAAAGAAAAGGGCTGGGTGTGTAGCTTGGAGGCAGAATGCCCCTGGATTCAATCCCTAGTACCGCAAAAATAAATAAATAAATAAATAAATAAATAAATAAATAAATAAATAAATAACTTAGGAAACAAAATTAACCAAGGAGGTAAAAGATCTCTACAAAGAAAATTATAAAACACTGTAAAAAGAAATTGAAGAAGACCTTAGAAGATAAAAAGATCTTCCATGTTCATGGATAGGCAGAATAAATATCATCAAAATGGCCATACTTCCAACAGTGATCAACAGATTCAACACAATACCCATTAATTACTAAGATAATTCCTCACAGACATATAGAAAAATCAGTCCTTACATTTATTTGGAACAAAAAAGAACTCAGAATAGCCAAAGTAGTTCTCAGCAACAAAAGTCAAGCAGGAGGAATTACAATACCTGACTTTAAACTATACTACAAAGCCATGGTAATTAAAAAGAGCATGTTATTGGCACAAAAACAGATACATTGACCAATGGAGCAGAATAGAAGGTTCAGAAACAAATACACATACTTACATCCAATTAATTTTTGACAATAGGCCAAAAATATACACTGGAAAAAAAGATAGCCTGTTTAACAAATGGTGTTGGCAAAACAGTTTAACTATATGCAGTAAAATAGAAATTAATCACATTTTCTCACCCCGCAAAGAGTCAATTGAAGATAAATCAAAGACTTAGAAATTAGACCAGAGACCTTGAGGCTCCTTTAAGAGGGCATAGGTCCAACACTGCAGCACATAGGCACAGATAAAAACTTTCTCAACAAGACCCCAAAGGCACAAAAAACTAAAAGGCAAATCAATATGTGGGATTGCATTAAACTGAAGAGCTTCAGTACAGCAAAGATAATTATCAAGAACATCAACCAAGAGCCAACAGAATGGGAGAAGATTTTTGCCAACTACTCTTCCAGTAGAGAACTAATATCTAGAATATACAGAGAACTCAAGAAACTCAGCATTAAGAAAACAAGTAACCCGACTTCCGGGAAGATGGCGACCGAGAAAAGCGGGGCTTAAGAGCACCGCTAACAACAAATCTCCATTACCACAAAATCAGCACCTTTCATAGCCAGAAAACACCATCACCAGTGGAAAAAAAAATCACCAGGCTCCAGAGAGAAAGCAGACTGAGAACAGAGCCACAGAGGAGATACACCGGCCTCGCGCCCGAGGACGTGGCAGACGCGGCAGCAGCGCCATACTGCCGGCGGCACCGGCGAATTCACGGTACGGCTACAGCAAGCCGAGGTGAGCCACTGCGGAACAGCCAGGCGGGATTTCTCCGCGCAGAGAGCATCTAAAGCTCCCAGTGGCCGAACTCAGCACATGCTGCAGGGATTCAGAGTGGAAATCAAAACCAAGAAGAAAAACGCCAGCCCCATAGCCGAGGGCATAGCAGCGGTGCCATATTGCCACCGGCGGCAGCAGCAGTGAATTCAGCGAGGCCAGTACAGCTACATCTGCGTACTCAAGAACAGTGAGTCAAATTGCGGGCCACAGAGGAGAAATCCCAGTACTGTACTCCCTGGGACTTGACCCAGTGGGGGAGGGGCGGTGGCAGAGATATCACACCATAGGAGAACGTGCAACCTGGCACCCCCCACAGTCTAAAGCAGCCTCTATCGACTCTCTGGGTCAGAGACTCTGTGATACAACCCAGTAAAGGAGTAGTGGGGTCCGAGATACTATTGACTCGAGATCCAGAACACCTTAAGGGAAGTCATAGTGACCCAAGGGAAGAACCCAGAGAAGGCACAAACATCGGAAATCATGGGAAAGAGGAATAGTACTGGAGCAATTAATGCCCACAACCCCACAACATCAGAACCCAATAAAACAGAAAATCAGAGATTTCTAGAAGATCAAATCAGGAAAATAACTGTAGAAATAATAGAGGTGCTTCGAAAAGAACTCAGAGAGAGCCAAAAAGAGATAAAGGATGCAGTTAATGAAGTAAAGGCCTCAATTCAAAGCACAAACAACTGATTAGAACACATGGAGAACAGAATCTCGCTCTTAGAAGATGAGAAATCCAAAAATGAACTCATAGTTTCTAATCTAGAAAAAAATATCTGACAGCAGGAATCTGATATTGAAGAAATATGGGCCCATTTTAAGAGAGCTAACCTAAGAATAATTGGAATAGAGGAGAGAAAAGAAAGTGAAACCAAAGGGATCAACAATCTCTTCAAAGAAGTAATAGCAGAAAATTTTCCAAACATAGAGCAAGAGGTTGATACAAAGGTCCAGGAAACTTATAGAACTCCCTTTAGACAGGATCGGAGAAGAGGATCCCCACGCCACATCATTGTCAAAATGACCAATGTGGAAGCCAAGCAGAGAATCTTAAAGGCAACAAAAACAAAGGGCCAAGTGACATTCAGAGGCAAACCAATCAGAATCACTCCAGATTTCCCAAACCAAGTCATGAGAGCCAGAAGGGCTTGGAGTAACATATTCCAAACTCTGAAAGAAAACAACTTCCAGCCAAAAATTTCCTACCCAGCAAAACTTTCTATCAAATTAGATGGAGAAATAAGAAGCTTCCATGACAAACAGAAACTGAAGGAATTTATGTCTTCAAAACCAGCACTAGAGAAAATACTCAAAGAGATTAACTACAAAGAAGAAATAGGTAACACACACCAGAACCAGAGAAACAAGAGTTTCCATCCAACAGACAATTAAGATTGGTTATCTGTGGAGATTCATTATTTATGTTAGTCTTTTACCTATCTCTAAATGGTATTGTTTGCCTTTATTGTTGTTAATTTTTAGGATTTCTAGTTGGAATATTAATATACCTTCAGATATAGCAATTGGAAATATTTTATCCCATTCTATTAGTAACTGTTAACTCTGTTTACATTGTCTTTGGATATACAATTTTTTTTTTTTTAGGGAGTCTGTATACTCCTCTGTTGCCTGTGCCATTGAAATCATAACCAAGAAATCACTGCCAATTTCATTGTTGTGAGGTTTTATGACCCAGATTTTCTCCTAAAAGTTTATAGTCTTAAGATTTATATTTAGGTCTATTATCTATTTTGAGTTAATATTTGTATATGGGATTAGGTAAGGGTCCAATTTTATTCTTTTCCATGTAATTATTATTTTTTAACAATATTTAGTTAAAAGATTATCATTTCCACCACCAAATGTTTGTGGAAACCTTGTCAAAAATAACTTGACAATATAGGGAAGAATTTAGCTCTAGGCTTTTATTTAACTCCAATGGTTTATATATCTGCCTTTAGAATAGTACTACACTGTTTAAATTATTGTAGCTTTATATGGTTTGAAATCAGAAAATATATATCTTCTAGCTTTGTTCTTTTTCAAGATCATTTTGGGTATCTAGAATCCATATTCCATATTAGGATAGATTTTTTTCTGAAAAATAAATATATAAATATATGATAGTTTCACCTAAAAAAAATAGAAAAAAAATATTCTCTGGTAAGAAAGAAAGCAAAAAAAAATATTGAAATGTTATCTTTAAGTCATCAAAAGCTTGGTATCAGACAAATGAAACTGTTATGTGAGATTATCATTTTTAATTTTAGATAAATTGCCATAATACTAGATGTCAACTACTAAGCCAAGCATGGGAGGGAGGGATAGGGAGAGAATGGGGTGGGGATTGGGTGGGGGCTGACTGGGAAAAGTGTGCATGTATGTCTACAAAAGTATGTATCCTACTATGATGTATGAATACAGTGCACCAATAAAAAAAAAGTAAATAAATATTGAGTATCTAACAAAAAAAAAAGAAAACAAGTAACCCAATTATAAATGGACAAGTGAACTAAATAGACATGTCACAAAGAAAGAAATTCAAATGGCCAATAAATGCATGAAAAAATACTCACCATCATTAGCAATCAGAGAGATGCAAATCAAAACTACCCTGAGATTTCACCTAACTCCTATTAGAATGGCAATCGTTCAAAGCACAAACAACAACAAATGCTGGTGCGGATGTGGAGAAGTGGGAACTCTAATACATTGTTTGGTGGGATTGCGAAATAATGTAACCACTTTGGGAAACTATATGGAGGATCCTCAGAAGAACGGGAATGAAAATACCATATGATCCAGCAATCAACTCCTGGGTATCTACCCAAAAGAAAGGAAACCAAATTACCAAACTAATGCATGCGTATCTATGTTCATAGCTGCAAAATTCACCATAGCCAAACTATGGAACCAGCCAAAATGTCCATCAACAGATGAATGGATTACAAAACTATGGGATATATGTACACAATGAAATTTTACTCAGCCATAAAGAAAAACACAATTACTTCATTTACAGGGAAAGGAATGGAACTGGAGGACATTATGTTAAGTGAGATTAGCCAGTCACAAAAAAAATAAGAAATTGGTGCTCTCCCTATTGTGCAAAAGTCAGGGAGATAATGGGTCATAGGAGGAACTCTAGATGAAGAAGGATATTCTATAGAAGAGCAAGGAAGGTGACTTAACTGAGGAGATGGAAGGGAGGAAGAAGAAAAATCTCTAATGCACATCATGTACTTTAACAAACTTATCAATATCAATCACTAAGCCAAACATGAGGAGGGAGGAGGAGGGAATGAGGTGGGAACTGGGTAAATGCTAATTGGGTTATGTGTGCATGTATGTCTCCACGATCTTGCATTCCATTATGATTTATGAATACAATGCACCAATGAAAAATTTAAAAAAAATATGTAATAATGTATACATAACTAGTTAATGAGGAATAGAAAGATGGTTCAACAAAAAGAAGTAGAAAATAGACTAAGGATTTGGAAAAATCACTGAGGGTTACTACATACACAAATAAAGTAGGCATGTAATGAGAAGAGCTAAAGGAAAAAACCAATATGGGAATTCTAGAATTTTGCAAAAGAAATATTCTAAATATTACTCATTTGTCCAGAGTGGCCCATTAGTTTTTAACTCCCAATGATTTTTTCAATGTATGCATCTTCATTTTCTTCATAACTAACACTAAATTTTTCACTCTGTGAGCATTCAATGAAATCTTCTTAGAGCTAGTTACTTGACAGATTCATCCATTCATTCATTCACTTATTCAAATATTCATTAACAAAAATATTTGCCCAAGCCTGGGCACGGTGGCACACACTTGTAATCCCAGTACTTGGGAGGCTGAGACAGGAGGATTGCGGTTCATGAAGGCCCTGCACAACTTAATAAGACCCTGTTTCAAAATAAAGTATTAAGCCGGACGTGGTGGTGCATGCTTGTAATCCCCGCGCTTGGGAGGCGGAGACAGGAGGATAGCGCAGGTTCAAAGCCAGCCTCGATGGCTTAAGAGACCCTATTTCCAAATAAAATAAAATAGGTCTGGGAGTGTAGCCCGAAAGTAGAAGGGTTCCATCCCCCGTACCACCATAAAAATAAAAAAATAAAATAAATAAAGTATTAAAAATAGGGCTGGGAGGCTAGGCATGGTGATGCATGCTTGTAATCTCAGCATTTGGGAGGCTGAAACTGGAGGATCACGGTTCACAGAAAGCTTCAACTACTTAGGCCCTTTGCAACCCAGTGAGACCTTGTTTCAACAATAAAGAATAAAAAATAGGGCTGAGGCTATAGCTCAGAGGTAGAATGCCCCTGGATTCCATTCCCAGTACCGCAAAATAAATAAATAAATATATATATATATATATATATATATATATATATATATATGTCTGCATTTACTTTTTAAAGTTATATTTTTTCCCTAAAAAGCATATATTTTGATCCATCTTTTTATCTATAACACACATGGGGTTTTTTGGCCCATATTTTCTTTCTTTTTTTTTTTTTTGTGGAACTGAGGATTGAATCCAGAGGCATTCTATCTTCGAGCTACATCCCCATCCCAATTTAATTCTTATGTCAAAAGAAGGTCTCCCTAGGTTGATGTGAGTCTCACTATTTGCTGCATATGTCCTTGAAACTGTGATCCTCCTGTCTCAGTCTCCTAAATACAGGGATTACAAGAATGTGCCACAACATCTGGCTTCATGTTTTCTATAAAAATAAGCACAATTAAAAACTAAAAGCAAGTTCGTGCTTTAGCATTAGGACTATATCATGATTTCCATGAATGGAGAGTCTGGATAAAACAAGACAGATCATAAGAACCTGGAGAGAAAAGCTTTTCAATGACTTTCTTCATGCCGTAATTCAAATACATAATGTGAACTTCATCTTCCCAGTGAAATGATCTTGGTCATGGATAATTTGTAGCTGGGTACTCCATCCTGGAATAGGTCTCATTTCAAAATGAGAGAATTTATATGAGAACACAAAATGATGGTCAAAATGATCTTTCTGAATCAGGAGATAACCCTATCTCAAGAGAAATATACTGTCCAGTAGCCGTGTGTTTTACAATAAGAGTCTTGCTCCTGATCTCACTTTTCTATCAAGAAAACTGTAAAAATATGATAAAATAGAAGCTATTACTTCAGTCCATGGAAAATGATGGTATTTTATTTAAATGTTGCTCTTTCCCCTAGTCTGCTATTTGTTGTGGATTTTTTTTTGCGTCATCTAATTTTGTGGCATTTTGATAGAATTTTGTACCTAAAGGAAATCTTAATATAATTTATATTGTTGACCTGAAAGTTCAAAGGCAACATGAGCAAATATTAAGCAATATCCGTGTAAAATTTTATTATTTATGACAAAGGCATCCCTATCGTTTCTGGGCAGGTGAGTCAATTGTGCTGAAGATTGCTTTATGGATTGTGTTTATTTTATTTCACATCCATTTCCTATTCTTTTAGAAACCTCAAGTCCTCTGTATAACTGTCATTTTTTCCATTTAGGTAAAGAATCTGTTCCTTTCTTCCTCCTTCTGAATGATTGCACAAGGTCCCTTCCAGTTTCACGAACCTGTGACTGTTTAGTAAAGCTGAACCTAATAGATTTTCTTGTCGATGCTCACCTATTACTTTAGATTTCCAGAGCATTTTTGGAAAAAGAACTGACAGTATGCACCAGGAAGCCATGTAGAGGACACTTGCTCTCACATAGTCTATTCTGCTCAACAGTTTAGGGACAAACATATGAATGGATGGAGGTCTGGATGTTCAGGGAGGTATATATATATATTATATATATAATATATATATATGTAATGTTTCAGACTCCTCTTGATGTGGTCAAAGCCTTTAACTATTTTCTTGCCAAGGTCTTTGTATAACAAACATCATCTATTTCCACAGAAGTCTATCCAATACTGCATATTTGTGAATGGTCTTCTGGGGTACTTTGGAATTATGCTAGAGTTTCAGCCAATTCAGATTATCACTCATGATGATCCTTCTAGGCTTTGATTATTTGCATGGTTGCTAGTTATTTCTCCTCCTTCTCTTCCTCCTCCTCTTCTTTTTCCAGATCACTCTGGAATGGTCAAATACAATGATTTAATTATTTTGTTGTTGTAATAAGCTAATGCACATGTTTGCAAGATAATTCAAAATATCTGTACCATCAATTCTGACCTTTCCTAAGAACACTATGAAGAAAAATATGATAGTGGCTTTAGCCACCCAGAAATAGCAGGAAGCCATGAACCCAATAGCCATCGCTGGTCACCTCACAGAGTTGTGTGATGAGGATGTTCAAAGTTTTCTGGCATAGTTCAAAGCTGTGAGGAGAAATGAACTTAATGTGATTAACAGCTACAGTAAGCAGGCACTATGGGAAATAATTTTGAAAATGTAAATTCAGTGAATGCTCAAAATATTCCTTGAAAAATAGACCATTTATTCCTGTTTCACAGGTGAGAAACGGAGTCTCAGACTAAATAACTTTTTTAAGTTGATATACCACAGTGTGTAGAGTATTTGACTGTTTTATATAGTCTCGGAGCTATAGAGAAATACAAAGATAAATAAAGACATTTTAACTTTCATTGAATAATTTTCAAGTTGGTGAGGTATATATAGACATATATAATAATGTAATAAAACTCTGGCAAAAAGAATGAGAAGCACAAAACTCAAGAGTGGTTACTTTGGGGGGGGGGGAACAGGGTCTCACTAAGTTGCTGAGGATAGCCTCAAACCTGCAATATTCCTGTCTCAGCCTCCTAAGTATTAGCCTTAGATTACAGGAATATGCCATTGTGCCCAGAAAGAGTGATCTCTCCTTTCAAAAAGGAGCAAGGACTATGACAGGAAAGGAAGGGCAGTTTAACAATCAAGGTAGAGCTGAGGCTACACGTGTTCTTGTTTTATTATTTTATATTATATATTTACATA
Organism: Muscardinus avellanarius; assembly: GCF_963383645.1. Lineage (NCBI taxonomy): Eukaryota > Metazoa > Chordata > Mammalia > Rodentia > Gliridae > Muscardinus > Muscardinus avellanarius. Next base: position 92,131,658 of record NC_137790.1, on the reverse strand, counting down.
TAAAATACATGAGCTATGCATTCAAAAATATATGTTTTTGTATATATTTTACGTATAAGATAAGGAACTACATGTTTTTTAAAAGGTGATTACAAATAAGTAACCCATATATGATTTATAGGGACTGTACCTACTAGTAGAAAAGCCCAAAACATATTTTACATATAAATCAGATGCAAGATAATTTGGAAGAAAATAATTTTATACCCATATATAACTAATATAACTGATAGGAGCAATACTAGAATGAGCTATTTGACAACTGGTGAAATTAATCAGTGCTTCGTTATGATCAAGTGCTTCATCCTCAAACCTCTGTACTGTAACACACGTGCCACAGCCGTTACTACTGCAAGATAAGGACATGAGAAACAGTGGCTAATACAGTCACACAACAGCAGCCTTCTTTATTATTCAAGACGTTTAACAGCCACACTACAAGTCCACGTGTTTTCTTAGCAAATATCACATGGCCTTAAACATAGTAGATACATCAGCAAGGGTTTAATTAAAAATAATTACCAATAACAGAACACTCAACATGACTGTAATAATTTTCATACATTAATTTTTGTCCTCACATCCACCCTGGAAGATAAGTGAACTTTTTCTATTTTTAAGTACAGAGACTATGGTTCAAAAACATCTAATATTTTGCCCAAGGTCACCAGGTAGCGCATGACAAGGCCAAGATCTGAGCCCAGGCCCTTCCTTCCAAAGCATGCTTTCTTTCTATCATATGACCAGCTAATGGCACATAACACCTGTCGTCACAACCACCTTGTGAGATAGGTTCTGTTTTCATCCTAAATTTAGAGACAGGGAAGCAGAGGAATGAAGAGATTGTCAGTCATCTACAGCTCACACTTGAGCTGGCTTAGAGGAGACTGTAAGTGGAAGGAAGATGGGGCTGGACCTTGTGTCCTCACACTCGAGTTGATGTCAGTCACGGACATATAATAGCATCTTTCTTTATAAGTCAAGATATTAGCTGGGTGTGGTGGCTTATGCCTGTAACCCCAGCCCTTGAGAGGCTGAAACAGGGGGATCACAGATTGGAGGACAACCTCGGCCACATATAGAAACCCTTTCAAAGCAAAAATGTCCCTCCAAGTACTAGTACCACTCAAAAAAAGAAAAAGAAAAAAAGGATATTTGTCAGCCACATTATATCCATAGATGAAAAGAATACCATCTCATATGCAAACTTTTTCCAGGCAAACTAAGTAAAAAGACTCACTGAAGGGCAGCCTTTACTCATGGGATCTGAGTGTCCTAAGACATGAAAATCTTTTCCTTATCAGTTATCCCCTTAAGATTCTGTTAAGAGTAAAAGGAATCTCCCCATGTGACCCAGAAGACCCACAGCACAGCCACACCACCTGACGGCGGTCCGTGCTCCTGTTCAAGTGTGGTGAGACAAGAGTCCCTCCGAAGCTTTCTCTGTTATTCCTTCATCTTAAAACATGCTCTGACATCCAAGTTTATAGTTAAAAGCATCCTTAATAGAAATATTACTGTATATATTTTCACCAGAAGGAAGAATGTCAGGGAAATTTGTCATGATAAGTGTTTACCATAAGTTTGACACACATTATTGTTAGATCATTCTACTCTCCCTCCATAATTTTTCTATGCAATTTATTTATGTGCATATTTAAATGGTGTGCCACTTAATTGAAATTATAGTGTGTTCAAGCCAGATTTGACACTGACTGGCAGTTGCTGTTAAAGAATACTTGGAACCTATGAATGGGTCATTTTCCAAATGGTACAGATGTAGCTATATGCATCCAGCATAATATTTCAGGAAATCAAATAGCTGATAGTGCCAACACAGGTACCTCATTCATTCTGGAAAAGATGGTGTCTCCTTCACCCGTAAGATCACCACTCCAGAACCACATGTGAAGCCACAGACAGTAGTGACATCAGCATCCTTATCTCCCATGCAGAGACTCTGCCTACAAGTGTCTTGAAATAACTTTTAGATTGAAAATGATTCAATCTGCAGAAAAACATTTTATATAATTATTTGGATTGTGTACAAAAGAATAACTCAGTATTTTTCACATTTTATGGATTTTCCAGCCATATACTTAATACTAGAAAGGTATAGCTGTGGAAACAGGATGCAGATTCAGACTGTTACAGAGGGAAGTTTCCTTTTTTATTTTCTTCTTTTTTTTTTTTTTTTTACGGTACTAGAAATGGAATCCAGGGGCATTCTACTTCCCAGCTACACCCCTACCCCCTATTTTTTATTCTTTATTTTGAAACAGGGTCTCACTGAGTTGCAAAGAGCCTCACTGAGTAGCTGAGGCTGTCCTCAAACTGGGATCCTCCTGTCTCAGCCTCCCAAATACTGGGATTACCAGCGTGCGCCACCACGCCCTGCTGATAGAAGGTTCTTGACAGATTGACCTGAGCAACTTCAAGGAGCCAGCAAACACCAAGCCGACTCGGGTTTTATTTTGAATTTAGAAAAGCTAAAATTTTATAAAGAGTAACATATAGTTTGCCATTCTTTCCATCCCCTTTGTGTCAGCAACTCTACAAACCTAATCTGGGCACATCATTAACCTCTCATGCCTCAGTTTCTCCATCTGTAAAACAGAATAACAATACCCTTCTGTTTTGGCTTTGGGGTAGGTCCAATGAGGAAAGCTAGCTAAAATGCATACATCAGATACTTTGCATGCAATAAATGCTAGATTTTCGTTAACATCATTATTATTTCATTATTTTTCTATTAAGTTATATACATCATGCCCTACAGTAGCTTTCAAAAAATAAATTGGCACACAGAAGGAGAAGGTACATATGTTTCCTCTAATATGCCCAAACTAGGAAACACAAAGGATACCAGTGGTACTCCAGATAATGGAGGGGAAATATCAGCAAAGTCTGAATGGAAAGATAGGAGAGGAGGAAGGCAGATCTTGATTAATGAGGGTCTACATCTGAACATGTGTAAAATTATGAATATGACATGGTTAACCTGGACAACCATTGGTGGGAGGGGGGAAGGGAAAACGGGGGCGGGGGGGAGAGGGCACCAAATATAGGTTAAATGTATACTATTTATGTTCAATAAAAAATTGTTAAAATGAAATAAAATAAATAAAATAAATAAATAAATTGGCATAATGTTTTGGATACCTTTATGAAAATTTAAAGATGTATAAATATAATGAAATGAGAACTGAGTGTATACCTAAAGGTCACTTTCTATAATACCCATAGGAATTGTAAGGGGGAGCACTACTGAGATGTCTTTATTTTCCTGCAGACTAGATTATATGACATCTAAAGTGTTTTGCAAAGAAACTTCAACCCTTGATCAAATGTACCAATAATGCAAGGAACTTTGCCACAAGAAATATAGAAACACTTTGCTCTCTTTGCATTTATATTTTCCCCCATAGCTTTTGTTTGTCAACTAGAAATCAAGTAAATAGGAAATCAGCGTATTGGGATTGTTTGGGATGTGAGAGAGCGCTAACGTTTGTTGAATGCCTTCTAAGTGCCAGAGTTTGCTAAGTGTTTTAAATCTCCGCCATCTTTAAATGTCACACACTCTCTATAACCACCCCTTGAGATGTGATCTGTGTTCTACAGCTGTGGAAACTGTGTCTCAGAGGGTTCAGGATTTGATAGGATTCATCTGCTAAAGAGTGGATCAGAATCTAAAACCTGGATTCACGTGTCCCTCAAGCCTATTCACTGTATACTGTGTTTACTTTGAGTAATTACTTTCCACTGACTACTTCTACATAGTACCTAATTACAGATTTCCTAAAATTATCTAAAAATTATTTTTAAAATATGACATCACTATGTGTGATATGGCTTTATATATGTGTATATACATCACCACTTTATAGTAAATGGCAGCAAACTTTTCTTACTTGATGGTTCTAATTAGAAAGACATTTCTGTGTAATTTGGGGGAATCTTGGCAATGCTTCTACAGAAGAAGTGTTCTTAGGTAGCAGCTGTAGCGAAATCTCCATAAGCATTTCATTTGATATTCTCGTGTTTTACATTAATGCGAGCATTTTGCACACCCCAGGGATGTGAAATGTGCTATAAGAAATGCAGTGAGCTGCCAATCAGTGCCCCACGGGGAGGTTTACGAAATGGCGTCCTGCGAGTGTTGTTTGTTTCTTTTTAGTCCAAGCTGCATGAATTATTTCAGATGGGTAGGGGGGTCGCTGGTGGGGTGTGGGGAGCTAATGCAGCGCTCTGCGTCCCCAGCGACGCTGAATAAGGAGTCTGAGTGACAGGCTACTTATTGCCAAAGTCTGCGACTTTACGTTTTGAGATACTGTTTTTATGTGGCTCCTGCAGGTTTTTTTCTTTTTTAACAATTATTCAAATCCTAATTATCTTTGTTTTTTCTTTTTTCTACTACCAGGGATTGAATCCAAGAATGTTCTATCACTGAGCTACATCCCCCAGCCCTTTTTATGTTGAAACAGTCTCATTAAACGTGTGCTGGCCTCAAACCTGCAGTCCTCCTGCCTCAGCCTCCCAATTAGTGGAATTACAGGTGTGCCGCGCCATGCTTGGCCCCAGCTTTCTTCTTAAGTAAAAACCAAAGTGCACCCTTCCAATTCTTCTTCCTATCGCACGGGAGAGAGGCTACTTGTAAGGTGCCAGGTGTTTTCTTCTGCTGGGTTTCCCTTCCAAGACAGAAGAGAAAAGGCAGTCTGGAGAGGCGGACAGAGCTGAGCTGAGTGGGGAAGTGTCCTGATTTCCTGGGAAAAGCCTGATCGTGGAGAGTCTGTGGATTAATTGCAGGTCATCTGCTTTCTAGCTATGTGACGTGCACAAGACTACTTCTCAGAGACTCTATTTGTTCACCTCTAATATGGGAGAAATAATGTGGAGAGTGAGCAAGATGGTATTCCTAAAGCATCTTTAGTAAGCATAACGTTTAGTAAAACAAGCTATTAGTGTTCGTTATTGATGAGGCAGTAACACAAAATAGCATTAGGTCGCTGAATACATACAACGAGAGATTTTGCACCAGTAGTTTCTGCTTAAACAAAGACCATTTTTTCTCTCTAGATGTCAAGACTAACCCAGTACAGCTTTTTTTTCCCACTCAGCAGCTGCACTGACTTAAGAGAAACCGACTTGTTTCTGTGTCTCCTCCTCAGCTGCCTTAGTCTCCAGGAGTCTCCGCGGTACATAGCCATGGACTGTCTCGCTCATTACTGAAACACTACTGTCTAAATATGAGTTGTAAGCCGGGCGTGGTGACGCACGCTTATAATCCCAGCATTTGGGAGGCTGAGATAGGAGGATCATGGTTCACGGACAGCCTCAGCTACTTAGTAAGGCCATTTACAACTCAGTGAGACCCTATTTCGAAATAAAGAATAAAAAAGTAGAGCTAGGGATGTAGCTCAGAGGTAGAATGGCCCTGGGTTCCATTCCCAGGAGAGAGAAAAATAAATAAATAAATAAATAAATAAATAAATAAATAAATAAATAAGAGTTGTAGAATAGTCTACTTCTAACTAGGAAGAGTAACATACAGTGTAAATGTATGGTCAAAAGAATTCATCTCAAGAGATGTTTGGCTTTCTAAGTCTAGAGATCTGGTTAGACCTAAGTAGTTTTACTATTGTTCTCAAAAGGGTCATGCTACCTGGAATTAATGTTGAAGGTATCCGTTTTAAAATTAGATAAAATGGGGTATTTTTTGTGTGTGTGCGTGGTACTGGGGGTGGAACCCAGGGCCTTTTCTACCTCCGGGCTAACTCCCAGACCTATTTTAGACTTTATTTGGAAACGGCCTCACTGAGTTGCTGAGAGCCTCACTCGGTAGCTGAGGCTGGCTTTGAACCTGTGCATCCTCCTGTCTCAGCCTCCCAAGTGGAGGGATTACAAGCGTGCATCAGCACGCCTGGCTAAATGGGCTATTCTTTACAAGTCTTCTTCTGCTCCTCTATTTCTTTAGTTCTGATATGATGACAGGTGTTTTAATCTGCAGAGAACATAACTTATCTTGAATAGTAATTTGTGTGCCTTTAGAATTGAAAAGAAAGTTTCATCCATAGTTGCAATGTGAACTTTTCTTTTTGTTTTTGTTATCATAAGAGTATGTGTGTTGGGGAGTGGGGGTAATATTTGCCAAGTCTGTGAAAATTTAAACATTGCTGTTATACATTAACACACTAGATCATGTAACCAACATTCATAAATGAAATTCGATGTAGACCCTATGAGGTAACAGCACAGAGAAATAAAAGAAGTATTAGCGACACTTCAAGTATAAAAACTCAAAATTTCTGTCAGTCAGCCCAACTTTTTGTTTTCAGGAACGCCAGACTTCCATATAATTGGTTCTACTAGACCACTGTTTTCCAGAGTGGTAAATGAGATTATGTTAAGGATATACAGGTGAAAATTTATTGCAGTATTTATTTTGGTATGCTTTTAGAAGGAGCAACTTAGAATGTTAAGTTAAAATATAAATCTCCCCTTTTTATATAAAATTATTAACATATTGGAAACAATTATATGTACTAAGAAATTTATAGTATAGGAGTAAATGTAAAAAGGTAAAAAATTATTAAAGTGGCAATCACATGATTAAAGTTTAGAAAATTTTAATGTAAATGACTACAGATGTATTGCCACATGTTAACATCGTTTGATATATGTGCAGTTATTGGATAATTCCACGGTGTTTTGACTGTTTTATACCTAATGGCTTCAAGCAACCACGTTTTAGGGTTGTTCAGTTGTACTCTTACTTCAGCAAACTCTTAAAAGAATGTAGAATGGATCTCCTCCTCTTGTACTAACCTCTAAAATAAATCTCAGATGGAGAGACGATCTTAGGAGAAAAATAAATTGCAAAAGTACATAAAAAACACTATAGACTTACTTGTATTCATTTCTTTTATAATCTTGGAGTAGGGAAGGTCTTTCAAAGCATAAGTTTCAGGAGATCTATATAAAAATGTCAGTTGAGTTAGGAAATCATTAAAATCTGTAACTAACAAAAAGGAAGTAAATAATAAAGAAATAACAATGCTGTACGCAGTGACACAGAAGAGGATCACAGGTTCAAGGGCACTGGGTGGTAATTAAAGGAGACCCTGCTTCAAAATAAAAAATATAAGACAGGCCGGGCGTGGTGGCGCATGCTTGTAATCCCAGCATTTGGGAGGCTGAGACCGGAAGATCGCGGTTTGCGGACAGCCTCAGCTACTTAGTGAGGCCCTCTGCAACTCAGTGAGACCTGGTTCCAAACTAAAGAATAAAAAACAGGGCAGGGGGTGTAGCTCAGAGGTTGAATGCCCCTGGGTTCCATCCCCAGACCCGAAAAAAAAAATTATATATATATATATATATATATATATATATATATATATATATGAATGATGGCACACGTTGTAACACTAGTACTTGGGAGGCTAAGACAGGAGAATATCAGGTTTGAGGACAGCCTCAGCAAGTAGTGAGACTCTCAACTGAGTGAGACACCGTTTCCAAATAATAAATAAAATCAGTCTGGGGGTATAGCTCAGAGGTAGAATGCCTCTAGTTCAATTCCCAGTACCACAAAAAATGAAGTTAAATTAAAATTTTAAATAAAAAATACAAATGGCTGTGTGTGTAGCTCAGTAGTAGAACCCCCTTCCCTCTGAGTTGAATCTTCAGTGCCACAAAAATAAATAAACAAATACATAAATAATGCTAAAGGACAAAGTAGAAGTTATTTGCAGCACATAGGACAAAATCTAATTTCTTCCATAACATATCAAAAGTCTCTACTACATAGCGAAAAAAAAATCAACTAAAGGATAATAGAAAAACAAATGTTATGAACACAGGTCACAGACTAAGAAGCAAATGGCTTTCAAAGATATAAAAATGTGTTACACTCTCTTATAATAAAACTCCTTGTAATAAAAGAACAAAAACTAAAACTATAAAGACATTTCATTTTTACCTGCTTGACTAAAATAAAAAAGTCGCCGGGCGTGGTGGCGCACGCTTGTAATCCCTGCGCTTGGGAGGCAGAGACAGGAGGATCGCGCAGGTTTGAAGCCAGCCGCGCGCGCTGGCTTAGGAGACCCTGTTTCCAAATAAAAATGTAAAAAATAGGTCTGGGAGTGTAGCCCGGAGGTAGAAGGGCTTCCAGGAACCCCAGTACCACCAAAAAAATAAAATAAAATAAAAAATTAAATTAAATTTAAAAGTCTGAAAAATATATTGATAAATATATTATGTGTTGATGTGTCCAAGATCAAAAATAGATGTGTAGAGCATAATATGCAAAGGGAAGGAGAGGAATAAAATGCATTATGGTTGCTCTTTATAAAATTTTAGCCTTACTAAATTTAAAAGTAAGGTTTGAAGGAGCTGAACATGGTAGTACTCGCCTATAGTTCCAGTACCTGGAAGGCGAGGCAGATGGATCTCAGACTGAGGCCAGCCTCAGCAACTTAGCAAGACCCTCAGTAACTTAGTGAGACCATGTTTTAAAATAATAAACAAAATATAGTGCTGGGAGCTGGGCAGGGTGGCACACGCCTGTAGTTCCAGTACTTGGGAGGCTAAGAAAGGAGAATCACAGGTCAGCTTCAGCAATTTAGTGAGGCCCTCCTTAACTTAGTAAGACCCAGCTTAAAAATATATTTATTTTATATGCTTTTATTGGTGCATTATAGTCTCACATCATAATATAAATCATGATGACAGCAACATACATGCACAAAAAGGGCTGGGGATGTGGCTAGGAGGTAGAATGCCCCTGAGTTCAATCTCCGGCACCAAATCATCATCATCGTCACCGTCATCATCATCATCTGAGGTTATTTGGGGTTTTGTTGGTTTCTTGAAGTTGCCAGGCTGTTGTCCTGTCAAGAATGCAAGAATGTTTTCTGCTGTAGTCTGGAATTATACCCTATTGCCATAGGCTGGACTTTTTTTTAATAATAAATATCTTGATAAAAATACAGAAAACTGAACCCAATGACAGCATATTTTACGTACTTAATACAAATACCTACTATTTTATTTTATTTTATTTTTGTGGTACTAGATATAGAACTCAGGGGTATTCTATCTCTAAGCAATGCCCCCAGCTCTATTTTATTTTATGTACTCTGAAACAGGGTCTCACTAACTTGTAAAATGCCTGAGTTGATGAGGCTGGTCTTGAACCTGTGACTCTTCTGTCTCAGCCTTCCAAGTACTAGGATTACAGACATGTGCTAGTAGACCTGGCCTTGTTAGACATTTTTAAGTTAGAAATGTCTATTACAGCCATTTTTAAACTATTCATGGTGTTTCCTATTCTCTATAGCTAAGATATTTTATTTTTATAGCACTTATTGTTTTAACATAAAATTATGAAAATAATTTATAATATTTTACTGGAGATAATCTTTAAAATGTAGAAAAATATTTGAAGGAAAATATATATGCCTACAAATCTAACTGGGGGGTGTCAAATTACACCCTATTGGCCAACTACCTGTTTCTCTGAAAAGAAAAATGTTTGGGAACACAGGCATTCCCATTTGCTTACCCTCTTTATGGCCATCTTTTACAAGGGCAGTGGTAAGTGGTGTAACAGAGAGTCTATGGTGCACAAAGCTTAAAGTATTTTACTATCTTGCCTTTACCAGGAAAGTTGCTAATCCCTGTTCTAACTCCTGAAATAATCTGTTAATTTTTCTATATAATTTATTAAAGGTACATTCTAGACATATTTTAAGAAATCAAGATCATACTAAAAACAATTACAAATTTTTCCAATTTCATTTACTACTATATATGTTAAGCATTTTGCACATTCATTATGAAAGACAGAGTTCAACTTTTTAAACTATACTATAATATTCTTTCAGAATCCTATCATCTATTTAAATAATTCTCTATTCCTCTCTATTTTCTGACAATTATACTGTCTACATTTTTATTATAAGTAATAAGCCAGGCGTGGTGGTGCATGCTTGTAATCCCAACATTTAGGAGGCTGAGATAGGAGAATTGTGATTCACAGCCTCAGCTACTTAGTGAGGCTCTTTGCAACTCAGTAAGACCCTATTTCAAAATAGAGCATAAAAAATAGGAGCTGGGGGTTTAGCTCGGAGGTAGAATGCCCCTGGGTTCCACCCATACTAGCTAAATAAATAAATAAATAGTGGTGAAAATCTTTTGCATTTTTAGCATTTTCTTAAGCTAGAGCCCATCAAGTGAAGTTATAGAGTCGAAGAATATCAATATTTTTAAAGCTCCTGATAAACAAACTGAAACTTTAACACACTGCTCCCTCAAAACTCTAGGCTTTTGCAAGGTCACGTAACATCCTTTGGGTAAACAGTGAAGATTACTTGGGGCTGTCTTAAAGAAATTAGTAAAATTTTTTGCATTTTAAATGCAAATGAGGATAAAATATAAAAATAACTACCCTTTATTTGGAGTAAAGCATTGTTCTGAGTGATTTGCATACATTAATTCAATCCTCACAACAGTCCTTTGGGATGGGTCCTGTTATCCCTATGTCAGCTGTGAACCAGGATTAGACTGTAGATGGTAGAACTCCAGTCTCCGGTACCCGTCGTGTGGAACCGCCTGCATTCCTGTGCAGTGCTCCTTGCTCTTTCCATCTTTACCCTGTGACTCCACTGCTCTTAAGGATTAGGCCTTTGGTTTCTAAGAAATACGTACTGACTCTAAAATGTGGGCATCTTTTTCTTTCAAGGGTTGCATCCTGCTGGCGATGGAGTGGTTCTGTCCTCATAGATACGTTCCTGTGTCTGTTCCCTGCTTTCTCATCGCTTCTTATTTTGCTTGTCAACTTTCATCTGCAGTTTAAAGTGTACCTACCTATCATGCCGTGAGTGACAAACGTATTGGTGCTATTTCTAATCGTTTCTACTGCTATGAACTCAGAGGCAGGCAGAAGCTCAAGGAAATTTTCATCTCCTTTTTTTTTTTTTTTTTTTTTTTTTGCGAGTCTGGGGATGGAACCCAGGGGCATTTTACCTCCAAGCTACACCCCCTGCCCTATATTTTATTTTATTTTATTTTATTTTTGAAACCGGGTCTCACTGAGTTGCAGAGGGCCTCACTAAGTAGCTGAGGCTGTCCACGAACCATGATTCTCCAGGCCTCAGCCTCCCGAATGCTGGGATTACAAACGTGCGCCACCACGCCCGGCTCCATTTTTTTAAAAGGATAAACACAGCCGAGCGTGGTGGCGCACGCTTGTAATCCCAGTACTTGGGGAGGCAAAGACAGGAGGATTGCGGTTTGCGGACAGCCTCAGCTACTTAGTGAGGCCCTCTGCAACTTAGTGAGACCTTGTTTCAGAATAAAGAATAAAAAATAGGCCTGAAGGTGTAGCTCGGAAGTAGAACGCCCCTGGGTTCCATCCTCAGTACTGACAAAAAGAAGAAAGAAAGGAAAAACACAGACACAACAACTTTAGTGTGATGTTGTAATCTCTACTCTCTGATTTCTAGCTACTTTATAAATTTGCACTACTTTATGCTCATATAAAACCTCAGGATAACGTACCCAAGAGATACTCCAGTAAGTTTTCCATCAAGTAAGCCTCACTTCCTAATTCTTTTAATTTGCAAACCTAAGAAAATTAATTAAAATTGACATCATATTTCCAAAACAATCTACTACTGACTAGTGAACATAAACATAATTTTTTGGAGGGGGTGCTGAGAACTGAACCCAGGGACGCTCTACCTCGGAGCTATACCCAGCCCTATTTTATTCTTTTATTTTGAGACAGTCTCACCAAATTGCTGAGGCTGGCCTCAAACCTGTGATCCTACTGTCTCAGCCTCCCAGATACTGGGATTACATGCCTGCGCCACCACATTGGGCTATGAACATAAAATCCTAATCAAAATATTGAAAAAGCTGAACTCCAACATTTTTTTTTTTTTTTGCGGTACTGGGAGTAGAACCCAGGGGCAATCTATATCCAAGCTACACCTCCAGCCCTGTTTTTTATTCTTTATTTTGAAACAGTGTCTCTGAGTTGCAGAGGGCCTCACCAAGTAGCTGAGGCTGTCTGTGAACCGCGATCCTACTGCCTCAGCCTATTAAATGCTACGATAACAAGTGCGCACCACCACACCTGGCTTGAAATCCAACATTTAAAATCACCTAAACGCTTGCTCAATGGAAGGGGCAATAATGAAAATCAACAAAATAAGCACAAAGAAGATAACTTTTTCAAGGAGTCTACAGTGCTTTTGAAATGGACATTTCAGAGTTAGGGGTGGGGCTCACTGGAAAACACTCGCCTAGTTCAAGCCTCATAATTATTCAAGAGAATTATAATGGCGGTGGTACCAGTTTCTTTTCCATTACACTGAAAAGCAGAGTTTGTTTTAGTGAAAGCGATTCAAAAGCAGCTAGTTCCTGGTGGTTTGGGGAAGAGACTAAACACGGACACAGCTTGAAGAAGGAGCCTCAGCTAGGGTTCAAGCAAAGAAATGGAAGGAGGCCGGCGTGGTGGTGCACACGGGTCATCCCAGGACTCGGGAGGCTAAGACAGGAGGACTGCAAGTTTGAGACCAGTTTTAGCAACTTAGCAAGACACTGCTTCAAAATAAAAACTAAAGAGAAGAACAAGGGGAAGAGGTAGGAGAGATTTAGCTGAGGCAGAAGAAACTGGTGCTCCCACTGAGTGACAGGCTCTGGGTTAGGAACCTTCACATAGGCAACCTTATCTTTTTGGAAAATAACCATGTGTTTATATATTATGTGTTATGATTTAACCCCATTACCAATGACTGACTAAACTGCCTACTGCCGTACAAGACCTCCTCTTCTCAATCCCTCTCTCTTAGGCTGTTTTGCAATCTGGTTCCTTTCTCCCTGTCAATACAAATCCCACCTTTGCTAAGGTCAGTTCAAGGAGGTTAGGTGAGCCAATTGAAGCAGGTAACAATAACTAATTGGACACTCGAGTTGATTGTATGCCAGGCCGTTTCAGATACCTACTGACAGGTTGGGTCCCGCGGGGCGGGATCTTAGAAAAGGAGGAGGCTGCTGGATGACATGGCGAGACAGGCCGATATCGCGAGAGGGGCGGAGTTTCCACGCGTAACTCCGCCCACAAGTCCTAAACTTAAAAGGAAGGGCCTTTCCCTTCCAGCATCGGAGGAGCTCAGAGGTGTTCAGGAGCAGTGTAGCTCCTATCCCCGGGGGAGACCGCATTAAAATTCTTTTTCTTCTTGGCACACCGGTCTCTCTCACTTTTTTATTGCGCCTAAAAACCTAATACCTACCTCATTTTACCCCTAACAACTGAATGAGGCAGCTACTATGATTTTTCTTTTTTGTAAATGTAAAAGTGACATCACCGAGAGTTTAATCTTGGAGTAGTGCAGCTAGTAAGTGGAGAGTTTTAGTCTAGGTCTAATTCCAAAGCTCAGACTCTATATCACTGCTTAGAAAACACATAGGCAGATGTGTACCATGACATTTAACTTCCCAAAGAATCTCATTTATTTTATTTTATATGCTGTTTCAACATTGTTCTGTTTCTCCTTCCTAGTGTTTCAGCTGTTATTATAAACATTACCAATACCTTTGTTGGGAGAGAAGGCCAGCAAATTTCAGCTAAAAAAAAAGTGAATTATGAGCCGGGCATGGTGGTGCACGCTTGTAATCCCAGAGCTTGGGAGGCTGAGAGAGGAGGATCACACAGATTGGAAGCCAGCCTCAGCTACTTAGTGAGGGAAGTACTCAGCAACTTAGTGAGACACTGTTTCCAAATAAAGTATAAAATAGGTCTGGTAGTATAGCCCGGAGGTAGAAAAGCCCCAGGGTTCCACCCTCAATACCACAATAAAAGTAAATTATGAAATTATATTATCTAGTGCACATAGGGAGCAGTTGATAAATATTTTTAATAAATGTATAAAATATAACTGAACAGTCTTTTTTTATTTTTATTTTTTATTGGTGCACTGTATTCATACATCATAGTGGGATACAAATTTTGTAGACATACATGCACACATTGCCCAGTCAGCCCCCACCCGATCTCCACCCCATTTTCTCCCCATCACTCCCTCCCATGCTTGGCTTAGTGATTGACATCTAGTATTACAGCAATTTATCCAAAATTAAAAATGATAATCTCACATAATAGTTTCATTTGTCTGATACCAAGCTTTTGATGACTTAAAGATAACATTTCAATATTTCTTTTTACTTTCTTTCTTACCAGAGAATATTTTTTTCTATTTTTTTTTTAGGTGAAACTATCATATATTTATATATTTATTTTTCAGAAAAAAAAATCTATCCTAATATGGAATATGGACTCTAGATACCCAAAACGATCTTGAAAAAGAACAAAGCTAGAAGATATATATTTTCTGATTTCAAACCATATAAAGCTACAATAATTGAAACAGTGTAGTACTATTCTAAAGGCAGATATATAAACCATTGGAGTTAAATAAAAGCCTAGAGCTAAATTCTTCCCTATATTGTCAAGTTATTTTTGACAAGGTTTCCACGAACATTTGGTGGTGGAAATAATAATCTTTTAACTAAATATTGTTGAAACATAATAATTACATGGAAAAGAATAAAGTTGGACCCTTACCTAATCCCTTATACAAATATTAACTCAAAATAGATAAAAGACCTAAATATAAATCTTAAGACTATAAACTTTTAGGAGAAAATCTGGGTCATAAAACCTCACAACATTGAAATTGGCAGTGATTTCTTGGATATGATTTCAATGGCACAGGCAACAGAAGAGTATACAAACTCCCTAAAAAATAAAAAACATATTGTATATCCAAAGACAATGTAAACAGAGTTAACAGTTACTAATAGAATGGGATAAAATATTTCCAAATGCTATATCTGAAGGTATATTAATATTCCAACTAGAAATCCTAAAAATTGACAACAATAAAGGCAAACAATACCCTTTAGAGATAGGTAAAAGACTAACATAAGTAATGATTCTCCACAAATAACCAATCTTAATTGTCTGTTGGATGGAAACTCTTGTTTCTCTGGTTCTGGTGTGTGTTACCTATTTCTTCTTTGTAGTTAATCTCTTTGAGTATTTTCTCTAGTGCTGGTTTTGAAGACATAAATTCCTTCAGTTTCTGTTTGTCATGGAAGCTTCTTATTTCTCCATCTAATTTGATAGAAAGTTTTGCTGGGTAGGCGACTTTTGGCTGGAAGTTGTTTTCTTTCAGAGTTTGGAATATGTTACTCCAAGCCCTTCTGGCTCTCATGACTTGGTTTGGGAAGTCTGGAGTGATTCTAATTGGTTTGCCTCTGAATGTCACTTGGCCCTTCGTTTTTGTTGCCTTTAAGATTCTCTGCTTGGCTTCCACATTGGTCATTTTGACAATTATGTGGCGTGGGGATCCTCTTCTCCGATCCTGTCTAAAGGGAGTTCTATAAGTTTCCTGGACCTGTATATTGACCTCTTGCTCTATGTTTGGAAAATTTTCTGCTATTACTTCCTTGAAGAGATTGTTGATCCCTTTGGTTTCACTTTCTTTTCCCTCCTCTATTCCAATTATTCTTAGGTTAGCTCTCTTAAAATGGGCCCATATTTCTTCAATATCAGATTCCTGCTGTCGGATATTTTTTCCTAGATTAGAAGCTATGCGTTCATTTTTGGAATGATCATCTTCTAAGAGAGAGATTCTGTTTTCCATGTGGTCTAATCGGTTGTTTGTGCTTTGAATTGAGGCCTTTACTTCATTAATTGCATCCTTTATCTCTTTTTGGCTCTCTCTGAGTTCTTTTCGAAGCACCTCTATTATTTCTACAGTTATTTTCCTGATTTGATCTTCTAGAAATCTCTGATTTTCTGTTTTATCGGGTTCTGATGTTGTGGGGTTGTGGGCATTCATTGCTCCAGTATTATTCCTCTTTCCCATGATTTCGGAAGTTTGTGCCTTCTCTGGGTTCTTCCCTTGGGTCACTATGACTTCACTTAAGGTGTTCTGGATCTCGAGTCTGTAGTATCTCAGACCCCACTACTCCTTTACTGGGTTGTATCATAGAGTCTCTGACCCAGAGAGTCGATAGAGGCTGCTTTATACTGTGGGGGGTGCCAGGTTGCACGTTCTCCTATGGTGTGATATCTTTGCCACCGCACCTCCCCCACTGGGTCAAGTCCCAGGGAGTACAGTACTGGGATTTCTCCTCTGTGGCCCGCAATTTGACTCACTGTTCTTGAGTACGCAGATGTAGCTGTACTGGATTCGGTGAATTCTCTGCTGCAGCTGCCGGTGGCAATATGGCGCCGCTGCCACGCCTTCGGCCGTGAGGCTGGCGTATTTCTTCTTGGTTTTGATTTCCACTCTGAATCCCTGCGGCGTGTGCTGAGCTCAGCCACTGGGAGCTTTAGATTTTACCTGCGGCGAGAAATCCCGCCTGGCTGTTCTGCAGTGGCTCACCTTGGCTTGCTGTAGCCGTCCGGTGAATTTGATGCTGCCGCCGGCAATATGGCACTGCTGCCACGTCCTCGGGCGTGAGGCCAGTTATCTTCTCTGTGGCTCTGAGCTCTGTTCTCAGTCCACTTTCTCTCTGGAGCCTGGTGATTTTTTTGTTTCTCTGGTGATGGTGTTTTCTGGCTATGAAAGGCGCTGATTTTGTGGTAATGGAGATTGGTTGTTAGCGGGGCTCTTAAGCCCCGCTTTTCTTGGTTGCCATCTTCCCGGTGAACAGTCTTTTATTTAAACATTCTGCCTTAATTCAAGTGTTGACCTGCATAGAATAAACTAAAACTATTTTGTAAATAGAACAGCATTTTCTTAAGGGCCCATTCTTGTCTATGCAAATTAGATGACTCCTCAAACATATTTTCAGAAATCACTTATAAATTACTATTTCTACTGGGCACAATGGCACACTCCTATAACCCAACTACTCAGGAAGCTGAGGCAGGAAGATTGTGAGTTTGAGGCCCACCTGAGCAACTTAGTGAGACTGTCTCAAAATAAAATTAAAAAAAAAATAAAATAAAAGGTCCTGGAGACATAGTTCCATGGTAGAGTGCTTGCCTGGAATTTGGGAAAGTTTAGGTTCAAGCTCCAGTACTACAAAAACATATTTTTAAGATCATTATTTCTGATATTTTTCTATTATCCTTCCTTCCTTCCTTCCTTTCTTTCTTTCTTTCTTTCTTTCTTTCTTTCTTTCTTTCTTTTTAGTACTGGGGGTGGAACCCAGGGGCATTCGACCTCCAAGCTACACCCCCAGCCCTATTTTTTATTCTTTATTTTGAAACAGGGTCTCACTGAGTTGCACAGGGCTTCACTAAGTAGCTGAGGCTGTCCGAGAACCACGATCCTCTTATCTCAGCCTCTCAAATGCTGGGATTACAAGTGTACACCACCACGCCCGGCTAGCTCTATTAATGTTTTAATGCCAGGAATACAAACACATTTTTCCACATACTTCCCACCTGATTTAATGTGTCGAAGCTAATCTAAGAACTTTCTCCTGATATGTATGTGTATATTATACATATATATAGTAATATATCTTTTATTGCATACAGAATAGAGGAACTGACAATATTTATACTTTGGTCCAGCTGGTGTGGGAAGTTTTCCTGAAACCGCAGCCTTCAAGTTTATTCTTGCAGCATCAGAGACACATAGTTTTGGGTGTTTCTCTGGGGATAAGATATTGATGTAACTATCTTTCTCTGTTTATCTAGTGACTTAGTATACCTCTCTGCATTACTCTTGTGTTAATGCAGTAATATACTTTGACCAATAATATAAATGCATTTTCCTGATCATACTTATAATTTAATTTAAAGTCCTTAAAATACCTCTAAATGATGCTGGTATAAACAGACATAGTACATTCCCAATTACATAGAAATATAACAAGTACAATTATGTACAATACATAATACCACATAATGCTGATAAATGACTATGTTGCTGGTTAAAAACAAAACACTAGAGGACCCTGAGTTTCTCAGAACATTGTTCATGGATGAGTATGAGATGTGAGAAACAGAATCAGACCTGCATTTTAGAATGGCATCTTCTTCCAAGCCAGGCCTGCTGGTGAACGCTTGTAATCCCAGTACATGGGAGGCTGAGATAGGAGGATCGTAGGTTCCCGGCCAGCCTCAGCAACCTGCGAGGCACTCTGCAACTTAGTGAAATCCTATTTCAAAATAAAAAAAACAAAATTGGACTGGGTGTGCAGCTCAGAGGTAGTATGCCCCTGAGTTCAATCCCCAGTACTACCAAAATATAAGAAATAATAAAAGTAGAATAACATCTCCTGTCATGAACTGGTGGATAAATTAAAGAAGGGAAAAATTAGAAACCAAGAGGTATACTGAAATATAGTTATAATGAAAGAGGAGGGAAGGTGAAACCCTGGAATATGAATTAGAAAAGAAAAATGCAATATTTGAGGAGCAAAACTGATTTTTAAACTGAGACAATTATTACTTAGCAGGATCATCAGTGGCTTCTTGCTTTGGAGACCAAAGTCCTAATGACAAATCTACCCGTAAGCATGCTGAAGACACAGGCACATGTCAGAGATGGTTATAGAAAAAATTGATGAAGAATTTGGCTTGATCCATAGCAAAGCTGAGGTACTCAATGTCCAGTAGACTGTTAAACACAGATCTAGAACTCCAGAGAAAGATCAAGGCTGGTTTTGAATTACAATTACAGTGTTAAAGCAACAGGAATGGCAGCCAAGGAAAAAGGAGAGACAGAAAAGAGCATAGGCTGCGGCAAACCCTGGGAACCTTACCTGCCATGGAACATACAAGAAGAGCCCCAAGGGAAGCAAAGTCAAGGAAGAGAGAGTTACCATTACAGATGTGTGCCCACAGGAGACTTGGACGTTAGAAGAGGTAGCCAGGGATTTTCCTCTTGTTAAGTCCTGTGCACCTCCGCTTCTGCCATCCCCTATCCAAAATAAATTTTTAGCCTTAGTGACTTAACTCCTACTTCACAAAGAAGTATAATGCTCTATGACTGATAACTCACAAGGGATCATGATCAGCCTCAAGAACCAACCAAAACTGACTGTCATGGACTGGTTGCTCTAAGTTCCCGTGGTCTCAGGTTAGAATGCAATCTGCGGGCCCCGGGCTGGACAGCGCGGAGCACGCCAGACCCCTGGAGAAACTGGGGCCCCCGGTCGCAAGGCCCTGGGCCCCAGGCGGGGGTCAGGCGGGTCACGCCATACCCCTGGAAGAGCCGGAGCCCAGACCTGGGCCCCAGGTGGAGTCGTGTGGAGCACGCTGGACCCCTGGGGAAACCGGGCCTGGGTCACAGTGCTACTGAGTGCCTGATCCCACAACCTCCTCAAACCACACATACTGTCTTCTCTTAAAAAAAAAAAAAAAAGAAAAAGAAAAAAGAAAAAAGAAAAAAGAAAAAAAGAAAAATATCGGAGAGTGGTCAAGAAGGCCATGGCAGATGCCAGGATACTGGAGATGCAGACAAAACTTATCCAAATGAACTGGAACTTTTGGAAAAATTCCCCGCGAAGGAGGACTGCTTCTTCTCTACATTCTTAAGAATCTTGGGCATCACCTGTAAGAAGAGAGTTTAGTGGAGACCTAGGAGAAAGGAGGTGTTGGAAGCGGTCTCTGTGATGGCGGTGGAGACTTGTATTCAGGAGAAGCAGAAATCAGATCCTACCAACCTTATTCTTTGGAGAAATTACACCAGACATCGAATGCTACCGTCGCACATGCTTAGGAACACAGGACAACATTCAGAGTGGAAAAAGAGCTTGGGAAAGATTTAAAATGGTGGAGGCAGTGGCAATGACAGTGGCCAGTACTCAGGGTAGGCAGAGTTCTGATGCATTACACTTGGAACCTTTGAAGTAATAACCCCAGAGGCAGAATGCTACAAGCACACACCCTTGAGAATGTGGGACAAATGGCTGGGCAAAGAGGGTGCTCAGATTGGAGCCTGCCAAGTGGTGAGGCCGGTGACGGACACAGAAAAGCTGGAATTGGAGCCTGCCATGAGGCAAGGCCGGTGCTGGAGCCTCTGAGGCCGGGATCAGAGCCTGCCGAGGGGTTAGGCTGGTGCTGAGGCCTCCGAGGCCAGGGTCGGAGCCTGCCATGAAGCAAGGCCAGTGCTGGGGCCTTTGAGGCCAGGATCAGAGCCTGCCGAGGGCTTAGGCTGGTGCCGTGGTCAGCGAGGCCGGGATCGGAGCCTGCTGTGAGGCAAGGCCGGTGCTGGGGCCTCCGAGGCCAGGATCGGAGCCTGCCGAGGGGTTAGGCCAGTGCCGGGGCTGTTGGCTGGCATCGGAGCCTGCCGTGAGGCAAGGCCACTATTGGGGCCTCCAAGGCCGGGATCGGAGCCTGCCAAGGGGTTAGGCTGGTACCAGGGCCAGCCGCCAGCATCGGAGCCTGCTGTAAGGCAAGGCTGGTGCTGGGGCCTCTGAGGCCGGGATCAGAGCCTGCCCTAGGGTTAGGTCAGTGCCAGGGCCAGCAAGGCTGAGATCGGAGCCTGCCCTGAGGCAAGGCCAGTGCTAGGGCCTCCGAGGCCAGGATCAGAGCCTGCCGAGGGGTTAGGCTGGTGCCGGGGCCAGTGACCGGCATCAGAGCCTTTCGTGAGGCAAGGCTGCTACTGAGGCCTCTGAGGCCAAGATCGGAGCCTGCTGAGGGGTTCGACCAGTGCCAGGGCCAGTGAGGCCGGGATCGGAACCTGCCGTGAGGCAAGGCTGGTGCTGGGGCCTCCGAGGCCAGGAGAGGAGTCTGTCGAGGGGTTAGGCCGGTGCCAGGGTCAGCAAGGCTGGGATGGAGCCTGCCTTGAGGCTAGGCCGGTGCTGGGGCCACTGAAGCCGGGATCAGAGCCAGCTAAGGAGTTAGGCTGGTGTGGGAGCAAGCGAGGCCAGAATTGGGGCCTCCCATGAGGAAAGGCCGCTACTTGAGCCAGAGGTCTGGATCAGTCCACCAGGTAGCCAGGCCACTACTGGAGCCGTCAGGAGTGGGATCGGTACTTGCAATGCGGCATGCACAGAGAAATATCGCAGAAAATAAAAACCAGATGCTTCCCGTAATCAGCAATAACTAGGAGGAAAGGGGCAACAGGAAGAGGTTGAGCTATAGAAAGGGCCCTATAGTGAAGCAACTAAGGTGACCAATCAGAGGGTATGGAATAGGGGAGGATGGAGCCTTTTTAAAACGCAGGAGGTACATAAACAAATGTATCAAAGTTAATCACCAAACAAGCATGGGATCGAGGGAGGAGGAGGGAATGGGATGGGGGCTGGATGAGGGCTAATTGGATGATGTGTGCATATATATCCTCTCAAGTCTTGATTCCAGTGTAATATATGATTACAATGCACCAATAAAAATAAATTTTAAAAAATTCAATTTGCGAATGTTATTTGAAGGGCTTGTTAAATCACAAATTGTTTGACTCCACTGAAGAGTTCCAATTTTATAAGTCTAGGGAAAGTGTAAGAACTTGCATTTCTAATAAGTTTCAAGTTTCCAGATAATGTTGATGCTGCTAGTTTGGGGACAATACTTCTGAATACTAGTAGCTTAGACTATAATCCATACCTTTCTGAAACTGGATAAGCTCACTTAACATAATATTCTCAAGGTCCATCCATTTTCCTGCAAATAAAGTAATGTTATTCTTTTTATTTATTTTTAAAATACCTTTATTGGAAGCCAGTCATGGTGGTATATGCTTGTAATCCCAGAATTTGGGAGGCTGAGATAGGAGGATTATAGGTTCGAGGCCAGCTTCAGCTACTTCATGAGGCCCTCTGCAACTTAGTGAGATGCTGTTTCAAAATAAAAATAGGGCTGGAAATGTAGCCCCAAGGTAGAATGCCCCAGGGTTCCATCCCTTATACCACCAAAAAAAAAAAAAATATATATATATATATATATATGTGTGTGTGTGTGTGTGTGTGTGTGTGTGTGTGTGTGTGTGTGCATTATATTTTCATATCATAATGCATTTTGTAGTGATAGTGGCATACATGCACATAGCACTTGGTGAGTTGTCCCTCGGCTCCCTCTCCTTTGCCCTCCTTCCCCATGTGGGCTATTGAGATTGGCATTGGGAATCTCACATACGTGCCTAATGTCCATGAAAGTGATTCCTTCATTGATCCTCCTTCCCCCCTCCCTTTCCTTTGGCCCGCCTCCCTAAAGTCACTGGCGTTTCTCCTCCATCATCTGCAGTCCCTCTAGTATCCTGATGACTCCCTAGCTTCTGCATGTGAGAGAAACACATGATCCTTCATTTTCTGTGACTAATATCACTTAGCATAATGTTCTCCAGGTCCATCCATTTTCCTGAAAATAAGATTATTCTGTTCTTCTTGATTGCTGAGTAGAATTCCATTGTGTGTATATCCCGTAGTTTTGTAATCCATTCCTCTGTTGATAGACATCTCGGTTGGTTCCATAATTTGGCTATTGTAAATTGTGCTGCTATAAACATGGATGTGCATACATTACCATATTATTCTGATTTTAATCCCTTTGGGAAAATTCCCAGTAGTGGTATAGCCAGATCATATGGTGGACCCATTCCCAGTTTTCTGAGGAACCTCCACACTGATCTCCATAGTGACTGCATTCATTTGCAATCCCACCAACAGTGTAGAAGAGTCCCTTTTCCCCCACATCCTCACCAGCATTTATTGCTGCTTGACTTTCTGACGATTGCCATTCTGATTGGAGTTAAACGGAATCTCAGCGTAGGTTTGATTGGCATCTCCCTGATTGCCAATGATATTGAGCATGTTTTCTTATATTTATTGACCATTTGTATCTCTTCTTTTGTCAAGTGTCTATTTAGTTCAGTTGCCCATTTCTTGATTGGGTTTTTTTTTTTTTTTTTTTTTTTACTGTTAAGTCTTTTAAGTTTTTTGTATATTCTGGGTATGAGTCCTCTATCAGAAGAATAGCTGGTAAAGATCTCTCATTCTGTAGGGTCTCTCTTTAGACTCTTGATGGTTTCCTTTACTGCACAGCTTTTAATGTCATCAAGGGTCATGTTTTTTCTCATATGTGGAAGGAAGCAAGGGAGCAATTGGAATACAAGAGGGATAAAGGAGGAGAAACCTCAGAGGTCGGAGGGTGGGAGTAGACGGGAGAATTGATGAAGGAAA
Organism: Muscardinus avellanarius; assembly: GCF_963383645.1. NCBI lineage: Eukaryota > Metazoa > Chordata > Mammalia > Rodentia > Gliridae > Muscardinus > Muscardinus avellanarius. The sequence goes on along the minus strand of NC_137790.1, from coordinate 92,108,501 downwards.
CACTTCCATTGGCGCTATCTACATATATGGAATTATCGGCCTGGCATAGTGGCCCACATTTGTAATCTCAGCATTCGGGAGGCAGAGACTGGAGGATCGCGGTTGGCCAATAGCCTCAGCTACTTAGAGAAAGCCGTAGGACCGGGAGTGTAGCTCAGAGGTAGAATGCCTCTGGGTTCCATCCCCAGTGCCGCAAAAAAAAAAGAAGAAGAAGCATATATGGAATTATCAATGCCAATTTCAATATCATGTGTGGGGAAAGGAAGAGGGTGGAGTGGAAGGTGGGAAGAAGCTCGCCAAGGGCTGTGTGCACATGTGTTTCTATCACTCTGAACTGCATTATGATACAAGACTACAATGTACCAAAAAAATACATTCAAAAAAAGAATATAGTCCTTAAACTCAGGTGCACACAAAATCACTACGGCAGACTGTAGTAGTAGCAGTAGTAGTAGTAGTTAGTAGAAGTAGTGGTAGTCGTAGTTTTTATTCATTCATTCATTCATTCATTCATTCATTCATTGGCTTTACTGGGGATAGAAAACAAGGTGCTCCGGCATTGAATTACACTCCTGGCCCTTTTTATTTTGAGATAGAGTTTTGCCAAGTTACTCAGGCTGACCTCTAACTGGCAATCCTCCTTCCTCAGCTTTCTGAGTAGCTGGGATTACAGTCGTGTACCACCATTCAAAAAAGTTACATATGATTGGGAAGAAGCCTACATCTTTCCACATACTCTCCAAAGAACCCATGACTGTCCCTGTCAAATTAAAACTTACTAAAGAATCTGATCCTTAGACTGACCTGGCCTGTCCACACAATTTCTTACATCTCACATCACCCTCAGCCTACATATTTCGAAATGTCCTTTGTTAAGCCGGGCGTGGTGGCGCACGCTTGTAATCCCAGCATTTGGGAGGCTGAGACCTGGAGGATCGCGGTTCCCAGACAGCCTCGGCTACTTAGTGAGGCCCTCTGCAACTCAGTGAGACCCGATTTCAAAATAAAGAATAAAAATTAGGGCAAGGGGTGTAGCTCGGAGATCAGATGCCCCTGGGTTCCATCCCCAGACCCCCCCCCCAAAAAAAAGTCCTTTGTTTACACATTAAGGCTTCTGCAGAAAGTATCTGTTTACCTTACACAGCTTCAAGGCCTGAAACTTTTGTCCTTGCCCATTCACTCAGGTTAATAAGCATTTGCATTTTATTCACATGATAGCTGTTTTGAATGGGCAGGGAGGAGAGTGTGAAGAATTGTGGTCTTCTCATAGAGGTCTATAGAGAGGTTTTATTTATTTATTATTATTATTATTATTATTATTATTATTATTATTTATTATTATTTTTTTTTTTGGTGGTACTGGGGTTCCTGGAAGCCCTTCTGCCTCTGGGCTACACTCCCAGACCTATTTTTACTTTTTTTTTTTTTTTGGTGGTACTGGGGTTCCTGGAAGCCCTTCTGCCTCCGGGCTACACTCCCAGACCTATTTTTTACATTTTTATTTGGAAACAGGGTCTCCTAAGCCAGCGTGCGTGGCTGGCTTTGAACCTGCTCGATCCTCCTGCCTCTGCCTCCCAAGCGCGGGGATTACAAGCGTGCGCCACCATGCCCGGCTATAGTGAGGTTTTAAAAAGCAAAGATATTGGGAATGTGAAAGACTGAGGAAGGCATCTGGGTCAGTAGGATGTATGTGAAAAAAGAGAAATCAGAATACACAAAGAATATTTTTTAACTCTTCTTTCTTCTTTTCTTCCCCTATTTATCATATACAGAGTCTCCAGAATCATCAGCTAATACGATATGTACTATTGAGTTCAGTTTTGAGTAATGTAAAGCATAGGAGTCTTAGCCAGTCCGACTGGGTTCCAATCCCACCTCTGCCCCTTGTGGGCCAGGGGACCTCAAGCAACTCAGTTAACCTCTGTAAGCCCAAGGTTTCTCTCTGTAAAATGGCAGTGATAATAACTACCTAATATTATCCCGCAAACTAAATTAATGATTTATATACTTATTACAAAGCTTCAAACTACCAAGGATTCTATAAATGGCTATGTTGTCCCAACATGATTCTTACAAATTAAAGAAGAAAATTTTTGGACTAGCCCCAAAATACAGCTACATTTTCATGGGAAATTTCCATATTCCAAAGTGATTGGCCCTGAGATAGTCTTCATTATGCAAACATTTAAATGCTTGCCTTAAAAATTAAACTTGATTTTTAAAGGAACCACTGGTTTTTCCAACTGCCAGTCTTTTTATTTAGCTATTCAACTGCCACCTTAACCTCACAACTAATATAAACTCCTTTCTGAAATGAGAAATTTATAGGACTGAGGATTATTTCTTTACCAAAGAACCTTTTATTTAGCTGGGTGTGATGGTGCACACTTGTAATCCCAGCATTCGGGAGGCTGAGACAAGAGGATCGCAGTTCACAGACAGCCTTAGCTACTCAGTGAGGCCCTTTGCAACTCAGTGAGATCCTTTTTCAAGATAAAAAATAAAGCTGGGCGTGGTGGTGCACACTTGTAATCCCAATACTTGGCACACTTATAATCCCAGTACTTGGGAGGCTGAGACAGGAGGATTGTACAGGTTCAAAGCCAGCCTCAGCTACTTAGTGAGGTCCACAGCAACTTAGTAAGACCCTGTTTCCAAATAAAATTTTTAAAAAATTGGTCTGGGAGTGCAGCCCAGAGGTAGACAGCCCCTGGGTTCCATACCTAGTATTACAAAAAAATTTTTTTAATAAAGAATAAGCCGGGAGTGGTGGCGCATGCTTGCAATCCCAGCATTTGGGAGGCTGAGACCAGAAGGTCATGGTTCGCGGACAGCCTGGCTACTTAGTGAGGCCCTCTGCAACTTAGTGAGACCCTGTTTCCAAATAAAAGAATAAAAACAGGGCAGAGGGTATAACTCAGAGGTCAAATGCCCCTGGGTTTCATCCCCAGATCCACAAAAATAAAATAGAATAGAATAAAGAATAAAAACACAGGACAAGGGGTGTAGCTCCAAGGTTCAATGCCCCTGGGTCCCGTCTTCAGACCAAAAAAAAAAAAAAAAAAAAAAACTTTTATTGGGCATGTACAAGCCAACAACTAGACATCGGTAGTACATGTGATAACATTTCTCTTTTTCATTTTTCACTTTCTCTTAACTTCTGTTTGGAGAAAATGATATGCAAATACAATCCTATATAATGTAAGAAAAGATTCACTTTATCTGGGTCAATAAGGAGATCTTGGTTCCTGAACCAAATGGGTAATGAAGTCAATAACAAATGGAAAAGATGTTAGCAGAGAGATTTACCCGAACTGCTGCTGCAGGGGAAGGTTCGCGAGTGGACTATAGGTTTATCTGGATCTTGAATAGAAAAGATGAGGATGAAATGTGAAATGTCATGTGCACATCTAGGCATATACAGTAGTAAAAAAAAAAAAAAACCTCAGCTTATAAGAAAATACGGCAATCAATGTTGGACTGGTACTACCATGGAATTATATTTTGCAGAGTTCTGGGAACTAAACAAGGAAGGTTAGACTTTATGTAAAGGTAAACAAATAAATAAATGGCATTATTGGTTCTAGAAACAAGGTCTATGTAACATGATGAAAGTAGAGTGAGGAGAAGGTGATGTTGGCAAGGATGGAGTCTGGATGGCAGACAAGAACATTTTGAAGGCAAAATGTGGTATTTTATGAATATCATCTGGAACATTTGAATAATGTATATCTGAATATATCCAACAGTGCTAAGGTTTTCTAAATCTAAATAATAACATTATGATTCCTTTATGTGTGTGTGTGTGTGTGTGTGTGTGTGTGTGTGTGTGGTGTTTTAACCCAGAGCATTCTCCCTCCAAGCTACACCCCAGCCCTTTTTTTATTATTATTTTGAAACAGAGTCCTGCTAAATTGCTGAGGCTGGCCTTGAATCTGCAATCCTCCTATCTCTGCCTCCCAAATACTGGAATTACAGGGGTGTGCCCCACACTCAGCATCAGTTTTTCTTTTGATATGCAGTAGAACAAATGCTATGGACCAAAAACATCAAGGGATAGAGTAAGAAATGTTTCCTATTTACTTAGGTATGTGGGTTTTTTTTTTTTTTTTCATTTTAAGTGTGATCATAAGGAGAGGGTTGGGGAGATAAGAGAGTAAATCAGCCCAATTTTTCATAGCAGCATATTTATTTCACCAGGAAAAAAAGACTTTAATTGCACAGAGACTGGGGGGGGGGGGGGAGTGTGAATACCCTTCTTGACAAGATCCAGGGCTTTCAAGTGAAAATAAAATGCACATTTACAGTAAGTTTAGACTCTGGGATAGAATGTATGGCTCTTGTACATCACCGGATCGTAATGGGTGAACATGACACATAGTAGCATTGGTTGGAGGCTGGTTAGTAAGAGCAGCGGAGTCCTTGCAGTGCTAAAGAAGTTTAAATTTTAAGGATGTTTTCTTCTCAGTGAGAAACAATGCCTACTCAACTGTAAGCAGACAACGCTGGGTTCAGAATCTATGTTGTCGCTCTGATGTTCAGGAATGGTTAAGGCAGGAAAGAGAATCTCAAGGTCACGGGGAACAGTCTTTAGAGTATTCCTACAGGCCTTATCTGTGCTCACATGCCTAATTTTTTTTCCAAGTGTGAAGAATGGCCACTTGCTTGAGACAGGCCTGGTGCCATCCTTTATTCAAGTCCCTTTATACTCCTTTTTTTAAAGAAGCTGTCAAGTTCTTTTTTTGCAGCTGACAGGAAAGGCCAAATCTGTGGTACAGGAAAGGAGGCACAAAAAGAAACTTTTTTGTGTTGATGTTTTACTAAGTGAGCTAAGGAGAATTTTAGAATCATGTAATTTACTCTGGAGGCATTTACTGTACATAGCTATAGTGATGGTAATTTCTTTCATTGTTGAAGTGAAAAGATAACCATCAATCAGTTGTCAATTGGTCAATTGCAGAAGTGATGAAAAGAAACTGGTAGGGACAATCACTTCTGTGGCTACCTAGACCATTTGGAGGCTTAAGAAAAGCACGGGAACTGGATTGCGTTTTAAAAAGGGATTGGACCAGATCTTCGTAAAGGTTAATAGGCATGACTTCCTTGTAAAGAATATCTTGGCCGTTATGCATAGTCAGGAAATGCACTTTACAAATGAAAAAAATGTTGAAAACATGGGGTTAGAGTGAAAATTATTTACTAAGCTAGACAACAGGTTACAAACTTCTCTCCAAACCTTAACTTTCAGGATAATCTTCGTGAAGGAATACAAATACAGCTTAATAATAACTCAACACGTCTTTTAGAACAAATTAATAAAAATTATTTCCACCCAAAGCATTAGTTTCAATTTTGAGTATTCTGAAATTAAAAAAATAACTTTCCAAGAATTTATCATAAAGAATAGAAAGTCTAGGTTAAATTTTTTAAAATATGTTTAAAGCAAACACTTGCAAATAAATTAATTTTTAAAAGCCCATGGAAGCTCACATAAAAGTTCAGATAAGAACAAGTTTAAAATCATTAACTTGCATAAAAGGCAAATGGCACTTTGGGACATAGTGCTGTAGGCAAGATTTCATTTTAATTTATCCTGTTTTCTAAGAATGCAATTTTATGGATTTACTTGGAGAGAGTTCCCCACACACACAGTGATTTTTTATTTTTACTGTGGTAGGTAATAAAAAGGATTACAGGCCCCCAGAAGGATGAGATATCATCAGTTTGTAATCCAGCCCATGGTTTCCTAGATACCGTATTGTCTATTCTGTTCCGCTATGTGAAAAATGTTGAATATCAACAATGGGTTTCAGAGCTGTATTGTTGAGTTTTGTATGAACTAATCTAGCTTCACTAAAAAAAAAGAAAAGAAAAAAAGAAAAGAAAGGGAAAAAGAAAGAAAGAAGAAAAAAGAAAGAAAAAAAAAAGGAACCACAGCTCTGGACAAAAGTCTGTAGGCAGTGCATTTGAAACTCCCCTGCACAAGAGCTGCCTGTGGCTGGGGAAGACATTTTACTCCTTTGCTCTCTCCCTTCTACAGTTAGCCGGTCCCTCTTCTCAGGTGTAGATCACCTATTCTAATTGCACCTAATTTGTTCCTCTGCTGAGTAAAGTCCCAGAACTTACCAGCTGGGATAGGCCTCAATTACAAGACAGCTCTGTGCGTATCTGGAAGGTAAGCTATTTGCACAACTTCTCTGCTATAGTATACTGGCCTAGCTCTAAAACTTTGAAGCATATCACTTATTTTTAACTTTCACTTTTTCTCTCTCTCTCTCTCCCTCTCTCTTTTCTTCTTTTGGAGAAAGAAAGCCTGACAGGTTTCTCCGGAAAAGTGACCATCCATGGAATGAATGAAATGTTCTCTTTCTATTCCAGTAAGTAATTGACTTGTAACTAAAAATTGAGCTGGCTGCTGTGTCAACTGCAATGTGAGCTGCCGCTGGCACAGGTGTTGCTTACTCTTTAGCCTGGAAAGAAAAGGGGCTTAACCTGTGATTAAATTTCAAGTCAATTGACCTCAACATGATAGTACATAATTCTCACTTGCCTACCGAATGGCCTCAGCTCTCGGTTTGACCCTGATTCTGGCACCTGCGTTTTGAATGTTTGGTGTCGCTAAAGCGAGGCTTGCTCTTTTGGTTTAGAAATCAAGTGGGTGGAGAAGAGTTCAAAGTAATAACAAACGGTGGTCAGCAGACTGAGTCTTTGATTCAGTGCTCGATAGGTTCTGTTTTTAAATGCGTTAACACTAGGTTCATGTAAATTATTATTCATGTACCTTTTTAAAATATGGATTTATGGTCAGTTTTATTAACTGCTAGGGATGTAAAGAATCAGGAAGTTACAACCAGTAAATGATGTGAGCATTGTGATGTTCCGTGCTGTCACCTGCTTGACTTTGATTACACACCATCCCCTAGGCTGAGTGCGCCTCACACTTTGATGAGGTTGAGCTCTGGAGTGCAGTAGCAGCATTGCTTTCCCTGGTTTCTGCAAATAGAACAAAAGTCTACTTAACTGTAACAAGATGGCCCTTTTGCGTTGTGAGACAAACCTGTATCTAGTTCCCAAAAGGAGAAGGAAAACCAGTGACTTCTAAAAATTACCATTTACACTTGAAGCTCTTCTCCATTCATTTTATGTACAATGCTCGCATGCTATGAATTGGTCCATGAGATGAGAGCAGTTATGGATTTTTTTTTCTTCCCAACTCTTTTTCTAATCTGGTTATTAGAAGAACATGCTGATGATGTTTGCTTACCCCTGCTTTTAGTGCCAGGCTGTGACTAGCTCTCTGTGAAACCATTTCTGACCCTCTGCTTGCAGTGGTGAGCCTGAATTTTTCCCCTTCCTTGCCCATCACTGTCAGTCAATTATAGGACTGAACTGAACCAGAAAATCTGGTACAGTCTGGTAATTAGTACAAAGGGTTTCCAGTCTAGTGTAAAGACAGAGATGCAAGAGCCCCAGCAGTCACAGAAATCGTTTTGATTGGCCATGGACACTGCCTTTTAGTGCTGCTTGGTGACTTCCTAAAGATATTGCCTCCTACCCTACAGGTCTTCTCCTTCAAGTACATTATGGACCTTTTTTTCCCCTAAGTCGTGTGTGTGTGTGTGTGTGTGTGTGTGTGTGTCTGCGTGTGCGTGTGTGTTTCTTTTTTTAGATCCAATTTCTCCCATTTTTAGTCTGTCATTTTTGCCTATCAAACAGACACATTTTGACTTGCCCAACAAAGAGCCAAGTTATCAACACTCACAGAAACTGACATTTTTAATTCAGCCTTCATTATGTCTTTGAATTATGACAGTGAAGTACAAAGACATTTTAAGGGGTTTTTCATTATTTTTTTAATCCAGCATTGGGATGTTTATCTTTCTTTAGTATTCATATTTCCCTTTCTACCTTTATTCTCAGTAATATATAATTAGCATTATCAAAACCATCAGCTATTATCCTTTCTGACTTTCGACCTTTATTTTTTTTTTTAGTATGTCTCAAGCTGGCATTCTCTAAAATAAGACAAAATCTCCACAAGAGGTTTTAATGAAATATTTTAGGGTTATTAAGACAAGGAACTATTTAAAAATATGAACCCCTCTTAAGCATCGTCATAACATGAATGGCATATAATGAGTCCCATGATAAGACAATAGCAATAAAATTAACTTTATGAAAAATCATTTTGTAAATCCAACTTGCACTGCACAGTGCAGTTTTACACTATATAGTTCATCACATATTTTTAACTACTGTACTGGAATTTTTGACTGATTATCAATGCTCTGTTTAGATAAATTATTTTTTATTTTCTGTGTAAGTAAACATCTCTTTGATGATAGATTACAAGCAGTTTTTGTAATCAGTAATTTGTCAATGTAATAAGTACCTACCCCCAAAAGATATATATGTAAGGTTAAATTTAATGTCTGGCATTCTGCACAAAATTGAAAAAGCAGCAGTGTCCAAACTAAAAGAAGCAATAGAAAACACACATTCTTGGATTCCAAGAATTCTGTCTCTAGAACAACCCCCGTCATGGTTTAGTTGGGATGCAGGTGTATTGTGGGTCTCCTAAAGGATCCTGTATTTACCCACAGCTTCATGCAGCTTTGAATATCGGTTTCATCCTATGTATGATCTTGATAAAGCTAGTTATGGTGCCTTGTCTGGTACTGATTTTTACGTGTCTGACTTTGCTATTAACTTTCAAGGAGGTTAATGTTGCTTTTATAACCCTGTCATAAATAATACATTCTACCAGCAAACATGTCATAATTTTAAAAGCTGTTCAAGAAGCAGTATTTGTGTTGAAATAGTTTTGTATTCATTTCTCTATTGTTTATTAACCATAATGTAGTGTAATGCTTTGAAAAGAATACGCATATTTATGTAATTAACACCTTTTGTTTTTAGTCAAACCTTGTCCATCAAACACTAAAAGGGTCTTAGAAAACTATATAAATAGGCAACTTTTCAGGAATAATATTTGTATTCAACTTTAACTTACCATCAAGTTTATATGTTGAAATATGTCCATAAAATGACTGAGAAAAGAGTACATTGGTAATATTTTTCTTATTTTATTTTGTAATCTAAATATATGTTGAAATTCAAAGGTGCTTGCCACATGTAGAATAGCATTGTTCTCTATTCTTTAAGCGCTAAAGGCTGTGTGGGCCTGTATTAAATTATAGGGGTTCACAGGCTTTAATATAAACATCAAATTTTTTTTCATTTCAGTCTTATTTCTACAAGCAGGGGTCAGACTTGGAAATAATCCTAAAGATTATCAAGCTTCCTGATTTTCAGGGTGGCCTCCTGGCCTCTTGAGATGAGAGTTCCTCCTCTGTTACCTACTGAATATTTTGAGGTTCTGCATAAGATTTACCTATGAGAAGTCTAAGGTGGAGGCCACTGTGTAGACAAGGAAAGCAGACTACCCAATTTTGCAAGCTGAATCCGTGGTAATATTGATTTTATTTTAGTTCCAGGCTCAGTCTACTAAACTACAGTAGACTTTCTGTGCAGTTATGTGAAGGCATCCAAAACTCTACTAATAAAAGCACACCCTAAGAGATCCGTAGCCCTGTGTTCAAAATCAAGACACGTACTGAGCAGTTAAGGATCTAGGTAGTAAATGCAATTGAACAATGTTGCGTACCAAAATCAAGCCCTTTATTTTGGCAGTACCATTAATTCTGGCTGCATTATTGCCATCATTAAAGTAAAACATGGACTCATCTTATTTCTTACCTAGTGAAGAAAGGTATTTAGGAAGATATTTTTAATATTTCATCATTTTGTTTTTTTAAAAAAGGCCACATTACAAAATTTGCCAGCTTACTAATGAACTAATGAGCTGTAAGTTCATTAGTGTTAACTTGGAAGTATTTTTTACAATGAAAAATTTTAATTAGGACTTAAATTTAAAAGGAAGAAAATTAAAAGCAATAAAGCTGAATTAAGATGCTAATTTTCCCAAAATATGCTTTATAAAACACTATTCCCACAAGCTATGCCAGATAGTAAGGTAACGTAGTCAAATAATTTTTTTAAGTTTTATTTATTTATTTTTTTCGGGTCTGAGGATGGAACCCAGAGGCATTTGACCACCAAGCTATACCCCCTGCCCTATTTTTTATTATTTATTTTGAAACAGGGTCTCACTGAGTTGCAGAGGGCCTCACTAAGTAGCTGAGGCTGTCCGAGAACCGCGAACCTCCAGGTCTCAGCCTCCTGAATGCTGGGATTACAAGCGTGCGCCACCACACCCGGCAATAGTCAAATAATTTTGAAAAATGTAGCATACTGTGTCCTTTAGGAAATCCACAATGAAAATTTGTATTTGGAAAAACACTAGGAAATCAAAAGATATCTTTGAATAATATAAAGTACCTCAAACTCTTGTCTATAGGTTTCTTCTACCTTTTTGAAAAGAAAAAGAAAAGAAAAAAAGAAGGAAGGGTTGAGTGTTTGAACTACCCCCCCCTTTCCCTTGTAGTACTGGGGATTGAACCCAGGGAAATTCTACCTCTAAGCTACATCCTCAGACCTATTTTGTGTACATGTGGGGAGGGGAGGCGTACTGGGGATTGAACTCAGGGGATTCAACCTCTGAGCTTCACCTCCAGCTCTATTTTACATTTATTTTCAAATAGTCTCACTAGGTTAATGAGAGTCTCACAAGCTGAAGCTATCCTCGAATCTGTGATCCTCCTGTCTCAGCTTTCCAAATACTGATCCCAAACACAAGCATGCACCGCCTTGCCTGCTATTTTTTTTATTTTGAAACTGAGTTTCACTAAGTTACAGAGAGCCTTGATTAGTTGCTGGGGGTGGCCTTGAACCTATTATCCTACAGTCTCAGCCTCCCAAGTACTGGGATTACGAGCATGCCACCACCCTCATCTCAAACTGTTTGTATTCTTCAGGGCTAATATTTTGTGGAACATATTTTAGGAAAGTCTCCTCAAATGGAATCTTAGAGACAAAAAAAAAAAACCCACAAACCTGTAATCTTTATGTTATTTATGTCAGCTGGCTCTGTGTTTAAAAACCCTTTTTCTTCATCTTGTGGGTAGTAAATCCCATTAGTTCAATTACTCAGCAAATATTTAGGCACAGTGATAAATGCTGAAAATATAGTAATGAGTAAGTTAATGAGAACCCCTGACCTTACTGAGCTTGCGGACAGACATAAGAAGGAAGAGGAGGAGGAGAGGAAAGGAGAGTGGAAGAGGGCACAAGTATTATTAGCTCTTTCTGACATTTGTAGCTTTATCTGGCCATATCTGCTTTGGTTTTTCTAATTCTAAAATGAAAAAAGAGAGGGTGAAAAGTGTCTGTGTGTGGCGGGAAGCGGGGGGACAGGGGGTGACCACTAGTCCTCAAGTTTACAATCTGGTGTTTAATAAAAGCCCATAGTTTTTGTCCGGAGATCTTTTTTTGGACCAGTAACTAGATCTATAATAGTTTTCTAATTATCCAAAAATGGGCTGTATTGTTTAGAAGGAAAAGAACTAGGAAAGAAAGGATAGAAAAGAAGAGAAAGAAATGAGAAGGAAGAAAAAGAGAAACTAATATAGGTCTCTTGGCCCTTCTTTACCATGACTCTGCAGGGGTTGATGTTACCTTCCAGAGAGGAAGGTTCACATGGAGGCTGAAAATCAGATTTGGTCCACAGCCTGAGCAGTATCGTAGTCTTTCTCAAACTCAACCATGGGTCATCTCTCTGTCAGGAGATCTTTTCTCGACTAGCTCTGGCCTTCATCTGGGGACCTGGGGCTTCCGTAAGTAGCATCTGTCACTGGCCCATGGGCAGAGCTAGTCCCTGATTCTCCAGCACTTTTCCCTCCCCAGGGCCCTGGAGGATTGGAAACTTTATTAAAATGAAAAGCTTTCTCTGGTAACATCAAAGCTCAATAAAAAGCAATACATCTAAATAAAGTAACACCAAATTTAGCAAGATCCTGTTTCAAAATGAAAAGTAAAGCAGGGTATATCTGGGGTATATCTCAGAGGTAGAATACTTCTGTGTTCAATGCCCAGTACCAAAAAATAAAATATAAAATACAACAGTAAAAATAATATATAGCCAGGAGTGGTGGGCTCCTGTGGGAGGAAGAAACAGGAGGATTGTGGTTTTGAGGCCAGCCTCAGCTGCTTAGCAAGACCCTCAACAACTTAGCAAGACCATGTCTGAAAAAAATATATATATAAATACATATATATACATATATATGTATGTATTAGAATGAGGTATAAATACGTGTGTGTGTGTGTGTGTGTGTGTGTGTGTGTATTGGAAAGAGGTATAGATCAAAGGTAGAACACCCCTGGGTCTCATCCTCAGTACCACCAAAAATAAATAAATAAGTAAATAAATAAAGTAACACAAGCTGGGCGTGGTGGTGCATAACTTGTAATCCCAGTACTTGGGAGACCAGGACAGGAGGATCACAGGTTCATGGCCAGACTCAGCTATTTAGTGAAGTCCTCTGCAACTTAGTGACTCTGTTTCAAAATAAAGAATAAAAAATAGGGCTGGGAGGTGTAGCTTGGAGGTAAAAGACCCCTGGTTTCAATCCCCAGTACCCCAAATAAATAAATAAATAAACAAACAAACAAACAAACAAACACAAAAATATCTAAGGTGTGGACCTGCCAAAGCAGCTCTTGAAGGTGGCAGAAGAGCCGCCTCTCCTTGTTGGACAGCTGTCTGATGACTTCCACCCTTGGACAGACAGAAGTGAGCAGCCTGAGGGCTCACTCCTGTATGTTTCTTAACATAAATTTTACAGACGACCGGCCTCCAACCAGAGATCTGAGAAGTAGAAAGATTGCAAAATCTAAAAATGGGGTAAAGGACGCTTATCACTAAGAGAGAAAGGAGGACTCGCACGGCTGCGTTCACCGTGTGGCCTTCTGCGGATCCGTCCTGACTCCTCGGGGATGCTGCAACTTCCCTTTGACTTTCCCTTGTGCACCTCCCAGCATTTCCTTGATGGAAACAACTTGAAATAAAAAAAAAATTCTGCTGTGAAGAAAGGTCTTACAAAAAAATCTGAGATCCTCAAATTAAAATTAAGAGCTGTTTCCTTCCAGCGAGCTGGGAATCAATTTTCTAATTCATTCTCCTCTCTGTCATCTGCCTACTGATACAGCCTAAACCATACAGTATTTGTCCTTTTTTATTCCTTTTAATTAACTTTTAAAAATCAATTATGATTATTTATATGGATTCCCATTCTCTCTTCTCATCAAATTTGTTGGGCTTATTTTTTATTTACACACCACTACCCACTGCTGTGAATTCACAATAACAAAAAATCTGCACTCTTCCCTTCCACCTCTTGAACTGGAGAAACTATTAGCTAATAAGAGGCTAAATGAGCCTTAGAGTATAGGGAAGCTGGAATCCTTAAATTATTTAAATTGAAAAATGGCTGGTTTTACAATCAGAAAAACTCAAGTGGACCCTAAGCCCCCACTTGATCGTTCCCCCTTATCTGGATGATCTCGTAATGACAGCTGGAGTTATCTGCCATCGGCATCACTGGCCACAAAAGCTCCCATTCTCCCTGCTCAACTCCTCAGCAGCCCTGGGGAGCTGGAGCCGTTTCAGGGGAGGGGGCCCTGGAGGACTGGAAACTTTATTAAAATGGAAAGCTGTCTCTGGTGACATCGAAGCTCAGTAAAAAAAAAAAATAATAGTAATAATAATAATAATAATAATAAATCTACAATTTCAGAACCAGAAACAATCTATGGAAAGAAAACCTAAGATTGATTTCATGTGCTGGAGACTAAGGCAAATGTTAAATAAAATACGGAGGAAAACACAGAGAAAGAGATGGAGAGAAAAGAAGATGCTATAGTGCGACATCAATAGTGCAAAAAAATTCTGTGTGTCAGGCTAGTCCTTCAGGAGCCGTGCCACTGAGTGATCGAGCAAGGGCTGTTATGGGAGTCACCATACTTGTCTGCTTTGGAAGACTGGGAAGTTAACCCACGCATCTCTGACCTTCTCTTAATAAGCAATCCACTCTTGGGCTATTAACCACAAATTTTCTGAAACTCATTGTCACTAATACTATTTAGTAATAATACTAATAGGAATCTGTCACACTTTGAAGTCTGGATGTGACCTTTCACTTCACTTGCCATATGACAATGAGAAATTTAATCGTGTGTGTGCGTGTGTGTGTGTGTGTGTGTGTGTGTGTGAGATCTTAACTTATTTAACTAAAAGGACTCCATATCTATTTCTGCAATTAAAATTGAGCCACTAAAGTATAGAATCAACTTGTCTTAAAGAAAATTAGCAGCAGAATTAAGAACAAAATCCAGGTGACATCAATTTGAATACACTCTAAGCTCTTCAAAAAACTCTCATCCTTTATTTTCCATTTCAAGTTTCTTTTTTTAAAAGGCTCTTAGGAACAAAATGGCATAAGTTATGTTCAAAATAGTTCCGTTTTTGTAAAAAGCAGGGTGGTAGGTTCCCTCCTGCACACTCCAGCTTTGGGAGCATTTCTCAGGGAACTTTATCAACAGCATCATCACCACCACGAGAACGACCTACCAGGAGCCATTACTTAAGGGTTTGCCACACTTCTCCCCAGTCCTTCTCTCTTTTTCAAGCCTTAAACTCAAACCTCGTTTTTCCTTCTTAAGAATTTTAAGGAAGAAAAATCAATGTTGGGTGAAACTACTTATCTTTTCATGAAACTAGCAAGTTCTGTTAGCAAATGAAGATATTAAAAAGTACCCATTTCTCATCTTCAGGAGAGACATTAAAATTACTGGTTACATCTGAAGAATCCCAAATGTCAGGATAAACCCTGCTATCTATCTTACTTTGCCTCATATTTTTTCTAAAAATTCAGTATGCATATTTGACATGTTTGTAAATTAGTTTTTAGTGATGAGAAAAGATTAGTGTAATTATTTAAGACTTTTTTTCCATTTTGAGTTCAGAGATAGCTTAAAGTGTGACTTTGTAAACAAGCTCTTTTCGCCAATGTAAGAAAACAAGGCCTTTTCTATCCCCCAAAAAAGATTGAAAACCAGAGCAGAGAGGTCACTTTGTCTGACTCTCTGCCCATTAGTATGCGCTGCTACAAACCTGAAGCCCAGTGAGGAACTTCTTTGACTTGGGACATTGTTTTTGCAAAACTTTGAGCTTTGTTCCTCGGGGCCACTCCTGTCAAACAGCACTTCCCCGGAGTCACCATAACCTCACTCTGTTCTCCCTCTCAAGAGAGCATATAGGGGTGTGAGTGGATAACAGCAATACCATTACAAGGGTGACCTTGAATTTACTATAATTAATTATTAAATTTGTTGTTCAAACATCTAGAATTTTATTATTGTTGTTGCTACATGTGTGTGTATATGGTACTGGGGATTGAATCCAGTTGTGCTCTACCACTGAGCTACCCCTCAAGCCCTTTTTTATTTTTATTTTAGAACAGGGTCTTGCAGGCAGGCATAGTGGTGCACACTTGTAATCCTTGCGCTTGGGAGGCTGAGACAGGAGGATCGCACAGGTTCAAAGCCAGCCTCAGCTACTTAGTGAGGCTCCCAGCAACTTAGTTAGACCTTGTTTCCAAATAAATATAAAATAGGTCTGGGAGTATAGCCCAAAGGTAGAAAAGCTCCTGGGTTCCACCCCAGTACCACTAAATAAATAAATTAATTAAATAAATAAATAAACAAACAAACAAACAGGGTCTTGCTAACTTGTCCATGCCAGTCTCAAACTTGCAATCCTCTTATCTCAGCCTCCCAAATACTGGGAGTACAGACATCTGCCACCACTTCCACCTAAACTTTTTAATTTGTTCACACTTCTTTACTACACCTTAACCACTGCTGATTATGGTACACCAAACTCATGAAACCCTGGAATGAAAAATATATTCTCAGGCCGGGTGTGGTGAGACACGTGCTTGTAATCCCAGCGCTTGGGAGGCTGAGACGGGAGGATCACACCGATTCAAAGCCATCCTCAGCTACTTAGTGAGGCTCTCAGCAACATAGGTGAGACCCAGTTTCCAAATAAAATATAAAATAGGTCTGGGAGTATAGCCTAGAGGTAGAAACCACACACACACACACACACACACACACACACACACACACACACACATTATATATATATTCATTCTCAGTGAAGCTGGCAATCAAACTGGCAGAGGTATTTGAGGTATTGAACCTAAGAGCTTCTTAGATTTCTGGTGCTAATCTGAAAACCCAGAGCACCCTGGGGTGAGCAAGCCCTGGGTCTCAGGAATATTTTCACAAATGCTGGGAGTGCATTCTATGGCAGGCTGTCCCCCAATCTGACGTGTTTATGGGACAGGGCAGATCAGAGTGTGCCCCATTCTACAGATTAAGATACTGAGACGCAGGAACATTAGAAAACTACCAAAGGTCACAGGGCGAATGTGTGCCCAAGCCCTGATGTTTTACTCTAAGACAGATGGAAAACTGACCACAGGTCACCCTGGCTATTCATGGACAGCTGTCTGTGTCAAAAGAATCTTCCATTCTTTAGAATGAGAATCAAATTAGTATGCTAATTGTGTTCTTTGCTAGTATGTGTAAGCAAGCATTATATTCACAGACATAGCAAAGAACCCTAGCATTCAGACATCCGTACGCCATTTGTCCTCTTTTGAAACTTCACCACTAGTTCTCATAACCAATTTGAGTCTCTTGGAGTTTCTTAGATTAAAAGGAAAAGAAGCTCAAGTTTCCATGGAACCTTTGAAATCAGGATATTAATCCTCCTTATGACATTTCTCAAAATGGAAACCTACTTGAATTAGTGATAACAGAAAAAGTAAAAAATATATATATTTTTATATGTTCTCTCACTAAAATCCTAGAGCATGACATTGCAGCTGGGATTTGGTGTCCACCCCAAACAGCTGAAGCCACCTGTTTTATATTTTGTAAACCTTTCTCAGCCAGAACCTGCCAGTCACCTAAGGTAGCAGCCTAAGGTTGTCCAGTTCTTGCCCAGTTTGGAGAGAGCAGTCCATCTCCGATTAACCGCCGTGCGCCACCTGTGTCTGTTCCTCTGGCTCTTTTACTTCACCCCCTTCCAACTCGCTGGCGCTCCTCCTCCATTTTCCTTCCACACTCCCAAAAACTTATTCCCCATCCTCCTACCTTTTGGGTTAAAACCTGATCACACACGCTTCATTCCTAGGAGGATAAGTGATTGATAACAGCTAAAAACAAAACAAAACAAAAAATATTATGATTCCCAGGATGATATGCTGTGTGTGTGTGTACAAACATGCGTGCGTGCGCATGCCACTGGGGGTTGAACCCAGAGGCATTCTACCTCCAAGCTACACCCCTCAGCCCTACATTTTTTTTTCTTTTGAAACAGGGTCTCACTACATGGATGAGACTCTCACTACTTGCTGAGGCTGCCCTCAAACCCACAGTCATCTTGTTTCTGCCTCCCAAGCACTGGGATTACAAACGTGCACCACCACGTCCGGCATGATACATTTGTGTGTGTGTGTGTGTGTGTGTGTGTGTGTGTGTGTGTGTTATGTATTTTAACAGGGACCCAATCCTGTAAGCTAGAAAAGTGACGCTCTCGCAGTATAATTACAGGCAGCGGATCCTGGAGATGGATGAGCCTTCCCCACGTGCTGGCCGCTGACTCTCTTCCTGCGGTCAGGTCCTCACCTTATGATTTTATCCGGAGTGCTTGGCACCAGGACCAGCACAGTGGGAACTCAGTAATGAAGGAAACTCTGGACCAAGGGAAACAAGATACCCTATCGCACATGAATGGGAAGATGTTGAATTTGTTTTAAGCCAAACTGACTTTCAGAGGTCAGGATTGGAGATAATCAAGTCCCATCATTTGAGTCCTCCTCCAAGCCAGTGTCAGTTTTGAGACACTTCTCGTAGCTACGGGTCTGCTTTTGCTCAGTAGATCTGGCCCACTTCAATTCTTTGCATTCGAGTTTCACTGAAATTGAGTTAAGAAGCAAATGAAGCTGTCAATAAATATTTATCGAGCACCTACTGTGTACCAGGAATGCTACCAGTTCCTGAGCTGAGAGCTGTGGCTCATTCCTATAATCCCATACTAGGGGAGCTGAGACAAGAGGATTACAGGTTTGAAAAAATCCTTAGTAACTTAGTGAGACCTTGTTTCAAAATAAAAAATAAGCCTGGAGTGATGGCACAAACTTGTTATCCCCGCATTTGGAAGGCTGAGACAGGAGGATCGCAGTTCCCGGCCAGCCTCAGCTACTATTTAGTGAGGCTCCATGCAACTCAGTGAGACGCTGTCTCAAAATAAAGGATAAAAAATAGGGCTGGGGTATAGCTTGGAAATAGAAGGCCCCTGAGTTCCATCCCCAGTACTGCAAAAATAAATAAATAAATAATACTGAAATAGGGCTAGGAGTGTAGCTTACAGGTAAAACACCCTGGGTTGGATTGCCAGTACCACAAAAACAAAACAAAACAAAACAAAAACTACTTCCTGCCCACATGAAACTAACATTCTACTTCAAAGAACTGATGTGAAATGATTAACTATATAATTCAGTATTTAATTGGAATCATATTAAATACTCCAAGGAAAAGTACAGGGTACTAACAAATGAGCATGATGTGATATGGAAGACCAGGCAAAGCTTCTCTGGGGAAAGAAAAGAATTAAGCTGATACCAGAGGATGGGTGGGAGTCGGCTAGGAAGAAAACTTACGAAACAAATGGATACTTGTAATAAACACCTTTAACATGTGACACGGTAGAACTAACCCACAGATCAATCTTCCTGCTAAGAATCTTCTTGATTCTCTTTCTTGACATTGTTAATGTAGGAAACATTTTGAGGTCTTTGTGACAAGCTGCCTATTCAACACTGTAAATCCCGATAAAAGAAAACATTGGCATCGAAAAAGAAATAATTTCCATAAATGTCAACATCTTCATGAGACACACGCAGACGCAGCATGATCTCAGCCTCCTGTCTTCTCTGTGCTCTCACCTGTGTCGCTCACATAAATGCCCATCAGACAGGCCCTGTCAGGACACTCTGGGCCCAGAGCTTTGAATTTGAAATGTCCACAGTCTAGATTTTCCGTTTGGCTCCGTCCAGAAACCTGGGGTGAAAGAAAGGGGGTTAGGGGAGAGGAAAGCAGTGAAGGAGCTGTATACATCAGAGAAAGCCTCCTCTCTACAAAGCGTGCTTTAACTACCCCAGTCTAACCCTCTTTCATATTGAGCCAGACTTTGTAAGTTCACAAAGAAACATTCCCAGGCTCATCCTGCTTTTTAATGCACCGCCTTCCCTTGGTCCCACTTCAGCTAATTGAATCCTTCTTCCTAAAAACTCAGTTCTGCTGCCTCATCCTCTTACCCCACTGTCCCAATCTAATTTAAATACACCTCCTCTGCACTCTCGTCGCTTGGTACACACTGTATCTTATCACACCTATATAATAATAATTGATTTACTTATCTGACTCGTATGCTTCTTGAGGGAGGAAGTTAATAAAGGGCAAAACTCATGTTTTAATCATTTTTGTATCCCCAGTCCCTAGCAGGGTACTTATAAAGAATCCATTGAACAAATAATGTTCATGCATGACAGTTGCTTTTCCTTTCTTAGCCTCTGGAGAAACATGAAAACTTAGATCTTTGTATAACCAGTAAACAAGGCTGATTTTGTATGTAGGAAACTTTTAAACCCCTCCCCAACACACACAGTCCGAAATTCTTCTCCATTGCAGATAAGCTTGTTGTAGTTACCTTTATTAGGCTATTGTTCTGTAGTCTTTCTTTGAAAACCTTTTAGGAACTAAATAGACCAGTCTCCACACGGTCTGACCAACACATGAGTCATGAACAAAACTGCTTAAATATGGTCTATTCATCAGCACATTTAAAATAATTTCTGTGTTTAATATAGAAATGGCATAATTTCCTAGCTATGGTAGTGGTGCATGCCTGTAATCCAGCAACTCTGGAGACTGAGGATTTCAAGTTTGAGGCCAGCATGTGCAACTTAGCAAGATCCTATCTCAAAGCAAATAAATAAATAAATAAATAAATAAATAAATAAATAAGACTTGGAATGTAACTCAGTGGCAGAACACCCCTGTATTCAATCCCTGGTAATACACACAAACACACACACACACACACACACACACACACACGCACACACACACACATGCACAAATTGCACTCCTAATTTGCAAACCAGAAGCAAGAAAGAAAGAAACTGTGCCTAGCAGAATATTTGTCGAGTAGTAAGTACTTAAATATTTAGTTAATGAGGAAAAGGAAATCATATATTAATGGGAGAATAATTGAGTACATAAATAAAAACAGTGCAAGTCACAAAAATCGTCAAGTCACATGTTATCATAAGAATTTA
Organism: Muscardinus avellanarius; assembly: GCF_963383645.1. Taxonomy (NCBI): domain Eukaryota; kingdom Metazoa; phylum Chordata; class Mammalia; order Rodentia; family Gliridae; genus Muscardinus; species Muscardinus avellanarius. Next base: position 92,088,063 of record NC_137790.1, on the reverse strand, counting down.
TTGGCAAAAATGACAAAGTCCATCAAACATAAAAAACAAGTGTTTGAGAAATCTCATTTTCCAACCAAACAGAATCCAGATATTAAATGCCCAATTAAAAACAGAAGAATGTGGTGTTTTTTAAGGTACTAACTGAAAAAGGCAAAGTCTGTGATATGACAGTACATTTTGAATTCCTGAGAAATCCTCTTCCCACCCGAGCCCTCCTCTTGCCCTGTCCTCCCACACATACACAGTCCCCATTGTGACATACAAAGTCACGGTTATCTTGTCTACTTGCTTTTTTCAAAATACCTCTGATTTGGGAAAGAGGAAGATAGAGAATGTGGTAGAGTAAAAACTCTCGGGAATGGAAATTCCCACTTCCCTCTCTGCCTGTCCCTCAAGACGGGCCTAAATGTTACCTTGTCTCTGAAGGCAGCCTTTGATCCTGGGAAGCGCCCGCTAATTGGCCTCTCGCTGTACACACCACTGTGGCAAGCCTCGTCCCTGCTTTTGCACTTTCTGGTGTCCTTTATTATAGTTAGTTGCCTACATCTGTCCTTCCTCTAGAAAAGAAGCCTTGGTTTCTCTTTAGATGATACTCTCCCTCTGCTCCTCTTTTCCTCACCTCTTGCCTGGCAAACGAGAAAAGCTAAAATGAGAAGCAAGCTTGTTTTTGAAAAACTGTCTTCTTTCTTCCAAACACTTCCTCCCTCTAAACTTGGGAGGCAGCCTCCTGCCCCCTAGGTGTTAAGGGTGTGTGTCCTTGGACACCTTACTTTGGCAAAGAGCCCACATTCCACCTCTAAGCAGCTGAGTCGTTTTCCATTTCGTTGAGGTTCATTCATGCTTTCCTATTTATTGACACTTTAACATTTCCTGGTGAGTGGTCCTGTTCAGCTGCCAGCCCTCCCGGCCCCCACACCTCTAAGCTGTCCGCACTTCGCTAGTTACCAATTCCTGCTTCCCCAGGAGCGCCATCACCATCACCCTGGCCGCCAAGGAGGGCACAGGCCTGGATCTGAGCTCTCCTGAGTAAGAGCATGAAGCCAACTCAGGGAGCAGACCTCTCACAGAAGTCTGTGCATTCTGTCTGAAAGCACCCAGTTTGCTTCTAAGAAAAAAGAGAGAAATACAGGTAATGAAAGAACCAGGAAGATCTAAAATCTGCCTTGTATCTTGTCAAAGTCCTTCATTTTCTAGTTTTCGTGAATACCTATGCATCTTTTGCTCTCGTGCCATCTGCAAGAGTTACTGCCACCCCCATGTGTTTTTGTTCGATCTTGTTTTGTAGGCGATGAGTATGCCCCTTCGCCTCCGAAATAGGAATAATCCATGAGCTAATGTCATCAGTAAAACTCTGGCCTGTCCTCGAGCATGGCAGACCGGGGCTGCCGTCCATCGCACGCCCTGGGCCTGTCCTGAGGTGAGGGCTCAGGGTTTCCCTCTGGCTTTCTTGGCGCTCCATAACGCCCTGCTGATCGGCTGATTAGTTTTAGTAGCTCCCTGTTATTTCCCCAAAGACAGCATTTTCCAGACTTTCCTGGTCCACAATGAAATGTAGGTTTTCTTAAAGCTGTGGAAATAGAATAATTCATATTGCGAGGTTATTTATTACCAGCCAGACCCTCATCTTGCTCTACGGGGCTCTGATAATCACCTATTTCAGAGGCCATTAGCCTTCTGTGTGCGGTAAAGCACTCTTGCGACCGCGCGTCTCTGCCTTTGTGTTCTGAGGGGAGGGATGGTGCGCACCGAAGTAACAGACCTCTGTTGACCAAGTAAGAAAGTCTTTGATGCACAAATAGTACATTAAACCGCTTTTATTTGATAGTGTTGAAATTAAACAGCGCGTGGAATCCCTACCCAGGTATGCGAACATAGAAAACCTCTGAGAATACGCACATTAATTCAAGTCCTTAATATTACTGAAACACAGACGTATAAGAAAAATACACATTGCAAGAATGTAATAATCAAGGCTTAGGCACTTACAGGAAGACAGCAGGAGCTGGATTTAACTTATTGATTTTAGAACCACTGCTTAGAGAGAGAGAGAGAGAGAGAGAGAGAGAGAGAGAGGGAGGGAGGGAGGGAGAGGGAGGAAATATTGCTTTACCGGTTTCAGATAATAATGACTGTTGTTGCAAATTATAAAATTTAATTAGCTATATAAATGCCAGAGGAACAAATACGGTGCTATTGTCTTGATATCTTTCCAGAAATTAGTCTTTTAAAATAAATTTGCCATATTAATCATCTAAAAATATTTTTGATCACTGAATTAATAGTTTGCAGCCTGTTTTCAGGTACTCCTTGCCATAGGTGATTGCTTCTTAATTACTACATGGGCTCTTTCTATTCACTCATATTAATTCGTGTTTTCTGGCACAGTCCCAAAAGGCAGCCTTGCCCTATATCTTCTAATTACTTCTATAATTGAATTTGCCCACTTTTTCTAACCTATTTTTTAAACTGACTGTGTTTGTTCATGGTTTATTGTGTCTTCTTTGTGTCAGTTCTCTGCAAGCAGAATGTACATTGATTCTTTCCTCGTTTCTCATTAATTTTCAAGAGCTTTGCTGCATGTCTGTTTCTTCAGTCTGTCAGACCTATTGCTAGACCAAAAAAAAAAAAAAAAGAACTCTTATTATTAAAGGTTAGGTAAAATAGACTGAAGTTAATTAATTCATTAGTAACTCTGAGCCAATTACTGAAGCCTTCTCTTATTTATATACTTGTTAACAAGACAGAAATGAGAAAGGCCAATTACAGGCACATGTCCTTCTGAAGTTCAGCGAACCCAGAGCTTGTGCATTTATTGACACCTCTAAAAATAACCCGTCAGTTTAGAGATCTAATGTGTGAAATTGGTCTTTAAAAATTGTTGGTTAACACTGTATTTCATTCTATTGATAAATTTTAAAGATTTCCCCATTTTGATATCTTTAATATTCTATTATTGCCAAATTCCCTTGAAATCTTCCCAAGGAGTATTGCTTAGCTTAGAGAAATTTTAAAAATAGGAGAAATGTGATATATTTTCTAATTTTTATTATTTCTTTCTTGTCCAAGCCATTAAGCTTTTAATTCTTGAAATTCTTGATTAGCATGTCTCTTTAAAATACATTTTATTTGATTTTTGTTGAATATACGAAAGCTTCGCCACATTTGGAAAGGCAGCTTTGTCCTGATTTTTCCAAGTGGCCAATAAAAATTTTTAACTGTTTCATCTATACACTAACCACACAACAACACAATTTATTACTCATCTTCCCTGCCTTAGAATTATTTTGTTAATTTCGTGGGAGTTTAGGAGAGGAATGGATGTATGATCGATCCATTTTCTGTCCATCTGTATTCTCTTCATATTTTGGGGTCAGCATGATGCCAACAAATCTACAGTCAACTGACACTAATGTTCCAATAAATTGACTGTTGGAAGTAAAACCAATTTAAATTATGGATTTTTTAATTTTTTAAAATATTATATAGATCTAGGTTGTCATAGATAAATAATGAAAATATGACACAGTTACTACTGCTTAACGTTTTAGTTTTCTGTCTGTCCCAATAATATTAAAATGCAACCAATTATGTTATATCATAAAAATAATAAACAAGAAAAAAAAAAACCAACGGACAACTTAGTTCAGGTCCATGATTCTTGGAAGACCCAAGAAAAAGAGTTCACCAATGTTGTTTACTCAATCCAGGAAGCCTTTCTTAATACCCCTTACAACTGAAGTGAGTGCCTTCCGGCCTCCAAATTTCTATACTTTCTTATTTATAAGTATTTTATGAGACTTTTCACTTTCCGCCCTGCATTATAATCACTGGTGCCTTTTTCTCTGCTGAGTTATTTGTTAATTGAGGACAGTAACTATGTCGTATGCACTCTGCAGCCCCAGAACTTTAGCACAATGCATGGCAAATAGTAAATTCTCAGTAAATATATGTCAGAGGAATTAGGGATGAGGAGTCCTAATTGCCCCTTAATTTGTTCAGTGTCTAGCCTCCCTTACTGCCTTGGCTAACTAAAGAATCTCTTACTTGAAATCAGTTAATGTATCTTAATTTTCTGTGGTAACTGCAATAAATTGGTAACAAATGTTCTATTATTAATTCATTATGTAGCCTTCTCTGCTCCAAGATTAAAAATCTATACTAATTTCTCATCAGATGAACTGGTTTTCATTTTTTAAATTACTATATGAGTTTTTAAGCATTTTTTATGGCTCTCCCAACCTCGAGTCTGTGGCTTTGGGCCAAGACCACACAGGCCCTCACTCCTCCCGCTGCCTGTGCGCTGCTGTCCTTGCGTTTTCAGAAACACCTATATGAGTCGGAATCTGCTTTCCCGGGGCTTTTACTCATTAGTTTACTCTTTGTGTCCCTGCTTCAAGGAGGCTGAGTTCCCCTCAGCTACATTTTGTATACTGTCCCTATCTGTCTTCTTACCCTCTATTCTTCCATCCCTTCCTTTCTTTTTTTTTTTTTTTTGTTTGTTTGATTGTTTGGTTTTTTTTTTGGGGGGGGGTTGAACTGGGGATGAAACCCAGGGCCATTCTACCTCCAAACCACACTCCCAGCCCTATTTTTTATTCTTTAGTTTGAAGGCCTCACGGAGTTGCAAAGGGCCTCACTAAATAGCTAAGGCTGTCTGCGAGCTATGATTCTCCCGTCTCAGCCTCCCAAATGCTGGGATTACAAACAGTACCACCACACCCTGCTTTTTTTTTTTTTAAGAAAAATAGTTTATAGTAATGTCTCCTAAGAGCCATGCATGTGTTTATGGGTTCCTTTTACATAAGCTTTTTTTGTAGACACTGTCTTGTTTTCAGTGAGTGTGAGTGTGTGTGTGTGTGTGTGTGTGTGTGTGTAAATGTTCATGGGGATTGAACCAAGTACGCAAAACTACATTCTCAGCCCCATTTTGTTTTTTATTTGGAAAAAGGGTCTTGTTGGGTTGCTGAGGTCCTCTCTAAACTGCTGAGGCTGGCTTTGAATTTTTGAACTTTCTATCTCAGCCTTCCAAGTACTGGGATTACAGGTGTGTGTCACCATGCCTAGCTTGTTTTCAGAGTTTTAACTTGCTTGACTCCCATGAAAATGAACTTCAGGGCGCTTTCTTTGTGTTGTTTCACATTTTGTTGGGGATAAGCTACGTAATGTATCCCCCAAACATCTGGATTCATAGCCAGCTGAATGTTTCTAATGATTCTAGCCCACTGAAACGCAGAACATATGTCCTAGCATTGTGCTTCTCAAACTCCAGCGCACTTCAAGGATGTTGTGAAAAGAATGTGGATTCCCATTCAACAGGTCTGTGGCCCTCTTGCACTCCCCGGTGACCCCACATGGAGGAGTTTTGTCTAGACAGAGTGAGGCTTTGGGGCTGGAGAGACCAGATTCACAGACCTTGCTCTTCTGTTTGCTATGACCTTGGGCAAACTACTCATAGCTTTAGATTCTTTATTTTAACTGAAGATAAAAATACGGACCTTCCTCACTGAAAGCCTAAATCCCCGAGGGCACTGACTGGCAGCAACTGGCCTGTTTCCCCTCTACACAGCCACCTGGTTAATCCTTCCAGGCCTCCTTCCACTCAGAGCTTTCCATTGAGCCCCACCGCCCATTCAGTCATACATACACTCCTAGGAACTCAGATCTTGAGTCCTTGGTCCAGCTTAATCTCTCCCTACTTTCTACCTGTATCTTACATGTAACTAACATATCAGGTTTCCTACTTCCCCTTCCTGATTCATCTGTGTCCCACCCAAATCTTTATCATATCTATGGAAACCCTGCCCTTCCTTAAGTCCCTCTGCCACCCAGGTTCTCCCTAGAAGGAAGCATTTTCCTTTGTAACCCAGCCATTCTCACTCCCAACCATCTCACATGTATCTAGAGTGGTCTCCCTGGTATTTGAACACTAAATAATAGTTTCTCTGAATTCTGGTCTACATTCTAGTTATTTCTGTAATTGTCTCAGCACCTACTAGAGTTTAAGTCCCATGAGGATGGGTTTCAGGTATTGTACAGATAGCAGTGGTCAGAACACAACTTTGGGACCACAGACCTGAGTGTGTTCCTTTGGCTCTACCACGAGCCAACATGTTTGCCTTGGAAAGCCTAACCTATCTGAGCAGTTTTCTCATCCTTAAAGTGGGTGCCAATAGTATATACCTTGCAGTTACTGGAAAGAAATTTCATTAAAAAAAAAAAAGCTCACAAGTTCTTCAGCACATAGGAAGGGCTCATGTCAGTGAAACTGAATGGATTAGAACTGACTGTCTAATCCCAACACAACTCAGACATTCATTCTAGTTGTGTTAACAACTGGAACCAAGCCCAGACTTTTAATTCATGTGAGCATTTTAACATTTTCTTTTCTGGTTATGTGTATGTCAGTGTTAAAACTCAGAATATTCCATATCTGGGCCTCTTGAAATCAAAGCACATTTGTCCACATAGCTCTAATTCGTAAAAAGTAAAAAGTGATAATGAAAAAGTAACAGCAGTATGTTTTAGAAAACAAGCATTGGTCTACAGTTAAATTTAGGCTTGAATCCAAATTGTCACCTCTCCATCTGGAAGATCTTTTACTTATATGGAGTGTGTGTGTGTGTGTGTGTGTGTGTGTGTGTGTGTGCATGCGCGCGTGCGCATATGTTTGTTTTTAAACAGGGTTGCACTAGGTTTCTGAAAGTCTTGATAAATTGCTAAACCTGGTCTTGGACCTGTGATTCTCCTGTCTTTGCCTTTCAAGTAGTGGGATTACCACTCCTGGCTTCTTTGTATTTTTAAAAAATAGTTGGAAATCAGGCTGGGCAGCATATGTCTGTACTGTACTACTTGGGAGGCTAAGACAGGAGGCTTTCAGGTTTCAGGCCAGCACACTATAATTTAGCAAAACCCTGTTTCAAAATAAAAAATAAAAAGGACTGGGGATGCAGCTCAGAAGTAGGCTGCCTCTGGATTCAATCCCCACAGGAAGGAAAGAAGGAAAGAAGGAAGGAAGGAAGAAAGGAAGGAGGGAGGGAGGGAGGGAGGGAGGGAGGGAGGGAGGGGAGAAAAATAAATAGCATATTATTTCTGTAGCACCAAAACATTAGCAATATTATTATCATGAGTGAGAGGAATAACTAAATGTCCCAAATATTTCTACTTTTATAAGTTGAACTTATTTATATTTAAATGCTGAGAACTTAAATGTTTTGTTTATTTCAATAATTGCTAAAGAGCTATATTTTAAAATTTTTTATAAATTAATTTTAAAGACAATCCTAAGGCTGGAGTATAGCTTAGTAATAGAGAATATCCTTAGCATGCACAAGGCCTTGAGTTCAATCCCCAGCACCAAAACGAAAACAAAACAAAACTATATTTAATAAAATAATTATTTACTTTTATTTTTCCTTTTCAGAACTAAACCAAAAATGTGTGTGTGTGTGTGTGTGTGTGTGTGTGTGTGTGTGTGTGTGTGGTATTATTGGGGAAGGAACTCAGGAGCATTCTGCCCGAGCTACACCCCAGTCCTATTTTTTTATTCGTTATTTTGAAACAGGGCCTCACTAAGTTGTGGAAGGCTTCACTAAGTAGCTAACGCTGGCCCCGAAAGTACAATCCCTCCCAAGTACTGGGATTACAAGTATGTACCACCACGCCTGGCAAAAACCAAACTTTTCTAAAATTAGAAATTAAATGTTGTCAAGGTGGGCAAAGTTAACTTCATGCCTGGCCACAGTGCAAGCAATGGACCCAAGTCACATCTGCACACAGGACCAGAGGAGCCAAAGTGAGTCAGAGCTAAGATGCTGTTTCGCTGATGTGAGCAGAGACAGATTTTGAAAGAAAAACAGAAATTGGGGCAAACCTTGTTTTAATCATGGAGTATATGGAAAGAGAATTAAGTGCCTATATTAAAACCTATTCTTTCCAACTACCAATAACATTCTTCCTCAGCCTCGAGGGACTGTCATACAACAATGCCTCTAGTACTGGTAGAACAAGTTGCGGGCGGTGCATGTATAGTCCCGCACAAGAGAAAGCAGCGCTTAAAGCTGCTGTCGCCTTCTGAGAAAAAGAAAAGAAAAGAAAAAAACTGGAATTCTGAGTCGAGTATTTGTACATTTTCTGTTTTTCTGCCTTGTGGGTCTTTATTGCTGAAAGTATTTTTACGGAATCTTTCTGTGCTTCTTTGAGCTTCGTGTGGTCTTGTTTGCGCATTCTCAAATCTCAAACCATGACACAGTTATGAAGGTCTTGAGTTATTAAAAGTAGAAGAAATTATATCTTGTTTGCGAACTGAAGTGCAAACCAAGCAAAGTCTTTGGAAACAAAGATCTCGTTTTATGAGAAAAAAAAATGTTCTTTTTTATTGTAAGCTAGAATAAGGAATGATTCCAGGACAAAGAGACAGAAGAGTCAACTGGAGTCCTAGTGTAGAAGCTGTCTACAGAACTGAAGGTGAGAGATTGGCACACTCTACTTGGCCTATTTGGTCAACATAAACCATCTTACTGAATGGTCAGATTTTGCAAAGGTACTTCGGGACTTGCTTCCTTCCTACGAGAAAGACGTATTTAATTTCAGTTTTGAGAGCATACACGCACACTTGGTGTGAGCCACAACCTTACCAAGTGTTTAAAACTATGAGCTGCAGAGCAGACCCAGCTGGGTGTGAGTTCTGAGCCGACCACTTGCCGACCAAGTCATCTTGAACAACCTCATGAAATCCATTTCCTCGTCTGCTAAGTGGGCATTCTGCCAGCCTTCATCAGCAGTACGATGTGTTCTTTTATGTTTTATCATCACTTTTTCCTTGTATGGTGTTGGGGATTGAACCCAGAGACATTCTACCGCCAAATTACACCCCCATCCTTATTTTATTATTATTTTTTAATTTGGAAACAGGATCTTGATAAGTTGCTGAGAGGCTTACTAAGTTGCTGAGGCTGGTTTTGAACTATGATCCTCCTTTCTCAGCCTCCCAAGTACTGAGATTACAGACGTGTGCCAAATTTTTTTTTTTAAAGAGAGAGCCCAGCGGTGATCATTTTATACTTTATTTGGAAACAGGGTCTCACTACGTTGCTGAGAGCCTCACTAAGAAGCTGAGGCTGGCTTCGAACCTGTGCGATCCTCCTGTCTCGGCCTCCAGAACGCAGGGATTACAAGCGTGCACTAACATGCCCGGCGATGTGTGCCAATCTTTTACTATCTCTGATACAAGAATATATCTTAAAACTGATGGATATCTCAATTTCATTGGCAATACTTTTTGCTTTCTTACAGCGTTTGAGATTCAAACAGTTAATGTATACTTCATAGAATTTTTTGACATAAAAATAAAATAATGTAAAATCCTATGCCCTGAACTTGATCCACAGAAGACTCTCAGTACAGAATACCCACTAATGTTCAGGATAATTTGGGGCATTTTCTTGTCTTGTGAGTCATAATTTATGTTTGCCAACAAGCTAGAAGTTAACGTCTTTGCAGAACCCTTGTGTCGGGGCAGCCTGCCTGGGAGGTGCTCGTCACATTTCCTCTGACTTCCCAGGATGACAAGATATTAACCCAAGGGCTTAAATAAGAAACAGGACCAAAACAAAGCTCTAGTGGAAGTCCATGCTGATTTGTCATTTGGATTGTTTGTAGACAAAAGGAAGAATAAGAAATGAGCACACGTCAATAGTGGCTGGCTACTGGATTGGGCGGAAGAAGTAGTAGCACACAAAGAGGCAAAAGGACGTGGATTTGGGTTCAGACCTTGGCTTTTCCCTTCCCAAGGTGTGTACACTGGGCAAATTACTTCACCTCTGCATGGGCTCCATTTCTTCATAGGGTTTTTGTGAGGAATAAATGAGCTGAGATACTTAAAGCAGGGCATGGTGACATATACTTGTAATCTCAGTACTTGGGAGCCCGAGATAGGAGGATCACAGGTTTGCAGCCAGCCTCGGGTACTTTGTGGCCCCCTGTAAATTAGTGAGACCTTGTTTCAAAATAAGGAGGAAAAAATAGAGCTGGGGGTATAGCTCAGAGGTAGAATGTCCCTGGGTTTAATTCTCAGTTCTGAATAATCAGGCCTGTGTGGCGGCACATGCTTGTAATCCCAGTACTTGGGAGGCTGAGACAGGAGGATCACAAGTTTGTGGCCAGCTCTAGCAATTTAGTGAGGCCCTCTGCAACTTAGCAAGACCCTGTTTCCAAAGAGAAAATAAAATAGGACTGAGAATGTAGCTCAGAAGTAGAAACCTCCTGGGTTCAATCCCCAGCAACAACAAAAAAAAAAAACTAATATTTCAATAATAACCAAGCAGGAAAAGTGATTATTACAACCACTGTAAGAGTCTTATACCACATATAACGTATAACCTACAAATAGTGTCTTCAAGATACTCATGATAAAGCAACATGGCTGACAAAACTGTTGTATCTAGCAATAGACATGTGCCTGGAAACAAGCTATTAGATCAACCAGAGACTGCTTCCGGTCACTCTCCACAGCATCTGTAGGATAGTGTCTTCTTGTGGCTTAGCACTCAGTATTATACCAGTCAACCCAAACCCCAGGGAAGAGTCATCACAATTAGGGCCTTCTTTTAATATTTGTTAGGACTTTAGAAGAGCCTTCTAATATGTGTTCACTTGCGACCCATATCTTTTTCTATTTTTTTTTAAGGTTGCAAACATGACTCTTGTGATAGAATTACTGTAGCCATCAAGCATGTAACTCTAAACATTGGAGTTGAATGTGGCTTTTAATTTATTGATCATATCTTTTTTTTTTTTTTTTTTTTTTTTGCTGGTCTGGGGATGGAACCCAGAGGCATTTGACCTCCAAGCTACACATCCTGCCCTATTTTTTATTCTTTATTTTGAAACCAGGTCTCACTGAGTTGCAGAGGGCCTCACTATGTAGCTGAGGCTGTCTGCAAACCGCGATCCTCCGGTCTCAGCCTCCCAAATGCTGGCATTACAAGCATGCACCACCACGCCCGGTGATCATACCTTTTTAATTTTATTTTTATTATTTATTTATTTATTTATTTATTTATTTATTTATTGGTACTGGGGATTGAACCCAGGGGCGTTTTACCTCAGAGCTTCACCCCCAACCCTTCTTTACTTTTTAATTTGTTTATTTGTTGTGGTATTGTGAGTTGAACCCAGGGATATTCTACCTCCAAGCTATATCCAATCTTTTTTTATTTTTTGTTTTGAAACAGTGTCTCACTGGGTTGCTGAGAGTATCATTAGGTTACTCAGAGTCTTGCTAAATTGCTGAGGCTGGTCTCAAAACTTTGACCCTCCTATCTCAGCTTCCCAAGTGCTGGGATTTCAGGCATGTGCCACCAGGCCCAGTAATTTTGAGACAGGATCTTGCTAAGTTGCTGAGGCTCTTGCTAGATTGCTGCCGCTAACCTCCAGCCTGTGATCCTCCCGTCCCAGCCTCCCAAGGATTGGGATTATAGGCTAGTACTGGGCTCGATCACACCTTTTAAATATCAAATCAGCTCCAGAATGAAATCAAGCTTACCTATAGCTAATTATTTTTTGTAAGTGTTAATTTTGTGGTAATTCATTGAACAATTTTAATCAGTATTGTTTTCCATAAACAAAGCAGTTGATTTCCTCTTCTTCCTCTCTTTTCATTGTATTTGCTATTCAGTATCTACTATCAATGTCAATATAAGAGACTATAACACAGTGTGTTGAAAATTGATGTCCAAACCACCTAGCTCTAAAATCCAATTCTGTCACTTAGCTAATTCCCATATATTCCATAAGATGACATCATGAGAGATGGGTGGTCCTACTTTATTCTTCAGTTCTGCCACCTAATACATGTCTTCCAAGGTTACGCTGATGGGGAAAGCAAGACCTGAAGAGACCCTTTTAGGAGCCCATCCTAGAGGGGGCTTATGAAATTTTCATTCCGTTTCATTGGCTAACACCAATCCCAAGTCCCCAACAAAATTACAAGGGACTGAAAGATGTCAGCTTCTTAAGTGCCCAGGGAGAGAAGAGCAGGTGGTGAAGGCGCTCCCTCCCGCGGCCGGGCAGGCTGCGCGGCCCCGAGCAAGTCGCTTGACCTCTCTGCACTTTGCTTTCTCATTTGCAGAGCAGAGATCACAACTTCTTTCTCACAGAACTTCTGTGAGGGTTAAATAAGGAAAGGAAGGCAAGCACTTAGCGTACTATTAGTACTTCATAAAATTATACATTATTAAGCTGGGTGTGGTGGCGCACGCTTGTAATCCCAGCACTTAGACAGCTGAGACAGGAGGATCGCACAGGTTCGAAGCCAGCCTCAGCTATGAGTGAGGCTCTCAGCAACTTAGTGAGACTCTGTTTCCAAATAAAGTATAAAATAGGTCTGAGAGTATAGCCCAGAGGTAGAAAGCCTCTGGGTCCCATCCTCAGTACTGCACACACAAAAAAAGAACGTGTGTGTGTGTGTATGTATGTATACATGTATATATATGTATACTTGTAATATATATGTATATATATTACGAGTAATCAATATTTTCTCCCTAACACACACAAATACATGATCCTACTCATTAGCACCCAGGTTCTCTAGTCCCCTCCAGTCCACCCTCTGCTGACCCTTCAGCAACTTCAGCTTTCTAAGGTGCAAGAAAAATGAGGCTAGCTGGGCATGGTGGTGCACGCTTGTAGTCCCAGTACTTGGGAGGCTGAGACAGGAGGACCATAGGTTTAAGGACAACCTCAGCAATGTAGTAAAACTGTCAGCAACCTAGTGAGACCCTATTTCAGAGCAAAAAATAAAAAGGAGGCTGAGATCGAGCTTGGAGGTCGAATATTCCTGGGTTCAATACCCAATACCACAAAAAAAAAAAAAAAGACTTGAGAAGTGACCAAGAATCTTGGCCATGACACATGACTACAGCCTCAAAGCACAGGAGCTGGGGTAAGAGGAAACAAAGGGTAGACTCTGAGAGTGGGTAGTGGGCGCCAGGTCCTGCAGAAGGCTGGGAGAGAAAGATTTCCAGAATGCATATTAAAGCAAAGCAGACAAAGGGGAGAATCAGCAGTTGTGTGGATTTGTTTTAAGAGACCCCGAGTCCCAAGAGAGCAGCTTGTAGGAGATGGGGTCGGGGAGATAGACACCACTAAAGATTCTGATTGCAGCAGACTTTCCCAAGAGTGACACCATTGAGTTCTCACGGGATCCTTAGGTAGGAAGCCTTAGCCCCAGTTTCCAGTCAGACTAAAGTAACTCACCTGAGCGTGTACAGTTTTGACAAAGCGACAGAGTTAGGATCATGTCTTCAGAACCCAAGTGTGGTGTTCTTTGGTCTACATAAGCACATCACATCTCCAGAGATAACGAGTTGTGCTAAGGACCAGCAGATCTCAGGGGATAGACGGGAGTGAACCTTCCTCAGGAAAATGAGATGTAGATCTTTTTATCTCCTCAAGCTGTTCCATTCCCCCACTTCCCACATGATCAAAATCTTAACTCTCAGCCTGGGGAATAATATGTTCTTGGTAAACCTCTTCCAAATACATGCAACCGTACCGTTATCTGTTTGCTAACGTTTAAAATTCATTGCCCACTTGTGCTGGATCAGGAGGATTGCAGGCTAGAGGACAGCATCAGCAGCCCTGTTTCCAAATAAAAATAAAAGGGCTGGGATGTAGCTCAGAAGTAGGATACCCATGAGTTCCATCCCTAGTACAAAAAAAATCAAAGTATATGGACTGATTTCCATCAACATGTATGCAAGAACACTCATCTCATTCAGGACGCAGGGAACATGGAACAAGGATTTAGACAGAAAGTTGCAAACAAAGCCATGGCTCCCTCTGTTCATGACAGCTGCTTCCCCCATTCACCAAAAAATGGTCCTGATGACATCTTGAGTCCTCTGTACCATGCAGTCTTGGGAGATGGTGGGAACCGGTCCCATAGAACAGTCCCATGAAAGGAACTCTGAGTGCCATGCCATGAAGTGCCCTCAGGGTATCCAAATATATCCAAGCAAACCAAAGGATTTGGAGCTTAGCATTTTACAGGAATGGTATTAAAACAGAACCATGTCTGCGACAGCAGAACTGACATAAATATAAGATTAAATTTTCCAATCTGTCAAAATACATTTACTTGGAATGGTGAGCAACATCCACTGCAGTGTAACTTCCAGTATCTGCCTCTATTTCTAATACACATTAGGATTCTAACTAATGATGTGGGTAGATATGAGAAATAGCTCAGAACTCAACATGCCTCTCTTGCTTACAGCGTATTTAGGGCTACTGTGTTAGTTCCTGACAGTCGTCATGGAGTCTACTCAGAACAGGGTTTTCATGATAGACAGGAGAGTGCACGAGACTGGATGGAGAAGTGAGTGGCCAGCTGCATGGCTCTGGAGCCCAAGTGAGTGTCTCAATCCAGGTTCGTCGTGTGCAAGCTGCCCCACTGGGAGAGTCATTCCTGTGTGCCTCAGTCACCTAGTCTGTCAAATGGGGAAGTTATAAGGATGCAATCTCATAAACTTTTTCTTTCTTGGCAGTACTGGGGATTTGGATCCAGGGGCATTCTACCTCTGAGCTACACCCCCAAACCTATTTTTTATTCCTTATTTTGAAACAAGGTCTCACTTAGCTGCAGAGGGCTTCATTAAGTAGTTGAGGCTGGCAAACCCGCCATCCTCCTGTCTCATCCTCCCAAGTACTGGGATTACAAGCATGCACTACCACGCCTAGCTTCTCGAGAACTTTTTCAAGGTTTAAAAGATTTAATATAGCCGGGCGTGGTGGCGCACGCTTGTAATCCCTGCGCTTGGGAGGCAGAGACAGGAGGATCGCGCAGGTTCGAAGCTAGCCGCGTGCGCTGGCTTAGGAGACCCTGTTTCCAAATAAAAATGTAAAAATAGGTCTGGGAGTGTAGCCCGGAGGTAGAAGGGCTTCCAGGAACCCCAGTACCACCAAAAAAAAAAAAAAAAAAAAAAAGATTTAATATATGTAAAGCACTTAGAAAAGTGACTGACATGTGGTAAGACCTCCATTCTTGAGCAAGGACTTCAAGGATGAGGAAAGGGGTGAGATGGACAGAAGCTTCCAGCCAGTTATTCTGCGGTGAGGTGGAGTAGAACTAGCAGCGGGGCTAAAATTTGTCTCACTAGCCAATATCTCAACAGCTGATCCATGCTCAAACAAAAACCAGTGCATCTCAAACTTTTTTTAAATTTTCTTTTGTTATACCAGGGATTGGTCCTAAGGTCATTCTACTTCCAAACTACAGCCCCAGACAATTTTTATTTTTCATTTTGAAACAGGTTCTCATGCTGGGCATGGTGGCATATGCCTGTAATCCCAGGACTGGGGAGGCTGGACAGAATCCAGGTTTTACAGCCATCCTCAGCTACTTAGGGAGGCCCTCTACAACTTAGTAAGACCTGTTTCAAAATAAACACAAAAATAGAACTGAGGATGTAGCTTGGAGTTAGATGGTCCCTGAGTTCAATCCCCAGTACAGAAGAAAGTAAAAAGGAAAGAAAAGAAAGAAAGAAAGAAAGAAAGAAAGAAAGAAAGAAAGAAAGAAAGAAGGAGGAAGGAGGAGAGAGGGAGGGAGAAAGGAAGATGGACGAAGAAAGGAAGGGAGGGAGAAAGAGAGTCTCACTAAGTTACGGAAGCAAGCCTCAAACCTGCAATCCTCCTGCCTCAACCTCCCAAGTGTTGGGATTATAGGCATGCATCACCATGCCCAGGTGTGTCTAAAACTTGAATGTGTTTATGAATCACCTGGAGACCTCATTAAAATGTGGCTTCTTGCTAGGCGTGGCGACACATGATTGTAATCCCAGCACTCAGGAGGCTGAGACAGGAGCATCGTGTTTCAAGGACAGCCTCAGCTACTACTTAGTGAGGTCCTTTGCCACTCCATGAGACCCTGTTTCAGAATAAAATATAAAAAAGAGGTCTGGGGGTATAGCTCGGAGGTAGAATGCCCCTGGGTTCCATCCTCAGTACTGCCAAAAAAAAAGAAGAAAAAAAAATATATATATGTATGTATATATATATATATATATATATACATACATATATATATAGCTTCTTATCCATGAGGTCCAAGGTGTGACTTGAGATTCTCCATTTCCGACAGACTGTTGTGCCAACGAATGAAGCTGACACGAAGGCCACACTCTGAGAAGTCAGGGTTTAGAAAACAGCTACTTCCTAATGCCACCTGGACTCATCCTCAAGGTTGAGAAAACTCTCCAGTGATCTTTTCAATTTATTCATTTTCTTTTGTCATTTTGGCCATAGGACATGTTTTAAGAAAATGTTTAAAAATAGCATTGCTTCAGAAAAAAAATACCTAAATATCCTGTCTTGAATTACATGAAATATTTTTAATTCTTAAGATTTTGGGGGATCTAAACCTTAGGATCTAAAATTGGATTTCCTTTTTGATCACTAATTACAAATAAAGGATTGAGACATTTTTTGAGGTAGGTAAATTCTCCATCTGCCTTGTGAGTAGGGAACAAACACAGCGTACTCTTGCCGAGCGCGGACCTTCCCTGAGCCAGCCCCTTCGTTTTTACCCCGCACTCATTCAAGAACAAGCAAACCAGATGCTAGCGCTCCCGTGACACATAAATCATAGAAATTTTACATAAAAAGATTTCTGATTAAGGAGCTTCAAACTACCAGGAAATGTTTTCCTAAGACCAGGGTCGAGTCCTTCCAACAAGTAAGATTGATGGCATTCAGACTGGGAAAGTCTACATTCAGTCAAATGACAAGTCTGACCTTGTGATTTCACAGCCTCAGACTCAATTAACTGGTAGTATGTGAGTCAATTTTCTCAGTATCTTCTGAAGATACTTCTTCATAGAAACTCATACTATGTAGAGATTTGAACTCTGTGTATATACTTTAAAACAGATCTATTAGCAAAATCAACAAGTGTCATTTCTATTCTCTTCCGAAACCAAGCAAAGAGACCTCGAAAAGAATGATCAGATTTCTTGTCACTAATTCTCTGAATTCCGCCATGATCGAAAACCAGAGCGTTAGCAATAGAGCAACTTGTCTTTATAAATAACCCGGTAGTAAACTCACTAGGGTTTGTGAGTCCTGTGTATACTTATTTGCCCGAGCAGCAGGAACAAAGTTCCACAGACTGAGTGCCTTAGAGCACGCGGCTTCCTGTCTGTCTGTCCTGGAGGTAAGATGCCTGACATCGGGCGTCCGTGGGGTGGGGACGCTCCTTCCTGAGGCAGGCGGCCTCTGGTGGCTGGCTGCTCATTTCTGGCCTCCTGTTGTGGCACGGCTCCAATCTCTGTCTTCATCTTCTCGTGACCTTTGAGCATATCCATAGCCAAATTTCCCCTTTTTGCTCTTATTTTATTTTATTTTTATTATTGTTGTTTGTGTACAGAGGAAGTGGTAGTGGGAATCAAATTCTACCGCCGAGCTACACCCCCAGCCCTTTTTGCTTTAAACAGGGTCTTACTCCGTTTCTGAGGGCCTCGCTAAGTCTCTGAAGCTGGCCTCAGAGCTGCCATCCTCCTGTCTCAGCCTCTCAAGCACTGGGATTACAGGCATACATCACCATGCCCAGCTAAATGTCCTGTTTTAGAAGTATGCCGGTCACACTAGATTAGAGGCCCAGTGTACTCCTCCGTCCTAACTTAACTCATTTCATCTTCCATGACCTATTTCCAGATAAAGTCCCCTTCTCAGGTACTGCGGATCAGGACTTCAGCATAGGATTTTGGGGGTGGGAGGAGGACACAATTCAACCTGTAACGTGTGGTATCTGTGCCAACTACTCAACCATGTCCTTTAAGTACAAAAGTAGCCATAGAAAGTATGTAGACAAGTGGGCATGGCTGTTCTCCAAGGAGCCTTCACTTACAAAAAGAGGCGCAGACCTACAGGCTGTAGTTTGGAAACCTCGGCCTTCAGGTCCTGCACCTCGGGTTCTTTGTGACTATGGAAGAAAACATGGAGCGATTTGGCACTCGCCACAGAAGAAGTGAAAAACCTTTGCCAGCTTAGGAATACCTATTTTATATTTTGTATTCTAGCCGGGCGTGGTGGCGCACGCTTGTAATCCCCGCGCTTGGGAGGCTGACACAGGAGGATTGTGCAGGTTCGAAGCCAGCCTCAGCTACTTAGTGAGGCTCTCAGCAACTCAGTGAGACCCTGTTTCAAAAAAAAAAAAAAAGGTCTGGGAGTAGAGCCCGGAGGTAGAAAGCCTCTGGGTTCCTTCCCCAGTACCACAAAAATATATTTTGTATTCTAGTCATAATGTTTACATTGAGCTCTAGTGCCCTGTCTTTACATTCAGATATAATGTGAGTCAGAATTCACAGTTTCAATCAAGTAAACTGATGTGAATTTTATAATGGTGCTTCTAATAATCATGTACTTTGGGCTGTTAGTAAGTTGTAGAGGGACAGAGAAACAGACTTTTCCATTTAACAATATGCTACCTGCTGTAATATTTAGTATGGCTGCTTCTGAAACTTAATAATGAATGTTGCTTTTTTAATCTCTTTAGAGGTGCATGCATATTTACCCACATGTAACTGGTCATTTTGGAGCACCTCAAAGCATTGTCTGTACACTCAAGATGTATGCAATCAGTCCTAGTCAAGATACACACACTATCTCCAGGGACTTTCTCTCTCCTAGAACATACCCATGCAAGGGCATGGGTACCACATGGCATATATTCAGCCATCATTCAGATCTACGAGTTCAAAGCCGGGCGTGGTGGTGCAGGCTTGCAATCCCAGCACTGGGGAGGTGGAGACCGGAGGACTGCGGTTCACAGAGAGCCTCGGCTACGTAGCCAGGCCCTTCACAGCTCAGTGAGACCCTGTTTCAAAAACTAAAAAGACTAAAAAGGGGGGAGGGGTGCTGTAGGTGCAGCTTGGAGGTAGAATTCCCCTGGGTTCCATCCCCAGTACCGGGAAAAAAAAAAAAAATCTACAAGCTCATCTTTCCACGGGGATTGCTTTGCTCTCCCTGGGTCCACACACACAGACACGCGAGTCCCACGCCTTCTCTTCACTGCTGTAAGTGGAACCAAATCCGAGAGTTCCGCATAGGGTCACAGAGGTAAGAACACCTTTAAAAGCTTTCACAGAGAGCTCGAAGGTTGGCTAAACTAGAAAGCGAAGGCGCCAATCAGCCGCATTCTGTATGTTTCGCAATAGTAGCAGAGGCCATGCTCCTGTTTATTTTAAGACATCGATCGAAGTTACCGATGTCCTTTTATATAAAAATGGCAGCCTCTGGACACCGGGAACATCTCCTCCTTTGGTTACAAAGGTCGCCAGGTTCAGGTGCCAGCCTCTTCTTTAAGTGTTCAGGGAGCGATGTGCAAGCAGGAGTAAGCAGTCTTATTGAGGATGAAGTGAACGCGTGCTCGGGCGTCAGGATTGGATTTGGGGTGCCCGTTCAGCTTCAGCCGGGATGCCCCGCAAGATAAGTAACTCGGAGTGCCTCAAGATTGGCCTCTCTTTAGAATCTGAAAGAAAATATCCACTGGATTATGCCAAATATGTAATAGGTCAAATTTGGACCCAAAAAGTAAATCATGTGCCTTTAGCCAGATTTGTTAATGTAAACGTTTTCAGTTCAGGCAGAGATTTTCAGAACAAGTGCCAGCTACACTGATACACATGAAATGCCATTTTGCCAGGCATGGTGCTCACATTTGAAATCCCAACGCCTGGGAGGCTGAAACAGGAGGGTCACAGATTGGAGGCCAGCCTCAGCAATTTAAGGAGACCCCCCCTGTAACTTATTAAGACCCTATTTCAAAATAAAAAGGGCTGTGAGTGTAAGTCAAAAATAGAATGCCCTTGAGCTGTGACCTGAAATGTCAAATGTATGTGGCTTTAATAATTTTAACCATTTTTAGATATTTTTAGGTCCAAAGAATCATAATTAAAATATAATTGCTCTAGACAGGCATAGTGGTGCATGCTTGTAAACCCCGCGCTTGGGAGGCTGAGACGGGAGGATCGCACAAGTTCGAAGTCAGCCTCAGCTACTTAGTGAGGCTCTCAGCAACTTAGTGAGACCCTGTTTCTAAATAAAATATAAAACAGGCCTGGGAGTGTAGCCCGGATGTAGAAAGACCCTGAGTTCCATCCCCAGTACCACCAAAAAAAAAAAAAAAATGCAATTGTTCTTTTGTAGTTATAAGACCACCCTGAATTTCCTAATTAATATACCTGTGACCTTCAGTAATAATTCACACCAGAACCTGCCTGTACACATGCATTTGGTGCCAAAAGTACATTTAATTGGCTTTGTATCGCCTGAAATAAGACTTCTGTGCAGGCAATAAAACTAGAATTTATTCCACAAATAAAACAAACCACTCGCATTGTTTTTATTCCCAAAACTCTTTTAATCTCTTCAATCCCCTGGTCTGGCATTGAGAACTCATTGTTCTATCCTAAGAATTATCCTAAGCTACGCATTCGTTTGGAGATGGGGCAATTTGTCTCATTTACTTAAATAAAGGAAGCGCCTTCCATCTACACTCCTGTGAAAAGAGGGTGGAATTAATCGGCTTCTTTCTTCCCAACTCCACAAACTTTGAGTAGGAAACGAAGCGCCAGGCACTATGGCACGTCAATAAGGAATAACGATAATACTAATAATGATGGCGACGACGGCGATGATGAGACTACATAATTCTCTTTCTTGTTCTAAGTGTGACTGACGCAAGATGATCAAGTGCCTTCCCCAAGACCAGTCAGCGCTTGGGTTGGCTCCACAGTCAGCGCTTGGGCTTTCCCTCCCTTCACACCTCTTCTTCAGAGAAGAACAAATATCGCTAATGTTCCTCCTCGTCGGGAAAAAGCCACACTGGCCCATTCAATGGCCAATTAGAATAAATTGTAAATTAGAACAAATAGGATAGGTAATACAAAAATCAAAAGCTCTTGAGAGAAAAGGAACAAAAACCCTGAATAAATAAGCTTAACGGTCTATTGTTTGTGGGGAAAATGATGAAATTATCATCAAAATAATCTATGAATTGAGAATGAAGATAAATTTTTATGTAGAAAGATTTCGCCCCCCAAAAAAATCTACCTATAAAAGTAAGACTCTTCTAAAATGGATATTAGCTTTCATAAAAGGAGTATCAGTCTTTTTCTGATAAGAGATAAAAATGTGCCACGTGTGAATCTTAGTAAACGAGTCAATTATGATTCTTCATACGAACTCATGTTTAAGGGGATGTTTGTGCTGAGGATTTGAACATAAAAAAATACAATACATCTACACAGGAGAGAGTTCTAGTAATCTCAGAACTGGCCTCACAAAATCTGAATCATTCAGGTGAAAACATTCTTTTTCACCTGAGTTAAAAACAATGGGTTAATAAGAGCGATTTTAGGGACACGGTACCAGTCAATGCATTCAGGCCTGCAAAAACAAAAAAACAAAAAAACAAAAAAACGGGCCTAAATGGCAATTGCAGATTCCAAACCTGTGTTTAAATAATGTATCAACTTACGTCTGCCCTCAAGACTCGGGGTGAGGTATTGTTTTCATATTCGGGGACATTAGCCCAGTGATGCAGGAGGGGAAAAAAATCCTCATTTGGACAGTGCTTCTTTCAGACATTCCTTTCTTTTATTGATTTGTTTTCTCCTGTCCCTTTTCTCCTTCTTTTGTTTCCTTATCATAGCTTCAGGTTATTACGTGCAAAGTATTGATGGGAATGGATGGTCTTGGTCGATGGAGAGCTAATGCATCCCTAATCCCACTATTGTTACAGAGTTATGCTTTACTCTGGTCTCTGATGGGGGAAAAGGTGCAAAGCTGTTGATCCTAGTTTTATTTGTCACAAACCCATCCATCAATCAAGCGCGAGCATGTCTGAATGCTGAATGACACGTGGGTCTCAGCTGAAAAAATTCGATAACACTGTATTGTCAGGTCTCTCACTTTTTTTTATAAGAAATACATTTGACTGAAATAGATAAGCATGCAAGTACTAAAGACCTGGAGAGAGAAAGTGACATATTGGGACTAAAGGTTATATATCTTTGGTATTAATGATACTTAGGAGTCAGTAAACCAGGAGCAGCAGCGACCTCCCTGAGGCTCGGTTATGCCGAAGGATCACCGCTCTACTGTTATTTGGATTTTCAAATATTAATCTGACCATATTTCACAGTCGGCTGCCCTGGTTAAAATGCAAGCTAGTCCGCAGTTGGCGAAGGTGATGCGGTACAGGGAATCAAATAGTGCTTGTTTACACTGATCTGAACAATGGACACAGATCCTTTTTTGTCCCGTAGGGTAGGTAAATCCCATCCAACATTTCAGTGCATGTGTGAACTTGTAAGTTCACTACTGTCTCAACACGTGAGTAAGAGCATTCGAGGGGAGAAAGCTTTAATTATTTTAAACTGAAAATATATATGCATGTCATGTTAATCGTGACTTAACTTATAATTACAGTCACAAACATGGTTCCTCTGTGTCCCTTTTATTCTAGTAACTAAATTAGGTACTTTAGATACATTAAAAGAGCCTGTCTTTTCAGTTATATGCAATTGTCTATTCATAGTTATTTCAAGATAATGGCATTTGGAAATAGAACATTAAAAACAGCACTAGGATAATATAAATCTTAGGGACGAAATTAACCAACAAATCAGTACATTTTAAAAATCTTTTTATTTTGGTGTCATAACATTTAAGAGAAGACAGACATTTTTTAAATGACCTAGAAAGCCCATCAAGAAAGGCAACAGAAAGACGGTCTTGAATTAGAGGGCACTAAGATGCATGTTTTGCGACCGTAAGTATCCCAGGCTTTGAGGTAAGCCATTTTTTCTGTTCAGTGACTAGGGGCTAGAAAACTGCGAAAAATCAATGTGGAAATGCTTTCGATTTGTCGGGTGGATTACGTGTGCTTGGCTGCTCCATTGTATCTGCCCTATATTCTATACAAGATGCTCTAGATGGACTGTCACGTAAAACATATATTTCATACTGCTTTAACACATTTAACAGACTTGAATTGAACTCCACAGAAAAGCAAGGATAGCAAGTGCATCTTCTCCAAACCCCTGGTCCCTGAGCCATTCTTGAATTAACTAAGTGGTAGCTCCCAATTTTAAAATCACAGTGGGAAGCAAAAGAGAAAAAATCGAGTGTGATTCCTAATTCTTCTCACTTTCTCGATATTTTTCTTATTGACATTTATCTTCTCTACCTCTTTAAAAAGATGTTAATTCTGAAAGACTTCCCAGAAGACCCCATGAGCCACCAAACAAGAGCCAGCTGAACCTTCGAGAGTGGCTACAAGTTCCAGAGACCTTTCTATTGACTCTTCCTTTGGGTTTCCAACTTGTCTTGGTTTTGCACATGCTGTGTGTGTGTGTGTGTGTGTGTGTGTGTGTGTGTGTGTGTGTGTGTGTTGGGGGGGCTAGGGATTAAACCCAGGGACATTCTTTCTCTGAGCTACACCCCCAGCACTTTTTATTTTTTATTTTGAGACAAGGTCTCCCTAAGTTGCTGAGGCTGGCATCAAACCTGTGACCCTCCCATCTCAGCTTCTCAAGCGTTGGGATTATAGATGTGCACCACCATGCCAGGCTTCCGATGCTGTGAATTCTGATCCAATTTAAGTATCTGAAGCCATAGGGTTTGGGCAAAGGCTCAAGGTGCCCCTGATCATCTCAAGGACAACTACTGCCAGCAGAACGCTACCCGCGAGGCTCCACACAATCCCACTGCAGAGAGAAGCGATTTTGCCCCTACTCAGAAGAATACTATGTCATTCCGGTGAACTCTGTGGGCATAATGAAAACCCAGTCTTTATATATCCTCTGAATAAGAATTTAATGATTCTTCAGTGGCAGTTCCAGACTGGGTCCTCAAGGAGAATATGAACTTTGTAATTTCACCTAGAATGACAGTACAGCAAATCAAGAATGTAAGAAAACAGGGGCTGTGGTGGAACACACTTGTAATGCCAGTACTTGGGAGGCTGAGAGGCTGAGACAGAAGGGTCGCAGGTTGACAGCCAGGCTCAGGTACTTAGTGAGGCCTTCCAATTTAGTGAGACCTTGTTTCAAAATAAAGAATAAAAGGTTGGGCTGGGTGCGTAGCTCAGAGATAGAATGTCCCTGGGTTCAATCCCTAGTACTGCAAAATAAGAAAAAAAAAATTAATGCTGAGGGTGTAACTCAGAGGTAGAATGTCCCCGGGTTTGATCCCCAGGATAGATAAATAGAATTATAAAGAAAATTATAAAGTGACATTTGTTGCTTTTCTACAATATGTGATATGATGTAATATTGAGAGACAGATTAATCAATTGGCCTCAGGGAAAATTTTTGTGTGGCGGGGTGGGAGGTATTGAGGATGGAACCCAGGAGCTTTCTACCTCCGGGCTACACCCCCAGACCTATTTTATATTTTATTTGGAAACAGGGTCTCACTAAGTTGCCGAGAGCCTCACTAAGTAGCTGAGGCTGGCTTCGAACCTGTGCGATCCTCCTGTCTCAGCCTCCCAAATACTGGGATTACAAGTGTGCACCACCACGCCTAGTTCCTCATGGAAATATTTTCAATATGATTAATTCCGCATTAATAATCCTATTCCAGGGGAGTAGGTATGTAGCTCAGTAGTGGAACACCTGCCTAGTACATGAAAGACCTTGGGTTTGATTCCTGAAATTTTAAAAAACAAAATTTTATTCCAAGTCTTCTCTGTGTGTGTGTGTGTGTGAGAGAGAGAGAGAGAGAGAGAGAGAGAGAGAGAGAGAGAGAGAGAGAGGGGCAGGCCCCAGGGAATGAACCTAATGGCATTCTACCTCCAAGCTACACCCCCAGCATATATATTCATTCACTCATTCATTTTGTTCTGAAATAGGCTAGGGTACTGAAAGTCTTTCTACATTGCTGAGGCTGGCCTCCAACTTGCAATCCTTCTGTCTCAGTCTCTCAAATACTGAGATTACAAACATGGGCCCCCATGCCCAGCTGAGGGTATAATATTTACAAATGACTTGAAAGCAATTTTCCCCACATAAATAAACTCTAAAATGTTAAATAGTACATATTCCTATGGGACAGAAAATTTTGAAGTCTACTTCCCCCATGGTAGAAGGATCTAAAAGCAACTTTCTCCCAATAACTTTAGTAAGATAAAGTTCTAACTACTACTACTTGCACAAGTGTGTGTGTGTGTGTGTGTGTGTGTGTGTGTGTGTGTGTGTAAAGCCATTTGATTTGGGGGAATATTTACTATATTTGCTATGTTGTAGCAAAAGTAAATACTTAAAATTCAAAATTCTGACACTTCTATAGTTTTGCCTAGAGAATAAATTCTTATTAGTAGATACTATATAAATTAGAATATGAAAAGGCAATTAGCTTATTTATTTTTTATTTATTTATTTTGTATTACTCAGATTGAACCCAGAGGTATTCTACCTCTGAGTAAATAAATATTTTCAATCAAACATTTTAAAATAGAATAAAATTAAGAAGCTAGAAAGGCAAGAAAATATAACTGTAGCCTCTACCAAAGAACATAAGTTTGGCTTGTCATTGTGGCTCCTGGCTCTAATCCCAGTTCTTGGGAGTCTGAGACAGGAGGATCACAGGTTAAAGGCCAGCCTCAGCAATCTAGTGATGCCCTCAGCAATTTAGGGAGACCTGCCGGGTGTGGTGGCTCACGCTCGTAATCCCAGCATTCGGGAGGCTGAGACTGGAGAATCGCGGTTCGTGGACAGCCTCAGCTACTTAGTGAGGCCCTCTGCAACTCAGTGAGACCCGGTTTCAAAATAAAGAATTAAAAAAAAAAGGGCAGGAGGTGTAGCTCGGAGGTCGAATGCCCCTGGGTTCCACCCCCAGACCTACAAAAAAAAAAAAAAAAAATTTAGGGAGACCTGTACCAAAATAAAAAATAATAAAAAGGATGCAAGTGTTGCCTAGAGGTAGAAGGCCACTGATTTCAACCCCTAGTACTAAAAAATTTTTAAATTAGAAATAAAGTTGGTAAGGCTAAAACATAGAGACTCAGTATACACAAAACAGGCTAGTGTTTTACTCGAAGGCAAACTGAAACGCTTGAACCCGTATGCACTGGAAAGGAAAGATGTCAGTAAAACTCTGATATTAAGAAAAGGAAGTTCAAGAATAGTGTGAATGGTGTCATCACATTTATGTAAATAAATATAAAAGTCTAGTGGGCAGGCCGGGTGTGGTGGCGCACGCTTGTAATCCCCGCGCTTGGGAGGCTGAGACAGGAGGATCGCACAGGTTTGAAGTCAACCTCAGCTGGCTTAAGAGATCCTGTTTCCAAATAAAATATAAAATAGGTCTGGGAGTTTAGCCCAGAGGTAGAAAAGCCCCTGGGTTCCATCCCAGTACCACCACTGGGAAAAAAAAAAAAAGTCTAGTGGGCAAAGAGAAATCTATTAATATGGTTATCTACATGGATGAACTTAAGGTGTTTTCTCCCTTCTTTTTATTTACATCTGCTTTTTTTCTCAGCAAGAAACACATATTGTACTTTTTATTTTTTATTTTATTTTTTTTGTGTGTGTGGGTCTGGGGATGGAACCCAGGGGCATTCGACCTCTGAGCTATAGCCCCTGCCCTATTTTTGATTCTTTATTTTGAAACCGGGTCTCACTGAATTGCAGAGGGCCTCACTAAGTAGCTGAGGCTGTCCGCGAACCGTGATCCTCCGGCCTCAGCCTCCCAAATGCTGGGATTACAAGTGTGCACCACCACGCCCGGCTCATATTGTACTTTTTAAGATAAACTAAATAATTCTAGGATAAAAGTAAAAATGTTGAGACTTAAAGAAATAAATATTTTTATTACTGTAGCAAAAGTAAATACTTAAAATTCAAAATTCTGACACTTTCTATAGTTTTGCCTAGAGAATGAATTCTTAATAGATACTATATAAATTAGAATATGAAAATGCAATTAGCTTATTTATTTACTTAGTTGTTTATTTTGCATTGCTCAGATTGAACCCAGAGGTATTCTACCTCCGAACTATACCCCTAACCCTATTTTTAATTTTTCATTTCCAAAGAGGCTCTTACTAAGTTCCAAAGGGTATAAGTAGCTGAGGCTGGCTTCGAACCTACAATCCTCCTATCTCAGCCTCCCAAGGACTAGGATTACAAGTGCGTGTCACCACACTAAGCTTTAAAATTTTTAATATACCTTTATTGGTGCATTGTAATTACCTATTATGATGAGGGATAGGACATCCGTGCGCACAGCACTGTTGCCCTCCAGATCACACTCTCCCTTCCCCGTACATACCACGGAGGGTGGCACTGATAGCTTTGTGTATGTACTAAGCATTATTTGAGCAGATGCCTCCATCAAGTTTTCTTCCCCTCCTCTCATCAATCCCCTCCATCACACCACTGGAGTTTCTCCTTCCTTATGTGGAGTCCTCGTGTCCCAATCAAATGACCCTCTTGATCCTACAATTGGGATTAAAGCTAGAACTGTAACTCGGTTTCCTCACTCCTTTGCGCAGAATTTTTTGACTGGATGGCCCTTTGTGATAGTCAGTCTGAAGGGGCCTGTGTGTAATAACAGAGGGCTAGCCTTGGGGACATCGGCAGGTAAAGGTGAGGTGTATAAAAAACTGAGACTTGGGCTGGCTGTCAACATGTAAGCCTCACAGCAGCCATCAGAGTCACTTTCTTTTCCCTTGAGCACATTTCTCTGAGAATGATGAGCAACAGCTCCAGTGCTCCAGATTCCAACTGCCACACCCTCAGAAAGGCTCTTCTCTGTTCATGAAAAGCCGAAGGCCGGGAAAACAAGTGCCCCAAGTGTTTTCTCTCTTCCTTTCATCTGCAATTTGAGTGAAGGGATATCTAAGAGTGGATGAAGGTATAAATAGCCACTTACAGTATGATTTGAGGACAACAGTCCTCCCACCTCTGAAATGCATCTGCTGATAACTCACCAATATGCTTGATATGCCCACATTAAAGTCATTCCTCTGGGGGAAAAAAGTCATCTACTGTCTCAGTTAACATTCCCACTGCTAGGACCCAATAAGCTTGACCACACACAACACAGAGGAGGGAAAATTTATTTGCTCACAGTTTTTGGAGATTTTAGAGTTTCAGTCCATGTCAGACTGGGTCTATGGGGCTCAGGAAGCAGAGAGAGGGATAGGACAAGGTCTACTCACATCATGGAGGCCAGAAGCAAGAAAGAAAGCAAAGGGAGGAGGAAATATATATACCCTATGGCCACATCCCCAGGAAGCCACCTTCTCCAACCACACCCTACCCATCTAGGTTACCCCCCAGTAACTTTGTTACAATGGTTTTAACCTCGATGAGATCACAGTTTTCATGACTTAATTATTTCAACTCTGAACATCAATACATGGGTTCCTAAGAAGACACTCTATCTAACTATAACATCTACATAGTCAATATTGAACATTTATTAAGAACTCATATGTCAAACACTGCTTTTGGTGTCCCCAAAAGGTAACGTTAATAATAAAAATTTCTATCCTAATGGTACTTAAAATATAGGTAGGATCCCTGTGCAGTGGCATACACCTGAAATCCAGGGACTTGGGAGGCTATGGCAGGAGGCTCACAGATTTGAGGCCAGTTTTAGAAACTTATATCTGCGGTAATCTAGTGAGACCCTATTTAAGAAAAAAACATGCTCGGCATGGTGGTGCACTTGTATCTCCAGTACTTGGGAGGCTGAGATGGGAAGATCTCAGGTTCAAGACCACCCTCAACAACATTGTGAGACTCAACAACCCAGTGAGAGTCTGTTTCAAAATAAAAAAATGAAAAAGGCTGAGGTGTATCTCAGAGATAGAATACCCCTGAATTTCATTTTCAATATGAAAAATAGTAATGATAATAAAGAGGGCTGGGGATGTAGCTCAGAGTTAGAATATACCTGGGTTCAATTTCTTAAAACAAAACAAAAAAAGTGAAAATCAGACAAGAAACAAGACAATTTAAATAAAATATAAGTGTATCACAGGGTAGGGGTGTTGTCACTCGGGAGAAAGGGAAGTAGAAACATAACAAACAACAGGCGTAGGTATGGTAGGCCACTGCACCGGAAAGAAGACCAAGATGGGGGTAAACATAGGCTGGTGTGAAGGCCCCTGCTAGCCCAGGAAGAGAAAGGGGAGGAGGAAGAGCAGGTGTGGTCTGGCAGCAGTGGCACATACTGTTCCAGTGCTTGGGGGGCTGAGGCAGGAGGGTACAAGTGCCAGGTTAGTCTGGGCAACTTAGTGAGATCCTGCTTAAAAAATAAAATAAAATAAAATAAAATAAAATAAAATAAAATAAAATAGGGCCAGGATGTAGCTCAGTGGTACAATGCCCCAGTGCAATCCCCTGAAAATAGAGAAAGGGGGGAAACCACAGGATGGAGGCAGCCATTTGAGGGGATTTAAGTTGGTGGGGAGGTAGGGTAAGTGAAAATAGGCAGGAGGGTGATAGATAAATGTACCTTATTAGCTGGGCGTGGTGGCGCACACTTGTAATCCTCGCGCTTGGGAGGTGGAGACAGGAGGATCGTGCAGGTTTGAAGCCAACCGTGCTGGCTTAAGAGACCCTGTTTCCAAATAAAAATATAAAAATAATAGGTCTGGGAGTGTAGCCCTGAGGTAGAAGGGCTTCCAGGAACCCCAGTACCGCCAAAAAAAAAAAAGTACCTTATTTGTGTTTATATGTCATAATAGAGAAAACATGTATCTGTTCATAGCAAACATTAACACACATGAAGAACTTGTTCCAGGCACAATTGCCAGGGCTGTTGTTCTTAAACCAACAGAAGACCTAGGGCTATAAAATCTCCTCAAGATTTGCTATCTATTTGGGAAGTCAAAACTCTTGCATGTGCTCGTGTACACACACACACCCCTACTCTCTCTCTCTCTCTCTCTCTCTCTCTCTCTCTCTCTCTCTCTCTCTCTCTCTCTCTCTTTCCCTCCCTCCCTCTCCCCCCTATCTATCTATCTATCTATCTATCTATCTATCTATTTTCCTCCCCCTTTTCTTCTCCCTCTCTTTCCCCTACTAAATTTTTCATCTATATTCCTTAGGAAATGGGCCTTATTCTTGCCCTGTGCTGCTAAGTAAATGCTTAGATCTGCTTAACATCTTGTATAAAGAATAAGGCAGTCAAAGTATTGATCCAAAATAATAATTGTCTAGTACCTATCTCATGGTCCTTATAAGGTCTTTAGCTGGTCGTGATGACACTCGTCTGTAATTTAGTACTTGGGAGGCTGAGAAAAGAGGATCACAGGCTTGAGGCTATCCTCAGTAATTTAGTGAGGCCCTCAGCGACTTAGTAAGACCCTGTTTCAAAATAGAAAATAAAACAGGGCTAAAAATATAGCTCAGAGGTAGAATGTCCCAGGTTCAATTCCCAATACCACAAAAGAAAAAAAAGAACAAAAAAAAAAAAAAAGGACATCAAAATCTGTAAGGGTTACCTGAAAATCTTTTTTAAATGTTAACAACCCTGTCCAGGGTACAGGAAGAAGTATCCCAAAGCCCAGCTGATTCTAAGAAACAAGAAGACAAAAAATAAGAAGATAAACAAAAAAAAAAAAAAACTCTTGGGGATTACTCTTGAATACTGATGGCTTAAAATTCAAAAGGATTCTCCAATGGATAGACACAAAGGGAGTCTCACAAAATCAGAATCATCATAAAGTTTGGGCGATCATTGTACCTTATCATTTCTAACTTTTTTTTTTTTTTAAGTCCTGGGATGGAACCCAGGGGCATTCTACCTCCAAACCTCCAAACTATACCTCCAGCCCTATTTTTTATTCTTTATTTGGAAACAGGGTCTCCTGAGTTGCAAAGGGCCTCACTCACTAAGTAGCTGAGGCTGTCCACGAACCAGGATCCTCCTGTCTCAGCCTCCCGAATGCTGGGATTACAAGTGTGCACCACCACACCTGGCTCCATTTCTAACTCTTTTAACAATTAAAGGGGCGCTATTGGCCAGGTGTTGTGGTGGCACATGCCTGTAGTCCCAGGTATTCTGGAGACTGAGGGAGGAGTATGGCTTGAGCCCAGGAGTTTGAGACCAGCCTGGGCATCATTTATTTTCAAGACTCCATTCTGAAAATAAATAAAGGAGTGCTATTAACAATATTAATTCTAACTATTCTCTGGGATGGGCCTGAGAAATATGGATGTATAGCTATCGACTTAAAGACACGACAGGATAGGCATACTCTTTGAAACAGAGGTAATGGTCAGTAAGGAGATGTCAGCAAATACTATTTTTCTGCACTGAACAGACAATGTTTGATGTGATAAGTGTGTGTAATATCTGCTGGGCTACAGCTCGATGAGACTTTGTAAACTGCTTCAAAACACACCTCATCCTATTTATTAAGCAATCGTAGCTATGTGAAACACAGCTCAGAACAAAGTTTCTGAGTGGTAAAGCATACCATTAAAGTTCATACACCTAAGAGAACACAAAAGAGAAGACCCACGGCCCCTCCCTCCGAGCCTGCTGAATGTTCCTTGAAACGCAGCTCGTTACCAGTCAGTTAGCGAAACCTAGCCCACAGTCCTAGAAATAAGAAGTTGCATATCAGATACTATAATGAGCCTGGCACACTAAAAAGTAGCAGAGGGACACCTTTTTGCCTCATTATGATAAGACAGACCGAAGAACCCCAAGCACGACCTCTGTGGCCTCTGAAGGCCACTGTCCTCCACATAGCACACTAACTAATGCCCATCATTATCCTGAACCACCAAGAAAAAAGTTTAAGGCGAGGAGCAGGGCGGTAACACTAAAGGAACATTGCCGATGGAGTTAGAAAGGTCTGGAATGCAGTCCTAACTCTGCCACTCACCAGGGTTGTGACCTTGAGCAAATTATTTAACCCCTCATGTAGAGGGGCTCCGTGCCTCCTTAGCACTAGGATCACGTACAAATAATGGAAAGAATACCTATCTAAGCAGGACAGTAATGATGGAATGTGATCATGTTTCCAAAGGGTCTAGTACAGTGCCTGGGATGTAGGAGCTGCTCAATCAATGGAATTTATGATATTATTCATGATAATAAAGAGTTCTTTATGCTCTCTTTAAGAAGAATGTTATTCTGAATGGTAAGGAGCAGTCTAAGATTAGTGCTATTGGGTATTTCTGCTATGAGGTGCTAGCTGGGCCTGCTTATGGCAGCAAGTGTCTCTGCTTGCTTGAAGTGCTAGGTATAAAAATCAATAACCATGCATGGTTATCTAAGCAAGTAGAGAGTGCATAGTAGGTCCTCATAGGCTAGCAGGCACAAAATAGTTGGGGGCAAGGTAGAAGGTGATGTCTTTGGGGCTGAGTTCAGGCAGGAACAGAGAACTCCCCGGGGACCAGGCCCTTTTCCTGAGCGGGGCCCAGGATCTTGTGGCAAACCATTAACCAGCATGCAATATATACAGAGAAAAATAAAATGTTACTCTTTGGAAACATTCGACTTTCAAATTTCTCAGAGTAAAAACTTTATAAATGAATTGCTTTTCTGTGAGAATATAAAGAATTTTCCATCAACAACAGAGTGTTGAAATATAACTTTAAAACCTCTTGACATGGGTGTTGGTAAGCATTGGCTGGAAGAATTAATCATTTTATGATAGTCCTTTTCAAAATGTAAGCAAGGGCAGTGGTAGAGCACTAGCCTCGCATGCCTGAGGTCCTGGGTTCCATCCCTGGGACCACAAAAACAAACCAAATCTTAAACTGTGTTTTATTTATTTGGAAAAATATGAATAGATTCATTAAAATGCTAAGTAAATGAGATACAATTGTCAATTGTTTATTTTTCTGAGTATAAACCACAGTCTCAGAAAGTTAAGATTAAATGTTTTCTCTAATATGTGGAAGCTAGAGAGAAAATAGGAAACAAAAAGAATTTTAGCTAATCAAGTAGAGAGACTGGTACAATAGTGGACGAGGTCAGGGGGAGGGAGTTGGGGAAATTAAAAAGAACTGATGAAAGAAACAGTTCAAATTATGCCGTGCCCATGAATGAAGATATAACTACCAATTTCCCTATTGTATGGGGAATGGTGGGTGGTGGAGTAGCACCCAAAGAGAAACACTATATGTTTGTGTGTGTGACTTTGAACCTCACTTAGAATGTATAATTACAATGCACCAATAAAATTACAAAATAAAATAGTCAAAAATAAATAAAGTGGATGTAAGTTAACTGAAGAAATCCATGAGATATCAAAAATATATACAAGAAAAAATAATCGTGATTCTACTCTCCTAGAGACAATCATCATGAATATTTCCTTTCAGTCTTTTTTCCAAATTTGAAACTCTCTTGTACATACAATTTTTATCATGAAGTTTGTGTATCATTACATCATAATCATTTTTATGTTATAAAAATATTTTAGAAAGTAAGGGCACAATGGTGCATGATTGTAGTTTCAGTACTTGAAAGGCTGAAACCAAAGGATGGCAAGTTTGAGGTCAGCCTCAGCAACAGAGCTAGATTTTCGGCAATTTAGCAAGACTTAGTTTCAAAATAAAATATATAAAAGAATGGGGGTGTTGCTCAGAGATAGAATACCCCTGGATTCGATCCCCAGTACACACACACACACACACACACACACACACACACACACACACACAATGTTTTGGGAGTCAATTCCAGTGGCCCATGGCTGTAATCTCAATACTTGAGAGGCTGAGACAAGAGAATCATAAGTTTGAGGTTACTCTGGGAAACTTTGTGAGTGAGCTCCTGCTTCTAAATAACAAGAGCAAAGTCAATCACTAAGCCAAACATGAGAAGGAGGGAGGAGGGAGGCAATGGGGTGAGAACTGGGGAAGGGCTGAGTATTGTGTGCATGTATGCCTACATCATCTTGTACCCCATTAAGATGTATGACTACAATGCACCAATTAAAAAAAAATCTGTGAGTCAAAGGCCTTCAGCAATATGATGTAAAGAAAATGCAAATCTGAAAGCTCCACCATGACGCCAAGTCCAATAGACTGTAAGTCTTAGAGTGACTCTTTAGGTGACCTTGAACGTTGTCCTTGCTTCCTAAGTCTTGTGAAATTATATAAGGCTAAGGATCTCTTTAGGTGTATTTAAAGCCCACTCTTTTGCAATATTAAGAGCATAAAACGCTGGGCATGGTGGCACACGCTTCTAATCCTAGTACTTGGGAGATCAAGACAGGAGGATCGCAGGTTCATGGCCAGCCTGAGCCACTTAGTGAGGCCCTCTGCAACTCACAGACCTTTTCTTAAAAAATATTTTATTGGTGCACTGTATACATACATCATAATGGGACTAAAAAAACAAACAAACTTATGTAGACATACATGCACACATCACCCAGTTAGCCCCTACCCAATCCCCACCTCATTCCCTCCCTATCCCTCCTTAGTGCTTGGCTTAGTTTGACATCAGTATGTTTGTTTAAATACATCCTGTGCTTTAGAGAGTTTCCTTCTTCCCCCCTCCCATCCCCTCATTTAGGTCGTCTTGTTTGCTCCTCTATAGGATTTCCTTTCACATCTAGAGTTCCTCCTATGACTCATTTCTCCTTAGCTTTCACATGTTAGGGAAAGCATCTGATTTCTTATTTTTTGTGACTGACTAATCTGGCTTAGCATAATGTCCTCCAGTTCCATCCATTTCCCTGAGAATGATGTAATTGTGTTTTTTTTATGGCTGAGTAAAATTCTATTGTGTACATATCCCACAGTTTTGTAATCCATTCATCTGTTGATGGACATCTTGGCTGGTTCCATAGTTTGGCTATGGTGAATTGTGCAGCTATGAACATAGATACACATGAATTAGTTTGGTAGTTTGGTTTCCTTTCTTTTGGGTAGATACCTAGAAGTGGTATTGCTGGATCGAATGGTAGATTTGTTACCATTCTTCTGAAGATCCCCCATACTGTTTTCCAGAGTGGTGGCACTAATTTGCAATCCCACCAACAATGTTTTGAGTTCCCACTTCTCCACATCTTCGCCAGCATTTGTTGTTGTTTGTGTTCTGAATGATTGCCATACTAGTTGAAATTTCAGGGTAATTTTAATTTGCCTCTCTCTGATTGCCAATGATGTTGAGCATTTTTTCATGCATTTATTGGCCATTTGAATTTCCTCTTTGTAAAGTGTCTATTTAGTTCATTAGCCCATTTTTTACTTGATTATTTTTTTTTTTTTTTTAGTGTTGAGTTTCTTGAATTCTCTGTATATTTTGGATATTAGTCCTCTATCAGAGGAGTAGGTGGCAAAAATCTTCTCCCATTCTGTTGGCTCTCGATTGAGGTTCTTGACTGTTTCTTTTGCTGAACAGAAGCTCTCCAGTTTAATGCAATCCCACGTATTGATTCACCTTTTAGTTTCTTGTGCCTTGAAGAGGACATAGGTCCAACACTGAAACTCATAGGCACAAATAAAACTTTCTCAAGCCGGGCATGGTGGCACAC
Organism: Muscardinus avellanarius; assembly: GCF_963383645.1. NCBI lineage: Eukaryota > Metazoa > Chordata > Mammalia > Rodentia > Gliridae > Muscardinus > Muscardinus avellanarius. Next base: position 92,052,545 of record NC_137790.1, on the reverse strand, counting down.
GCTTGTAATCTCCGCGCTTGGGAGGCTGAGACAGGAGGATCGCACAGGTTCAAAGCCAGCCTCAGCTACTTAGTGAGGCTCTCAGAAACCTAGTGAGACCTTGTTTCCAAATGAAATATAAAATAGGTCTGGGAGTATAGCCCAGAGGTAGAAAACCCCTGGGTTCCACCCCCAGTACCACCATCACCAACCCCACCCCCAAAAAAAACACTTTCTCAACAGTGAGAACTTTCTAAAAAATTAAAAAATAAAAAATAGGGCTGGGAGTGTAGCTTGGAGGTAGAATGCTCCTGGGTTCAATCTCCAGCACCACAAAAATAAAAAGCATAACACTAAAAACGTATTAGCAACATATGAGTATATAACATAAACTAATAAGAAATAGGAATTGATATTAAAAATTAATTCTCTTTGAATAAAGAATAACTGTCTCCTCATACTTGGTTTATCAGTATTTCAGAACAAAAGCACATGTTAGTGAATATTTTAGAGAGGCTATATGCAAAGTTATATATCTCAATTGAGAAGACAGTCACAGTTTGAAAACAAAATAACTATTTACTATTTGTTGAGATATAATTTTTTTAGTTCCAATATGTTTGGTTTTTATTACAAATAATATTAAAGAGGATTTTAAGTTAAAAAATAAATAAAAATGGTTTGGTCTGTCACTTAATGGCTAGTAAAGCATCCTTGTGTTCAATCCACTAATACACACACACACAAACACACACACACACACACACACACACACACACACACATGTTTTAGGCATCACTTTTTTGTGTGTGTGTGGGTCTGGGGATGGAACTCAAAGGGATTTGACCTCTGAGCTCCACCCCCTGTCCAAGTTTTTATTCTTTATTTTGAAACAGGGTCTCACTGAGTTGCAGAGGGCCTCACTAAGTAGCTGAGGCTGTCCGCGAACCGCGATCCTCAGTCTCAGCCTCCCGAATGCTGGGATTACAAGCGTGCGCCCCCAAGCCCAGCTAGGCATCGCTTTAAGGGTGGCAAATATTACATTATCTCAATACCTCGAATTTGGACCCCAGAGCCATGTGTCTAGGTGGAAAGCCTGCTCTGCCATTTACCAGCTTTGTGAATTTGGGGAGTTTACTAATACCTCGATGTCAGTTTCCTCACCTATAAAATAGGGTAAATTGTGCTGTATTCTTTACAGTTTTTAGTATAGGAGTAAATGAGTCAACATGTCTAACGGTGATTGGCGCAATCAGATATTCAGTACATCTTCACTATCATTATTCCCACTCATTTCCTTTAGATGGGTCATTTAGGTTGCTCTCAAATTCTATTATAAATAATTGTTACAAATAATTTCAAGGATCATTCCTAGCAATGATCTTCTAAAGATATTCTTTACAATCCAGACTTTTCTGCAATTTATTTATTATATTTGTTTTGCTGTTTATTTTTAGTTATAAAATAGTTGCCCAATAGATGCTCTTTGTCTAGAATTCCTTTCTTTGACAATTTAAGGAAAAATGATACACATTGCTATTTTTTCTTTTTCTTTTTAAAATTATGAATCTATGCATAAAATTTACTACTAGTGACATTTAGTGCCCTCACACTATGCACTTTGCTGCTGTGTTTTCAGGCCACTGATCCCAAAGATTGTCAAATATGATGCATAGAATGAGATAAAGAAAAAGTAGCCTCAGAATACCTTTAACTAGTTGGGCGTGGTGGCGCATGCTTGTAATCCCAGAATTTGGGAGGCTGAGACAGGAGCATCCAGGTTCACAGACAGCCTCAGCTATTTAGTGAGGCTATTCGCAAGACCATGTTTCAAAATAAAGAATAAAAAATAGGGCTGGGGGTGTAGCTCAGAGGTAGAATGCCCTTGGGTTCCATCCCCAGTACTCCAAATATATATATGAAAGATATAAAAGATATATATCATATATAATATATATATATCTTTTTTTTTAGGTGGTGGTACTGGGGATGGAACCCTTTTACCTCTGGGCTATACTCCCAGACCTATTTTATATTTTATTTGGAAACAGGGTCTCTTAAGCCAGCGAGGCTGGCTTCAAACCGGCACAATCCTCCTGTCTCCACCTCCCAAGCGCGGGGATTACAAGCGTGCACCACCATGCCTGGCTATATATATCTACATATATCTTTTATTAAAGAAAATAAAAATAAAAAATAAAAATATCTTTTATTAAAAAGAAAAAATATACTTCCTCATTCCCAAATTTTATTAGGACACCATTGAATTCAGTCGCAAACTACCCTGCCTCAAATCCTCACTGGAACCTACATATATACTTGTTAAACTTCAATTGCCTGCTGAGTCCAGAAGAAGACTGAGGACAGAGAAGCAACACCTGAAGAGTCTTACAGAGTGCAGGCATCCTGGAAGGTGGTTAACAGAAATGACCTATTTGGTCCTTACAAAGCTGACAAGTTATAACTTCCACCTTCTACATCACAAATGAGGAGACTGAGGTTTGGAGATACAAGGTAGTTCTGTCAGAGCACACACAGCTAAGCCTGGCATAGTACCACACACCTGTGATTTCAGAATACAGGTTCGTGGACAGCCTCAGTAATGTAATGAGACCCTGTTTCAAAAATTTAAAGAAGGGGCGCCAGGCATGGGGGCGCACGCTTGTAATCCCAGCATTCAGGAGACTGAGACCAGAGGATCGCAGTTCACGGACAGCCTCAGCTACTTAGTGAGACCCTCCACAACTCAGTGAGACCCGGTTTCAAAAAAAATAAAGAATAAAAAATAGAACAGGGATGTAGCTCGGAGGTTAAATGCCCCTGGATTCCATCCACAGACCCATAAATAAATAAATAAATAAATAAATAAATAAATAAATAAATAAATAAATAAAAGGCTGGGAGTGTAGCTCGGAGGTAAAATGCCCCTGGGTTCCATCCCCAGCACTGACAGAGAGAGAGAGAGAGAGAGAGAGAGAGAGAGAGAGAGAGAGAGAGAGAGAGAGAGAGGAAGGAGGTGGGTATAGCTCAGAAATAGAATGTCCTGAGTTCAATCCCTAGTACCCCAAAAAATGCACACAACCAAAAAATGATGATAGGACTCAAAATCAGATCCACCTCTTACCCAAGTCTACACTGTTTTCATTATATCACCCTGCCTTGAGGAAATAAGTGTGTAATATAGCACCCTAAGAGAAAGAGTCCCCGAATGTTACAACAGAAAGTCCAGTAGAAAAATGCAACTCGATAAAGTGGAATCTAGTTTTTACAGCTTTTCTTAACAGATGATATAGTTCTGAAATCCCCCCCTCTTTCTCTTGCAGTCATCTTATCTCCTGAGCATCTCAACAAGTCTGACACTGGGTCTGAATATTTGGGGTTTCATGGCAGAACACGCTCGGGATGGTAGACACACCATGGTGGATGGTAGATGAAATTGCTTGAGGAGCTTTTCTACGTAAACCCAAATCAGGTCTCAACAGCGCACTCTCTTTTTCTAGCACAGTTATTTTTTTTTTTTCAAATTTACAACCAACGAACATATATTGCCAAGAAAAAAGGGGGATAAATGTTTTTCATTGAACAAGTCACTGGAATTTAGAGAGAGAAATTAGCCTTGTATATTTTTTTATTTGTTTATTTACTTATTTTGGTAGTGGGGATTGGACCTAGCGACATCCCCCCCCAGCTCTTTTTTTTTTTTTTTTTTTTTGAAATACAGTCATATAACCAGACATAATGGTGCACACTTGTAATTCCAGTACTTGGGAGGCTGACACAGAAGGATCACAGGTTCATGGCCATCTGCAACTTAGTGAGACCCTGTTTCAAAATAAAAGAATAAAATAGGACTGGAGGTGTAGCGTGGAAGTAGAATGCCCCTGGGATCCATCCCCAGTACCACACACACACACACACAAAAAAAAAAATCTAGAATCTTAGCCAGGCGTGGTGGCGCACGCTAGTAATCCCAGTACTTGGGAGGCTGAGACAGGAGGATCACAGGTTCATGGCTGGCCTCAGCTACTTATAAAAAATAGGTCTGGGAGTATAGCCGAGAGGTAGAAGGGTTTCCAGGAACGCCAGTACTACAAAAAAAAGAAATAAAATAAAATAAACAATAAGCTGGGCATGGTGGCGCACGCTTGTAATCCCAGCATTTGGGAGGCCGAGACTGGAGGATCGTGGTTCGCAGACAGCCTCAGCTACTTAGGCCCTCCGCAACTTAGTGAGACCCTGTTTCTTTCTTTTTTGTGTGTGTGTGTGTGGTACTGGGGGTGGAACCCAGAGGCTTTCTACCTCCAGGCTATCCTCCCAGACCTATTTTATACTTTATTTGGAAACAGGGTCTCACTAAGTTGCTGAGAGCCTCACTAAGTAGCTGAGGCTGGCTTTGTACCTGTGAGATCCTCCTGTCTCAGCCTCCCAAGCGCGGGGATTACAAGCGTGCGCCACCACGCCCGGCCTGTGAGACCCTGTTTCAAAATAATAAAGAATTTTTTAAAAATAGGGCAGGGGGTGTAGCTCAGAGGTCAAATGCCCCTGGGTTCTATCCCCAGACCCAGAAAAGAGAGAAAGGAAAGAAAGGAAGGAAGGAAGAAAAGAAGGAAGGAAGGAAGGAAGGAAGGAAGGAAGGAAGGAAGGAAGGAATAAAAAGTAGGGCTGGGAGTGTAGCTTGGAGGTAGAATGCTCCTGCGTTCCATCCTCAACACCACAAGAAAAAAAAAAAATCTAGAATCTTCCCAGAGCATTAAACAAAAAGCAAGAAATTCACTGGGCGTGGAGGTGCACACTTGTAATCCCAGCATTTGGGAGGCTGAGACAGGAGGATCACGGTTCACAGACAGCCTCAGCTACTTAGTGAGGCCCTCTGCAACTCAGTGAGACTCGGTTTCAAAATAAAAAATAAAAAAATAGGGTTGGGCGTGTACCTCGGAGGTAGAATGCCCCTGGGTCCCATCCCCAGTACTACAAAAAAAAAAAAAAAAGCTAAACTTCATGAGTTAAGTTCCTCTCTCCCTCTCTCCCTCTCTCTCCCTCTCTCTCTCTTCCTCTCTCTCTCTCTCTCCCTCTCTCTCTCTTTCTCCATGACATAAATATTTTGTGTATCTTGAATATTCCACAGCACCTAACTGTAAAATGGTCATATGATACCAACTTGGTCTTTCGATAAATAAGGAAGAAATGTACACAAGAAAAAGGAAGTGTTAAAAGGTATTTTATAATTTTCAAGATTTGAATACTAGTAACTATTTCAACCAAAATGTAAGCCTTGGGCGTCATCATTTTGAAATCCCCTAGTGAATGCTGCTAACGGCATTTTAACAAGCGGGTAATTTCTGAACATTTGGACAAGTAGGTCTCCTAATGCTTTGTGTGTGTGTTACCTGGTGCTGGTGGTTGAACCCAGGGGACTTCTACCTCTGAGTTACACCTCCAGTCCTATATTTTTGAAACAGGCTCTCAATAAGTTGCAGAGGGCCTCAATAAATCCTAAGGCTGGCCTCTAACGTGCAATCCTCCTATCTTAGCCTCCTAAGTACTGGGATTACAGGTGTATGCCACCACAGCTGGCTTCTTAATGTTTATTTAGTGGCTTAATGTTTATTAAGTCACTACTAAGATGGGATTACTTAGTATAAACTGAAAGATTCCATTCTCAAGGGCATGACTATATAATATAAATAATTAACATAAAATATCTTGAGTCAAGTTGTGTGTGTGTGTGTGTGTGTGTGTGTGTGTGTGTGTGTGTGTGTTACTAGGGATAGAACCCAAGGACCTTCTACCTTCAGGCTACATCCCCACCCACCCCTATTTTATTTTTTATTTGGAAAAAGGGTTTTGCTAAATTACTGAAAGCCTCACTAAGTTGCTACGGCCAGGTTCAAACCTGTGATCCTCTTGTCTCAGCCTCCCAAGTATTGGGATCACAGGTGTGTGCCACCACACCCAGCAAGTCAAGTAAGTTTTCAAGAAAAAATAATTGAAGGCTATCCTTAGGTAATTTAGAAAAATCTATACGAGCCAGGCATGGTGACACACACTTCTAATCCCAGTACTTGAGAGGCTGAGACAAGAGGTTGGAAAGTTTGACGCCAGCCTCAGCTACTTAGTGAGGCTCTCTGTAACTTAGGAAGACCCTGTTTCAAAATAAAGAATAAAAACTAGGGTAGGGGATGTAGAATGCCCCTGGATTCCATCCTCAGTACAGAAAAAAAAATCTATAAAAATTATAAATGCGTATACCTTTAGTATAGCATGTCTACATCTCAAAATTTATTCTAATGAAATATATAATGTGTAAGTCAGGCATGGTAGTACACACTTGTAATCCCAATACCTGGGCGGCTGAGACAGGAGGACTATACAGGTTCAAAGCCAGCCTCAGCTACTTAGTGAGGTTCTCAGCAAATCAGTGAGACCCTGTTTTCAAATAAAATATAAAATAGGTCTGAGAGTATAGCCCAGAGGTAGAAAGCCTCTGGGTTCCATTCCCAGTACAACACACACACACACACACACACACACACACACACACAAGAAATATACATATACAGAATAATATATATATAAAATTATTGATAGCATAGCATCATTGCTAATAATGGTAAAATACTGAAAATAATTTAAATGCCCATTAATAAGAAATTGTTTAAATAAAGAATAATAGATTTATGTCCCAGAATAAGAAGTCATAAAAAAGAAAGAGAAAACTGAGTGTGGTCATGCACACTTATAATCCCAGTTCTTGGGAGGCTGTGACAGGAAGATAGCAGGTTCAAGACCAGCCTCAGCAACTTAGTGAGATCCTGTTTCAAAATAGAAAATAGAGATGGCACATGTTTGTAATTCTAGTATTTGGGAGGCGGAGACAGGAGGATCGAAAGTTTGAGGATGGCCTCAACAATTTAGTGAGGCTCTCAGCAACCTAGTGAAACCCTGTTTCCAAATAAGAAATAAAAATCAGTCTGGGGTGGGGGGGTAGCTTGGAGGTAAAATGCCTCTGGTTCAACTCCCAGTACCACAAAAATAATTAATTAATTAATTAATTAATTAAAAAAGAGAAAAAACAGACTAGGGTTATAGCTCAGAAGTAGAATGCCCCTGAGCTAAATCCCTAATCCAATAAATAAATAAATAAACAAACAAGAAGCAGCACTCTACGACCTGATATAGAAAACTAATACAAATTAGACCGTAGGTATTGCTCAGTTGCAGAGTGGCTACCTAGCATGCATGATACACTGGATTCAATCCTCAAAACGGAATAAAAAGCAACTAATGTAGAAAAAGTTTCAAAAAACTTACAACCTTTCCAACTTCTTTGCAGTAAAAAAAAAACTGCTACGAATATTCTTCTTGCAAATGTTTTCTCGGATATCAAAATAACACATTTCGCTTAAAAATTGAATTAGTAATAAAAGGCTTTTCTTATATAATACACACACAATGAAAAGCAACTCGATTTTTTGCCTTTCTCATAACTACAGTCATATCACGTAGGCACTATTATTAATTTGGTCAAGCAGGAGAGCAATGACTTGTTCTTTACTCTCTTCAATATTGGGGGACGCCTCTGAGGTCCCAAGTACTGGTCTGGCTTCTGGAAATCCAGCCTTGAATAAGACAGACATAGTCTCTGACCTCCTGGATCGTTCTGGTACTTCGGCTATTAAAGACAGAAAAAGCTCCTTTTTTAGAATGATCCATGCAACACTCAATAGCTGCTTTCCCAGCTCTATAAAATAGTAAACATTCAAATGTGAAATGAAAACAGCTGGAGCAGCTGGATACAATTTAGCTTTACATGAAGAAGTCCTCGGGCGCAGAGTACTGATTCTCTCCATACACACGAGTAACTGAGTAACTCGTGTGCTGAGCAGGGGCTCACATAGAAGGATGGGTGAGAAAAGCCTCCCTCTGCCTCCACGTCTCCGCACACGCGCCTCCCTCAGCAGCCAGAAAGGGGAAACATGGGAGGGGTGCTTTTAGCCAGATTCCATAATTTGCGCTTGAATTAAATGATAGCTTGCTGGATATAAGCTGTTTGTGCGATGCGTGCTCTATTTTTAGGGAGTTTTAAAACATGTTGCTTAACACTCATGAGAACATGATTGCGTGGGCCCTGCTAGGATCTCATTAGCATACCCGCTCCACTTATTTATTTGAATGTAGACATACAATTGCAAATCTCCCAAGCTAGCAAAGCATGCTTTGGTGAAAACTGACATAGGGGACTTTTTAAAAATAAAAATAAAAAAAAGCAGAGGCAAGCAAGACACAATAGGGGAAACGTGGCGAGAGCAGCCTCAGCCTCGAGGGCTGTGTTGGGAACAAGGTGCTCCTCCGGAGGAGCCGGCCAGAGTCTCAGGGAGTCAGGCTGCAGAGCGGAGAACCAGCAGGGCGCCGGCCCAGCCAAGTCTGAGGAGTCCCAGGAAGGAGCGTCTTCCTGAGCAAAGCCAGCCTGCGAGGCGCAGAGTGAGATCTACAGACTAGATCACGAACACTGAGCTCATGGCTCACACTTCCATCAAGTTCTCGTCTTCGCTTCTATGATGTTTTGACCACTATAGGACGGTCACACACAGCCCTGCACAAGTGTCACCAGCAATAAGCCTTCTGGAGAACAATATACACTCCAAAAATCAAAATTCATCTGCTGAATCAGAGACTATTTTTATGTGTTTGGGGGAATGTTTAATTATATATAGAGCCGATCGTGGTGGCGCACGCTTGTAATCCCAGCATTTGGGAGGCTGAGACAGGAGGATCGCGGTTCGAGGACAGCCCCAGCTGCTACTTAGGCCCTTTGCAACTCAGTGAGACCCTGTTTCAAAGTAAAGTATAAAAAATAGGGCTGGGGGTGTAGCTCGGAGGTAGAATGTCCCTGGGTTCCATCCCCAGTACAGCAAAAACTAATTATTATTATTATTGTTGTTGTTATTGTTATACGTAGAAAACACCCTTTATTTCCATCATCACATTTCTTTTTGATACCAGAAGCAACTGTATGTCACTAACTTTATGCCTTTAAAGAATTCTAATCTGCCTCAGAGTTTGCAAAGCCATACACTTCCAAATGTCTAACGCACACAATGGAATCAGTGACTGCATATACCTTACACTTGAGACAAAGGGAGAGGAACCCAAATATGTCAACATGAACAGGTAAGAGCACCTTTACTGTTGAAAACTGCAGTGTCCTACATAAATTTTCTGTTTATCACACACACTCGTTCACGCGCACGCATACAAACACACATACATATAAACATAACACCAAAATATTTTATTTATAAGAATAAATAAAAATGTACTTCTGTACATAGGATTAAACCATCAAGACACCACTCAATACTTTTATGACAATATGACATGAATTTTATTGTTTTTATATATAAGAAAAAATTGGGGATATTCAGAATTGAACCCTGTGCATTACACTTCCAAGCTATACCTCCAGTCATTTTTATTTTTTATTTCGAAACAGGGTATCACTAAATTGCTGAGGGTCTAAGTTGGCCTCCAACCTGCAATCTTCCTGTCTCAGCCTCCCAAGTACTGTGATTACAGGCATGCATCAACCCACCTTGTACAATATATGAGGAAATTAAGTCCTTTACACTGAAGAAAATTGAAAGCTAAATCTTATATCTAATCATACTTTAAAAAGCTAACCAGAAGCCGGGCGTGGTGGCACACGCTTGTAATCCCAGCATTTGGGAGGCTGAGAACAGAGGATCGCGGTTCAAGGACAGCCTCAGCTACTTAGTGAGGCCCTTTGCAACTCAGTGAGACTCGGTTTCAAAATAAAAGAATAAAAAATAGGGCAGGGGGTGTAGCTCGGAGGTTGAATGCCCCTGGGTTCTATCCCCACACCCGCAAAATAATAATAATAATAATAATAATAATAATAATAATAATAAGCTAAGCAGAGGCAGGCTTGGTGGCTCACACCTGTAATCCCCGCGCTTGGGAGGCTGAGACAGGAGGATCGCACAGGTTCGAAGCCAGCCTCAGCCACTTAGTGAGGCTCTCAGCAACTTAGTGAGACCCTGTTTCCAAATAAAATATAAAATAGGTCTGGGAGTATAGCCCGGAGGTAGGTAGCCCCTGGGTTCCACCCCCAGTACCACACAAAAAAAAAAAGCTAACCAGAAGAAATGGCTAATTTTTATGACTCTCAATCACATTTATTCTTTACCAAATTTTGACAATTTGGCCAAAGCACCGAAAAGAAGTTTGGGGGTTTTTTTTGTTTGTCTTTTCTTCTTTCTTCCTTTCCTTTCTTCTCTTTCTTACTTTCTGTCTCCTTTCTCTCCTTCTGTCCTTCCTTCCTTCCTTCCTTCCTTCCTTTCTTCCTTCTTTCTTCCTTCTTTCTTTGTGGTGCTGGAGACTGAACCCAGAGGCATTCTACCTCAGAGTTATACCCTCAGCCCAGTCTCTGAGGCCAGCTGCAAACATGCAATTCTCCTGTTTCAGGCTTCAGAGTACTGGGATTACAGTCGTGGACCACCACGCCCGGCTTGTTTATTTTCTACAAAACCAGAGATTTAACCCAGTAATACTGTACCACTGTGCTAAATCCCAAGCCATGTATTTATTATTTATTTACTTTTTTTTTTGTAGTGCTGAGAATTGAACCCACAGACATTTAACCTCCAAGCTACCTCCCTAGCACTTTTGTATTTTTTATTATTTTGAAATCACTTAGCATCTCGCTAAGTGACTGAAACTGGTCTTGAACCTGCAATCTTCCTGTCTCAGCCTTCCAAGGATTAATATTACAGGTGTGCACTACCACACTTGGCTTATTTATTTATCTTTGAGACAGGACTTAACTAAGTTGCTGAGGCTATCTTCAAATTTGCAATCCTCCCGCCGGGCGTGGTGGCGCACGCTTGTAATCCCCGCGCTTGGGAGGCGGAGACAGGAGGATCGCGCAGGTTCGTAGCCAGGGTCCCTGGCTTAGGAGACCCTGTTTCCAAATAAAAATATAAAAAATAGGTCTGGAAGTGTAGCCCGGAGGTAGAAGGGTTTGCAGAAACCCCAGTACCACCCAAAACAAACAAACAAAAACAAATTTGCAATTCTCTCAAATCAGCCTTCCTAATCACTGGGATTACAGAATAAGTAGTTTGTTTTTAATAAGTATAAGCAATATAAAAATAGGCCTGATGCAATACAGCTTGGTTCACCAGTAAGATCTTTGAAAAATAGCCCATATAGGCAGGAAAGAGAAATGCCTCGGAATCACCTCCCAAGGAAGGAGTTGGTGATGTTTTAGGCCTATAAACATGTTACTGCAAGTGAAATTCTTTGTATGAAGAAAAAGCTCACTGAAGTTTCAGGATAGCTAAGAAAAAAAATTTTTTTGGTACTGGGAGTAGAACCTCCAATAGGGGATTTTCTACCTCCAGGCTATACTCCAAGACCTATTTTATATTTTATTTGAAAACAGGGTCTCACTAAGTTGCTGAGAGCCTCACTAACTGGCTGAGGCTGGCTTCGAACCTGTGCAATTCTCCTATCTCAGCCTCCCAAGCGCGGGGATTACAAGCGTGCGCCACCATACCAGGTGCTAGCTGAGAAATTTAGGGTTGCCTTAAACCACAAATTCTATACTCTTCTATAGTTATGGTATTAAATTACAGCAGAGGCAAGTCGTTGGCAATACAAATTCTTTTGAAATGAACGACTGTGTTTCACCATTCATATCATAATTGCTAGACAATTGACAGACGGTGCCGGGACTAAAATTACTAGTTGCTCTTTGCTTTCGGTGCAGTTCTCCCTGGCTGCCATGCCAGCAGCTGCCTTCCCTTTCTTCTTTCACATTCTTTGTTCACCATGTTTTTCTTTTTCTTTTCTTTTCTTTTCTTTTCTTTTTTCTTTTTTTTTTTTTTTTTTTTTTTGTGTGTGTGTGTGGTACTGGGGGTGGAACCCAGGGGCTTTTCTACCTCTGGGCTATACTCCCAGACTTATTTTATACTTTATTTGGAAACAGGGTCTCACTAAGTTGCTGAGAGCCTCACTAAGTAGCTGAGGCTGGCTTCAAACCCGTGCTATCCTCCTATCTCAGCCTCCCAAACTCTCAGATTACAAGCGTGCGCCACCACACCCGGCTTTATTCACCACATTTTTCCGGAGCATCCACTAAGGCAGTGGGACCAGAACTCCAAACAAAGCAAGAGCTTTAGCTGGGTGTGGCGGTGCAGTCTGTAACCCCAGTAACGTGGGAGGCTGAGACAGGAGGATTGCAGGTTTGAGAACAGCCTCAAAACAGTTTCAGTTGTGAAACTGTTTCAAAAGAAAAAATTAAAAATAGGGCTGGGAGTACATCTCGGAAGTAGCATGCTCCTGGGCTCAATCTCCAGTTCCAAAAAAGGACAAGAGCTTTGTAGCCCAGGTTCCATTACCTTCTGAAGGTAATAAAATATTTGTCCCACACTTCTAAGTTTAAAAACCTCCATCAATCACCAGATGCTTACAACACTGCTTATGGATCAAGGTTGCAAGGGGATAATTCTTTCTTTAACCCTAATGTCCATTTGACTAAATGTAAAATCCATTTCTTAAAGCCAAGCCCAGAACTTTCCAACATCCTGACAAGTGTGACCTCTCAGTCCTTGGGCTGTTTCTTCACACCTTGTTCTCATTATCCTTATAAATCAGCCCATCCTGTGGGATGACCACTTTGAACAATTTATTTATTAATTTGGAGAGATACAACAGGTTCTCGCTGTGTTAATTTAAAGCAGATGTCTTACTTTCCCGATGAAAAGCAAAATATCAGATAAAACTTTTTGCACTAATTTCTGAATTTTCACTTTTTATGTAATTTTTAAAATTTTTGAGAGCTGGGTGTGTTGGTGCACACATTTGGGAGTTGGAGACTGGAGGATCGCAGTTCTCGGCCAGCCTCAGCTACTTAGCGAGGCCCTTCACAACTCAGTGAGGCCCTGTTTCAAAAACTAAAAAATAAGGCTGGGGATATAGCTCGAAGACAGAATGCCCTTGGGTTCCAACCCCAGTACCACATTAAAAAAAAGGTCTTTTGGTTTTGTTTTATTTTTGTTTTGGGGAGGGTTTGTTTTTTGTGTTTGTTTGGTTGTTTGTTTGTTTTTTTGTTTGTTTGTTTTTGGTGATACTGGGGTTCCTGGAAACCCTTCTACTTTCAGGCTACACTCCCAGACACCTATTTTTTATTTTTTATTTTTTTTGGGGGAAACAGGGTCTCTTAAACCAGCACAGCTGGCTTCGAACCTGAGCGATCCTCCTGTCTCTGCCTCCCAAGTGCAGGGATTACAAGCGTGTGCCACCACACCCGGCAAAAAAAAAAAGGTGTTTCTTTTTTTTTTTTTAAGGTGCAAAATGATTATACATCATAGTGCAATTCGAAGTAAAACACTCATATATGCACATGATATCTTTTTTTTTCAGTACTGGGTTTAGAATCCTGGAACATTCTACCTCTGAGCTATACCACCAGCCCTATTTTATATTCTTTATTTTGAAACAGGGTCTCACTAAGTGGCAGAAGGATTCACCAAGTAGCTGAGGCTGTCCATGACCCATGATCCTCCTTGTCTCAGCTTCACAAGCACTGGAATTACAAGGGTGAGCCATACATGGCATCTCCTGGTGTGGTTCCTCCTAACCCATCTCGCTAGCTACTTCCTCCTTTATGGACTTACTAGTAAGGTTATCAATGATTTCACATATGGACATAATTTCTGAATTTTCACTTTTTATGTGGATATTTTAATATTGTTTGAAATATATGTCCCATACTTCTAAGCCCCAAAACCAATAAAACTTCAACAAAAAGAAGAAGAAGAAGAAGAAGAAGAAGAAGAAGAAGAAGAAGAAGAAGAAGAAGGAGGAGGAGGAGGAGGAGGAGGAGGAGGAGGAGGAGGAGGAGGAGGAGGAGGAGGAGGAGGAGGAGATCTACAGGGGCATTCTACCTCTGAGCTCTACCATGTGCCACCTTGCCCAGATTATCCTATTCTTTTTTTTAATTTATTTTTTCTTTTTTTTTTTTTGTGGTACTGGGGATGAAACCCAGGGGCATTCTACCTCTGAGTCACACCCCCAGCCCTATTTTTTATTCTTATTTTTTTGTGTGTGTGTGTGATACTGGGAGTAGAACCCAGGGGCTTTTCTACCTCTGGGTTATATTCCCAGACCTATTTTATATTTTATTTGGAAACAGGGTCCCACTAAGTTGCTGAGAGCCTCACTAAGTAGCTGAGGCTGGCTTCGAACCTGTGTGATCCTCCTGTCTCAGCCTCACAAGCACTGGGCTTACAAGCGTGCGTCATCATGCCCAGCTTCTTATTCTATTATTTTTGAAACAGGGTCTCACTGAGTTGTAAGGGTCCTCACTAAGTAGCCAAGGCTGTCCTCGAACCAAGGTCCTTCTGTCTCCACCTCCCAAATGCTAGGATTACAACTATGCGCCTTCATGCCCAGCTTTATCCTATTCTTTAAAAAGGAAACTTTAGCAGAGTGTGGTGGTGAATGCCTGTAGAGGATTTCAGGTTTGCAGCCAGCCTTATCAACTTGTGAATCCCTCTGCAACTTAGTGAGATTCTGTTTCAAAATAAAATTTAAAAATCGAGCTGGGGGTGGAGCTTGAAGGTAGAATGCCTCCGGGTTCAATCCCCAGTACCATACACACACACACACACACACACACACACACACACACACACACACACACAATAGATAGATAGATAGATAGATAGATGATAGATAGATAGATAGATAGATGATAGATAATAAAAAAAAAGAGCAGGGCGTGGTAGCGCACACTTGTAATCCCAGCATTTAGGAGGTTGAGACAGGAGGATTGCATTTGGAGGACAGACTCAGCTACTTAGGCCCTTTGCAACTTAGTGAGACACTGTTTCAAAATAAAAAAAAAATAAAAAATAGGGATGGAGGTGTAGCTCAGAGGTAGAATGCCCTTGGGTTCCATTCCCAGTACCACAAAAAATAAAAAATAGAAATAAAAATAAATAGCCAGGCATGGTGGCGCACGGTTGTAATCCCCGCGTTTGGGAGGCGGAGACAGGAAGATCGCGCAGGTTCAAAACTAGCTGCGCTGGCTTAAGAGACCCTTGTTTCCAAATAAAAAAATATAAAATAGGTCTGGGAGTGTAGCCTGGAGGTAGAAGGGCTTCCAGGAACCCCAGTACCACCAAAAAAATTTAAATAAAAATTAAAAAATAAAAATAAATAAATAAATAATAAAAAGGAAGCCTTATTATAAGAGTTTCCAGTACTCTCAAATAACCATTTTGGGGTTTTCAGCTGTGTTAGAGAACTTTGAAGATCTGATACAGTTGTTTCTAAGACCTCAAATTGGGTTTGTAAGGGAGGGAAATGTCTGTTACCTATTCAATAGTTTGATTTGTATGAACTCTCCAAAATGAATTCCAGACGAAGAAATCACAGGCTTTCCATAAACATTCTCAGGCAGACAGACAATATAAGTCTTCTGTTAATAATGAAGAAAACCTCTGACAGACCCCTGCACGGCTTGTTCCTGCTCCTCCCACGTATGCATGGGAGCCGGCCCTGCCCAGGAATCCTCATTCCAACCAGATGTGGAAGCAGGGCGACGCCTCAGAGCTTGAAAGGATGCCCTACTCAGAAGCGCCTGTGCCATGCAGGGAGGGCGAAGAAAGAGCCTCCACCCACAGGCCTTTTCTCTAGGCATAAAGGTTGATCACCTACTTTTCCAAACATAAAATTTAATTCAAAATAGATATGAAGTAGTTTGAGCCGGGCATGGTGGCGCACGCTTGTAATCCCAGCACTTGGGAGGCTGAGACAGGAGGACCGGGCAGGTTTGAAGCCAGCCTCAGCAGCTTAGTGAGGCTCTCAGGAACTTAGACCCTGTTTCAAAAAAAAAAAAAAAATAAGTCTGGGAGTGCAGCCCAAAGATAGAAAGCCCCCCCAGGGGGGACTAAGGAGAATGTTGACCTTGATTTTATTACTTATTAAAGTTGACTCCAGAGCCAGGTGTGGTGACGCATGCTTGTAATCCCAGTACTTGGGAGACTGAGACAGGAGGATCGCAGGTTCGAAGTCAGCCTCAGTAGCTTAGTGAGGCTTTCAGCAACTTAGTGGGACCCTATTTCCAAATAAAACATAAAAATAGGTCTGGGGTTATAGTCTGGAGGTAGAAGGCCCCTGGGTTCCACCCCCAGTACCAAAAAAATAAATAAAATAAAGTTGAGTTCAGCCGGACGTGGTAGTGCACGCTTGTAATCCCAGCATTCAGGAGGTGGAGACTGGAGGATCAAGGCTTGCAGACAGCCTCAGCTACTTAGTAAGGCCCTTCGCAACTCAGTAAGACCCAGTTTCAAAAATAAAAGACTAAAAAAAAAAAAAAAAAATAGGGCTGGGGTGTAGCTCAGAGGATATACAGTGTCCCTGGGTTCCATCTCCGGTAAGGAAAAAAAAAAAAGTTGAGTCCATAGGATAATCATTTTTAGTTAGAAAAGTAAGGAATGGCCAGGCATGGTGATGCACATCTGTAATCCCAGTTCTTGTGAGGCTGAGACAGGAGGATTGCAGGTTCAAGGCCAGCCTCAACAACTTAGTGAGATCCTTTTTCAAATAAATTAAAAATAAATTAAATAATAGGGCTGGAAATGTAGCTGAGAGGTAGAACACCCCTGGGTTTAATCTCCAATCACACACACACACGCACACACACACACACACACACACACATGCACACGCCATACATAAAGAATCATTTACTCACGAGCCAGGCACAGTGGCATTGTCTGGAATCTCAACCACTGGAAGCTGAGGCTGTCGGATCCTAAATTTGAGGGCACCTTGGACAATTTAAGAGCTATCTCAAAATAAAATAAAGAAAATGCAGCTCAGTGGTGGGCTCAATCTCCAGTACTGCAAAAACCAAACAAACCAAATGACCACAATTATATCATTTATAAATATGCATTTTATCAAGACCCCTTTTTGCATCCAAGAAAGGTTTTCAAAAGGTGGTAATGAAGTATTCGTGTTAACATATGTATTGCTCATAAACACATGCGAACCGTAAGATGCTCCATCCAACAAGCTAACGCGCATCTCCGCTGCCTCCTCATGTCAGATGAGTACCATGCTGTCCTGTGCTCGGGCCTCTGCTGCTGACACTTTAGAGAGGAGAGAATTAATGACAAGCACATGCATGGTAAGAGGTGTACACATGATGGTGCACTGGAGTTAACTAAGAAAGCAATGAAAGCCGGGCGTGGTGGCGCACGCTTGTAATCTCAGCATTCTGGAGGCTCAGACAGGAGGGTCGCGGTTTGCAGACAGCCTCAGATACTTAGTGAGGCCCTCCGCAACTCAGTGAGACCCTGTCTCAAAATATGAAATAAAGAGTAGGGCTAGGGGTATAGCTCAGAGGTAGATTGCCCCTGGCTTCCACACCCAGTACCAAAAAAAGAAAAAAAAACAACAATGAAGCATCTTATTTTATTAGTCATGTATATTTGACAAATATTATATTACATTCAATATTCATGTTGATTTACCAGATTCTAAGTTCTTATGACACATTTTTTCTTATTTTCTTTTTGTTGTTGTTTTGTGTTGTTCTTCTACTGAGGATTGAACTCGGGGCACTCTACCTTTGGGCTACACTCCCATCCCTTTTTTATTTTATATTTTGATACTGGGTCTTTTTATTTTGATACTGGGTCTGCCAAGTTGGTGAGGGTCTCACTAAATTCCTGAGGCTGGCCTCAAACTCGTGATCCTCCTGTTTCAGCCTCCAAGTACTGGAATCACAGGTGTGCACCACCGTGCTTGACTTCTTATGCTACATTTTCTATGTGCTGAAACAACAGATTAGTATAGAAAAAGTATGTGTGCTGAGGAATTAATGAACCAATTATAAAACTTCACGCTCAGAGCTCAGCACCTCTGTTCCTGTTTACATGTATACAAAACTTAATTAAAATTATTAATATTCTGTTTATTTGATATGATAGCGATACTGCTTTATTGTTGGTAAAAGATAATGGGCACCGGGCGTGGTGGCGCATGCTTGTAATCCCCGCGCTTGAGAAGCAGCAACAGGAGGATCATGCAGGTTTGAAGCCAGCCACGCTGGCTTAAGAGACCCTGTTTCCAAGTAAAAATATAAAAAATAGGTCTGGGAGTGTAGCCTGGAGGTAGAAGGGCTTCCAGAAACCCCAGTACCACCAAAAAAAAAAAAAAAGAGAGAGATAATGTGCATCCAGGTGTGGTAGCACACGCCTGTGATCCCAGTACTTAAAAGGCTAAAACAGGAGGATTGCACAGATTCAAAGTCAGCCTCAGCTACCTAGGGAGGCCCTCAGCAACTTAGTGAGACACTGTTTCAAAAACTAAAGAATAAAATATAGGGCTGGGGTATAGCTCGGAGGTAGAATGCTCTTGGGTTCAACCCCAGCACCACACACAAAAAAGATATTGGGCGTAATCGTGAACCGCCAGAATTCATATGGACATATGTCCACTCACATGTGGCAGTTCTTCTACTAGGTGTTTGTATTCAGGTATGAGTAATGGAACATGAGTTAAAGCTTGTGTTGTTGAGAGAGAGACACACACGCAGAGAGATGGTTGGGGAAGGATAGAGTAAAGATAAGAAGGAAATGTCCTGAGGAAACCAGGCGTGGTGGTGCACGCTTGTAATCCAGCATTCGGGAGACTGAGACTGGAGGATTGTGGTTCGCGGACAGCCTCAGCTACTTAGTGAGCCCCTCTGCAACCCAGTGAGACCTGGTTTCAAAATAAATAATTAAAAACAGGGCAGGGAAAGCTGGACTTGGTGGCACACGCTTGTAATCCCAGCATTCGGGAGGCTGAGACCGGAGGATCGTGGTTTGCAGACAGCCTCAGCTACTTAGTGAGGCCCTCTGCAACCCAGTGAGACCTGGTTTCAAAATAAAGAATAAAAACATAGGGAAGGAGGTATAGCTCAGAGGTCAAATGCCCCTGGGTTCCATCCCCAAACCCGCAAAAATAAATAAATAAATAAATAAATAAATAAATAAATAAATAAATAAATAAAGCAGGGAGGGAGTAGGAGGTAGAGATCAGTGATAGAACGCCCCTGGGTTCCATCCCCAGACCAGCCAAAAAAGAAAAAAGAAAAACAAAAAGAAAAAGAAAAGAAAGAAATGTCCTGAAGAGGATGAACACGGGAAAAATGAATTCCAGAGCCGGAGATAGCTCAGTGGCAGAGTTTTGCCTAGTGAGCATCAGGCCCTGGGTGTGTAAGAGTGCTCAGTTCAGCACTGCAAACAGTAAAACAGGCAAAATTAGACACACAATTTTTTTTTTTTTTTTGCAGGTCTGGGGATGGAACCCAGGGCATTCGACCTCTGAGCTACACCCCCTGCCCTATTTTTTATTCTTTATTTTGAAACCAGGTCTCACTGAGTTGCAGAGGGCCTCACTAAGTAGCTCAGCTGTCCATGAACCGCGCTCCTCTGGTCTCAGCCTCCCAAATGCTGGGATTGCAAGCATGCACCACCACGCCTGGCTCCCAGCCTCAGTAATTTAGCAAGACCCTTGTCAACTTAGTGTAACCCTCTTTCTTTTTTTTTTTTTCTTTTTTTTTTTTCTTTAGTACTGGGGATTAAACCCAGAGACATTCTACCTCCAAGATCCACCCCCAGCCCAATTTTTTTTTTCCTTTATTTTGAAACAAAGTCTCACTAAATTGTGGAGGGCCTCACTAAGTAGCTAAGGCTGACTGCGACCCAGAATCCTCCTGCCTCAGCCTCCCAAGTACTGGGATTACCATACCCGGCTGAAACCCTCTTTCAAAATAAAAAATAAAAAAAGTCAGGGGCAGAGCCGGGCGTGGTGGTGCACGCCTGTAATCCCCGTGCTTGGGAGGCTGAGACAGGAGGATTGCACAGGTTCAAAGCCAGCCTTAGCTGGCTTAAGAGACCCTGACTCCAAATAAAATATGAAATAGGTCTGGGAGTGTAGCCCGGAGGTAGAAGGCACCTGGGTTCCATCCCCAGTACCACCAAACAAAAAGTTGGGGGCATAGTTCAGAGGTAGAATACCTCTGAGTTCAATCTTCAGTACCAAATTAATAAAAATAATAATAATTTTAATCATGAAAAAATGTAATGGAGCCAGACATGGCAGACATGCCAGACATGGGGATGCATGCTTCCTGTTGGGAGGATGAAACAGGAGAATCACAGGTTCAAGGCCAACTTCAGCAACATACCAAGACCCTGTTTCAAAATAAAAAATAAAAAGGGCTGGGGGTAGTAACTCAGAGGTAGAATGCCTCTGGGCCCAATTCCCAACACCACACAGACCGAAGAATGTAATGGATAATATATTCAAAAGTGTACAAAACAAAATACAGCGTTAGATATATAGTAAAAGCTCACAATACCACCTCATTATCACCAACTCCTGCAACATGTAACCACTGTTATTAGCCCCCTACTGATGGACAGCTAGTTGTTTCTAAACTTTTGAAAAAACAACCAACCAATATCAGAAAATCATTTTATTTAAATGTCATTTCAAGCCAGGCATGGTGGCCCATGCTGGTAATATCATTACTTGGGAGGCCGAGACAAGAGGATTGCCGTTCGTGGCCAGCCTCAGATACTTAGTGAGGCCCTCCACAACTTAGTGAGACCCTGTTTCAAAAACAGAATAAAAAATAGGACTTGGGGTATAGCTTAGAGGTAGTATTCCCTGGGTTCAATCACCAACACCACAGAAATAAAAAATATGTCAATATTATTTCACATCTACACATGTGCAAATCTATCTACAGGAAAAATTTCTAATAGCAGAAATGCTTGGGCAAATGGTGTTTTAATTTGAAAGATATTTCTAAATTATCCTTCTATAAGCAGCATCAAGATTGTATTTTTCCCTATAATGTTGTCAATACGTCACTAAAGGCCGGGCGTGGTGGTGCGCGCTTGTAATCCCTGCGCTTGGGAGGCAGAGACAGGAGGATCGCGCAGGTTCGAAGCCAGCCTCAGCTACTTAGTGAGGCTCTCAGCAACTCAGTGAGACCCTGTTTCCAAACAAAATATAAAACAGGTCTGGGAGTATAGCCCGGAGGTAGAAAAGCCCCTGGGTTCCACCCCAGCACCACCAAACAAAACAAAACAATACATCACTAAATTTAAGGATTTTGTTGATTTGGTAAGTGGGAGGTGGCATTTCATTGCAGCTGTAATCTGAACTTAAGAAGAGTGGTGTTGACAAATAATACTGTGTTCATATATGAAGGTATCACCACCGATGTCACCAACATGCGCAGAGGGAGGAGGGAGCCGCTGGGATGGGGAAGCACACCAGGGGCTGTGTGCTTGTATGAATGTTCCTCTCTGAATCTCACTATTGGTGTACAATAACAGTGCTCCAGAAAAGTATTTTTAAAAGAGTTAAGGGTTGAGAATCTTTTCACGTGGTAAGGACCCATTTGCTCTCCCTTTTATGTGAAACATCTATTTATGTGTTTCACTCATTATTCTCTTACATATAGGAGTTCTTTATATATTTAAGAGTCTAGTCCTTTGTATGATATGCATGTCACAAATATTTGTCTCTTGACGTTACGGAATATTTTTGTCATATAGAAGTGCTGTGTGTGTGTGTGTGTGTGTGTTACTGGGGATGGAACCCAGGGGCCTTCTACCTTTGGGCTATACTCCCAGACCTACAAGCGTGCGCCACCATGCCCAGCTCAGAAGTGCTTTTTTTTTTTTTATAAGAATTCACACTCTAACACTCCACAGTATTTATTTGAGTCTGAATTTAAAATTTTCTAAAGTTGCAATGTGATCATACTAGATAGAGAATGTAACCAAAGCATCTCTCTCTCTCTCTCTCTCTCTCTCTCTCTCTCTCTCTCTCTCTCTCTCTCATACACACACACACACACACACACACACACACACACATATACACACTCCCTCACACATATACACACTTTCTTTTTTCTCCCTTTCCTCTTTCTCAGGTAACTTCTTGGACCTCCTATATATTGTTTTTTGTTTTTTGTTTTTCTTTGGATTTTTTGTTTGTTTTTTGTTTTTTTGGTGGTACTGGGGATGGAACCCTTCTTACCTCCAGGCTATACTCCCAGACCTATTTCATATTCATAAAGCAGTTGTGTTTAAGAATGTCCTCAGTGAATCTGTAGAAACTGGTGTGTGTGTGTGTGTGTGTGTGTGTGTGTGTGTGTGTGTGTGCGGTCATGCACGCATGTGCTTTTGACTAGGGATTGAACTCAGCTACATCCCCAGCCCTTTTTATTTGGAAACAGGGTCTCCTAAGCCAGCGCTCGCGGCTGGCTTCAGACCTGCGCGATCCTCCTGTCTCCGCCTCCCAAGCGCGGGGATGACACGCGTGCGCCACCACGCCCGGCCTAGATATTGTTTTGAGTCTCTTGGAAGAGAAGTCAAGCTATTCTCATCTATAAATCCTTCCTCCGATTTAAGAAATGGGAAGAGATGGAGGCTAAGTAAGGGCTATGGCTTGAGTGGCAGTTCTCAAAGCAGGTGGCACCTTAGTACGCGTCAGGCAGGGGCACAAAACTGGTCTCACCACTATGCAGGGAGGAAAGCAGCTGTGTTTAACAATGTCCTCGGTGAATCTGTAGAAACTGGTGTGTGTGCGTGTGTGCGCGTGCGTGTGTGTGTGTGTGCGCGCGCGCACAATCATGCACGCACGTGCTTATGACTAGGGATTGAACTCAGCTACATCCCCAGCCCTTTTTATTTTTCTATTTTTTGTTTTATTTTGAAACGGGGTCTCAATATATTATTGAGGGTCTCCCTACATTTCTAAGGCTGTCCTAAAACCTACAATCCTCCCATCACAGACTCCCAAGTACTGTGATTATAGATAGATGTATACCACCACACCTGGAGAAATTATTACTCTTAACTAAATCTCAACCTTTGCATACAAGTCTCATTTTCTTCTTCGTTTGCATATGATGCGGGGACTGAACCCCGGGGACACTCTATCACGTAGAGCTACACTCCCAACCGTTATCGTTTTTTACTCTGAGATAGGACCTTGCTAAATTACTCAGGCTAGCCTCTACCTTGGGATCCTCCTGCTTTAGTCTCCTGAGTCCAAGTCTTTTGTTGCTGTGGTTGTTTTGTTTTGTTTGTTTTTAGTACTAGGGGTTGAACCTAGGGACATTCTACCTCAAAGATACATCCTCAGCCCTTTGGGAGTTTTTTTGTGTTTGTGTGGGCCTTAACCCAGGGATTTAACACAGTGGCATTCTACCTTCGAGCTACACCCCCAGCCCTATTTTACTTTTTATTTTGAAGCAGGGTCTCACTAACTGCAGAGGGCCTCACTAATTTGCTGAGGCTTGGCCTCAAACCTGTAATTCCGCCTCGGCCTTCCAAGCACTGAGATGACAAGCTTGCACCAGCACACCTGGCTATCCC
Organism: Muscardinus avellanarius; assembly: GCF_963383645.1. Taxonomy (NCBI): domain Eukaryota; kingdom Metazoa; phylum Chordata; class Mammalia; order Rodentia; family Gliridae; genus Muscardinus; species Muscardinus avellanarius. The sequence goes on along the minus strand of NC_137790.1, from coordinate 92,029,074 downwards.
CAGTCCTTTTTATTTTGTTTTGTTTGTTTGTTTTGTTTTGTTTTGGTGGTACTGGGGGTGGAACCCAGAGGCTTTCTACCTCCGGGCTATACTCCTAGACCTATTTTATATTTTATTTGGAAACAGGGTCTCACTAAGTTGCTGAGAGCCTCACTAAGTAGCTGAGACTGGCTTCGAACATGCGCGATCCTCCTGTCTCAACCTCCCAAGCGCGGGGATTACAAGCGTGCGCCACCACGCCCGGCAGTCCTTTTTATTTTGAAACAGAGTCTCTCACTAAGTTTTTGAGGGTCTCACTAAGTTGCTAAAGTTAGCCTCAAACTTGTGATCCTCCTGTCTTAGCCTCCCAAGTGCTGGGATTACAGGCATGCACCACCAAGCCTGGATAGGCACAAGTTTTTTTCCTGTTCTGTCCCCCCCCCCCCGCCCCTTTGGTGGTACTGGGGTTCCTGGAAACTCTTTTTCCTCCAGCTACACTCCCAGACCCTTTTTAAAATATATTTTTATTTGGAAACAGGGTCTCTTAAACCAGCGAGGCTAGCTTCATACCAGCGGGATCCTCCTGTCTCTGCCTCCCAAGCGCGGGGATTACAAGCGTGCGCCACCACGCACGCCCAGCTTCCTGTTCTGCTTTATAAAACAAGAACTGTGTGCGAAGCACTTGAGCCACACCCTGAACAAAGGCTGTGAGAATCTCAGGTGCCGCGGAGGTGTGAGCTGAACCACTGGAGCCTTGCTTATTTCTTTCATGGGTACCATTTTTATTTGAAGGAACAATCAGCAAACAAACTATGACTATTGAGGGTTGTGGATTTTTTTATTTTCTGAAAAATAACAAATCTTCAAAAAAAAATGACAATATTGTCACCAATGATAAAAGTTGAGCTTTCAGATGAAAATGAGAATTTTGAGAAATGTATATCCTCTGCTATGAGCTTCACAGCTTCTCAATGCTTAAGCACACTTTTCTCATGAGATGGTGTTATTATTAACAACTGTGATTTTTAAATTTTGTACCTTAATTGCAGGGCGGGATGGTGTGCGTTTGTAATCCCAGTGCTTGGGAGGCTGAAACAGATGTGTTGCAGGTTTGAGGACAGCCTCAGCAGGTAGTGAGACTTTCATTAACCTAGTAAATAAATAAATAAATAAATAAATAATAAATAAATAAATAAATATTGTACCTTAAATGCACAAATGAGTGGGTCAATATCTTCCAAATGTCTAATGCATGAAATTACGAAGACATGCATGAGTAATAAAAAAAATAGTCATCAAAATATAAGACAGGCCAATGGATTTTCATATAAAAAAACTTCAAAAATTCCACTGAAAATAGTTTCATATTCCACGTTGCAAATAACCTTTAAGAAACTACCACTTGTCGGGCTTTGGTGCAATATCAAAGAAAAATATCTACAGTTATCTGAAAAGGCTGTTAAAATACTCCTCGCTTTCCCAACTACATGTCTGTGTGAAGCTGGATTTTCTAGATACACTTCAATCGAAGCAACATTGCACAGAGATTGAATGCAGAAGCAAATACGAGAATCCAGCTGTCTTCTATTAAGTGAGACATCAAAGAGATCTGTGCGCATGTAAAGCGATACCGTTTTTCCCACTATATGTAGGTGTTGTAAAATTATTATTTTACATTTTAAAATGTTATTACATTAACAATTTATAGTATTATGGCTGTTATTTTAAAATTATTAAATACTTAATTCTTTTTCACCTTGATTCCTATTATGGTAAATAATAAAGCTCTTTGAGATCTCAACAATTTTAAGAGTATAAAAGGCTCTGGAGGCAAAAACTGTTTGAAAGATGTTGAAATAGAATATGTCTCTCAGATTGCTGCAACTTGAATCGGTCAGAGAAGCCACATAAATTCCCTGGATATTGCAAGACGCATAACTCTAATTTTATCTCCCTCTGGAATACCATAAGTCTGTCTTAGGAAAGATTACAAGCAGAGAAAACACTCCAGAAATGGGTAGTACATGAAAATAATTTCTTTTTAATTACAAAAGGATACATGACATAGAGCCATTATGGCATACTTTGAAATAGCAAATGGCTGACCATGACCTAAATTCTGTTGGTTTGGTTTGGTGGTTGCTAGGCTGGAGCCCCGGGCACACAGATGCAACAGGTTGATTTAACTGTGGCCGTAATGCTCAGTAGACCCTCGTCAGTGTTCATGTGAGATCCCCCTTCACTTTATTTTGCTCTTTCTTCAATTCTCACTCTCATTTTCTCCTCTAAGTGTACATTCTTTTTTTTTTTCAGCACTGGGGATGGAACCCAGGGGCATTCTACCTCTAAACTACACCTCTAAGCCGGACTTGGTGGCACACGCTTGTAATCCCTGCGCTTGGGAGGCTGAGACAGGAGGATTGCACGGGTTCGAAGCCAGCCTCAGCTACTTAGTGAGGTTCTCAGCAACTTAGACCCTGTTTCCAAATAAAATATAAAATAGGTCTGGGAGTATAGCCTGGAGGTAGAAAAGCCTCTGAATTCCACCCCCAGTACCACAAAAAATAAGTAAACAAACAAATAAATAAATAAATAAATAAACAAAAATAAAGTGCACCTCTACCCCTACATTTTCTTCTTTATTTTGAAACAGGGTCTCCTTGAGTTGCAAAAAAATAAATAAATAAACAAAAATAAACTATACCTCTACCCCTACTTTTTCTTGTTTATTTTGAAACAAGGTCTCCTTGAGTTGCAAAGAACCTCACTAAGTAGCTGAGTTTGTCGGGAACTGCGATCCTCCGGTCTCAGCCTCCCGAATGCTGGGATTACAAGCATGCGCCACCATGCCCAGTTTGAGTGCGCATCCATTTAAAGAGATAGCATTCTAAAATAGGTATAGTTGTTCTGTAAAGAATCATGTGAGCCAGCATGGTGACACATGCCTGTAACCCCAGTACTTGGGAGGCTGAAACAGGAGGATTGTGAGTTCCAAGACAGTCTCAGCAACTTAGACAGACAGACAGACAATGTTTATTTCAAAATAAAAAATAAAATAGGGCTGAGGGTGTAGTCCACATGTAGAATGCCCCTGGATTTAGTCTCCAGCACCACACACACACACACACACACACACACACACACACACACAATCACTATCATGATGTTTCCTATATTTTCTCATTTTTTTTTTTTAATGGTACTGGGGGTGGAACCCAGAGGCTTTCTACCTCCGGGCTATACTCCCAGACCTATTTTTTAAATATATTTTATTTGGAAACAGGGTCTCACTAAGTTGCTAAAAGCCTCACTAAGTAGCTGAGGCTGGCTTCAAACCCGTGCGATCCTCCTGTCTCAGCCTCCCAAGCGCAGGGATTACAAGTGTGCGCCACCACGCCCGGCTTATATTTTTATATTTTCTCATTCTTGTTTATGAAATTTTTCTATGATCATTTATTTTTATTTATTTGTGTGTGTGTGTGTGTGTGTGTGTGTGTGTGTGTGTGATGTACTGGGGGTGGAACCCAGGGGCTTTTCTATCTCTGGATTATCCTCCCAGACCTATTTTATATTTTGTTTGGAAACAGGGTCTCACTAAGTTGCTGAGAGCCTCACTACGTTGCTGAGGCTGGCTTTGAAACTGCGCGATCCTCCTGTCTCAGCCTCCCAAGCATGGGGATTACAAGCGTGCGCCGCCACACCCGGCTTTATGATCATTTAATTCAGCACTTCCAAGCATAATTCATAGCATTCCCCGGTGCACGCCCACCAGTCAGTTGTTGACTTATCTACTGACAGAAGCCTCAGATGAGTCTCACTCCCTACCTTCATTGCTGGTAAAATGATAGTATTCATTAGCATGTACTCACTCAGTCTTTTACTAGTTCTATGAAAAACATACCCGTCGATGGGATTGCTATGCATATTTGATTTCTCTAAACAATGCCAGCTTGCTTTCATAGTGACTATGCAATATATACCCCACCATCAATTCAGAGATCTCCACTGCCCCATGTCACCTTCAGAACTTGGCATTGACTATCTTTCTAATTACTGAACAGGGCCATGTAAATATATGTGAAGTGATATCTTTCTGTTGTTTTAATTACAATAAACTTTGTTGTACAAGTTGCTACCAGCCGGGTGTGGTGGCACACGCTTGTAATCCCTGCACTTGGAGGCTGAGACAGGAGGACCGCGCAAGTTCGAAGCCAGCCTCTGCTGGCTTAAGAGGTCCTGTTTAAAAAAAAAATTATATATAATTATATATACAAATGTATACAAATGTATATATACAAATGTATATATAATTATATATTTATATAAATTATATAAAATATTATATGTTATATAAATAAATTATATAAATAATTTATATAAAATAAATTGTATACATATATATATTAGGTCTGGGAGTGTAGCCTGGAGGTAGAAGGCCCCTGGATTCCATCCCCAGTACCACACACAAAAAAAGAGTTGCTAACAACTCTTCAACTATTTTTCTTTTTTTTTTTTTTTTTTTTTTTTTTGTGGTACTGGTAATTGAACCCAGAGTCATTCTACCTCCAAGCTACACTTCCAGGATGATTTATTTTCTTATTTGGAAACAGGGTCTTGATGGGTTGCTGAGAGCCTCACTAAATTGCTTAGACTGTCCTCAAATCTGCGATCCTCATGTCTCAGCCCCCCAAGTACTAAGATTTCAAGTGTGCACCAACATACCTGGCTTCAACTATTTTTTTTTATTCAAATGTCTTCTGTAAGCTACTTGTTTACTCTCATAGGATGTGTGTGTGTGTGTGTGTGTGTGTGTGTGTGTGTGTGTGTGTGTAGCAATTGAATCCAGGAATGTTCAGCTACACTCTCAGCCTATTTTTTTTTATTTTTATGTACTTTTATTAGTGCATTGTTGACTTACATTATAGTGTAGCTCAGAGTGGGAGTGGCACACGCACTGGGAGAGCTCCCCCAGCCCCTCTCCATCCTCTTCCCCATATGCGACACTGCAATTGGCTTTCCTTTATGTATTCTCCTTCCCCCCCACCCGCACCGCCCAGCTTCCCTTAGACCACCTCCTTTGCTCCACTAGTTTCCCCGCCTTTATCTGAAGTCCCTCTGGTATCCCTAGTACTTCTCAACTTTCACATGTGAGAGAAAACATATGATCCTCCCCTTTCTGTGACTGGCTACTCTCACTCAGCATAATTTTCTCCAGCTCCATCCATTTTCCTGCACAAGGCGTCATCTTGTTCTTCTCCGCTGAGTTGAACTCCAATGTGTGTATATTCTAATAATTTTGTAATCCATTCACCTGTTACTAGACACCTAGGTTGATTTCATACCTTGATTATTTTTTTTATTTTGAAGCCATGTCTTCCTGAGTTGCTCAAGGCCTTGCTAAGTTGCTGAAGCTGGTCTTCAACCAATGGTCCTACCGACTTAGCTTTTCAAGTACAGAGATTCCAGGCGTGCACCACTGTGCCAGCTTCTTATGAAATTTTCTTTTGGGTTTTCCATCTTTTTCTTATTGATGTAAATAGTTTTTATATACTTTGTATTGTCCTTTGTTGCCTTTAAACATTACAAATATCCTTTCCCAAGTAAGTGCTTTTGTTTAATATTATCTATAATATACTGCACTAAACAAAAATCCTGAATTTTGGTGTAGCTAAATTCACACTTTTTAACTTTCAGAGGTAGAACAGCCCTGGGTTCAATCCCTAATACCACACACCAAAAATAAGCATCCTTATCTGGGGGCAGTGGTGTATCTGTAATCTCAGTACTCAGGAGTCTGAGATCAGATCACAGATTCAATGCCATCTTCGGGAATTTTGTGAGACCCTGTTTCAAAACAAAAATAAAATGACTGGAGATGTAGTTTAGAGGTAGAGCACCCCCTGGATTCAATCCCTAGGATCACACACACACACACACACACACAAAGTATTTTTTCCCAATATCTTGATCTCAATAACTTTACTTAACATTTTCTCCTAATGTCATTACAAATGTCTTTCTTTTAAGGGGTGCATTGAACCCAGGGGCATCCTACCTTCAAGCCTTACCCCTGGCTATATACATCCATATATATATAATTTTTTTTTACTTTGAAGCAGCATCTCAGTAAGTTGCCGAGGGTCTTGCTAAATTGCAGAGGCTAGCCTCAAACCTGCAATCCTCTTGTCTCAGCTTTCCTAGTACCAAAATCACAAGGTGCGCCATCACCTCTGTCTTCAAATTTATTTTTTTTAAAAAGTTCCTGGGTATGGTGGCGCATGCTTGTAATCCCTGCTCTTGGGAGGCCAAGACAGGAGGATCACATGGGTTCCAAGCCAGCCTCAGCTACTTAGTGAGGCTCTCAGCACTTAGTGAGACCCTCTTTCCAAGTAAAGTATAAAATAGGTCTGGGAGTGTAGCCCAGAGGTAAAAAAATAAAATAAAATAAAATAAAAGCCCCTGGTTTCCACCCCCAGTACCACAAAAAAAAATAAATAAATAAAAATAAAAAAAGCTGAGGATGTAGTTCAGGGGTAGAAACCTTGCCTAGCATGTGAGAGCCCTGGTTCCATCCCCAGTACTGCTAAATAAATAAATAAGTGATAGCCGGGCGTGGTGGTGCACACTTGTAATCCCCACGCTTGGGAGGCTGAGACAGGAGGATCTCACGGTTTCGAAGCCAGCCTCGGCTACTTAGTGAGGCTCTCAGCAACTTAGTGAGACCCTGTTTCCAAATAAAATATAAAATAGATCTGGGAGTATAGCCCGGAGGTAGAAAGCCTCTGGGTTCTACCCCTAGTACCACCAAAGTACCACCAAAAAATTAAAATAAACAAATGAGGTAAAACAGATAGCAAATCTGGTTACATCAATTTCACCAAGTAATGCTTTTTTCACTAAAATTTATAACATATTTTATAGGGACTGTCATATGAATAGGCACTTAAGAAAGAGATGGAAAAATAGAGCCATGGCATTGCTAAACCACCCAGAAGGAGCTAATTAATTAATGCAAAGAGAAAAGCAAGAGCAGCCAGACTCTGGCCCTGCAGTGCACTTTTCGTTTTGTTTTCTGAGCACCTATGTTTTGCGTAAGTAAGAAAAGATGTCTCCTAATAGAAGCCAAAGAATGCCAAAATCAGCTGGGAAGGCTGGGAGAGGTGCTCAATGTTTGTTGTATGTATAAGAAAGAACTGTAGAAAATGACAAATGGCCCCTCCTGATTTGTCCTGAAAGGTAATTACAATGTTTTTGTTTTTTTAAATGTGTGTGCATGTGTGTGATCCTCCAGTGTCAGCCTCCCAAGTACTGGGATTACAGGCATGTACCACCACACCCCACTTCACTGAGGTTTTAATTTGCATTTTCCTAATGGTTAGTGATGTTGAATATTTTTTCATATATCCACTGACCGACCATCTGTATGTCTTCTTTGGAGAAATGTCAAGTCAAGTCCTTTTTCTACTTAATGGGGTATTAGTTTTTTCTATTATTGAGTTACAGGAGTTCTTTACATTTCTTGGAGGTTAGCACCTTACCATTTATATGGTTTGCAGATTTTTTTTTTTTTTTTTTTTGGTGGTACTGGGGTTCCTGGAAGCCCTCCTACCTCCGGGCTACACTCCCAGACCTATTTTTACATTTTTTATTTTAATTTGGAAACAGGGTCTCCTAAGCCAGCGCGGACGGCTGGCTTCGAACCTGCGCGATCCTCCTGTCTCTGCTTCCCAAGCGCGGGGATTACAAGTGTGTGCCACCACGTCCGGCTGCAGATATTTTCTTCCTTTCCATATTGATTGTTCCTTTACTGTGGAAAGGCTTTTTAGTTTAATGTAGTCTCACTTATTCTTCGTTGTTGTTGTTGATTGTTTGATTGGTTTTATTTTTTATTGTTGGTGCCAGTGCACTGCTGTGCGTCTGTAAAATAATTGTCAAAACCTGCCATGAAACTTTTCAGCCCTGAGGGTGGCCCCAGCGCCTCGTCCTTGCTGTCAAGCTCTTTACCATGGAGCCACATCCCCAGGCCACCATGAGACTTTCCCCTACATTTTCTTCTGAAATTTTTATAGCTTGGGGTCTAATGTTTAAGTCTTCTATCCGTTTTAGTTGATTTTGTGGATAGTAGTCCAACTGCCTTCTTTCTTTTGCATGCAGATATCCAATTTTTTTTCTTTCTTTTTTTTTTTTTTTTTTTTTTTGGTGGTACTGGGGTTCCTGGAAACCCTTCTACCTCTGGGCTACACTCCCAGACACCTATTTTTTATTTATTTTTTATTTTATTTTATTCATTTATTTGGGGGGGGGGTGGCACTGGGGTTCGTGGAAGCTCTTCTACCTCCGGGCTACACTCCCAGACCTATTTTATATTTTTATTTGGAAACAGGGTCTCTTAAGCCAGCGCGCTTGGCTTCGAACCAGCGCGATCCTCCTGTCTCTGCCTCCCAAGCGTGGGGATTACAAGCATGCGCCACCACGCCCGGCCTGTATTTTTTTAAATCAAATCTTATTTCTATCACTTGAATAAACTGGCTGTTGCTAAAAGGAGTATTTTTTTCTCCTTTATTTTTTCTTCCTTTTTCTGTTGTTTTGGTTTGGTTTGATTTGCGTTTGGATTTGAGGGGACTTGTTTGTTTTTAATACTAAATACTTTTACTGGTGCATTATAATCTCACATCATAATTTTTTTGAGACAGGGTCTTGCTTAGTTGCCCAGGCTGGCCTCCAAATTGCAATCTTCTTGATTCAGCTTCCCAGGTTGCTGCTCAGCCTCCAATACACCCAATTCAAAAAGTTCTTTGAGCCAGGTGTGATGGCACATGCCTGTAATCCCACTAGTTGGGAGGCTAAGACAGGAAGATCGTGGGTTCGAAGCCAGCCTTGGGTGTTTAGTGAGGCCCTCTGCAACTTAGTCAGAAACTGTTTCAAAAATAGAAAATAAAACAATAATGTTAGGGTGTAGCTGAAAGGTAGAATGCCCCTAGGTTCAATCCCCAGTACTACAAAAAAAAAAAAAATTTTTTTTTGAGCCTGGCATAGTGGTGCACGTTTGTAATCCCAGCATTCAGGAGGCTGAGACCGGAGGATTGTGGTTCACAGACAGCCTCAGCTACTTAGTGAGGCTCTCTGCAACTTAGTGGGACCCGGTTTCAAAAATAAAGAATAAAAAATAGGGCAGGGGGTATAGCTCGGAGGTCAAATGACCCTGGGTTTCATCTCCAAACCCAAAAAAAAAAAAATTCTTTGATATTCTTAAGATTCTTTAAATTTTAGAGACAGGCATGGTGGCACACGCTTGTAATTCCCACGCAGCTACTTGGTGAGGCTCTCAGCAACGCAGTGAGACTCTGTTTCCAAATAAAATATAAAATAGGTCTGGGAGTATAGCCCGGAGGTAGAAAGCCTCTGGGTTCCACCCCCAGTACCACCAAAAAAAAAAAAAAAAAATTATTCAAGCTTCATAAAATTAACAACTGGTCAGTTTATCTTTTGTTTCTTTATTTTCTATTTCCATTTTCTGGAGCAAGTTATAAAAATCTTATCACACAATGGCCAGGCGTGGTGGCGCATGCTTGTAATCCCCGCGCTTGGGAGGCTGAGATAGGAGGATCGCGCAGGTTCGAAGCCAGCCTCAGTTTGCTTAAGAGACCCTGTTTCCAAATAAAATATAAAAAATAGGTCTGGGAGTGTAACCCAGAGGGAGAAGGCCCTTGGGTTCCATCCGCAGTACCACCACCAAAAAAAAAAAAAAAAAAATATATATATATATATATATATATATATATATATATATATGTTAATAAGTCAGCCTATTCCACAGTGTATTCATATTTTGAAACATGTGGTTCATGATAAATATACACCTTATTTGTCCATCTAAAACTAAGGCCAGAGCCAGGCATGGTGGGACATACCTATAATCCCAGTTCTTGGAAGGCTAAGACAGAAGGATCATGGGTTTGAGGCCAGACTCAGCTATTCAGGGAGACCCTTCAGCAATTTAGCAAGACTCTGTTTCAAGATTTAAAAAAAAGAAATAGGGGCATAGCTTGGAGATATAATGCCCCTGAATTCAATTCATTGTACCAAAAAAGAAAGCTTTTTTGTTTTGTTTTGTTTCATTTTTGTAGTACTGGGAATGGAACACAGGGGCTTCCTCCAGGCTACATTCCCAGACCTATTTTACATTTTATTTTGAAACAGGGTTTCACTAAGCTGCTGAGAGCCTCACTAAGTAGCTGAGGCTGACCTCAAACGTGCGTGATCTTCCTGTCTCAGCCTCCCAAGTACTGGAATTACAAGTGTGCACCACCATGCCTGGCATAAAAGAAAGCATTTTTTTAAAAAATTAAATAAAATAAAATAGGCATCACCTAGCCCTTGAAAGTTTTGTAAAATTCCACTGGAAAACTGCCTAATCTAAGAGCTGTCTTCTAGTAGGAAGTTACAGCTTTTCTTTAATCATTATTTTATACACTGTATTATGTGCATGCCTAACTATGCAGAAAATTGCACACATACCTCTTTCAAAACCAGAGAAGTAATACAGAATTGTTTTGAGATTTGCACACTGTGTTGTGCTGAGTATCTTCCATTTGCCGGTCCACACCCTTGCCCACCCAGCTCTGCCGCAGGGGGCTGCCCCTGCCTGCACATTCCTTGAGGTCTAGCTTCCAGTTAGGTTAGGCCGATCTGCAACAAGTCTGGAGGGAAGAGGCTGTGTCAGGGTGTTTACTCCCGACTTCTTTTCCCGGAGGGCCCTTTAAGCGGTCAAGTTTCTTTCACCAGAGCTACAAGTCCTCTCTACCTCTCTTTCTCTCTGAGTCCCAGCAATTGCTCCTCCTACTCATCTTGGACCCAGGACGTTAAGAGCCACCGCTCTCACCATACCCGATACTCACGGTGTTTTGTGGTTCCTCTGTCCCTGTCCTAAGCCCTTGAATTATCCTCCCTAATATGTGCCATCCGCTTCCTCCTGCGACCCTGACTGATACACTTTTTTATATTTATGGAGACGATCTGCCGCCACCACCCCCTGTACACATATACACACATGCACACTTCTAGATTAATAATTACTAATGGTTTGGTGTGTATCTTTCCAAGAACAGAATATATTTGTGAAATTTATAACACAAAAGCCATATGGTATTTTTGAACCCGAGACCTTTTTAAAATGAGAGTTTTGTGTGTGTGTGTGTGTGTGTGTGTGTGTGTGTGTGTGTGTGGTACTGGGGTTCCTGGAAGCCCTTCTATCTCCGGGCTACATCCCAGAACCAATTTTATACTTTCTTTTTTCTTTCTTTCTTTTAAAAATTTTTTTATTGAACATAAATAGTATACATTTAAACTATATTTGGTGCCCTCTCCCCCCGCCCCCGTTTTCCCTTCCCCCCTCCCACCAATGGTTGTCCAGGTTAACCATGTCATATTCATAATTTTACACATGTTCAGATGTAGACCCTCATTAATCAAGTTCATCCTTCCTCCTCTCCTATCTTTCCATTTAAACTTTGTTGATATTTCCCCTCCATTATCTGGAGTCTCACTGGTATCCTCTGTGTTTCCTAGTTTGGGCATATTAGAGGAAACATATGTACCTTCTCCTTCTGTGCTTGGCTGATCTCACTTAACATAATGCTCTCCAGGGCTTTCCATCTTCTTGCAAATGATATAATTTTGTTCTTCTTTATGGCTGAATAGAATTCCATTGTGTGTATTTCCCAAAGTTTTGCTATCCATTCATCTGTTGATGGAGATCTGGGTTGGTTCCATATTTGGGCTATTACAAATTGTGCTGCTATGAACATAGGTATGCATATGTTGCTGTATTTCTCTGAATTCAACCCCTTTGGAAAGATACCCAGGAGTGGTATAGCTGGATCATATGGTGGATCTATTCCCACCTTTCTTAGGAATCTCCACACAGATCTCCATAGTGGCTGAACTAGTTTGCATTCCCACCAACAGTGTAAAAGAGTTCCTCTTTCCCCACATCCTCGCCAGCATTTGTTGTTTGATTTCTTTATGTTTGCCACTCTGACTGGGGTTAGATGGAATCTCAGTGTAGTTTTGATTTGCATCTCCCTGATGGCCAGTGATGTAGAACATCTTTTCATGTATCTATTGGCCCTTTGTATCTCTTCTTTTGTGAAGTGTCTATTTAGTTCATTTGCCCATTTCTTGATTGGCTTGTTTGGGGTTTTTTTTTTGTTTGTTTTGTTTTGTTTTTGTTGTTGTTGTTGTTGTTTTGGAAACAAGGTCTCTTAAACCAGTGTGGCTGGCTTCGAACCTGCATGATTCACCTGTCTCCGCCTCCCAAGCGAGGGGATTCCAAGTGTGCGCCACCACGACCGGCTAAAATGAGAGCTTGCTTATTTATTTATTTATTTATTTATTTATTTATTTATTTATTTATTTATGTGGTAGTGGGGATGGAACCCAGGGTGTTCTGCCTCCAAACTGCACCCGAGCCTATTTTTGATTTTTGATATCGAAACAGGGTCTCACTGAGTTGCAAAAGGCCTCACTAAGTAGCTGAGGCCGTCCTTGAACCAGGATCCTCCTGTCTCAACCTCCCGAATACTGGGATTACAAGCATGCGCTACCATGCCCGGCTTCATTTTTTCTTTTTTTTTTTTTTCTTTTTTTTAGGGGGGGTGGTACTGGGGGTGGAACCCAGGGGCTTTTCTACCTCCAGGCTACACTCCCAGACCTATTTTATACTTTATTTGGAAACAGCGTCTCACTAAGTTGCTGAGAGCCTCACTAAGTAGCTGAGGCTGGCTTCAAACCTGTGTGATCCTCCTGTCTCGGCCTCCCAAGCGCTGGGATTATAAGCGTGCGCCACCACGCCCAGCCATTTTTTCTTTTTTCAGTATGCTTTTATTGGTGCACTGTAGCCGCACATCATAATGTAAGCCATGTTAGCAGTGACACACAGCACTTGGTGCCCTGCTCCCTTCGTCTTCCCCTTTCCAATACAGAGTACTGAGAATGACATTGGTATTTTCACATATGTACACATAGTGGATGGTAGTAATTCCTTCACTGATCCTCACTCTTCCCCCACCCTTCCCGTAGACCACCTCTCTGGCTCCTCTGAGGTTTCTCCTCCACTACCTGGAGTCCCTCTGGCATCCCAGTTACTCCCTGGCTTGCGCATATTAGAGAAACCATGTGACCTTTCACTTTCTATGATTATCTAATTGCACTTATAATGTTCTCCAGGTCTATTTTCTTGTAAATTATGTCTTTCAATTCAATTGCCCATTTTTTTTTTCCTGGTTTGAGGATGAAATCCAGGGGCAATTGCCCTCCAAGCTACACCCTCTGCCCTATTTTTTATTCTTTATTTTAAAACAGGGTCTCACTGAGTTGCGAAGGGCCTCACTAAGTAGCTGAGGGTGTCCGAGAACCACGATCCTCCAGTCTCAGCCTCCCAAATGCCGGGATTACAAGCGTGCGCCACCACGCCCGACTTTGCCCATTTCTTGATTGAATTATTTTTTGCTGTGGTGTCTTTTAAGTTCTTTGTATATTCTAGTTATTAGTCCTCTATCAGAGGAATAGCTGGCAAAGATCTTCTCCCATTCTGTAAGCTCTCTCTTTAGACTCTTGATGATTTCCTTTGATGAATGGAAACTTTTTAGCTTAATGCCATCCCATTTATTATTCCTGTTTTAATTTTCTTAGCTTTAGGGGTCTGGTTGAAGAAGTTTCTACCTGTGCCTGTATGTTGAAGTGTGGGACCTATGCCCTCCTCCGGTAGCTTCACAGTCTCTGGTCTGACTTTCAGGTCTTTGATCCATCTCAAGTTGACTCCTGGGCAGGGTGAGAAGTTAGGATTTAGTTCCTTTTTTTTTTTTTCCATCCAGTACTGGGGATGGAAGCCAGAGGCATTGTACCCCCGAGCTACACTCCTAGCCCTATTTTTTATTCTTTATTTTGAAACAGGATCTCACTGAGTTGCAAAGGGCCTCACTAAATAGCTGAGGCTGGCCGCAAATCGCAATCCTTCTGTCTCAGCCTCCCAAATGCTGGGATGACAAGTGTGCCCACCACGCCCGGCTTTAATTCCATATTTCTACAAATGGATCACAGGTTTTCCCAACATCATTTGTTGAAAAGGCTGTCATTTCTCCAACATATGTGTCTGGTACCTTTGTTAAAAATCAGGTGGCTGTAAGTATGTGGATTTGTCTCTATATCTTTATTCTGTTCCATTGATCTTTATGTCTGTTTTTGTGCCAATACCATGCTGTTTTTATGACTAAACGTCTGCAGTATAATTTTTTTTTTTTTTTTGCGGGTCTGAGGATGGAATCCAGGGGCATTCAACCTCCGAGCTACACCCCTTGTCCTATTTTTTTTTTTTATTCTTTATTTGGAAACAGGGTCTCACTAAGTTGCTGAAAGCCTCACTAAGTAGCTGAGGCTGGCTTCGAACCTGCGCAATCCTCCTGTCTCAGCCTCCCAAGCACGGGGATTACAAGCATGCGTCACCACGCCCAGCCTGAATAAAAGGTTTTCTAGATTTTTTTTCACAGTTGTCATATAGAAAAGATACTGGGATTTTTTTTTTTTTTTTTTTTTTTTTTTTTTTTGGCGGGGTTGAGTTTGTATCCTGCTACTTTGCTGAATTTTTTTCAGTTGAGTTTTTTGGTGTGGGTTTTTTTTTTTTTTTTTATGGTACTGAGGATTGAACTCAGGTGCATACTACTTCTGAGCTACACCCCCAGTTTTATTTTATTTATTTATTTTTTGAAACTGGGTATCATTATGTTGCAAAGGGCCTCATGAGGTTGCTGAGGCTGGCCTCTAACCAGTGATCCTCCTTTCTCAGCCTCCCAAGTACTGGGATTACAAGCATGAGCCACCACACCTGACTGAAATGCGAGCTTTTTAAAAAGAAAAAAAATAAAAATTTCTGATTGTTACTGACCATTCCCTATTTTTCAAACGCTTTCCTTTCTTGATTCCTCTGACCCTTTACAATTCTATATATCTTTCATCTTTCTGAGGACCTTCTATCTCCTCTTACAGGCTAATGTTCATACACTGGCACGTTTGTGTGTGTGTGTGTGTGTGTGTGTGTGTGTGTGTGTGTGTGTGTGTATTACTGAGAATTGAACAAGGTGTTCTATCTCTGAAATACATCTCCAGCCCTATTTTATTTGTTATTTTGAAATAAGGTCTTATTAAGTTACTGCACACTGCCGGGCGTGGTGGCGCACGCTTGTAATTCCAGCGCTTGGGAGGCTGAGACAGGAAGATCTCACAGGTTCAAAGCCAGCCTCAGCTACTTAGTGAGGCTCTCAGCAACTTAGTGAGACCCTGTTTCCAAATAAAATATAAAACGGGTCTGGGAGTATAGCCCGGAGGTAGAAAGCCCCTGAGTTCCACCCCCAGTACCACCAAAAGAAAAATAAAGTTACTGCACACTGGCCTCAAACCAATGATATTCCTGTCTCAGTCTCCCAAGTACTGGGATTACATGTGTGTGAATTTGCACCTAGCTATGAGCTTATGTTCTCAATTGTGTCTATATTCTGCCCACTGTTTCTGCTCTTCCTGAGATCTTTTTTATTTGTATAGCTTTGACATCATTACTCTGCTAAATTATTCCAAAAGTTTTTTTCTCCAGCCCTGACCTCTTTCCCAGGTTTCTCCATTTTTATGACTCTCTATTTGCCAGCCCCAACCCGAACATATTAACAGCAATTCAGATATAATGAGATTAAAGCCAAATTCATGTCAGGCAGGGTAACACACCGGTAACCCTAACACCTCAGTAGGCTGAGGCAAGAGGATTGCCAAATTTGAGGCCGATTTCAATAATTTAGGGAGACCTTTGTCCCAAAATCAAATAAAAAAGGTTTAGGGATGTAGCTCAGTGATAGCTCGCCTAGCATGTGTGAGGCCCTGGGTTCAGTCCTGACCTGGCGTGGTGGTGCACGCTTGTAATCCCAGTACTTGGGAGACAGAGACAGGAGGATCACAGTTTCAAGGACAGCCTCAGCTACTTGTGAGGCCCTTGCAACTTAGTGACACCCTGTTTCAAAATAAACAATAAGAGCCGGGCGCGGTGACGCACGCTTGCAATCCCCGCGCTTGGGAGGCTGAGACAGCAGGATCGCACAGGTTCGAAGCCAGCCTCAGCTACTTAGTGAGGCTCTCAGCAACTTAGTGAGACCCTGTTTCCAAATTAAATAGAAAATTGGTCTGGGAGTATAGCCCGGAGGTAGAAAGCCTCTGAGTTCCACCCCCAGTACCACCAAAAATAATAATAATAATAAATAATAGGGCAGAGGGTATAGATCAGTGGTACAATGCCCCTGGGTCTAATTTCCAGTTCCAAAAACAAAATGGAAGGAAGGAAGGAAGGAAGGAAGGAAGGAAGGAAGGAAGGAAGGAAGGAAGGAAGGAAGGGAGGAGAAAAGCAAACTCCTGTCTTTTCACTAACCTAGTTCCTCTCTTTCAAACATCACTAATCTTTTTATTCCCCCAGCTCAACTCTGGTGCCAGGCTTGACTCCATTTCCCCACTTTCCTCCATTTGCCTTGAGGACACACTCCAGCAACCCCTGTAACTGCAGCATCCAAGCAGTACCCACTGTTCCTGTGTGTGTGTGTGTGCGTGGTGGGGGGGTTACTGGGGGGGTACCCAGAGGCTTTCTACCTCCAGGCTACACTCCCAGACCTATTTTATACTTTATTTGGAAACAGAGTCTCACTAAGTTGCTGAGAGCCTCACTCAGTAGCTGAGGCTGGCCTCGAACCTGTGCATCCTCCTGTCTCAGCCTCTCAAGCGCGGGGATTACAAGCGTGCGCCACCGCGCCCGGCTCCCATTGTTTCTTTTAATTCACACAACCAGCATCCAGTAGGACATGCCCACCCTGAATCGGGTGGCACCTCCAGACTCAGCTCCCACAGCCAAGTTTTCCTCCTGTACAGACTTGACAGCCTAATCTTTACAAACACAGGATTTCAGCCTCACACAGTGGAGTGTGCCTGTGGTCTCAGTACTTGGAAGGCTGAGACAGGAGGATGGTAGGTTTGAGGCCAACCTTTGGAACTTAGTGAGACCTGTCTCAAAATTAAAAATTAAAAGGTTTAGGGGTATAGCTCAGTGGTAGAGTGCCCCTGCGTTCAATTCCCAGTACCACAAAATATAAAAAAATTTTTTTTACCCTCTGACTTAAAAAATAATGACGAGCATTCCCTGAGTTTAAATCTAAAGTTCATGGTTTGTATCAAAATGTTTCCACTATATGATCTGAATTTACACAAGCCCTCATTTGGTAATCCCAGTACTTGGGAGGCTGAGACAGGAGGAGTGCAAGCTCAAGTACAGCCCAGCAAGTAGAGAGACTCTCAGGGACCTGGAGAGTTCCTGCTTCAAAACAACAGAGAGAGAGAGAGAGAGAGAGAGAGAGAGAGAGAGAGAGAGAGACAGAGACAGAGACAGAGACAGAGACAGAGAGACAGAGCTGGGCATGGTGGCACACACTTGTAATCCCAGCATTTGGGAGGCTGAGTCAGGAGGATCACAGTTCACAGACAGCCTCAGCTACTTAGGCCCTTTGCAACTCAGTGAGATCCTGTTTTAATATAAAGAATAATAAATATAAAAGGAATGAGGGTGTAGCTCGGAAGGAGAAAGCCCCTGTTTTCCATTCCCAGTGCTGAAAAAAAAAAAAAATAGGGCTGGGGTTGTAGCTGGGAGGTAGAATATCCATGGGTTTCAGCCCTAGTACTGCAAAAATAAAATAAAAAGGGCTAGGGTATAGCTCAGAGGTAGAATTCCCATGGCTTTAATGGCTAGTGCGAGAAGGCTGGGGGGAGATTGAGGGTTTTTTTTTTTTTTTTTAACTATTGCTTTATTTTGCAGGTTTGGGGATGGAATCCAGGGGCATTTGACCTCCGAACTACACTCCCTGCCCTATTATTTTTAGTTCTCCCCCCCCCCTTTGGTGGTACCGGGAGTGGAACCCAGAGGCTTTTCTACCTCCGGACTATACTTTCAAACCTATTTTATACTTTATTTGGAAACAGGGTCTCATTAAGTTGCTGAGAGCCTCACTAAGTAACTGAGGCTGGCTTCGAACCTGTGTGATCCTCCTGTCTCAGCCTCCCAAGCGCTGGGATTACAAGTGTGGGCCACCACGCCTGGCTTAATTCTTTATTTTGAAACAGGGTCTCACTAAATTGCAGAGGGCCTCACTAAGTAGCTGAGGCCGTCCGGGAACCGCAATCTCCGGTCTCAGCCCCCTGAACACTGGGATTCCGAGCGTGCGCCACCACGCCCAGCAAGACTGAGGTTTTGAGATGGGGAATTTCCACTCTGCTGCAGTCCTGGAGCCTTAGCACGCGCTGTTTTCTCTGCTTTTCAGTCTTCCACACATCTCTGCTGACTTAAATTCTTCCAGGTCCTGCTCAAATCTTACTTTCCTGCTGTGCCTTTTTTGAGACATTAATCATTTTCTGTTTTGCAATATATACACCAGATTCAAAGTTTACTGTGTCATCTTATACACCAGATTCAAAGTTTACTGTGGGCAGGGAGTATTTCTTTTTTACTTTTATTTTTCACACAACACCTCTATATCTCCCTTCACATAACCAGCAGTCAGTAAATAGCCACTGAATAAATTAGTCAAAGGAAACAATCAGAAATAACTAAATCATCTTTAATAAAAACGTAAAAACCATTTTCTGTTTGTTTCAAATAGCTTCCTTTTCTTTCTAGATGCCTGTATAGCCATATCCCATAGTAGTTGTTTATTTTAAAAATTTGAGACTTTTAGAAGATTGTAGGGGCTGTGGGTGTAGCTCAGAGGCAGAGCACTTGCTTGGCAGGCAGGAGGCCCCTAGCTTGATTGCCAGCAAAACACACACACAGAGAACTATAGAGACTTTAAACTATCTACAGAGGATACAAGAGTCCAATATTAAGTATGAGGTTGATAAAAACATGATTTATAATTGTTGTTTTATGTCTAATTGAAAGTAAGTGTGGCTGGGCGAGTTAGTTCACACCTGTAATCCTCCAGGCTGAGAAAGGAGAATGCAGGTTTGAGGCAAAGCTCATAGTTTATCAAAGGCCTTCAGCAATTTAGTAAAACTCTGTTTAAAAAAAAAAAAAAATATATATATATATATATATATATATATATATATATATATATGACCTAGGAGTGTAGCTCAGAGGTAGAATGGCCCTGAGTTCTATCCCTAATAACACACACACACACACACACACACACACACACACACACACACACACGAGTAGAACAAAATTTTCCACAATTTTGGCCCTTTTAACTGAAATTTCAACTCCTTGTGGTTACTTTTTCTTTGGAAATACTACCTTCCATCTCTAATTTAATATAATTATCCTAATTGTGTTTTTATGGATAATTGGGGGGGAAAAAACACAGCACTTTGGGCTGTCAGAAACTGAATTGTTGAGTGACCCGCTCATTTTAGCTAAAAATCTATGAAGTATTAGTATGAAATAAAAGTAACAATGGCATTATAGATATGATCATCTCCTACTAATGCTCCAGGCTGACCTACTTCAGCTCAGAAAGAGAAACTGAGTGGTTTTAAAGATGAAGCAACACAGCTCCCTGAGTATATCTGTTTGCTACCATAGTGTGAAGAAAAGATTAACGATGTTTATTCATTCATAAAGCTATGCTATATGCCAAGCACTATGTTAGGCACTGGGGATATCAAGGATAAAAACGTTGTTGATGTTGTTGTTGTTGTTGCTGTTGTTTGATAATAGAGATTGAATCCAGGGGAATGCTACCTCTGAGCTACATACACCCCAGCCTTATTTATTTATTTATTTATTTATTTATTTATTTATTGTGGTACTGGGGATGGAACCCAGGAGCATTCTACCTCCCAGCTACACCCCAGCCCTATTTTTTATTCTTTATTTTGAAACAGGGTCTCACTGAGTTGCAGAGGGCCTCACTAAGTAGTAGCTGAGGCTGTTCTCGAACCGTATCCTCCTGTCTCAGCCTCCCAAATGCTGGGATTACAAGCGTGTGCCACCATGCTCAGCCCTATTTTATTTTGTATGTGGAAACAGAGTCCCATTAAGTTACTGAGGCTGGCTTTGAACCTGTAATTCTCCTGTCTCAACTTCCCAAGTACTGGAATTATAGTCGTGCATCCCCATGCCCAACAAGAAGAAACAGAACTATAAAAAAAAAATGGGAAGTAATTTTTTCACTAATATATTTACTTGTTGTTCTTGGAATTGAACCCAGGAACATTCTGAGTTACACCCTCAGACTTTTTTTTAGTTTTTGTTTTGAAACAGGGTCTCACTAAGTAGCTGAAGCTGCCCTCGAACCCGTTATTCTCCTGTTTCAGCCTCTCAAGTACTGTGATTATAGGCATGTGCCACTATTTGCAGATAATGGGAAAATAATTTAAATGTAATGTTTGTGCCAGCATAGCTATAGCACAGAGGAGGAGAAAAAGTGATTGTTACAAACTGGGCATGGTGGCACACGCTTGTAATCCCAGTAATAAGGAGGCTGAGACAGGAGGAACACAGGTTCGAGACTAACCTCTACAACTTAGTGAGACCTCATTTCAAAATAAAGAATTTAAAAAAAAATAGGGCTGGGGGTGTAGCTTGGAGTAGAATGCCCCTGGGTTCAATCTCAAGAACTGCAATAAATAAATAAATAAATAAAATTATTTCAATCAGTTTCACTCTTAAGAGGCTTTGTTAATCTAATTTTTATAACTTACTTTAAAATGTCACCCACTGGACCCACTGGAAAAAAACACCAAAGAAAGAACATACCATATTTTATTTTATTTTGGAAAGATATGATTCTATTATGTACTACTCAGTTGCTTACATTATAACTACAAAATATTTTGGGGTTCCTGGGAAAATGAAAGAAAAAAGACTAACAAATATATTTGGCTGCTAAGGAGAAGGAAAAAAAAGAAACAAAGAAAGAAAGAACATATCATAACACTTAAAAACGTGGATAATTTATAATGATTTCATTGCCTAGAAAATTTCAATTCATTTTGGCAATATGATGAGATCACTAGTTTTCTTTCTTTTTTTTTTTTTTTTTTTGTTTTGGTTTGTGGTACTTGGGATTGAACCCAGGGGCATTTACCTCTGATCTAAAATCCCCAGCCCGCCGGGCGTGGTGGCTCACACTTGTAACCCCAGCAGTTGGGTGGCAGAGACAGGAGGATCTCGCAGGTTCGAAGCCAGCCATGCTGGCTTAAGAGACCCTGTTTCCAAATAAAAATATTAAAAAAAAGTAGGTCTGGGAGAGTAGCCCGGAGGTAGAAGGGCTTCCAGGAACCCCAGTACCACCAAAAAATAAAAAATAAAAAATAAAAAAATAAAAATTAATAAAATCCCCAGCCCTATTTATTTATTTTTTGTTTTGAATCAGGGTCTCACTGGGTTGCTAAAAGTTTTGATATGTTGCTGAAGCTGGTTTTGAACATGCAATCCTCCTTCTCAGCCTTCGAGGTACTAAGATTACAGGTGTGTGGCACTACACCTGGCACTGGTCTTTCTTTCTTTCTTGTTTTTCTTTTTGCATTATGATTCTAATAGCAGGATTCATTGTGACATTCATACGTACAGAGAACATAATTTGATCAGTTTCATTCCCCAAAACCTCCCAGATTTTTTTTTTTTTGAGATTTGGGGGTTAAATTCAGGGGTATTCTACCTCCAAGTTACACCCCCAGCCAGATTTTTTTATTCCTTATTTTGAAACAAGTTCTCACTAAGTTGTAGAGGGCCTCACTAAATAGCTGAGGCTGGCCCCGAACCTGCAATCCTCCTGTCTCAACCTCCAGAGTACTGGAATGACAAGCATGTGCCACCATACCTGCTAACTTCCCAGATTTTATCATAGAAGATAAAACACTGCAGGGCCTGAAAAAGGACATGAAATCAAATTATTTTAAAAAAACATTCTAGCATTTGGGAGGCTGAGACCAGAGGGTCGCGGTTCACGGACAGCCTCAGTTACTCAGTGAGGCCCTCTGCAACTCAGTGAGACCCTGTTTCAAAATAAAGAATAAAATATAGGGCAGGGGGTGTGGCTCGGAGGTCAAATGCCCCTGGGTTCCATTCCCAGACACCCCCCCCCCAAAAAAAAAAAATCTAGGAGGAAAGGGGTGAAGCTCAAAGAAAGAGGTCCAGTGTGGTGATGCATGCTTGTAATCCCAGTACTTGGGAGGCTGAGACAGGAAAATCACAGGTTCAAGGACAACCTCAACTTCAACAAGGATTGAGACTCTCACCAACCTAGGAGACCCTGTTTCAAAATAAAAATAAAATAGTGCTGGAGATGTAGCTCAGAGGTAGAATGCCCCTCGGCTCAATCCCCAACACCATAAAAAAGAAAAGAAAAAAAAAGAAGTTCTAGTCATTATTATTTTCCACTGTCAGGAGAGAAAATGCTGTCTACTTCAGTTTTTGTTTTTTGGTTAGTTTTTTTTTTTTTTTCTTTTTTTTCTTTGAGGCACTGGGGATGGAACCCAGGGGCATTATACCTCCAAGCGACACCTCCAGCCCTAATTTTTTTTTTTTTTTGAAACAGGGTCTCACTGAGTTGAAAAGGGCTTCACTAAGTAGCTGAGACTGTCCATGAACCATGATCCTTCTATCTCAGCCTCTCTAATGTTGATATTACAAGCAAGTGCCACCATAATCGGCTACTTCACATTTTAAAAGCATACTTATCTGCCTTAGATTTCTTGTCTTTGAACTAAACAAACCATTTTAATTTCAAACACGGGTCCAAAGCATTATTGCCCAAAATATATATTTAATCAATTACTTACCTGCTTGGCTTTCTCCTGACTAATTTGAACGTTTCTAGGACAGCAACTATTTCTTACTCATTTTTGCATCTATTAGCTAAGCACAGTTCCTGGCACATAGCAGATAATAAATACTTGCTTGAAGAAAAATGTAAATATAGACCTTTAGATCCTTCCCAGCTCTCAATATGTAAGTTTTCTAATGTCTATAATTTGCATTTTTTCTACTCCTTTCTCTAATAAGAACAAGTGGGGAAAGATTTTCAAATAGCCTAACAAATAGTATATCAGTGTTTCAATAAATTAAGGCCCCAAGACTTAGCAGAAAACTTCCATTTTCAAGAAAGGACAAGAAGCCCATTTACATTTAAACTCCAAATTGGACACATCTTCTCATGCTGGATATCTGTGAAATACCTTAGCAAATAAAAAACTACCTAAACTTTCTTTCAAATGATTGTATTTATTATTTATCCTCACTTTTGCGGTCGCTGCTGTAAATGGCTTGGAACATGCAGAATATGCTAAAGAAACACAGCCGTAGCTGAAGAGTCAGCCGCTGAAAGGCAGGAGGAAGCACAATGGATTTAAAAGCCTCTTGAAGAGCAGCGTTTTGCTGCACCGATGCCAGACATGACCGTATGTGGCAGGAAAAGAGTTGGGGAAACTGCTTTAAAAACCTATTAACTTGGAATGTGAAAAAGCAGGAACAATCGGGAAGGGAAGGAGGTGCTCACTGTTTAAAAGGCTTTTAAATGTGACTGTATTTTTGTTGGCTTTTTGCCTGCAACATAAAATAAGGGTGGTGTGCTGAATGAAGGCCGGGTGGGGGAGTCAGGGCTGGATTTGGAGGTGCGCTCTGGACCTCGCGCAGCTGTTGAGACAACCCTCGGCAGAGATTCAGTGAAGAACACGCAACTCTGTCAGCCTGCTCAGTCACCCTTTCATGCTGGCGTTGTTCATGATCCCATAAATATGCGCCTGTGCCGTCTTGGCTGCAGGGATTAAGGAGTTAATGAATTAGCCAGCCAACAGGCAGGAATCAAGAAAAACCACAGAACTTAGACTTGAACAGCTGATAGCAGATTCTGCAGGTGCGAGATGGGAATCAGCTCGGCATTTTCTAGGTGGCACAGTTTTCTCTCTCTCTGGCCTGTGTCCTGATTTCCTGGCCCCTTGAGGATAAACTGAGTTCTAGGGAAGAGAATTCCAGATGCCTTGTTCTATAATCCTACCAACTCTCGCCTTTCAGAAGGAAGCAGTCTCCTCCTATTTTGAAACTGGTATTTCCACATTTTAGTGATGGCCTTATAAGAGTCTGGCTTTGTATTAAGAAAGAAAAATGCTCCAAATACTTAAATAAGAAATGGTCTATTAAACCTCACAATACAATAAATCATTCTCCCAGAGCTGGGGATACAGCTCAGTGGTAGAGCACTTGCCTAGCATGTGCAAGGCCCTGGGTTCAATCCATAGTACTACAAAAAAACAAAAAAGCTTCCTGCAATGAGTGTCCAGTATGTGTCTTTATGTGAGTGTGGGAGACCATGTAAGTACCCTGGCGAATAGTACAGTTATAACAGCATAGGAAAAGGAGAAAAATGGGCTGCATTAGAGGAAATATTTCTCATAAACCAGCTGGTCATATTCTTCTTTAAATCATTCCACTTAAGCTGGGCATGGTGGCGCATGTTTGTAATCCCAGCATTCAGGAGGCTGAGACTGGAGGATTGCAGTTCGAGGACAGCCTCAGCTACTTAGTGAGGCCCTCTGCAACTTAGTGAGACCCTGTTTCAAAATAAAGAATCAAAAATAGGGCAGGGAGCCAGGCGTGGTGGCACAAGCTTGTAATCCCCGTACTTGGGAGGCGGAGACAGGAGGAGCTCACAGGTTCGAAGCCAGCCTCTCCCGCTTAAGAGACCCTCTTTCCAAATAAAAATATAAAAAATAGGTGTCTGGGAGTGTAACCTGGAGGTAGAAGGGTTTCCAGGAACCCCAGTACTACCAAAATAAAAAATAAAAAATAAAAAATAAATAGGGCAGGGAGTGTAGCTGGGAGGTCAAATGCCCCTGGCTTCCATCCCTAAACCTGCAAAAAATAAATAAATAAATAAATAAATAAATAAATAAATAAATAAATAAATAAAATAATAATAATTCCACTTGCTGGTAATGGACTTTCAGGGCTATACTGTGGCAGTTCTTCCAAATCTTTTTGGCTTTATAGTACGAAAAATATTAATTATATAACATTAGAAAATGTTTGATGTGATCCTTTGACTTTCCAGTGTTTCTTCTGTAAAAGACTTTGGGATGCCTAAAGGTGTGACAGTGAGAATGGCTGATGGATTGATAATATGAAATTAATTTATTTTACACTGGTGAATACGGCCTACACATCCAAACCCTTCTGACAAAACTGTACCTTGAAGTACATATTTGTAATAAGGATAGAAAAACTAAGAGAGCTGGGGGTTTATTATTGTTTTTTGCTGTTGTTTTGTTCTTTTTTTTTTTCTGGATATATTCTGAGAAGAAAAGATAAATGCCTTCAGTTTTCAATGGTTAAAATGGGAGCTACCTACTATTAAATCCCACTCTGGCTGGGCGCAGTGGCGTGCACTTGTAATCCCAGTAATTGAGAGGCTGAAACAGGATGATCACAGGTTCTCAGCCAGCCTCAGCTACTTAGTGAGACCCTGTTACAAATAAAGAATTAAAAAAAGATGGTGCTGGGGATGTAGCTCGGTGGGGGAATGCCCCTGGGGTCAAACCCCAGTATTACAAAAAAAAAAGGCCACTTTGGATTTTATTATTCTCAGGAGCATTCAACCTCCAAGCTATGCCCCCAACACATTTTTGTTTTGTTTTGTTTTGAAACAGGATTTATCTAGGTTGCTGAGAATCTCGGCTTTGTTGCTAAGACTGTCCTTGAACTCATGATCCTCCTCACTCAGCTTCCCAAGTAGTGAGATTATAGGCTTGCACTACCAAGCCCAAGTTAGATCCTATGACCATTAAATTTTATCTACTTTCTGCTGGGCATGGTGGTGCAGACTTGTAATCCCCATGCTTGGGAGGTGGAGACAGGAGATCGCGCAGGTTCAAATCCAGCCACGCTGGTTTAAGAGAGCCTGTTTCCAAAAAAAAAAAAAAAAAAAGTATAAAATAGGTCTGGGAGTGTAGCCTAGAGGTAGAATGGTTTCCAGGAACCCCAGTACCACCAAAAAAAAATAAAAAATAAAAAATATTAGCTACTTTCAAGCCTAGCTAGTGGTACATGCCAATAATCCCAGTATTTGGGATTATAATCCCTGCAATCACCTATAATTATAATCACCTATAATCCCAGTCCCTTAGGAGGTGGAAGGATCTTGAGTTCAAGACCAAGATGGGAAGCATAAGACTCTTTCTCAAAAAAAAAAAAAAAAAAAAAAAGCCAGCGTGGTGGCCCACGCTTGTAATCTCCGGGTTTGAGAGGCAGAGACAGGAGGATTGCGCAGGTTCGAAGCCAGACGCACTGGCTTAAAGAGACCCTGTTTCCAAATTTTAAAAAAGTATAAAAATAGGTCTGGGAGCGTAGCCCGGAGGTAGAAGGGCTTCCAGGAACCCCAGTAACACACACACACACACACACACACAAAAAAAAAAAAAAGTTTAGAGTAATTCTTTCGTCCTTATTAACAAATTTCATTTCAAAACACAGTAGAGGCCAGGCGTGGTGGCCCACGCTTGTAATCCCAGAATTTGGGAGGCTGAGACCGGAGGATTGAGGTTCACGGACAGCCTCAGCTACTTAGTGAGGCCCTCTGCAATTTAGTGAGACCCTGTTTCAAATAAAGAATAAACTGGGCGTGGTGGCGCACACATGTATTCCCGCACTTGGGAGGCAGAGACAGGAGGATTGCGCAGGTTCGAAGCCAGCCTCTCTGGCTTAAGAGACCCTGTTTCCAAATCAAAATATAAAAAATAGGTCTGGGAGTGTAGCCTGGAGCTAGAAGGGTTTCCAGGAACCCCAATACCACAGAAAGAAAGAAAGAAAGAAAGAAAGAAAGAAAGAAAGAAAGAAAGAAAGAAAGAAAGAAAGAAAGAGAGGGAGGGAGGGAGGGAGGGAGGGAGGGAGGGAGGGAGGGAGGGAGGGAGGGAGGGAGGGAAGGAAGGGAGGAAGGAAGGAAGAATGAATTTTTAAAAACAGGACAGGGGGTGTAGCTCAGAGGTCAAATGTCCCTGGGTTCCATCCCAGACCCCCCCCCCAAAAAAAACCAGTAGAATTAAACAAACAGGAAAATCCAAAAATATATGTATAAATATAATTTGAAAGTATTTGTGAGCCAAAGATCAGAAAGGAACATGGAAATTTTAAGTTATTTCTGGTTTAAGTCATAGCATAATAGATTACATTTTCTTTTGAAATTTCCCTTTAGGGCTGGGGGAAGCCCACCAAGTGCTGTGTGCATGTGTGCATGTGTGCATGACTACATTATGATGTGAGACTAATGCACCAATAAAAGTATAAAAATAAATAAAATTTCCCTTTAATGTGCTTATAATAAATATCAGTATAGAAGGATTAATATCACTTTTTTTTTGGGGGGGGGTGGTACCGGGGGTGGAACCCAGGGGCTTTTCTATCTCCGGGCTATCCTCCCAGACCTATTTTATATTTTGTTTGGAAACAGGGTCTCACTAAGTTGCTGAGAGCCTCACTCAGTAGCTGAGGCTGGCTTTGAACCTGTGCGATCCTCCTGTCTCAGCCTCCCAAGCGCTTGCGCTGGGATTACAAGCGTGTGCCACTACGCCCAACTAATATCACTTTTTTTTTTTTTTTTTTTTTTTTTTGCAGGTGTGGGGATGGAACCTAGGGGCATTCAACCTCCGAACTACACCCCTGCCCTATTTTTTATTCTTTATATTGAAAACGGGTCTCACTGAGTTGCAGAGGGCCTCACTAAGTAGCTGAGGCTGTTCACGAACCACGATCCTCCTGTCTCAGCCTCCCAAATGCTGGGATTACAAGCGTGCACCACCACACCCAGCTCTAATATCACTTCTAAAGACTCTAATTGTACTTGATCAGTGTATCTCTCTGGGTGGTGGGAACTAAAAATAAAATTTAAAAATAAGATAATACTCAGTAACTTCTAACTAGATTTAGAGAGAAGGACATAAAGCAAATGTTCACTTACAAGTCCATGGGAATCATGGGGAAGGCACTTTGTTGAGAGAAGCAGAGACACGGAAATGACCAAGATAGGTGCCTTTCCTCAGAGACCTCCTGGCACACAGCTGGTGACTGAAGCAAGAACACTGCCATCATTGGCCATTGGCGCGCTGCACGGAATCCATTTATTAGCCATTTGTTTCGATTTTTGAAAAGCAGAAGGATGGAGCAAGCCTAGCACACGACCTAGGAAAGATCAGCCTGGATGAAGACTCTAAAAGAAGGGAGAAGGGGGCAGTGGACACCAGCAGGGACAGGCGACAGCACCAAGGAGGGCGGAGGAGAACAACGTGCTGACTGCGAACCTCGTGCATCAGAGCCAGTTTTCACAATATAAAGTGGACCATGCAATGTATTATTCTCATAAGTCCAGGAAGGGTTTTCACAAGGGTCAGGAGGGACATCTGTAGGTAAATGTGCCCTCTGTTCACAATGTAAACTCTTAGGAGCTCCCCTCAGGGAAATTTGTTTAAATCCAATAATTTTTAAGTTCACCCTCGATTCTGATGATGCAGAAGTCCTTGCTCCTATGCTCTGTTCCAGATCCTTAAGACCCGATGAAAAGAGTCATGCCCTTAAAGAGTTAAATGCATCATTAAAATATCTTCTGAGTTGTTTAAAAAAATGGTTAGCTTCTAGCTTCCTCTCTCCCATTTTTTTTTTTTTCTTTTTGTGTGGCACTGAGGATTGAACTCAGGGGCATTCTGCCTCTGAGCTATACTTCCAGCCCAATTTTATTTTTGCTTGGAAACATGGTCTCACTACGCTGATGAAAGTCTCACTACTTGTTGACTGTCCTCAAACCTGCAATCCTTCTGTCTCAGCCTCCCCGAGTACTGGGATTAGGGATGTGTGCCACCATACCTGGCTTTTTTCCCTTTTCTAAACCTCAAAATATATGGAATACACGAATTTTTTTCCTCCTCTATAAGAAAATATGACATTGCACTGAGCATGTTGACCACAAGCCTGTACTACTTAGGAGGTTGAAGCAGGAAGATCACAAGTTTGAGGCCAGCCTCGGCACCTTAGTAAGATCCAGTCTCAAAACAGAATAAAAACGGCTGGCAGAGAAGCTCAGTGGTAGAGCACCCTGGGTTCAATCCACAGCACTACTGAAAAAAAGAGAAGAGAAAGGATGAATTGAGAAGTATCAAATAAACCCACTTCAACAGCTTTCAAACCCATACTACTAGCCAATTCTTTTAAAATATTTCTCTAAGACTTGTTTCTTACAACTCAACACTCTCTTTACAAAGCACCAAACAGCAGAAGGATCACAAGTTCGAGACCACCCTCACTAAATAAATTAGCAAGATCCCCAGCAACTTAGCAAGATTCTGTTTCAAAATAAAAAGGGCTAGCTAGGCCTGGTGGTGCATGTTCGCAATCCCAGCACTTGGGAGGATAAGACAGGAGGATTGCAGGTTCACGGCAACTTAGTGAGGCCCTGTTTCAAAATAAAAAATAGAGCCAGGCATGGTGGCGCACATTTGTAATCGCAGCATTTGGGAGGCTGAGACAGGAGGATCTTGGTTCGCAGACAGCCTCAGCTACTTAGTGAGACCCTCTGCAACTCAGTGAGACCCTGTTTCAAAAATAAAGAAGAAAAACTAGGGCTGGGGGTGTAGCTCAAAGGTAGAATGTCCCTGGGTTCTATCCACAGTACCGCAAAAATAAAATAAAATAAAAAATAAAGAATATAAAATAGGGTTGGGGGTCCAGTTAGGAGGTATAATGCCCTTGGGTTCCATCCCCAGTCCCTCAAAAAAAGAAAAGCAAGCCAGGCATGGTGGCGCACAGTGGCCCACGCTTATAATGTCATTATTTGGGAGGCTGAGGCAGGAAGATTGTGGTTTGTGGACAGCCTCAGCTACTTAGCGAGGCCCTCTGCAACTTAGTGAGACCCTGTTTTAAAACTAAAAAATAAAATTGAGAAGTATCAAATAAACCCACTTCAACAGCTTTCAAACCCATACTACTAGCCAATTCTTTTAAAATATTTCTCTAAGACTTGTTTCTTACAACTCAACACTCTCTTTACAAAGCATAGCTCTCTTTACAAAGTATAGCTCAGAGGTACAATGCCCGAGTTCAATCCCCAGTACCACACACACACATTTTAAAAAAAAACTTAAAACTATTGCCAAATAATCATGATTCAACTTCATATGTGTTAAATTAAATATGTTCAAGAACATGGTTTCCTACTCCTATTCTTATTTATCATTTTCTATGACTCCCATTTGTATACCTTTCCCTTGCAACATGGAAATTTTATCTACCTGTAGTCCAGGCTAAACCACAAATGAGCCGGTGATAAGGACCTTTCATCCTTGGGTCTTCCTGGCTGTAGGCAGAATTGATAGCACCTTTTCAATTTCTTCCTGTCTTTGCTTGGACATACTGGAATTACAACTTCTGACAACGGTAGCATCCTCTTTGTAGTGGAAACAAAAGGAGTGTGTAATGAATTGGTGAAGACTGCACTGCATGTTTAGATGAGGAAATCCAGCTGGAGCTCAATTCCTTTATTTTTTCTAGCTGGACCTGATCTTTCAATAAGACATTATTGACTGGCATCTTTCCCAGAGCAGGTACTCTGGAATATAATATTACCGCTTGAAGTTCTTTAGGCTGAAAAACAACTGTAGTATACATCAAGCAAAATAGCTATGAGACAATCATGCCCAGGACCTTCGGATGCGTATTTTAGCTCTGATGCAGCAACACTGAAAGAATGAAGGGCTCTTGGATTTATGTGAGGCAGGAACTCTTCAAATTAACTTGAGTTTCCAAAGTGGCAGGATACAATTATAGTTGTATTTGCCATTTATTGGCAAAATCCTAGGGCCACAAATACAAGAGAGAAGAAATGTTTTAATAATTCACCACTACAGATTGTCCTATAGTAACATTAGAAGATGATTTTTTTGGTATGTGTGTGTGTGTGTGTGTGTGTGTGTGTGTGTGTGTGGTACCGGGGGTGGAACCCAGGGGCTTTTCTACCTCCAGGCTACACTCCCAGACCTATTTTATACTTTATTTGGAAACAGGGTCTCACTGAGTTGCTGAGAGCCTCACTAAATAGCTGAGGCTGGCTTCGAACCTGTGAGATCCTCCTGTCTCAGCCTCCCAAGCACGGGGATTACAACCGTGCGCCAACCATACCTGGCTAGAAGATGAATTTTTAAAATAGGCATGGTGATTCATGATTGTAATCCCAGTACTCTGGAGGCTAAAACAGGAGGGTGACATATTCATTGCCAGCCTTAACAATTTAGTGAGGTCCTGTTTCAAAATTAAAAAAAAAAAAAAAAAAAAAAAAAAAGGCCGGCTAGTCCTTGGGAGGCTGAGAAACAGGTTCATGGCCAGCCTCGGCTACTTAGTGAGGACTTCCACAACTTAGTGAGATCCTGTTTCCAAAAAAAGAATAAAAAATAGGGCTGGGGTATAACCCAGAGGTAAAATGCCACCTGGGTTCCATCCCAGTATTGCAAAATATATACATGAATGAATGAATGAATGAATGAATGAATGAATAAATAAATAAATAAATAAATAAATAAATAAATAAATAAAATTTAAAAATAGGGCAGGGAATGTGGCTCATAGGTAAAATGCCTCTGGGATTAATCCTCAGTACCACAAAAAAGAAAAATAATATTTTTGGTACTAAGGATTGAACCCAGGAGTATTCTGCCTCTGAGCCACATCCCCACACCCCAACCCCATTGTTTTTTATTCTTTATTTTGAAACAGGGTCTTACTAAGTTGCAGAGGGTCTCACTAAATAGCTGAGGCTGGCCTCAAACCTGCAATTCTCCTGTCTCAGCCTCCCAAGTACCAGGATTACAAGTGTGTACCACCCCGCCCAGCTAAAATATGAAGTTTGTTGGGTTTTTTTGTTTGTTTGTTTTTTGGTGGTACTGGGGTTCCTGGAAACCCTTTTACTTCCAGGCTACACTCCCAGACCTATTTTTTATACTTTTCTTATTTGGAAACAGGGTCTCTTACGCCAGCGCGGCTGGCTTCGAACCTGCGCGATCCTCCTGTCTCTGCCTCCCAAGCGTGGGGATTACAAGCGTGTGCCACCACGTCCGGCTTAAAAGATGAAGTTTTAATTCTTATAAATACAAAATCAACTAATGCCACAAATTGTGAAGTGTTAGCAAATACTATTTTTCATCACAAATCATATCATCTTTGGTTGTATATTGGATTCTTCTTTTCCCTTATCTTGCTTTTGCTTACAGTTTGTCTTTATTTTTCAAAAATAATACAATTTAAGTTTTTTACTTTTAAAAATGATACAGACCCAGCCAGGCATGTGATGGTACATGCCTATAATCTCAGTACTTGGAGGCTCAGACGGGGCGATCATAAGTTTGAGGGCAGCTTCAGCAATTAAAATCTTATTTTAAAGCAAAAAAATGTAAAAAGGAGTGGAGGTGTAGCTTGGAGGTAGAATGCCCCGGGGTTCAATCTCCAGCATAAATAAATAAATAAATAAATAAATAAATAAATAATACATATTTAAAATAAAAATTATATAGTCCCAAATTTGCTGCACATAATATTTAAAATATATACTTTTCAAAATGATCACACCATTTATTCATCTTTTAGGTAAAAATAATTATATTCATCTCAATTATTTTCTCCAAGAATTATAACACTAATTTTACTCTTTCTAAAAATTAAAATGGCAAACATTTTATATAAGGTGTTGATAATTACCTATATTATTGTACTGCTGTGACAGATGTTGGCAAAAAAAAGCCTAAAATGCCTACAGCTGTGCACTCCATGACATCTAGCTCATACTCAGACAGAAGGCTAGCAGATGTTCTGAACTGTCACTTTGCTAAATGTTTTTAAAGTCTAAGGACCTGCTGTATAATTCACCAGGGTCTGGATGGGTTTCACGGAGGTCCTCAGAATTCCCATCTGTGACAATTAATGTAGAAGACATTGATAAATCAATCCTTGTATTTTCTTTTTTCTTTAACAAAAAGACATCAGTTTATATATGGATTGTGGACTGTGGCAGCTGTTTTACACATCCTACTTGTAAAATTCTTCCCTTAGCACAAATAAATTTGGGTTATCAGTGAACATGAAAGCAAGGAAAGAGCCAGGAGATCCCCCGTTCTTTTTACTAAAGCCTACGAACCTTGGACATTAAATGTTAACAATTAATAGCAATGACTTCCAAAAGTTATATTTTGCAATGAATAGGAAAGTGCTCCGTTAGTTTTCTTCAGCATTTTAACAACTCTGCTCATAACAGTAACTATTGATTGTGCGGCCTGTTTGAATATAAATGACATTCGGAGAGTAAACAGCGCGTCTTCTCCAGCCGGACACCCCAACACTTCCTCTTCCCAAACATACCTTCAGAGCCTCATACGAATGACCGCCCCGCACAGGCCGTCGGTGCCTTATTTGCTGCTGCTCTTAATTTTAACAAGCTGGATTCCTGTAGTACGCTTGCTTAATAGTCTAAACATTGTGTTAACAATCAGGTGTTTGGCCTATCCTGTTTCTCCTCCATTCTGTCTAGAAATATAACTCCAAATAGTACATCTTTCTGGGTTTGTTTCTAAATTAGTCCCCACACTTAATTACGAGGATGAGAGGGATGCCTTATTCCTCTTTGTTATAGGCTAAGCTCTCAGTAATCCCAAACAAAAGAGCCAGTTCTGGAAGATATAGGATTTGCTAGCAGGATTATGGTCTCATAGATAATGATGTGCAGTCAGCAGAAGCAAAGCTTTATTTTAATTCAAATAAGCTAGTAAACAAACCACTGACAAGTCTGCTGGTGAGAGTAACTGGCTGCCGCTGCCACATTGGCAGCTAAATTATAGAAAATCTATTATACCCTGTTCACCATATGTTTAATTTAATACAAGATACAAATTAAACCATCCATAGTGCCTATTAAAATAACAATGCTTTTTTATATCTGAATGTCTTAAAATAATTTCTACTGACCTTTTAAAGGGCAGTTTTGATATAGGTGATTATCTGGCGGGGGGAGGTAGTTAATAGGAAGCAAAAAAATTTAATTGCTTTTCTGAGAAAATAAAAATATAAATGTTCACTGGTTTGCCGTTGTTAATAAGGTTAATTAGCAGTCCTGTGTACTGTTATTACTATATTTCCCTTCCACCCTTTTGGTTTCTGAGGCTGGGGTTTTAAGATTGATACTTGGTTTGACCTATGTGAGTCTGAACTCCTGAAATCATGAGCTGGATCAGCCCAGCACATGGGAAGCCTTGGGTCTGATGCCAGTGGAGATCTATATTCAGGAAACTGAGTTTCGACTCTCAGCCTAACTTTGGTATGAAAAAATACATGAACTGTTATATCCTGCCTCTAGTCGATCTTCACATAGCCAAATGATCCCAAGGAGAGCCAGAATTAAAAGGCTGTCTTCCAGAAAGAAAAAAAGATGAGACCATTGACACTGTTTATGACCAATTTACTCCAGTGCCCTAAACCATCAGCAACTGAGAAGACTCGCTTGAGTCCATTTGGACTCAGTCTACTGGATTTCTTTTTCTTTTTCTTTTTCTTTCCCACATTACTGGGGATTGAACCCGGGGCATTCTACCTCTGAGCTAAACTCCCAGCCCTATTTTATTCTTTATTTTGAGACAGGATTTCACTAAGTTACCAAGAGACTCACTAAGTAGCTGAGGCTGGCCTCGAACCTGCGATCCTCCTGTCTCAGCCTCCCAAGAACTGGGATTACAAACATGTGCCACCACACCTGGAAGTCTACCAGATTCTAAACCCAGACTAGGTTTGAGAGTTAAAGTGCTAGCTATGAAATACAAATCTACTAGTTTCTAGCTGTGAAACCATCAACATTTAACCCTGCTGATCTGTCTCATTCTTTAAAAAGGGGGAACAGGGATAAAAAAAAATAAATCTAATTTATAAGATTATTGTGACATATAAATAAAAGGAAGTATCTGGCACATAATAGATACTCATTAAGGATTAATTTCTTTCTCTTTCACCCTCAGGCAAATAAATGTTGCTCTCTCTTCAAGAATGAAAAGAAAGAGTGTTAGACAGGGACAGGAGGAGAGATTTAAATAGAAATGCTCCCTGGAATCTGTTTCTCTGATCATAACTCCTTTCCAGATAAATCCTGAATTGGCCCGTTCCTCTTTTCTCAGAATTCATCACAGTACTGCTCTAAGAATTTATCAGTAAGCCACCCAAACCAGCTGCCTATTTGGAGGGCTAGAAACAGAGAAATGGTAGGAAATCACGGCCCTTTGGGCTTCCTTTTCAAACTCTGACGTGCAGATATTTCACCAGCTCTGCAATTGTGCCCATGGGGTTTCACTATGTGAGTTTGCTTCAGAGGATGGCAACCCAGCAGATCCAGCTTTGTACTGGTAATTGTAGTAGTGCATATGATCTATTTATATAAAAAATATATTCGGTTTAGGGGTGTGTGTGTGCGCTCATGTGCATATGTTTATAGTACTGGAGTTTTGTTGTTTTTTTTTTGTTTGTTTGTTTTTGTTTTTGTTTTTGTTTTTGGTGGCACTGGGGTTCCTGGAAGCCCTTCTACCTCCGGGCTACACTCCCAGACCTATTTTTACATTTTTTTATTTGGAAACAGGGTCTCCTAAGCCAGCGCGCGGCTGGATTCGAACCTGCGCTATCCTCCTGTCTCTGCCTCCCAAGCGCGGGGATTACAAGCGAGCGCCACCACGCCAGGCAATTTTGTTGTTTTGTGTGTGTGTGGGCAGTGCTGGGGATGGAACCCAGAGCATTCTACCTCTGAGCTATACCCCCAGCCCTATTTTGTTTTATTCTTTATTTTGAAACAGGGTCTCACTGAGTTGCAAAGGGCCTCACTAAGTAGCTGAGGCTGTTCCTGAACCATGTTCCTCCTGCCTCAGCCTCCCAAATGCTGGGATTACAATCATACACCATCACGCCTGGCTTTTACTTTATATTTTGAAACAGGGTCTCATTAACTTGCTGAGGAACCTCACTAAGTTGTTGAGGCTAGCCTTGAACCTGCAATTCTCCTTTTTTCTTTTTTTTTCCAGTACTGAGGATTGAACCCAGGGGCATCCTACCTCTGAGCTATACCTCCAGAATATTTTTTATTCTTTATTTTGAAACAAGTTCTGACTAAGTTGCAAAGGGCCCCACTATGTAGCTGAGGCTGGCTGCTAACCAGCATCCTCCTGTCTCAGCCTCCCAAGTACTGGGATTACAAGTGTGCACCACCACACCTGGCTGCAATCCTCCTTTCTCAGCCTTCCTATTGCTGGGATTATGAGTGTGTGCCACTATGCCCAGATATAGTTTAGATTATTCTTAAAGTCCAACCAATTATATTAGTGTTTTACTCACCAAAAAAGTTAGTTTATCTTAGACTGATGCAAGAAACAATTTCCAGCAAGGATATGGTGATGCAAGCCCGTGATTCCAGTACTTGGGAGACTGAAACAGGAGGATTGCAGGTTCCAGGTCAGCCTCAGCAATTTAGGGAGATTCTCAGCAACATAGAGAGACCTTGTTTCAAAATAATAAATAAATCAATAAGTAAATAACTCAGGGGTAAAGTGAACCCACCTGGGTTCAGTCTTCAGTATGGAGAAGGAAGAGAAGGAAGAGGAAGAGGAAGAGGAGGAGGAGGAGGAGGAGGAGGAGGAGGAGGAAGTGGAGGAGGAGGAGGAGGAGAAGGAAGAGGAGGGGGGGGGGATGGAATTGGTTAAGAATATGCCAGAGGAACTTAAAAGGAATATCCCGGTGGTCCCCCCCTCTCCTTCACTACCTTGTTACTCAGAGGTTTACAGACCGCAGACATTTCCATTTATGAAAACACTGAATATATTGTTATTAAGAAGCTGAACAACAGGACCACAAATGCTTAACACTTGAAAACTAATATTTTTACTTACAGCCAGGCGTGGTGGTGCACGCTTGTAATCCCTGTGCTTGGGGGGCTGAGACAGGAGGATCGCACGGGTTTGAAGCCAGCCTCAGCTATTTAGTGAGGCTTTCAGCAACTTAGTGAGACCTTGTTTCCAAATAAAATAAAATAAAAAAGGTCTGGGAGTATAGCCCGGAGGTAGAAAGCCTCTGGGTTCCACCCCCAGTACCACCCCCAAAAACAAATAAATAATTAAATAATATTTTGACTTACAAAGATAAAACATAGGGTGGCATGTATAGCTTCATTTATGTATGAAAAGAAAATGTAAAGGAGGTCATTGATAAATGCTTCTAATAGCCCTTACTTTTGCCTCCAAATTTCCTGGCAGTTACAAAGCATACTTTCTTATAAACGGTCTCTGCCGTTGATCTTAGCATAAAGCGGGCCGAGGCAGCCTCAGAGAGTTCAGAAGTGCGAGCGCGGGTGGGAAGAGCACTCTGGGCCTGCGGGCACTCAGCGGGCAGCCAGCACTCTGGGGCCCTGGCTGGTGGGACCGCGTCCCTCCTGCCCCAAGTAACCAGGTAACCCGTCCTGCGGGCTCTGCTAGCTCGCCTGTCCACCCCAGGATACGGAAGAGCAAGTCGAACATTGTGCGTTTGGAGGATTAAGTGGTTCCCAAGCCCCTCGCCCGCCCGCCCGCCGGCCGAGCCGAGAGTCCGGGAGCGCTTGCCCGCCGGGCTGCGAGGCGCCTGGGGAGGGCGGCTGCGGGGCCGGGTCCTCCCCTCGGGCCGCGGAGCGGTGCGGGGACCCGTCCCGAGCTTGGGGAAGGGGCCCGCAGGCGCCGCCCGAGCCTCGGGTCCCACTCCCACGGAGCAGAGAAGACAGAGGGGCCGCCCGCCGGCCCCACCTGGAAAGAGGCGGCGGCCTCGCCCGCTGCCCGGGATTGCACGCTGGAGGGTGGGGAGGCTGGGCGCGGAGGCTGGCCTCCACGCTTGTTCTAGAGGCTGTGACAGCGGTTTCCAGGCCCGACTTTAGGGTGGGGCGCGGCTGGGTGCAGGGCGTCTGCCCTCGGGCTGCCCGGCCCCTCCCGAGCTCTCCGCGCGGGGAGCGGGGGGAGCCGTTTTGTTTGGGTCCTCGGGAGCAATGGGATCGAGCTGAGTCAGTTACGTTTTCATAACCCCGCGGCGAGTCTAAGCACCGATCTCTCCCCGCCCGCCCCGCGCCGTCCCTGCCGCCCGGGGGGCCGCGGGCCCAGCCTCAAGCTGGCCCCACGTGGAGAGGGAGGAAGGCGGCCCGGGGCCTGGGGAGAGGGGAGCTGCTGCTCTCCACGCAGCCGACAGCTAACGCGCCACCCGGCACCGCCCCTGCGCGTCTGAGATCCGCAGGGTCGGGGTCTGCTCACACCCAGACCCTGCTCGTGCGTATCGTATCGTACTTCCTTAAGCAGCATCGCCAGTTTAAAACCAGATCCCGAGCTCCCCTCTTGCCAGTGCCCTCAGGCTCGAGACTGCGTAAATCCCGTTTTTAAAATTCCCCTCTCCACCTCTTCCCTGGTCTTTCTCCCTCGATCTGGGTCGTTCTTGCTGATTATCATTCACTTAACGGCATCCCGTTCTGAGGGTGAGGGAAACTCCACTCTCCTCCCGCGAGGCTTGCTTTTGCAGACTTGGGGAATTCAACTTCGCCCCCAAAGCACTTTTGAATAGTGAAGTGTCCAATTCAGAGCCACCTATAGACGCCCATAAACAGGCTCTCGGGATTTCCAACCCTTGTCGGAGAGCCGATTGTATAACCTAGTGTCCTTTGATGGGGTGTTTGCTCGAAACAGAGAAGTGCTGACCAGACAACTCAGTTTCTCCCTCCTGGATACAGAGGTATTAAAAAAAAAAAAAATAGTTTCTAGACTGCAGACAAATGGTCTCTGATTCTCTTATCCATGAAGGCAGTTTATCACTTTCAAGATAAACAAACAAATATCAGCTTGAAAAGGATGAAAATCAGGGCAATACCAAAAAAAAAAAAAAAAAAAAAAAAAGTTGTGTACTTTTCCTCCACCTGGCATCCATGTTTTTAGTTAAAGGATAAAGCTAAGTCTTTCTCAGGTTAGGTGGAATGTCTTTGCATCATAGCTTTTGAGACAACTTTTGTGACTTTCCTTAAAAAAAAAAAAAAGAAAAGAAAACACCTGCCTTCTTGTCCCCTCACAGGAGACCAAGGCCAAGACTCTCTAAACTTCCAGCTGGAATAAAACCCATGCAGTTGATCAGCTGAGCCACCTTGCTCACCTTGAGCCACCCTCCCTACTCACTGAGGCCCAAGACCCCTCAGGAGAGGAGCCAGTAGTCAGATTCTTCTTTCTGGTCCCCTGTTAAAAGCAAAATAACTTTTATCAGGTTGGAGCATTCTTTGTAAGTCTTGATATTCAAACAGCAATATGACAAGCAAAACAGGAATGAATCATTGAGTTCGTTGTTTCTTTTTATGAAAACACTGGCGAATACATGTAATACTCACTTTTCCCTATTCCATCTTTACTGAGGGAAATGTTTCTATTATTGACTTTAAATTTTGCACAATAAGCTTCCTTTTTAACAATGTCTTAAATAACACATATCCACTCCTTATCTTGTTCTCTGAAAGGACTCTCTATTTACATGATTTCCCTCCCACCTCCAGCATACTCATTCTTACACAGAAATATTTTTCCTGATCCAGAATGTTGAAAAGTACACAACTTGTTTTGTATCGCCCTGATTTTCATCCTTTTCAAGCTGATATTTGGTTGTTTATCTTGAAATATGAAACCAAGCCTGGTGTGATGGTGCACGCCTATAATCCCAATACTTGAGAGGCTGAGACCAGAGGATCTCAGGTTTGAGGCCAGCCTCAGAATCTTAACAAGACTCTCAGCAACCTAGTGAGATCCGGTTTCAAAACAATAACTAAAAAGAGTGGTTGGGGTTTAGGGGAGAATGTAGCTCAAAGGTAGAATGTCGCTGGGTTCAATCTCCAGTACCACAAAAAAAAAAAAAAAAAAAAAAAATATATATATATATATATATATACACACACACACACACACACACACACACATATGCATACTGGGGATTAAACCCAGGGGCATTCTACCTCTGAGCAACATCTCCAGCCCCATTTTAGATTTTATTTTGAAACAGGTTCTCATTAAGTTTTGGCAAGACTAGCTAAATGGCTGAGGGTGGATGCGAACCAGTGACCCTCCTGTCTCAGCCTCCCGGGTACTGAGATTTCAACTGTGTGCCACCATGCCCAGAGGGGAAAAAAAATTCTATTTTGTTGTCTTTGTTTTTCAAGTTTTACAGAAAAGGCTTTAATTGATGTTGAAGTAATAGTCACCAAAATCCTTTATTAGATGACCAGTTATAAATCAATAGCTGGGCCGGGCGTGGTGATGCACGCTTGTAAACCCCGCGCTTGGGAGGCAGAGACAGGAAGATCATGCAGGTTCGAAGCCAGCCATGCTGGCTTAAGATACCCTGTTTCCAAATAAAAAAGTATACAAAATAGGTCTGGGAGTGTACCCCGGAGGTAGAAGGGCTTCCAGGAACCCCAGTACCATCAAAAATAAATAAATAAATAAATAAATAAATAAATAAATAAATAAATAGCTGGACATGGTGGCACAAGCTTGTAATCCCAGTACTTGGGAGGCTGAGACAGGAGGATCACAGGTTCGAGGACAGCCTCAACAAGTAGTGAGACTCTCATTAACCTAGTGAGACCCTGTTTCAAAATAAAAATAAAAATAGGACTGGGGTATATAACTCAGAGGTACAATGCCCCTGGGTTCAATTCTCAGTACTACAAAAATAAATAAATAAAATAAAATAGGAGCTGAGTGTGGTGGCACACACCTGGAATCCCAGCATTCAGGAGGCTGAGACAG
Source organism: Muscardinus avellanarius (assembly GCF_963383645.1). Classification (NCBI taxonomy): domain Eukaryota; kingdom Metazoa; phylum Chordata; class Mammalia; order Rodentia; family Gliridae; genus Muscardinus; species Muscardinus avellanarius. Next base: position 91,988,187 of record NC_137790.1, on the reverse strand, counting down.
GAGTATCTCAGTTCGCAGACAGCCTTAGCTACTTAGTGAGGCCATTTGCAACTCAGTGAGATCCTGTTTCAAAAATAAAGAATAAAGCCCATCGTGGTGGCATACACTTGTAATCCCCGCTCTTGGGAGGCGGAGACAGGAGGATCGCACAGGTTCGAAGCCAGCCGCGCTGGCTTAAGGGACCCTGTTTCCAAATAAAAAGTATAAAAATAGGTCTGGGAGTGTAGCCCGGAAGTAGAAAGGTTTCCAGGAACCCCAGTTACCACCAAAAAATAAAAATAAAAATAAAAAAATAAGGAATAAAGCCGGGTGTGGTGACGCACGCTTGTAATCCCCGCGCTTGGGAGGTGAAGACAGGCGGATCACGCAGGTTGGAAGCCAGCCACTCTGGCTAAAGAGACACTGTTTCCAAATTTAAAAAGTATAAAAATAGCTCTGGAAGTATAGCCCAAAGGTAGAAGGGTTTCCAGGAACCCCGGTACCACCAAAAAAATTAATAATTAATAATAATAATAATAATAATAATAATAATAAAGAATAAAAACTAGGGCTGAGGGATGTAGCTCAGAGGTAGACTGCCCCAGTGTTCCAACCCCAGTACTGCAAATAATAATAATAATAATAAATAAATAAAATAAGGCCAGGCGTGGTGGCGCACACTTGTAATCCCAGCATTTGGGAGGCTGAGACCAGGGGATCTCGCTTCGGGGACAGCCTCAGCTAATTAGTGAAGCTCTCTGCAACTTAGTGAGACCCTGTTTCAAAAAATAAAGAATAAAAATAAGGCATGGGGTGTAGCTCAGAGGTCGAATGGCCCTGGGTTCCATCCCCAGACTTGCGAAGGAAAGAAAGAAAGAAAGAAAGAAAGAAAGAAAGAAAGAAAGAAAGAAAGAAAGAAAGAAGGAAAGAAAGAAAGGAAGGAAGGAAGAAAGAATCAAATGCTACCCACAAATGTATATGCATTTTATGTTTTATTCCCTGATTCATTTCCCCCAAAGCTCTTGTAGCTACTTATATAAACAAGTACTGCATAACAAAAATAAATAAATAAATAAATAAATAGGACTGGGAGAATAGCTCAGAAGTAGAATGCCCCTGGATTCCAACCCCAGGACTGCAAAAGAAAGAAAGAAAGAAAGAAAGAAAGAAAGAAAGAAAGAAAGAAAGAAAGAAACCAATAACATCTGTTTCCAAAAGGGAATGTAGAAATTGAAATCAGTTTTGTTGAGATTCATTTGAGCATTAATCTTTCTTTTTAACAGTTTGTGGAAAAAGAGGGAAGATTAATTGGGAAAGAACAGAGAAAACCCGTTTTTTTTTTTTTTTGTTTTTGTTTTTTCATGAGAATTGAACTCAGGAGCATTTTACCTCTGAACTACACCACTAGCTTTTTTTAACATTTATTTTGAAACAGAGTCTCACTAAATTGTGGAGGTCTTCACAAGTTGCTAAAACTATCTGCAAACCTGCTGTCTTCCAGTCTCAGCCTCCCAAGTACTGGGATTACAGGCGTGAGACACCAGGACACCACAACCAGTTGAAAACTTGCTTTTAAGATGAAAGGTATTTTTCCAGAATATTGCCTTGACACAAATAACAACACACAGAGCAGAAATCAAGAAAGTGGATTCCTGCCACAGGGGAACTAGAGGCCTGGAGAATCTGACATTGATTCCTTTAAAGAGGTAGTCAGACCTAGGCAGCAGCCCCATTGCCTAAGTGTTGGGGGCTTGCTCAGAGCTGATACGAGGTGGGTGTGGTGGTGCACACTTGTAATCCCTGCACTTGGGAGGCTGAGACAGGAGGATCGCACAGGTTCGAAGCCAGCCTCGGCTACTTAGTGAGGCTCTCAGCAACTTAGTGAGACCCTGTTTCCAAATTAAAAAAAAAAAAGGTCCGGGAGTATAGCCCGGAGGTAGAAAGCCTCTGGGTTCCACCTCCAGTACCACCAAAATAATAAAAAACTGATACAGACCTCAGCCGGGTCTAGGTAATAGGACTTCCCCAGTGGGGGGAGGGGAGGAGCAGATGTAACTGTTAAAAGAGGCTGTGAGAGCAAGCCTAAGGGATGGGCGCTGTAACCGAGGGCTGTGGCCACCTGGGCACCCCCACCTGCTGCTTGGTTGCCCCAAAGCTGGCCAGGATAAATGGAAGAGAGCCAAGGGTAGGACCCTTTGGGCGCTATGCACTAACTTTCAGCTTGGTCTGCCCCCTTGGTCCCAGCCTAGGTTTTCCAGAATAGAACCTTAGCAGAGGAAGAGCCAGCATAATAAGGAAATGTGCCTGCCCTGTCCAGCCACAGGCACGTGGTGGCCCCGCGGAGATGAGACACAACTTGGGACAAGAGAAGTCCTCAGGGGTCTGTGTGTCTGGTTCATCCAGTTGTGCACGGCCCACCAGGGAGAGGAAAGCCCCATTTCTTCAGTCACTCTAGCTGGGCTTGCTCTTCTCCTCTCCCCAACCCTGTCTCATCCCATCACGACAAATAGAAATTGAGACGCCAATGCCTTTGCTTGTGCTGAGCCTACAGACTCAGGATTTGATAAGGTGACTGCACCACTGATACAATTGCAGATTTTTTTAAGCCTCCTCCAAGAGACAGATGTTTGGGCTGATTAAGAATTGAGGAGGGAACCTGCAGCTGCACCAAGGCATAATCTATTGGACAAATATTTTAATAAAAAATATGAAGAGATCAGCCCAACCTTGCAAGGTCTTCTGCTTTAAAAAAAAATCTTTATCAAACCCCTATTCTATGGCTTCAATAAACAGAACCCATTACCTCACGGCATCTTTTGTTGGCCCCATACAAGAGAGAACAAAATGGTTATTCAGGGGAACGCTTTCGATTTTTATTGTGGGTAGCCTGCACAAAGAGCCGTGTTATTGTATTTAAAAGAACCATCTGTAGCAGAAACAATGGCATCAAATTATCTTTGAATACCCACTGAAAAAACATAAAGCTTTTTTTTTATTCTTCTTCTGTGCGGTGGGGGACAGAGCAGTGTTAGGATAACTGACTTTTTTGTTGTTCTCTGGGTGCATTCTTCTCGCTCCCCCTCTCTCTCCCCCTCACCCTCTCTCCTCTCACTCTCCCTCTCCCTCTCTCTCTCTTTTAAAAAATCAGCCATTTGGGGTTTTAAGCCATAAACGATTTTTCTTGTTGCAGGGGATTGCAGTGGCAAAGCTAGGCTAGGTCTTGGAGGCTGGTGTAAGGCATTGCGGGTGAAGGCAGGAGGCTGATGGAGAGACTGGGGGGAAGAAAAGCCGAAATGGATTCACGATGCCTTGGATGGAGGACGAGAGGGGAACTGCAAGCTCCTTCAACTCGTTCTGTCCGGTGAGAAGTGATGGAGCTTGGGCTGACAAGAGGCTCAGGGAGCCCTCGCGTTCTTTGCTTTTTTACCTGCCAATCAAACTGCTACAAGACAACACCCTGATCTGGCATGGACATGTAAGTAGCTCGCAACCCAACTTTGACATTCGATGCTAGCTCCCTCCTCCTCCCCACCCCACCACACTCACTTTCTTCCCCTCTCTCTTTTTTAAATTTTTGACCTTTAATAGATGTGGAAATACACCCTGTGTGGCAGTCATTTAACACAGGCAGATTTAAGTCTGAAAGCGGTAACTTTTTGTAATTAAATGCTACTTGAGATTTCTTTAACAAATGCAGAATTGAAATGACATTATTTCGTTTTCTTCTGAACAGTTTTAGTACTGAACAGAATCAGTTGCCTGGCATGGCTGTGTGTTCCTTTTTCTATGAGAACGAAGAAACAGATCTGGGCACCCCCAGAAATAACCCCAATAATGAAAAATTCAGGCTTCCATCTTTAAAAGGTTAAAGTCTGGCAGCTCGCCCCTACAAAGAACCTTCTTCAGACCAATGCGACTTAGAATGCAGAGATTTGATTCAAAATGTCCATGTCACGAAGGGGTTGCTACTACTTCAACCGGCGTCTTGCTGTTTTGGTGGTGGTTGGGGGTGGGAGGGAGCTTGCGAAAGAAGAGGATGGGGATATAGCGAGACCTCATTCTTTTTGAGAGATTGACACAGATGGAGATAGAAACGCAAGGGGGCAGGATAAGCAGGCAATATTACCTGAGAGAAGGAATTACAGAGCGCGGCGAGGCTGAGAAGGGGAGGGCTTCTGCGGGAAGTTGTGCGAGGGGCCCCGGGACGCGCTCTCTGGCGCCCTCTAATGGTAACTCGAACAATGTTTTACTTTCGTAATTCAGTACTAGGAAAAGCAGCTGGGTTTTTTGTTGTTCCTCCTGGGTTTTTTCTTCGCAGACTTAAAAACCGAGATTATTAGTGAGGTATATGGGTTGTTTTCAGCACAGAAACCTATTTGCCTTAAAAGCATCCATATTTCCACTTCGAATATCCCCTCCTTTCCCAAAATCGTGTTAGACTAATAGAGTAGGAGAGGCTAATGGCAAATTGATTTATGGAGGGTGGCCCACGCCCAATTAGTAATTCGGGGAAAGGGATTCGTTTGCTACCTGAATCTCATTCTGACTCTTCTAATATACTCGAGAGGTGTAAGGGGGTGGAGTGGGAAGGGATGATTTGGAAATTGCAGATTCTGACACTGGCTCATTATAATACAATTTAAAGGGGCCTCCTTGGAACCTTGTAACTGCACATGTGGTGGTCAAGGGGCTTTTCTAACCGTCTCCTTTTTCTTCACTCCTCTTTTTTTCTTTCTCTTCTTTTCTTTTTTATTTTTTAAAAATTTGGTAGATAAAGGTTAATCTTGGGCTGAATGATAGAGCTATGATTGACAAGAGAAAAGGTGTTGAGGGCAGGTCGCACTGTCTTATTTACAGCCCGCTGCTTGCTGTAGAGTCTTTGTTAGGACTGGAAAGCTAATTTAGTGCTGATCAAAAGCACCACAGAGTTAAAGGACTGGTAATGACTGCTAATTTCATTTCAGCCTCATGCATCCCCAACCGCTGTAATTAAAGACACGCTATTTAAATACAGGTGAAGGGTTTTTTTTAAGTTGGGATGGGGGTGGGCGGATTACAATTTTATTTAGAGTTCTTCTTATATATGTTATGTAGTCCAACATCAGATTTTTTCTTATTTAGAGCTGCTTCTTGTCATTTATACCTGACTTTGCAGAATCAGTAGTGGGGAGTGTGTCTGTCACATAAAAACCTCTCTAAACAAAGTGGGGAAAGGATGCAGAGGAGGAACTCTTTAGGGGGTATTTCAGTATTTGGGTCTCTTCCCCCACCCTTGAATTAATAGAAGGGCCTTCCATATATCTAAAAGTATTTGAAACTTGGGCAGAGTTAACAGGCCAAAGGAATCAGTGTCAGCTTTTAATGTACCTCTGAAAAAATCATACGAATCGATGGGGAAAATATTTTTAAATAATTTTCTCCATGCTATAGCTGCAGAAACCTTATAATTTCTCAACCGATAGGAGTTTCTTTATGAGAACATCAAAGAATAAAAAAACTCTACGTTTTCGTAGTTGGTTAAAATTGATCACCCCCCTACACACACACACACACACACACACACACACACACACACACACACAAAATTTAGCCTTTAATCTCTTTTTATCCAAGAAGACTAAAGCTCTGTACTCGACCCCGGCGAGCTGCTCTCGCCTTCAGGGCTGGAACCCGGCTCAGATGTGAAGCGGCGCTGAGCCGCCGCGGAGGCTCGTGCCCAGCGCCCCCTGTTGGACACAGTGGGAGCTGCGCAGCGCCAGTCCTGGAAATCGCTAGCACCTTGCTCTGGGGTTAGAGAAAACTATTTATTACCCTCCAAAAAGGAAATAGGGTGCGGAAGCAAGTTTTTATATCCTTAAAAGACAACATTTTAATTCAATAAAAACTAAGGAGATGACAACCTTAATTTAATTAAAAAATAAACTTATTTCACCGCCTTGCCTCCCAGCCAACACCCATCCCTGTTTGATTTGGGAACTCCTTTGAAAGGTTCTGCAAAACAGGTAGAGAAACACAATGAAAAACGAAGGATTTTTTTTTCGTGGCCCTGAAGAACCCAGCAAAGGCCACTTCTCCGTTTTGGCCGCATTTCAAAGGACCATAGGGAGGATGCTTTGGTTGGCTGTTTTGAGGCTCGAGGCGCCCGCTGCGTCGCATCGTGGATGGCCTCGGAGGTCCGGCAAGGGCTCTGGCGGGAGCCTTTGAGTAAACGAAGTAACTTTTTCCTGTGTGTTCACTTCCAGCGTTTAATTAAAAATGCAGTCTCTTCTTTTGCTGTTACCCATCCCCCAAGCCAATCTTGACCAAACTTTTCCTTTCCTAGCAAGTGGTTAAATCCTATATTTTGCCCACAAAACAGGTGCCTGACATCATTCTTTTATCTCAGCCGTGGGATTACAGGGAAGGTGTACCCGGGTGAAGAGTATTTTCTTTGAAATTCAGCATTTCACTGACCAGAATTCCAAATTATCCTAGGAGGAGAGGAGGATTTTTGCACTTCCAAAAACTGTCTGAATAAGAAAGAGCTTTAACTTTCTGTGGTCAGCCAGGGAGCGTGAAAGTAGCCTTTGAATTACTTCAGAAAGGTAAACTGTAAACATGACTCAGCTCCTACATTTAAAACAATAGTGGAAATGTGGGGTTGGTTGCTCAGAATCAAACAGAAACATTTTTTGTGCTAAATGAATAAAGTTATTGATGATTTTCCATCTTCAGGGATATACTTAAAATTGCAACTTTCAACCTTAAGTTTAGGACTTGCCTCCTCCTCCTCCTCCTCCTCCTCCTCCTCCTCCTCCTCCTCCTCCTTCTCTTCTCCTCCTCTCCTCTCTTCTCTCTCTCCTCCTCCTTCCTCCTTCCTCCTCCTCCTCCCTCCTCCTCCTCCTCTTCCTCCTCCTCTTCCTCCTCCTCCTCCTCCTCCTCCTCCTCCTCCTCCTTCTTCTTCTTCTTCTTCTTCTTCTTCTTCTTCTTCTTCTTCTTCTTCTTCTTCTTCTCTCTCTCTCTCTCTCTCTCTCTCTCTCTCTCTCTCTCTCTCTCTTCCCCCCCCCCGGAGAAAATAGCTTATTCTTTGTAACAGAATGACTTTTGAAAACAGTTACTACTATGACTCTGCAAACTTCAGGCTGCCCTTCTGTTTGTTCCTTCTACCTCTCTGTAAATCGGCGGATCCGAGATTCTTGTTTCGAGGGTAATGCGGTTGCGTGTGATGAGGCCCCTTCTCCGTCTGGGATCTAGGTTTAGGTTTTTCACGAAGTGGCAGGAAAAGAATCAAGCTTTTGAGAAATCTCTACTCGAAATCCTATCGAAGTGACAGACAGGCAGGATTCTCTGCCACAGCACCCCCACCCTGCGCTCTACGAAAAAAAATAGCCCCGGTTACGGCAGTATTAAATAGGGGCCAGTTTTGTGAGCCCGCGCCAAGCCGAACTCGCAGGTTAGGAAACCCGACCCTGCGCTGCCGAGGTTCGAAGGCTCCGCGGTGTCTCCCGCAGTTCGGCGGGGTGTGGAGGCCGGAGCCTGCGCGGTCTAGGAGGCGACCTCAGAAGGGGTCGGAAGTGAAACAACTTGTAATAGTAGAGTCAGGGAGATGTGAGCCGGCTCTGCTCTCCCACTCGAGGGAGCACGCCCGGGCGGGCAGGAAGGACCGCACCTGGCCGCGGGCAGGCGGCGGGCTGCAGGCCCCCAACTTTACAGGGCCCAAGGAGAAAGCACAGTCCTAGCTCGAGAAGACCGAACAAGTGGGGGGCCCGGGCCTGAATATGCCACCCGACACTCCTGGGGCAGTGCCTGCCCTGTAGTCTCAGGCCGCTCAGCCCTGCCCGAATCCCAGGCCGCTAGGCGGACAGCCGCCCCTCCACCGGTGGGGCTGGGGAGGGGGACAGCGAGTGACCCGCTCCTCGGGAGCCGCCGAGCCGCAGCGGCCGGCCGCCCGCAGCGTTCCTCAGCAGCCGCGGAGCGCCCTTTAGGGGCGGGGTAGGCGCCTCGGGCCCCTAGTCCCAGCCAGTATCCAGGCCAGAGCCCGCGGGTGGGCTGGGGGCCCTGCTTTGTACGTAGCCTCTCTTGCTTGGTTCTGTAGTACAGCCAGGCGGACGGGCCAACCTAACTTAGACCCACTGAGTCCCTGCCAAGTCTTTAGTCCCTGCCTCCTGTCACGCCTCACACCTGAACCTGCATTCTGTAAACCAGTACCTGTGTTTTGGAGCTTCCTAGAGCTATTCGGAAGTGGAAGGATAATGACTCATTATTAAGACCAAGATCCAAGGATGAGACTTCATTTACTAAGTTTACTCTTTTGCACTGTTTTTAAACTCTGGAAAACCCTTACTTCTTGTGCTCCAAACTCGAGACAAAAGGCACCGAGGAGACAGTCCAGCCGGCGTGAAGGGCGGAAGTATAGACAGATTCTCATCTCTCCACCACTGACCGGCAGAAATGCGCTGGCAGACTGTGGGGCTGAATCCAGAGCCCAGAGCTCCGTGGGTTGCTGAAGGGTGTTGAAACCACAAGTACAACTTGACACCATTGAGCCCACAGGCGCTTGTCAATAACCTGTGAATTAAGGGCAGAGATTGGCACTGTAGATCATAACAGTTTCTCAAGGACTCATTACAGCCTATCAATGATCTCCAAATTAAGGAGGGGGGTGTGGGTAAGAGGAAGAAGGAGTGGGGAGAACAGACAACAGCAAGAAGGGTGGCAGGGGAGATAAAAGTCAGAGCCCCAGCTCCCAAGGAGCCTTTAAAGATTATCATCAGACCAGCATCTGAGAATTCCATTGGGATGGGTTTGGAAGCCCACCTCCATCTGAGCCAGGCCTGGAAGGGGGGGCTTTCAGGGGGGGGGGGCCGAAGTGGGCCTCTGGGAAGGCTGACTTCTCAGACATGGCTTTTGAGGCCAGAAGAGCTTTTGGAAGAGGGCTCCAGATGTCAATGGGAGGCCTTGAGGATGCCAGCCCGCCCAGGATGGGTGTGCACTTTGATTTAGAGCACATTCCAGGGTGAGCCACAGCTGCACAGCTTTGAGAGAACGTGGTTCATTTAGGGCTGGTGGTGACTGTAGGGCAATTTGTTTTTTTCATTGGTTTTCTTTTCATGCCACAGGTGAAAGGCGTTTTTCCTTTTCCTTTGATAGTCTTGTCCCTGACATGTTCAGCAGATCTCATTTTGTTCCCCAACTTGTTTTAGGAGGTACCAACCAACCACCTCAGTCCTCTGAGATTTTTATCACTTCTGTGGTTTATATGAAATGTAATAGTACTTTTCTAAAAAGGGAGCTTGTGGTTGACACAGATGTGGTATGCCCCATGAGATCACTGGAAGAAAGGAGACAACCTATTCCACGAGTGCTTCCTGGAGTGGCCTAGACTAAGGCGAAGAGGCTCCTTCTTGTAGATCGCCATTGCTGGGTGCTGGTAGACCAGCCTGCACTGGGAAGTCACTTAATGCTGTCCAGAGCAACCTTAAGGGAGGCTTAGGTTAGCTTTTCCCACGCATTGATTTTTTGACTTAGAAAAGGATTCAGGGGTTGCTGGGAGGGGAAGCCACCTGGCGTGGTCTGTTTGCCTTTATTTATTTTTTCATTCATTTTTTAATTTTTAAAATCAAAACCATAGGTTCAATGCAACTGACCACTGGTGGCAGCTCTTTAAGATTTTAGTTTGTCTTTTGGAAAGAGAATTCCTATTTTAAAATAATCAGATCATCTAATGGGCAAACTGCATTTTCCCCCTGGACAACAGTTACGGAGCAGGAACAGAATCTTAAGTTAAAATTGTTTATAATTCAGGAATAGAAATTAAATTGTAAACTATACATTCCTTTTTATCAGAAAACATTTGAGCTAGAATATATGAAAGATGTACAAATGTATATGACACTCTTAAGTAATACGGTGATTATTATATACAGCCCAGAAGGCACACACAAGTGATTATATACCACTTTTGTTGCTATAATTTTAAGGGGGAAATATAGTTTTCTAACTATTGAATTCTTTTAAAATGTATTTATTTCATCAGTCAGAATTAGATGAAAGAGAACGAGTAAGAAAGAGAGCTGAATGCAAAGCAGCAGTGCATTCCTTAAGTTTCAAGGGTCCTTACAGCTCTTCAGTGAAATTATTTGGTGAAATTGGGTCTGGACTGAAACAGCATTTGTTATCGCCTTGCTCATTTGTTATGTGTAATGCCACTTCTGGAAATTAAAGGCAAGGTGCTGAAGAGACATATGAGAAGGAAAAATATGATTAAGCAATTTTAAATGGCCAGTGTACCAGGCATCCATATGCATATCTATGTCTCAGTAAACAGAAAGGGATGTTTGTTCTTATTGTCATCTATAAACATTTATTATAGTCCCTGTCAATAATCCTTTATACTTCCAAAACCTGACAAGTTTGGCATAAGAAGAAAATGAGGGGGGTGTAGATGAAAGAATTTCTATCATTTTGAAAACTGTGCTATAAAAATTAAAGGTGTCTTTTTTAGATTTTTGGTAAGGGATCCTTCACATCTAAAGGAAATGAAGTTTGACAGTGATACAATTCAATTTCTAATTTTAGCTTTTATTTTTCATTTCCTAATTTTTCCCAGCTTACTTCCCATTGATTATTTGGGGAAAGCGTGTGGTGCTTTTTTAAAAAAAAAAAAAAAATCCCCTGATTTTTTACCTTCTCTTTACCTTCATTTTGTCAGCATTTGTTGCTTACATCTTGAAGGATCAAGCTTTGATCATTCCGGAAGTCTTGTGCTCCAGTTTTGAAGGGACTGAGAATTTTTGCAACTCAGACAGGGAAAGGAAATATTTTAGAAATTGAAATTGATTTATGCCAATGTTCTTACTCTGTAAATCTCAACTTTCTTGTAGTAGGGGATAAGCATAAATAAAATCTCACCTCATCAGATTGCCCAGCATAGTCCTAAACATTTGGATTTCCCTTATCTTTGGCTCTTAAGCAAGAACTTTTCCATAGTTGCTATAATTCACTTTTTAATTTTTCGTCCCTCTTCCATACCAGGCGCTGGCATTTCTTTCACTGTAGTATGATCACTGATACAGTCACTTTCTGAGGAGAAGATTGGAAGGTCAGAATCTGTAGAAAACATAACAAAAATGAAGAGGGGAAAAAAAAAAAAAACTCATTTGACCAAATCTGGCTCCTAATATATTTAACCAGTTCCAGAATTAGAAAACCTTTCTGTACATTTTCTTCTATTTTTCTAGCTTTTTTTCCCCCTTACGTAATGAAATTAAAACTTTTGGAGCCCACAGTTGACATTTTTCAGAAAATTGAGTTATCAAGGCAGTAATTATTTCACGGGGAGATAAAACTCTCATAGCCCTAACTGTCAAATAGGGCCCTTTTCAGATTTTAATTACAAAATAAAATTAGTCTGCTCTTCCTCAGAATGGTTTGTGAGTGGTTAAACAGAGCTCTCCCCCAATACTGGTGGTCGTCAAACTCGGCTAATTAGCAATGCTGAGAAATTCCAGTTAACAAGGACATTCTCCTAGACTCTGCAGGTTCCCTGCCGTTTGCCTTCATTTCCATAAGAAGATTAAGAGAGGAGGGGAACACACTCAAATGCAGATGCAGAAAAGAAGCGTTTTTTTAACAAGCATCATAATAGTAAGATGCTTGGCTAGTTCTCACCTAATTACTGCAAGTTAAACCTCTATTTGACACTAAGAAGATAAAAATAAGTCTACAGTCCCCCATCTCCACAAAATTGTGAGTTGGCTTCAGATATAATACTTGAGAAGATATAAGGAGAGTTTAGGAGAGAAAAACCAATGCAAAAGATTTTTACACAAAATTGTCACTTAGCAGTTCAGTGTTTTTTTTTCCCCCCTAAGACCAACGCTAGAACAAAAATCAAATCAGAATATTCCGGGAGTTATGCATTCTTGTTCCTAATTACGAATATTCCTCTAAAAGTGTGTAGCTTTCGCTGCCTGTGGGAAAGAAATTGTTACATTCTCTTTAAACACTTTCAATTTTCATAAATTGTGCCAACGGCAACATTTTAAGTTCTGAGGATGAAGCATACTATTCCAAGTCTTTTTTGGGCCATTTAGTAGTCAATGGTGTATTGTTATGACTGTAGCCCTCTCTTATAAACCCAAAACAGGGTTGTTTCTGTCATCTATGAGGACTTATGATTATATTTAGGGGCAGTGAGGAAGCTGGATTGAAATCGAGTGGCTGGTGATCTGATTTTTTTGAATGCATACATACGTTCTAAGAAAATCTAATGAGAAAATTGTTTGTGCTATCACCATCGTCTTTAATCTTATTTTCATAGCACATTATTATGCATAAATGCCAGCCACAGTTAGTTTATTGCCTCGATAACTGCCGCAGGCTTAATTAAAATAAAGCTGTAAATAAATGCAACCAATGATAACGCAATTGTAGTGTATTTCCATAGCTTATTTATAGGATAAAAGCAATTAACAAAAGACCTAGCCAGCCCCTTTAACCTCTTAAATGCATTATTATAGAGTTCAGACCTAGGCACACACGTCTGAGAACGGGTAAATGCTTTTATAAATCATTCCAAGGAAAAATTTGTGCCTCTTACTATTACCCCTTGAGAGGAAGATAGTGAGATTTAAAAGATTTGCTTCTATAACCATCCATTATTAATATTTATTTAATAAATATACACCACCATTATCTACACCAACCCCTTGGGTTTTTTCTTCAAACTTAATTATCCGTAAGCCTTTTTTTTTAAGTTTTCTGAATAATGCTATTAAGCGCAGACCAATACATACACAATCATAAAGTGAGTGCTTGGTCTGCCCTTCGTGGCGCCTGGACAATCATAATTCATTCATATGTTGAATCTCATAATTTGTACCTATTTTTTCCGTGGTTTAACCTCCCACTTATCTCGAGGTTGTATGTACATTTCTAAGTTAAGCAAATTAAATTTGATTCTTATGATTTGGTTCCACAGCTTATATGATACGTTAACTTTTCTTTTGTTTAGATTATGTGTAATTAGTTTGATCTTCCATCCCCCTCAATTTTTTTATACTTTAATTATTTCCAAACACCTTCTTTTAAAGGTAAAAGCAATAGTCTCGGGGAAGCAAATCCACCAGCAGGGGGCGCACCAGCCACATCCCTGAAGCCAGCCTTGCTGAAAAGTCGGTGGCTTCCTTCGGGTCTCCAGATCGCCTCAACCTTTTCTCTTTCCTAATCTGGAGATCCGTGTTAGCTTAATGTTACACCTCGATTAAACGGAAAACACTGATTTATCTTGAGGAGTACAGAATTATTTGCGGGTTTGGAGAACACCAGACTCGCCCATTCCAGACTCCCAAGAACACACCATAACTTAAGTGAAAAAGGAGGGTGGGTGGGGGGGAGGGAAGGTTGATTGGGAATAATTTATTAAGAAAAGTCTGAAGGTTCTTTTCACAACTTTTCTGGGTCTCCAGTGAACGTACTTAGCTTGAGTCTGACAATCACAGATACGCCTGGGAGGGCAGGAATTGGAGAATTTGGGGGGGAGGGTGGTCCTGGGAAGGATAGTAAGGAACAAAACATTGCAGTTTGTAAAGATGATAAATGGAACGTGGCTAGTGGATACTATTCAGGACATTTTCTTGGGGTGAGTAAGGGTAGTTCAGGGGAGGAGGGGGCGGAGAGTTACAGAGCAAAGAAAATAAGCAACCCTGATGGTTTAAGCCCTTTATAAAAAAAAAAAAAAAGGAAAGAAATGGCATCAGGGTGTTTTTTTTTTTTTCTTCTCTTCCCCCACCCCCCTTTTGTAGTCAAGTGCATTTTAGCCACAAAGATTCCAACAAGAGAGTGGAAGGAAACTTAGACGGGGCTTTGTTTGACTCCATGTAGCGACAACAAGAGAAACAAAACTACCTATTTGTAACGGACGTGGTGCCTCTGCTCTGCGCTTTGAGCGCCTACCTATTGAAATCTTTACGTCGGGACAAAGCGAGAGCGGCTAAAGTTACCCTCTGGGGCCCCGGGCGGGCAGGGCTGCGCAGCCCCTCCCCGCGCGCTCCGCCGCCCGGGCCTGGCGGGGCTCGGCTCCGGCCCGCCGCCCGCGCGGGGCCGCCGCACCTGCGCCGGGAGCGCCGCCCGGGGCGCCGGCGGGCCGCGGCGGGCCCTCCGCGTGGCGCGAGGAGTGCGGCCCGGCGCCGTCCACACTGGAGGCCAGGGGGTGGCGACGGCGCCGCCCGGGCCCTCGCTGCGCCTCTCGCCCGGGCCGGGCTGGGGCCGGGGGCGGCCGGGCGAGGGGGGCTGCGGGCGGCCGGAGCGCGAGCGGGGCGGGCGCGGGAAGCCCAGGCCGCGGCGGCCGCGCGAGAACAATGCGCCGCCCGCTTCCCGAGGCGCCGCCGGCCGTCGCCCCGCGCGGCCCCCGCGCCGGCTCCCCCGCGCCTCCCCGCGCCCCGGGCCCATCTCAGCACCGAGCGCCAGGAAAGTAAGCCGGCGCGGAGTTTGGGGGAGCCCCGGAGCCCGGCGCTGTTTACCCACTTGCTTCGAAAGGCGCGTGGTGTGACCTGTTGCGCGGGGACACAAAGGTCCCGGCGCGCGCCCCGCGCAGGCCCCGCCCCCTTTCATGCAAAACCGCCGCGGGGCGGGCGCGCGCCCGGAGCCGCCGCGCGCTGATTGGCCGCCGGGAACCCATTTATTCCCTGACAGCCCCCGTCACATGGATGGTTGTCTATTAACTTGTTCAAAAAAGTATCAGGAGTTGTCAAGGCTGAGAAGAGAGTGTTTGCAAAAGGGGGAAAGTAGTTTGCTGCCTCTTTAAGACTGGGACTGAGGGGAAGAAGAGGAGAGAGAAAGAAAGGGAGAGAAGTTTGAGCCCCGGGCTTACGCCTTTCCAAAAAATAATAATAACCGGCGGCGGCGGCGGCGGCGGCGGCGCGGCGGCCGGAGCAGGAGGGAAGCGCCTGCCTCCCGGCCCGGCCCGGCCCCGCGGCCTCCGCGCCCCCGGCGGCTCTTCGCGCGACCTCCTCGCGGCCGGCGGCCCGCCCGCGCCCCTGCGGCCGGCCAGGCTCCGCGGCCCCGGCGGCCGGCCGCGCCCCATGTACATGATGGAGACCGAGCTGAAGCCGCCGGGCCCGCAGCCCAGCTCGGGGGGCGGCGGCAGCGCCCCGGCCGCGGCGCCGGGCGGCAACCAGAAGAACAGCCCGGACCGCGTCAAGCGGCCCATGAACGCCTTCATGGTGTGGTCCCGCGGGCAGCGGCGCAAGATGGCCCAGGAGAACCCCAAGATGCACAACTCGGAGATCAGCAAGCGCCTGGGCGCCGAGTGGAAACTTTTGTCGGAGACGGAGAAGCGGCCGTTCATCGACGAGGCCAAGCGGCTGCGGGCGCTGCACATGAAGGAGCACCCGGATTATAAATACCGGCCCCGGCGGAAAACCAAGACGCTCATGAAGAAGGATAAGTACACGCTGCCCGGCGGGCTGCTGGCCCCCGGCGGCGGCGGCATGGCCGGCGGGGTCGGGGTGGGCGCCGGCCTGGGCGCGGGCGTGAACCAGCGCATGGACAGCTACGCGCACATGAACGGCTGGAGCAACGGCAGCTACGGCATGATGCAGGAGCAGCTGGGCTACCCGCAGCACCCCGGCCTCAACGCGCACGGCGCCGCGCAGATGCAGCCCATGCACCGCTACGACGTGAGCGCGCTGCAGTACAACTCCATGACCAGCTCGCAGACCTACATGAACGGCTCGCCCACCTACAGCATGTCCTACTCGCAGCAGGGCACGCCCGGCATGGCGCTCGGCTCCATGGGCTCGGTGGTCAAGTCCGAGGCCAGCTCCAGCCCCCCCGTGGTCACCTCGTCCTCGCACTCCAGGGCGCCCTGCCAGGCCGGGGACCTCCGGGACATGATCAGCATGTACCTCCCCGGCGCCGAGGTGCCGGAGCCCGCCGCCCCCAGCAGACTTCACATGTCCCAGCACTACCAGAGCGGCCCGGTGCCCGGCACGGCCATCAACGGCACACTGCCCCTCTCGCACATGTGAGGCCGGGCCGCGAGCGGAGCGGGAGGAACTTTCCGAGAAACGAGAGGGGAGTGGGAGGGGTGCAGAAGAGGCGCCCGGGGAAACCGCCTGCAGAGGAACCGGGTAACGCTCAGAAGGAAAAAAAAAAAAAAAAATCTCACGACCCTTAGCAGATGATGACAGCCGCGGAAGAGAACCCCGATCCCCTCCACACTCGCGCCGAAACCGTGATGCCGCCGACGAGAAAACTTTTATGAGAGATCCTGGACTTTTGTGGGGGGGGGGCTATTTTTGTACAGAGAAAACCGGGGGATGGGTGGGGAGGGAGGGAGGGGGATTGGACCTTGTATAGATCTGGAGGAGAGAAAACTACGCAAAACTTTTTAAAAGTTCTAGTGGTACGGTAGGAGCTTTGCGGGAAGTTTGCAAAAAGTCTTTACCAATAATATTTAGAGCTAGTCTCCAAGCGACGAAAAAAATGTTTTAATATTTGCAAGCAACTTTTGTACAGTATTTATCGAGATAAACATGGCAATCAAAATGTCCATTGTTTATAAGCTGAGAATTTGCCAATATTTTTCAAGGAGAGGCTTCTTGGAGAATTTCGATTTCGCAGCTGAAATTTAGGACAGTTGCAAACGTGGAAAGAAGAAAATTATTTAGATTTGAACATTTGAATTGTTTGAAAATTGTACAAAAGAAAAAAATTAGGATAAGTACTGGCAGAACCATCTCCGTGGTCTTGTTTGAAAGGGCAAAAGTTTTAGATTGTACTAAATTTTTTAACATACTGTTAAAAGCAAAAAAAAAAAAAAAATGGCCATGCAGGTTGACATCGTTGGTAATTTATAATAGCTTCTGTTCAATCCCACCTTTCCATTTTGTTCAGATTAAAAAAAACATGAAATTACTGTGTTTGAAATATTTTCTTATGGTTTGTAATATTTCTGTAAATTTATTGTGATATTTTAAGGCTCCCCTTTATTTTCCGTAGTTGTATTTTAAAAGATTCGGCTCTGTATTATTTGAATCAGTCTGCCGAGAATCCATGTATATATTTGAACTAATACCATCCTTATAACAGGTACATTTTCAACTTAAGTTTTTACTCCATTATGCACAGTTTGAGATAAATAAATTTTTGAAATATGGACACTGAAATTATGCTTGAGTCTTTCATTTATCTGAATAACAGTGTGATTATACATAACTTCTCGGGGAATTATAATATTGTATTGAGCCACGAAAGCAAAAATACCAACAATCTTTGGCATTGCTGGTCCAGCAACATGTGCTAACGTTAACTGCAAAAAAGAGATGGCTGGATGATTAATAAGTACTCTGAAAAAATTGAAATGCCTATGTCATTTCTAAAATAGAAACTAGAGAGATATATTGTAAATCCACCCCCTCCTTTTCTAAGCAGCATGAATAAGCATGATGAGGACTTATCCTTAAACTATTCGTGACACTTGTTGCCAGAAAGGAGTCAATTCTGAAATTTTTCCTGTAGCTTAGCAGATGGGGTATAGGGCCAAATCAGAACCAGGTTGGCTGGGTTTGTTTTCATTTTCTTCGCAGCACAATGGCCCTTTGAAACCTGGTTACAGGGGGGAAAGATGCTTCTGTATCAGAATAATTGCAAAGTAGACTTGCAAAGTGTTGATCTGCTGGGTGGGTGTTTGGGTTGCTGTGGCCCCGCCATTGTCTGAGAGGAAACAAGTGCTTTGCTTTCTTTGTTCCTTGACTTCATAAACTTTCTCCTCTGCGTTTTCCTGTTTAGGGGCGAGGGGAAGCAAAGAACGGCTTGCAAAACTCCCCGGCTTGCAAAACTCCCCGACTTATCACGGATATAGTTCTTTTTATTATTTATTTTCTTTTTTCTTTTTTTTTGGTTTCTTTTCTCTCTCCCCGAATTCCATTTCTTAAATTGGCAGTGCGGGTCCAAGCCTGTAGCCCCAAATCGGATAATCTCTGCAGCTGATAACAAGCCAAAGAGAAGCCAGGCAACAGCCATATTAAAGAAGAAAACAATCAACTCCGAGGTAGATATTTTACTTTGTCCAGTCTAATCACATTTGAAGATGATTATGCTTTTGATCTGTTAACTGTTCTGCTGCAGTCGTAAGAGGCGGGGGAGGGGCCGGGTGGGGGAACAAGATTGGATTTGTTGTTTTCTTTTGCCTTAGGAAAGGTGAAGGAAGGCTTTGGTTGTCCTCAGTGGGAGCGGAAAACTTGAGAAAATCGCTGTGGTCTTTGAATTAGGGATGCTTCTGAATGACAACCGGCCGCTTAGGGACGACTTAGTCAGGGACTTCTCTCTGATTTACTACTCGTTTCGCTCCTCTTTTCCCCACCCGAGGGGACCAGGAACCGAGAGTCGGGCACTCCTAGGAGTGCAGGTTTGCCTGCCCTGATAACAAGATCTTGTCCTGTCCACTTGCTACAACTTTGGCGAAGTTGGAATCCGGCCTCGCTTTCCATCCCAAGGAAAGTGCCCACCGCGGCCGCGGGGCTAGCTCATCCCGACGCTTGCACCTACTCGTTTCCAAGGAAGTCTTTCTTTCTTGAGGCCCTGCTAATGTTGGTTCTGGGGTGAACTAAGAATATCCAGTTTTCTGTATTTTTATTTACTCTGGATCATCTCATGTTAAGTTTGTTTGGGATTTTATTTACTTCTTCGTCCCCATTTTTTAGGGCAACATTATATTGGGAAGGGACAGTTACTCCCATCCCCAATTCTAAGCAAGGCATTCTCCCCCTAATTAATGCAGAGACTCTGAAAGAATTTCCCTCGCCTAGCCGGCCATTGTGATGCACATACGGATTATTCACGTGGTAATGAGCACATTCGACCGACCGTCCCTCGCTCACACTCACGAATGAAAGAAACTGAATAAAGATCCAAATGCTGGTGCTGGGGGAGTGGGGAGGATACTCCTGGAATTTAAGCCACTCAATGATATAAGGTGTGTGTGTGTTTGAAAAATAAATATTAGAAATATGTATGTGCGTTTAGAGAAATTTAACTGTATTAACCTCCCATTAAAAACGGGGGGGGGTGTTACAAGATTGAACTTAAAAGCAACATTTTTGGCAAAATGCTCAGATTCAAATATTTTGCAAGAGGAAAGGGAACATAATATTTTGGAAAGTTGAAATAGTTTTTGGACAATTGTCATTGCGTTAAACAAGAGAACTCCATTCCCCCGCCACCATTTATATCTCAAACAGTTGAAAAATAGAAGCCAGAGTATTTTGTTTGCAAATATAAGTGCTTGATAAACTGCATGTGAAGAAAATGATACAAAACTCATTGCATCCTTCATTTGACTGAGAGAAATAGTTCTCCAAGATTTATATTTTTGTAGCTAAATTAATATTGAATATATATTTTAGCAATAAATGTGATTTTTCAAGGGGTATAAATCCACAAACTAGCCCAGAGATGGCTATCTCGTAGTGCTGAAGATAGTTGAATGTTGAGTTCTTTTCTCTGCATATTATTCTGCTCAATGAAATCAGTTAATTTTCAGCCAAAGGGGGTAAATTTAAATGTTTTGTTAACCTTATGCACAGAAGAAAAATGTGCAAAAGGATGAGATTATAGTCTGTTCTCTATAGTTTTTTTCTGTGCTTGCCCCTATCTCCCCTCCCCATACTTTAAATAAAGAGTGTTAAAATATTTTGCTGAGCTGTAGTAGATTAGCAAGGTTTCTTTGCCAATGCTGGGAAGCTGGTATTACAGACTGTCCCAGGGGAAAATGGCTCACATTAACCACTAAATGAATATTTGACAAGGGCTCATTCGGAGGTATTATTACTATAAACGTGTCCCTACTGGACTTTTCAAGGGTCAAAGAGCAACGCTTCAATTAATTATTTAGACTGCTAGTAGATTTGGTTGTAATAGCTGTACTTATTTCTAGAAACCGACACATTCTTACAGTAGAAAAATCTCATGAGGATCTTCTCCATCAGTAACCCCTTAGATTGAAAAATACACGGAGCCCTGGATCGTAAAAATGACTTTTTCATAGAACGTTTCCCTGGGCGGGGGAAGGGAATCAGAGTCTCCTTTCTATTTCACGGACTATTTTGTTAAAAAAAAAAAAAAGAAACTAATAATTTATCCTAATTTCCACATCATGTTTGGGAAGGATTTTCAATGTGGGGAGAAAGTAGAGAATGTTTATTTATAACCTTTGCCTTTTCTAAGTAGCAATGTCACAGGATTTCAGAGACCTAGGCAGGCCCTGAATTTAGGCAGGAGACACGTTCCTGTTTGCTGGTAAAAATTCGGGATTTAAAAAGGAAGACTTCTTAGGCTGAGCGCACTGAGTTCTAGTAGTGACAGGGCGAACTGGGGTGCGAGGTCGTCCCTCTCCCCTCCCACTAGTTGGTCTGAACACTGCAAGGTGCGTGGGGGGGTGGAATTGCATTTCTGCTATGTCATAAGTTCCTCTATAGCCTTAGGTAAAATGATAAGGAATGATTTTTGAGAGTAAGATTCCTTGACAATAATATAAATTGAATGAATAAGAGATAAGCCTGAGGGGGGGGAAGCAGTAATTATAACCCCAATTCATTCAGCTTTTCAGAACTTTTGTTATGGGAGCTCCATTGACAGGGTTTTTGAGCTGCCAGTTTTTCACATTAAAGGGAACTGATCAGCACCCAGGGGGACAAGGAGTAACCGCTTAACTGCATGTGATAGCGTCTTCATTTAGAACCATTACCAGGAGAAAATTAAACCGCCTTTGTGTGCACATGGTTTACTTTTCAGCTGCTAACAGTTTATAGCTAACTGCTCCGAGATTGAAGTTTGACTACGGTTTGATCGCCTGCTAGTTGGCACTGCTTATTTATGTATTTATCTGTTGTAATTGGAAGAGCTTTCTATCCTCCACCACCCCACCCTCTGGTTTCTTGTTCTTGGCGAATTTTGAAAAATGGGTCCTTGTATTTTTCTTTATGGAAGGAGTTTCCTTTGCCATGAGATGAATTAGAAAAGACTTGAGCTCACATTCCCTAACTGGCCCCCCACCCATTATTGCTTTACAATACTTTGCATCTCTCTCTTTTTATTTATTTATTTTTTCTGCTACATCTCCTTGTTCTCAAAGCCACACTTGCTTTCAGGCTGAGTGGAGTTTGAGGATTTGGTTGACTTAATATTCTTTGCTTTCTTTTTTGACCGAAGTTGTAATATGTCTGAGAGGCTCTCCCTAGAGACCTTTTCTATGAGGTGGCTCCCTTAAAGAAGGGAGAAGGGGGAGAAGCTATGAAAATCTGGATAAAGTCCAAGGGGACACTGCCTCCGGAGGTGCAGAGTAAGATGCTGTGGAAAGAGCCTCCCAGAGACAGGAAACATGCCCCAAGGAGAGAATCTGTGTGCTATCTTTCAGTTATTTGCTATTAAAAACTTTGCTGGGTGCTGACCTGTGATAACTTCCTTGGATAACTCCTCTCTGGCTTCTGATGATGCTGTCCAGTTTTACACTTCTTGTTTTGTATATTTTGCTTCCGTGGCCTTTAAGAAATAATGGATTTGACTTTCTCGTTTTGACTAAAGAAGAGACTTCTCTTTGGAAGGGTGGATTAAGACAAGTCTAAAGATTTCTCAGGACAGAGAGCTCCCTTTCCTTATGCAGGTCTAGGTGGGTTTTATTTTATGTTTTGGTGATCCCTGGAGCACTGTGGTCAGTTCTTCTCCCAAAGCAAGTAGAAGGTTCTTTCACTTTGGGGACGCAAAGATAATTTGCTGCTTCTAGGCTTTGGCGCCAGAGATGCTCGTTCTATTTTTGCATGGCAGCGTCAGGCAGCTCAAAAGCTTGGAGGAATCCAAGTTTCATTTCCCTCCCTCATCTGCCTGCCTGTACGGAGCGAAGTGTGTGCACTGTTTTATCAAGACTTCGGCGCTTTGAACTATCATCTGCCGCCTTCTCTGGGCTCCCGCGCCCGGCCTGCAAACCCGGGCTGTGAGCGCTCTGGCCTCTCGCCGACTCACTCTCTCTCCCGGAGCGCAAGGTGCTCCTCGGGGCTCCGCGGGACCGGACCAACGCAGGTCCTGGCTGAGTAGCACCGGTGGGAACTGACGTCACCCAGGCCCTGGCCACAGCCCCCATGGGGCTCCTCAGGAGGGTGCTGTATTCAGGTAGTGTTCTCTCTGCCCGGGCTCTGCCAAAACGTTCAGAGCTCCTCTCCCACAGCCCTGCACGGTCCCAGATCCAAAGTTGTTGGGATTCCCTCCACTCCAGTGTTCAAGCACAGCCTCCTGCACCTGTGACTTCCTGACCCCAAAGATGCTTCTAGACCCCCGAACTTTCCAAATCAAGTTCTGCCTTCTTTTTGCCTTTCACCCTAGTCTTTTTCTTTTAAGGGAGTCATTCATTCGCCTCTGTTTGTGGCCAAGACTCTTAGTTCTTCCAGATCAGAGACTGTGGATCGGGAAGTGATAGAAGCTTCTGGACTCCTCAGAATATTAGGCTCCTCTGAGGTCAAAGTAGGTGGGGATGAAAGGATGAGGACCCTTCACTTTCTTGTTTGTAAAATGGGTACAATCTATATTCTTCTCACAGAAGATGAGCACAAGCACCTTTTACAAAACAGGCTTGACGCATAGCTATGATTTTTCTTACTGCCCTGGAGAATTAGACTCTAGAGACAGAAACAGATATTCTGGCCCTTTCTTTCCTACCTGGTCCTGAACAGTGAGATTAACCTTTGCAACCACCGACTTTTCCAATGCTCTTTCTGGTTTAGGGTGGGCCTAGGAAGTTATCTTGCAAACTTGCCAGCCCTAGGTATCTTCTTGAAGGGAAGGATACTGGCATTCCGGGTTGGAGGCGCCCCCACCACAGAAGGCAGAAAAATAATTACTGTATTAAAAGGAGCAGCGAATTCTTCCCCAGGGTTCTTATCGCTGGCCGCCAGGCCAGAAGCCGGACTGCACCCCCACCCCCACCTCATGACGTCAGGGTCTACAGGGCCTCGGGGACGAAATGATTCATTTGAGTATTCCAGAAAGGGCAATCCGAATGCTGGAACGGCTGGGTCCGCTGAGCTGGTCTCCATCACCACTACCCAGCCCAGCTTCGGAGGCTGCAGAGCCTCCTAGGATGTAGCCTGAGCCCAAGTGCACCGCTGTTCACACATAGTTCTCTGCCCGCCGGCCAGGACAACAGTGCCCAGTTCTCTACCTACATGTTCAGAGTTATTCAGTTGCCAGCCAGAATTTGTCATGGGATCTCAATGAGTTGGTTTTGCTGTGTTTGTGTTTGTTTTGTTTTCGGATGCGCCACAGATTACACCAAAACCCTTTACACAGCACACCAAGTCTTTATTTTCTTTAAGCCCACCTAAGTTTAAGCAGCGATTTAAGATTTGGGCTTGGGATCCAGGTTTCCTGGTTCTGATATCACCATGGTTAGGATGGTTGCTTCTGGCTTGTGATAGTATCATGTGATAGTATCAATTGCTATGCCATTTCCATTTTCTCTGCTCCTAGTAAATTGTATAACTTAACAATCTCTTTAGAATCAAGTATTGCTGAGGGGACTTCTATGAACTATTGCTTAAATTGTAGATAAAAGGCATTTGGTGGGTGGAATGTGTATGAGGTGGGTAAGATTATTTGGTGGTGGAAAGCGCCTTGACATTTCTGGGAGATGAACTTCCCAAGATTTCTTCCCAACCCTCAAATCAGTTTCATTCATTGAATGCCCTTCAAATGGTAAAGATACTGGAAACTAGAACTTATACTGATATTGATCCAGGTTCTCACAGAGTAACACTTTGGCAAGGATTAGCCAATGTTTTGCATGCCACCAGTTTAGCATCTGCTCAGATTCAGGTTGATTTGACTATCACACTTAAAAGCTCAAATCTGGGTTATTAGTTATAACACTGCAGTTCAATCAAAATAAAATATTAAATGGCAAACCTTTCTTCTCCTCCTCAATATCCCCTTCCGTTTCTCTGTTTCCTCTTCCTCCCATCTCTGAGGAGATTATCTTAAAATCAAGTTTACCCGTGAGAGTCTGTTTTCCCCAACTTCTGTTAAACTGGACTAACACTCCCATCAGCTTTCTAAACACTCCCGTCAGCTTTGTGAAATGCTGCAGAAACATCTTGGAATCCAAGATGGCAAAATAAACCTGAACATATGGGAAGACTTGGTTGTTAGGAAATTAATTTAAATGTTTGGCTCACACTTCACCCTCAATGTCTCTCACTCCAGTTCTCTCTTCCCCCACGCTTCTGGTTCTGGGGCATCCCACCTATAATAAGAGCTAGCTGGTTCCCCGGCATAAATTTTAAGTGCATATCAACCAGGCCCATCGATAAGATAAATCTGGAGTTATTCTCTTTTGCATATTTCTGCTTTTATTCCCATTAAAACTTTTTTCTAGTCCACGAGCAGTGTCTTTCTACAAACTTACTAACCACATATAAACTATAGTGGTATGTTCTCAACAGGAAAAAATCAGGTAATTTTTTTTCCCTCCAGGAAGCCTTACAAGTTAAGGATACAAAATATTTCATGGTTAGTTGTATGAGCTTTCCAAATTAGCTGCATATAAAGTATTTTAAGATTTTTTTTTTTTTTTTTTGGCTGTCACTGGCTGGCAATACTCATTTTGTGTGTGTGTGTTGGTTTGAAAAGCAGGAAGAAATGTAATGAATTGAGTGCTGTCAGAGATGTCTTCTGTTTGAACAATCTGCGATGGGCTGAATGGCAGGGACTCCCTCATCCAGTGCAGGTGCAGTAGAGCTGGGGAAAGGGGGAGGGGGGCTCCCTCTGTTCAGTCAAAAAGCACCATTCTCCACAATAGACCACACACTGACAGCCAGCGTGACATCAGCTCACACTTTCATACTTTTTCCCCTATCCATAGTTCTGAGTTCACAAAGTGGCCATACAGTAGCCTTGGTTAGGTTCCTTTAATGAACATTCTGTGGCTCCTATGGCCAACATTGAAATCTGCTGAGCCCCGGGAGGAACAAATAGATTTTTAATCGTGAGCTCCAAACCAAAATGTATAGCTATAGATATGAAAAGTAAGCTGGTCTCTCCTCTCTTCCTACACCAATGCTCACAACAGCCCCCGATGGGCTATGATCTGAAAACTCGGAGTTAAAAGTTCTTCTGAGGCTACTTAGGTTCCAAGACTTTCTTCCATGTCCTGAGAGATCAAACAGGAAAGGAGAGGAGGCATGAATTTCATATATTTGTTTAAATTTAAAAAGACCTCTAGTATTTTATTATGCTGCATGAGAGAGCTAATCCTGCAAATGAATGAACAATAATCTCGTGGAGTGGAGGCCTGTCCCCTTTGAATTGGTTTTACTGGGGAGAAGGGTGGGGAGGAAGAGAAGGGGGTTAGGAAAGGAGGCAAATGTTTTAAAACTCTGGGCAGAGATGCAGCCTCACTTGACTGACTCTCTGCTGCAAGGACCAGACCTTCCAAAATTTTGTCTTACACTTCTGTAGCCCAGGCCTTGGGTCCTGAAGTTTTAAATGGAATTATTCAAGAAGGGGAACAGCCCCTGGAGCAACTATTCTAGTCAGTCCCTACTTCCGCTCCCCCCACCCCCTTTCTCAACCTGGAATCTGAATGTTTGCAGAGTGAGAGAGGGGGAGGAAAGGACTGAGCAGGGAGGACTGGCCCTCAGCACCACCGCAGCCCAGTGACCTCCGGAGATGCCACTATCTGATTTCCCCCAGTGTGGGGCTTGCTGTAGCATCTCTGAGGAGAATTTCTCCCTGCTTACTTGTTTTAAATATATATACAAATACATATTGCATGTAACTGTAGACATTTTTCACGCAACAACAAAACGTCAAGTTTCCAGTCTTCCAGAGCAAGATGTGTTTATCATTCTCTCAAACCTCATTCAGTGTGTGTGTGTGTGTGTGTGTGTGTGTGTGTGTGTGTGGAGGGAGTGGGGGTTGCAGGGGGGTAGGCAGACATCCTAAGACAGGTCACCAGCCCCTTCACTCGCCCCTCCGCACGCAGACCAGGAGTCTTGGGTCGGGCTGGGTGGGGCTCAGAACGAGGGATGTGATGTGCAGGGCTCGGAAAGGCCAACTTCCCTAAAACCTCCTAACAGTGCAGTGAAGCCCTTTGCTGGTGACTACCCGGCGGGCGGCCCGCGTTGCGTATGCCTATGGCGCCTACTAAAGTCTAGGCCTCCGCCGAGAGGCGTCTCCGGCTTTGGACCCACAGCCCGCCGCTACTTGATAGCTAAACTCGTCTTCCGGCCGGTACACACCCACAATTAATCTTTCTTATTAAAGCCTCCATTCTGTACCCAAGGGGCGACTCAAACCTATTTAGATTTCCTTGGTTGGCTGCACAAATTTAAGTGGGCAAAGAGTTATAAACCTAATAACAGAAGGCGAGAGAGCGCGATTTGAGTAGCGGAGCCGCAAGATTCTCGAGGGGTGTAAAGATGCGCAGGGCCTGGCCCGCCCGGGGCCTCGACCTCGGGGTGCACCCAGCCCCCGGGGACGCGGCGACGCTCACACACCCTTCTACACGCCTGCACCCCTGCTCCTCGCGCGCAGGTTTGCGGGCTCTCGGGGGCCTCTTCCGGATTTCTTGCAAACCCCTCCCCGAAAGGCGGAATTCTCAGAGGATCCCAACCCCGGGAACTCGCGGGGAATGAGGAGAGGTTTGCGCTGTTTGGGATTCACTGAGAATAATTAACACTGGAGACCGTTAATCACCGCGTCGCGGCTCCGGCGCTCGCCTCCCTCCGCCCGGGCCGCGGCCGCCCCGTCCTCCGCCGCCGCGGGGCGGGTTTGCTGAAGACGGCGGGGACGTCGCGGTAGCTGTCATCCAGTTCGGCTGTACTTTTTTAAACGCTCGCATATTGTTTGATTACTAATTCGAGTTAATATGATCTTTATGGCAACATAACAGTGGATAATTGGCCTTTTTTCTGAACAACAATGTAAATCACAATCGCTTTATTATTTAATAACGTCAAACGCTTCCTTGGATTGGCCCCGACCGAGAAGACCTTTTCTTTCTAGACAGTGTTGTGGAGGAAGAACAATGAAGATCTAATTGTGGCGATTTCATAAGTTGGCTCCCGTAAATGAACAGCGTAGATATGGAAGTTCCAGCAGATGTGGGCCCTGGGCGCTGCCGGCGCTGCCCCACCCCGCGCACCCAGTGCGCGCAGGCTGCTGGAGGTGCGTGGCGGTGGGCGACGGCGCCCAAGTGCCCGGTGCTAATTAGAGTGTCTGTCGGACTCGGCCGTCAACCCCTTATATTGCCGTTTTACCATTAACGCATTAAGCTCACACACCCAAATTAGCGGACCCCCAAATGGCCACAACCACTCGGGCGCCCTTTGGGTCACTTTGCTTGTTGGACACTAGAGTAAGGTTCTGAGTTTTGTTTTGCTTTCTTTGGGGTGTCGTCTATTTTTTTGGGGGGGGGTCTTATTTTGTTTTCACTTGATTTTTAAAACGGAATCACTCCTGCTGCGTCTTAGGATATACTTATTTCAGGCAGAGTTTTGCAAGGGAGGGACACGAGCTATTATTTTGCAAATGTCTGGAAGAGCAGAGGAAACCCAAAGACCCCTCGAATGCCAAGGACAAAGCTTGGAAGGAAGGGGTCCCGCTGCTCCAAGGAAAGATTAATCCCATTTGCCCCCACTGCCCCGATTCTAACGGTATCCATAGTGGCTTTGGCGGTCGCCTGAGGACCGCAGTCTCTGTGGACTTCAGACTTGGGAGTCTTTCGCAAACGCAAAGCCCCCACCATTTGGAATTTGGGTCAAGAAGAGAGACTTGGAGCCTACAGCATTTTTTTTTTTTTCCGTGTGCCCGCCTCTCCATTTTATTCAACTTCTGGGCCGGTCGGGAAGCAGAACAATTCGCTCCCCACCCACTCCCCTCCGCCTGGCTGCTAAGATAAACAGGAGGTGAGAAATGCTTCGCCTGCACGCGCGCCGGGGCCTCTCCCCTCCCGCCTCCCGCTCGCCGGCCCGGCCGCCCGCACCAGCCCGGGTGGCAGCGGCCCCTCCTGTGCCCGCCGCGTCCACACCCGTCGCCGGCCGCGCCGCAGCCGGGCTCCCTCTTTCGGCCCTCTCCGCCTCACTTCTTCGCAGTCCGCCCTCTCCCTTTCTGAGAACCGAGAAGGTGAAAGGTGGAGGGATCGGAGGAGGCAGGGGTTTTCAAAGCGTGTTCCTCGCCACCATCCCTCTTCAAAGTGGCGTTTTACCACAAGGAGCGCCTTTGGGAAACTTTCCTAACCGGACTTGGGCGCAGTGTTATTCTTCCGCGAGGGTCTGGAGGCCTCCCCGCCCCCGCTGGACAATGCGCGCTTTGACGCCCGGCGGCCGCAGGCAGGGGCCTGGGCGGCCTTCCTCCGAGGGGCCCGCAGCTGGGGGAGCGCCAGGCAGGGAGCAGGGGCGGGAGGCGGGCCACGCAGGAAGGAAAACCATAAAAGTACCATTTTCCCCCAGCCCTGCACAGAGGCAGGCTTTGAGGATGGAGGGGCAGGGCTGCTGGGGAGGGGGAGGGGTGGTGTGAGGGTGGGCGTTTTGTTTCTTTTTACCACCACTCCCCACTTTATTTTGGCACAGAATTGTACACCCCAGGTTTTCCATCCCCCTGTCCTCACTCTTGGGAGACCTGCTCTCTGGTTAATAATATCTCAAGCCGTGACTTTAATGCTCAAATAGACCCCCGCCAAGACTCCAGCCTTTGTCTTCGGGGCGCCCTCTCCCGTCCCCACCCTCGCACCCAGGAGCCTTCCTACAGGCAGGGCACCTCGGTCAGGGGCCCTGGATATTGCTTTTTTTTCTTTTTCCTTTTTCCGGTGCTGGGGATCGAACTTAGAACCTGCTAGGCAAGCGCTCTTCCACTCAGCTGCACCCGCGGCCCTGGGATATTACTTTGGGATGATTTTGTCTCAGGAGCACACCACGCCGTCCTTGAGTGGGGGGGGGGGGGTCACAGGAGCCCTCGGATAGTTACCCGAGTGGTGGACGCGACTGTCTGAGGTTTAAAACCGTCCACCAAACCGGGTGTCGGGGCCACGTGCTGCGCCTTCGAGCAGCCGCGGCCCGGGCTGGGGAGGGGGCGCGGGCCGGGCCGGCGCTGCGCGGAGCGAGGCGAATTATCTGGAGCGTGTTGGATCCGGGGCTGCGCAGTCAGCTTCTGCTTTATTTGTTTGTTTGTAATCTCATATTTAGCAACCCAGGACGGTGGCAGCGAGGGAGAAAGGACGGGCGGGGGAGGGGCTTCTGGCGGCCACGCCCCTCCTAATGAGTTAATTTCCATATTCGCGGCTCCCGCGTCCAGCGCTTCCCCCGCGCCGCGGCTCTCGCGTCCTGCGCGGCGCAGACACCTCCACTTTGGGCTGGGACAAAAAGCCCTCGGTGAGGGCAGAAACCCGGCCACGGACACACGCTCCCAGGGCCGATCTGGGCTTCCCCGCGGCCGGTTAATCCGCAGCCTCCGCCCTGCTTCCTCCTTACCCAACTCCGGACTCTTTCCCCCCTCGAGGTGAAGGCAGTGAGGGAGAGGGTCGGCAACTTTCAGGGGGAGGCAGTAACCTCCAACGAGTGAACCCAAAGTGAAAGTTTCAAACTAGATTCTGGCCCCGGGGCAAAAAAAAAAAAAAAAAAAAAAGGAGCGAGGGTGGGCGCCGGCGGGCGGGGAGGGAAACTGGTTGAGAGATGGGGCGGCTCAAAAAGTTGCAGCAAAGACAGCGAAGAAATTGAGGGCCGGCCCTCCGCGGGGAACTCCGGCGGATCCAAGCTGCCTCTGACTCGGTCTCCGAGGCATTTTTGTGGTGAATCCGCCCGAGAAACGGGCGACAGAAAGAGCTCCCCAATTGCTCGGCTCGGGCTCCGAAAGCTGCCGGTCCTGGCGGGCTGGAGCGATATCAAAGTGAACCGTCCCGAGTAACTCTTGTCTAGGAGCTGGGAAGAAGCTTAAGCAGCTCGCTTTAATGATGATTTGTAGCCCGGCGAGGGGCACGGACGGCAAACACCCGCAGGTGTGTGCCCTCACACCGTCATCCGGACTTGAATGTAGATGACTCTGGCGATCTTTTGATCAGTCCTTTGAAACCCTTTACAATTGCCTGTGACGAACGGCCAGTCTCAGTTTTTCCCTGAATAATGCCTTGAGGGTAAGTCCTCTGGGCTTTTAAAAAGCTCCAGTATTTTTTTTTTTCCAGAAGAAAAAAGAAAAATGTTCGATTTTAGTTTAGACCTCGTCAACTTTTAGTCGCTAACAGACATCACTCAAGCCGGTCAATACTTAATGACTGCTACCTTTGCCCTTCCTGCCTTCACAGAAGCCAAATATACGCGTACACACACACACACACACACACACACACACACACACACACAGAGTAACTTATTTATTTTATTTGTAAACCTGGAGGCATTCTACCTCAGAGCTACACACTCAGCCCCATTTTATTTTGTTTTATTTACTTACTGATTTATTTTTGTGTATGGTACTGGGGATTGGACCCCAGTACCCAGCTACATCCCCAGCCTTTATATTCTTTACTTGGAAACAGCTGAGAACCTGCAAGCCTCCTGTCTCAGCCTCCCAAGTACTGGAATTACAAGCGTATGCCACCGTGCCCGGCTTTTATTTTATTTATTTTTTAATTTCGAAACCTAAGCAAGGTTGTTGAGTGTCTCAGTAGTTGCTGAGGCTGCCCTCAAACCTGCGCTCCTCCTGTCTCAGCCTCCTCCTGGTACTGGTACTAGAATTACATGCTTGAGCCACCACACCCAGCTTGTTCTTTTTATTAATACAATGAATGTAAATACACGATACTCCCATTGCATTAATGAAAAGAACAAAATCATTAACTTTGAGGTTTTTAGTTCCAAACTGCATCTCCTGTTTATAGATGGGGGGCTTAGTATAAACACGCACAATGCCATTGTTAATCTCGTCTAAATGCGTGCTCTGTTCTCTCCGTGTATCTATTCAGTGAGAGTTTAACTTAAACATTAATGCTTCCCAAAGTCAGACACCATAGTTTCACACCCCAACACCTTCCATCAACCTCCATCACTAAAATGAAAAGGTAAGGCCGTTCCACCTTTAATATTTACTTAGAGTATTTATATAAGAGGAGGAAAATGAACTTTTGTCTGAACCGTACAGCAAGCGGCACTTTGATTTCATAAAATAAGTGTCAACAATTGCAAGGGCTTATCAAACTCGGTGGAGGGGTGGGAATGCATTTGAATTAAAGGCCCATTCCTGCCACTTCAGAGTACAAAGGGTTACACATAAATAAGTGGTGAATTTGCCTATTGCAAAAGTTTTCTTGGTGCTTTCTAAGTCGCAACAGGGGAGGGGAAAGCTGTCGTTTATTATCCAGCTCAGGGTAGGAGCAGACCCCAGTTCCAAGGGGCTCTTAGCTTTGGCCCGCAGTAGAGGGGTAGCCTTTCAACAGCAGCCCCCTTTGTTCTCCTGATCTCTTTCCCAATTTCAAGCTTCACTTGCACATCCCAAGTTTGTGTGTTAATGACGCTATTACCATCTGGCTCGCCCTACTTTCCAAAAGATATAAATCTCCCAGCTCCATTGCCCGCATTATCATTTAAGTGCCACCATAGCCAGAAGAAAAAGATGCTTTCAAGACTCCAGATTCTCTTGCATCGACTACCCCCGGCATGACTCTTCTGCGATATTTATAGACTGTACATTGGGGGTGGGAGAGCTCCTTGAAAGACCTGGTTTCCTAAGATCTGTCCCTCCAAGCCACAGAAGGCATGTTTCTAAGTGGAAGAAAGAGTTCAAATGAATTTCCCCTGAAAACATTTTTTTTTTATTTGCAGCAGGCAGAACATGTGCCAACATACTTTTCCACATGTGTGCCTTCCTCTCTGTCTTAGGTTTGGAAAAGTATCAGTACAACTCCCAGACATTTCAGATGTGCCACTCCGCGACCCTATTTTCAGGAGAAGAGTAGATCTGTCACTCGATGGGAATGGAGAAGGGGCTGTGAAGGGATAAAAAGATTTGGGAAGCAACTTTTGGGACCCGGATGTCTTTTTGAAACTCACTTTTAATAGTGCCTGTGTAGGTCGGTAGGTGCGTGGACATCCTGTGGTTTACACACTTCCGGCTGTAGATCTACATACACCTCTACCTTTCGATTCTTTCCTGGGCAAAGTAATCAGTGATTTGCGTGTTTTGAGCACAAAGGCTGAGAAAATACAACAGGAGTGGTACTGGCTTGTGCATGGCTCGACAGTGACTCCACTTATCTGGCCAGGTCCTAGTGAATAGAGAGAGGAGAGCCTGCTGCTAAGCGCGTGAGCTTTGGGTCCAGGCCCCTCATTGATTTGAACAGCTGATTTCCCCTTTGCAAGCTTCTGAACTGTTTGTGCATCTAGACCGTCATATCTGAGTGCGCCGCTCTCCTTCCCAGTCCGTCCTGTCTCCGTGCTATCTTCACACAAGTGAGTTCCACTAAGAGAAGCCGATCCAACAGGTTGGAAGAATTGGAAATGTAAAGTCCTTACATTCCTCAGGGAAGCTCTTTGAATCAGCAGTGTTCGAGCAGCACCCCGACGAGCCCCACCTCGAAAACATTTTGTCAAAGAAAGCATTTTTAGGGAAAAGGTGCATTTTTTTTCTTAGTGATGAAAAAATCACATATTATATATTCCTAATCCTTTATCTGAGCTGAGCACGGACTGCGTCCAAGCCGTGACCACTTTCTTTCTTATCAGTGTAGCTGTTTGTATGCAAAAGCCACATTTTCCTTTCCAGTTCACCTTCCTGCCTTTTTCCCTTCAAACTCAGAAAAGATCTTGTTTAGAAATTTGTAGCCCTACTTTTTTCTTTTGAGAACATTATCGAGTTGATATGAACAAATTGCAGAGGATATACCATTTAAGTAAGATGCACTTTTAATCACTGATCATTAAAATGGTTATGTTAAATATACTCAATTACATGCATGACTAAACTCTAACAGTGCTTCCTATTTGCCCAGCTGCTCACGTATTCCTTAACGATAGTCTGCGGTAGAAACTTGATTATGCTGAATCCATACATTTCGATGGATTTCATCAGCCTAATTAATGCCTCAGTGTGGTCCTGGGGTCTGAATGAACCTTTTACTGTCTTTTGAGGTTAATGGCAGTGTTGGAATGTAGAAGTTTTTTCTTTCTTAGTTACTCACAGGGTACTTTGGGGTCCCGCTAAACAAGCAGGTAGCGGTCGGTCGTTAAGCAAGAAGGCCGAGTGGACAAGGAGCTGGTTCTTTATCCTTATTCCCACATCAGTTTTTTTAGCTGCATAGGCAACCTCCAAATGTTGAGTAAAGTGGAAATTACCACCTCACCGTTATATCTTAAAACTAAACTGAAAAGGAAAAGTTGAACGTACATTTACAACCGGTGGCTCACTTCAGTTCTTTTCCTCATCCAAGCTGTCTCCGCTCTTTCCCTTCTTCCTGCCCCCATAACTTACACTACATTCTTCCTCCACTTCAACTTTCACCTTTCACAAGGAAGTACTCAGCCACTGCATTCGAAAGAAACTCAGGTCACCCTCCCCCAAGTGGGTGACTACATTCAGTCTTTTCAGGTGTAAATTAACATCTGAATACATCTCAACCTCACTGACCCCTACCACCACCACGCCGCCCCTGCCGGCTCAGAGCAGCAGCTAATCTGCACCTCCACAAACTGACAGGGCAGATAGAGGTCGAATTTCCCAAGTACCACCCCCTAGCAAAAAGACCCAGTGTTTGTATTAGCGGTGGGGGGAGTCCAGATGCATAGCCCTTCCAAGAAGACACCTGTGGAAACACCTTTTAAGGTAAATTTTCTTGGTGTTCAAGGAAAGAAGTGTACCAGAGAGAGAGAGAGAGAGAGAGAGAGAGAGAGAGAGAGAGAGAGAGAGAGAGAGAGAGAGAGAGCCAAACCAGGCATGCTTGTAATCCCAGCATTTGGGAGGCTGAGAAAGGAGGGCCGTAGTTGGAGGACAGCCTCTGCTATTTAGTAAGGCTCTTTGCAACTCAGACCCTGCTTCAAATAAAGAATAAAACATAGGGCTGGGAGTGTAGCTCAGAGGTAGAATACCTCTGGGTTCCATCCCCAGTACTGCAGAAAGAGAGATAGAGATAGATGATTGATAGATAGATAGATAGATAGATAGATAAAGAGAAAAATCTTGATTCTTTAAGAAATGTCCTAACCTGGACAAGTGAAACATGAAACTGTTCCCTGATGTTGAGTTACAAGGACAAACAGGAAAGAAACAGAGCTTCTTTCTTGGGGGAGCCACCACCCCAGACCCTGGTTGTAGCCAAGTAACAACTTACTTCCCCACAGATCTGATGGAACAAGGAGTTCCGATCTGTAACCAAATTGCCATCTTGGAACTTGGTGCTTTTTATGCGAATGTAATGACTTTGGTGGTCGGGTGTATTTCCAGGGTTGGAAACGAGCTTTCTGTAGTACCGTGTGATGATAAAAATTATAGAAGGGACCCATGTACCACAATTGGTGGCACACTATTCCTGGCAAGCAATCAGGGCAACTTAAACAGATAAATGGAGAACCAGAGATAGCTATAAAATTAAGCTGAAAGATTGGTCAGGAAACTGGATTAGAAGAAGTAAGAAGCCGGGCGTGATGGTCCCTTCTTTGTAACCCCTGTACTTGGGAGCCTGAAGCAGAAGGATGGCAGGTTCATGGCAGCCTCAGCTACTTAGTAAGGCCCTCTGAACTTAGTGAACTCATTTTCCCTGTAGAGAATTAAAAAAATAGGACCGAGGGTTTAGCTCTGAGGTTGACTGTTACGCACACACACACACACACACACACGTAAGAAGATGTGGTGTGCAAGCCATAAACCCTACAGTAGGAAGGCTCACTAAGGACCTAAGGACAACCGACCTTACTAGAGGTGGAGTTTCTTCAGTCAGACCAAAGATCTTAGTGATGTGGGAAACGCAGCCCCCAAAACCTCAGCTTCAGAAAAGGCAAGTCTCCCACGTTCATGCTTTGTGTGGCCCAGCTTGCCAATTCCCTTGCCAGCATTTTCTCTTTGCATGTGTCCATGTAGGCACAGGGTACCTAAAATTTACTACAGGGACTCTGGGGCCCATTAAATTCAGAAATCAGAGAAGATTTTTACCTTTGATATGTAAATGACCTTTTTGGCTAAGGTCCTGGGCCTTTTTTACAAGGTTACTCTAATCCACCGAATGGGGCTTCCCACCCCATAACACTTTTTTTGTTTTAGATACTGAGGATTGAACCCAGAGACATTCTATCGCTGAGCTATACTCACAGCCCTTTTATTTATTTATTTACTTATTTATTTATTGCGGTACTGGGGATGGAAGCCAGGGGTATTTTGCCTCCAAGCTACACCCCCAGCCTAATTTTTTATTCTTGATTTTGAAACAGGGTCTCAATGAGTTGCAGAGGGCCTCAGTAAGTGGCTGAGGCTGTCAGTGAACTGTGATCCTCCTGTTTTAGCCTCCCAAAAACTGAGATTACAGATGTGTGCCACCACATCTGGCTTATGTATGTATGTATGTATGTATGTATGTATGTATGTATTTATTTAGAAACAGAGTCTTTGGATGTGTGCATATATGTCTACAAAAGTCTTTTTTTATTACCCCCCTATGATGTATGAATATAATGCATCAATTAAAAAAAAAAAAGAAAAGAAACAGTCTTTGCTAAACTGTTTATGCTGGCCCACCACACCTTGCTAGTAATATTTTCTTTAAAATGCCCTCTATCAGTACTTGGGAGGCTGAGATAGGAAGAGCATAGGTTCAAGGCCAGCCTCAACAACTTAGTACAGCAACTTAGCCAGGCTCTTTCAAAATAAAAAGTGCTAGAAGCCAGGCGTGGTGGCACATGCTTGTAATCCCAGTACTTGGGAGGCTGAGACAAGAGGATCATGTGGATACGAAGCCAGCCTCAGCTACTTAGTGAGGCTCTCAGCAACTTGGTGAGACTCTGTTTCCAAATAAAAAATATAAAATAAGTCTGGGGGTATAGCCTGGAGGTAGAAAGCCCCAGGGTTCCATCCCCAGTACCACAATACATACATACATACATACATACATACATACATACATACATACATACATAAAAAATGCTAGGCATGTAGCTCAAAGATAGAATGTCCCTGAGCTCAATCCCTGGTACCAAAATAAATTTAATTACATAAATGCATATGTCCTCTATGAAGCACGTCACTGAGTAGAGAGTAGTGTATCATAAAAGTGAATTAAAAAAGCCAGGCATGATGGCCCACACTTGTAATCCCAGCATTTGGGAGGCTAAGACCTGAGGATCACGGTTCGAGGACAGCCTCAGCTACTTAGTGAGGCCCTTTGCAACTCAATGAGACCCAGTTTCAAAATAAAGAATAAAAAATAGGGCAGGGGGTGCAGCTCAGAGGTAGAATGCCCCTGGATTCCATCCCCTGCACGGCAAATAAATAAATAAATAAAAGTGATAAAAAACGGAAGAGACACAGACATGGATACATCTTCTTGCTCTTGGAAGAAAGGGTAGCATTTGTGCATGTGCATGGCAGCCTAGAGAGACAAGACAGGGGCAGCAAGAAACTGACACTGCAGCAGAGAAGTGGCTTGCTATAGTTTTGTGGGTCTGTGGTATTTATGATTAGGTATGCTTTTTTGCTTATTTTTAAGCTGAAAGATTTCTTTACTGCAGCAATCCTGATCCTGTTGATGGAGATGATCTAGAGCTTCTGAGGATATGCTTTGAAATTGTTGGGCGTTTAGTTTCAGATTTCAACTTCAAAATCCAAACCTGAATTGCTCATTGGTTTAGGAAAGAAAACACCTAATTTGAAATTCTGTTATAAACTCTACGATAGCAAACTAATGTAGATGAGCTTAGAAATAGCTTTGAATCCCAGATCCCAGTATGGTGGCTCTTATACTCATTTATAGGCGAAAAAAGGGAACACCTGGCCTCTAACCAGGAGAAAAGCTGATTCTGTGTCTCGGTCCTGCTCTGCAGGGTGGTCTCAGCGCTTCGCAGAGACCATGAAATTTAAAGCCATCTGAGTAGTGCTGGTCTCATGTCCTCCAAACAGCCCATTTCAAACTCAGAAATGCCAGATCGTGTTATTTCTGTGGCCGGGGGTTGCTTAGGATCTGTGACAGCCTAGTTTTTTCTATTGATTATGTGACAATGCAGTTCATTTATAGAGTTCAGAAAAATGAGAAAAGCCTCAAGTTGAGCAAGAAGATCTTTAATTCACTGTTGTGTTGTATTTAAATGCAAAAATCAAAATCCAATGTGGGGAAAGGGGAAGAGTGGATTAAAATTTGAACCCAAACTTTTGTAGCTAAATCAGCCTCTTAGGAAGGTGGTGACTGACCATTAAATTCGAAAGCTTGTGATTGATGACTGGATTTGTTGCAAGAAATCATACCATATGTAATAAACACATCACATATTTAGGCCAATGTGTATGTTTAAAATTGCTTCTAATTGTGTGTGGGGTGTTACTGGGGATGGAACCCAGGGGCTTTCTACCTTGGGGCTATACTCCCAGACTTTTTTTTTTTTTTTTTTTTTTTTTGCAGGCCTGGGGATAGAAACCAGGGACATTCTACCACCGAGCTACACCCCCAGCCCTATTTTTTATTCTTTATTTTTGAAACAGGGTCTCACTGAGTTGCAGAGGGCCTCACTATGTAGGTGACGCTGGCCTTCAACCTGCACAATCCCCCTGTCTCAGCCTCCCAAATGCTGGGATTACAAGTGTGGGCCACCACGCTTGACTCCTAAATTTATTTTATTTATTGACTGAGATACATTCCTACCAATTTAAAGACAAACTAAAGTTTAAAGATAAACTAAAGAGCTGTTGCAAGTGTGTGCTTGTGTGTGTGTGTGTGTGTGTGTGTGTGTGTGTGTGTGTTGAAGAGTGCTATTATAAGAAACACTAATCCAAAAACATCTTGTAGATCTTTTTCAGATTTAAGTTTCTTTGTTTTTTTGTTTGTTTGTTTGTTTTTGTACTGGGGACTGAACCCAGGAACATTCTACTTCCGAGCTACATCTCGAGCCCTATTTCTATTTCTATTTTATTTTACTTTATTTCCTAGCCAGGCGTGGTGGCGCACGCTTGTAATTCCAGCATTTTGGGAGGCTGAGACAGGAGGATAGTGGTTCACAGACGGCCTCAGCTACTTAGTGAGGCCCTTTGCAACTCACGAAGACACTTTCCAAATAAAGAATAAAAAATAGGGCTGAGGTGTAGTTCAGACATAGAATAACCCTGAGTTCCATCCCCAGTACCGCAAAAAAAAATTTTTTTCCCCTTTGGTACTGGGGATTGAACCCAAAGGCATTCTATCTCTGAGTTACACTCCTAGCCGTGTGTGTGTGTGTGTGTGTGTGTGTGTGTGTGTGTGTGTGTACTGGGGACTGAACCCAGGGACATTTTAGCTCTGAGTTAAACCCCAACCCCCCTTTTTATTCATTATTTTGAAGCAGGGTCTTACCAAGTTGCAGAGGGCCTCGCTGAGTAGCTGAGGCTGCCCATGAACCTGTGAGCCTCTGGTCTCAGCCTCCCAAGTACTGGGATTATAAGCATGTGACATGCGACACCACGCTTGGCTCCTTTTTTTTTGTGTGTGTGTGTGTAGTACTGGGGACTGAACCCAGGGTCATTCTACCTCCGAGGTACACCCTCAGTCCTACTTTTTTTTGAAACAGGGTCTCACTAAGTTGCAGAGTGCCTCACTGAGTAGCTGAGGCTGACCGCAAACCTGTGATCCTCCTGTCCTAGCCTCCCAAGTACTGAGATTCTAAACATGCACCACCACACCTGGCTATTTTTTTTTTTTTTTTAAATTTTGGAACAGGGTCTTTCAGAGTGATCCTCGTCTGGTCTCAGCCTCCCAAGTACTGAAACGCACCATCGCGGCAAGCTCCTAAATTCTTAATTTTAATATGAACGTATTCTTCCAATGCATCCGTAGGTTAAAAAAATATGTTTTGAAATCTGTGTGTAATTCCTAGTAGTTTTCTCTATGGTAGGATGCAGGCAGGCACACAGAAGTAACTAGGAGTCCAACACATTCCAAGGACCCAGAATTTCAAGCAAAACAGAACTTGGGTGACACGGCTAAATCCAAGGTATTTGAGACCATAAACATTTATGCCCAGAGACTTCCCTGGCTGTGGGGCTGAGAGCCTCTTTCATACAGGTTATGTGAGTGACAGCGAAAAAGAGCCCAGGGAGCACCAGCAGGGAGCCTTTCCTTGCAGGAGGGTGGGGTGGGACCGGGAGACCTCGGGCTGGGCAGTTCCCTCCCTCCCTCCCGCAGCCCTGCTTGCATTGGCCTATTCACTGCCTGGAAGCAGTCCAGCACGTCAAAGGCATGATTATTGACAATTTGTCAGCCTGAATTTGTCATCGGCAATAACTTTTCAAGCAGTTTCACTGTCAGGCACTTGAGTTTGGGGATTAAGAGACTGGTGGTAGAGGAGCACTATCTGATGGCCCCACTGTCACTCAGACGCGGCCCAGGAGGCTGGAGGAGCTAGAGACTTAATCACATGGCACCCACCAGAACAGGTCACCCAGTCTCAGACGTGGAGCCACTAAGTGTTTTCTTTGGTGGCTCTTTGTTTTCTGTTTGTGGACAAGGACATGGATAACTTTCAAACAACCAGGGCCAGGGGTAGACAGCTTTGCCTTGGACTGGGGTTATGATGGCCAGGAGCTAGGCCTGTCCCTAGAACAGGGCAGCTGTGGCAGCTACAGTGCCTTACCCCTTTTCTTCTCTCTCTCTCTCTCATTCTGTGTGTGTGTGTGTGTGTGTGTGTGTGTGTGTGTGTGTGTGTGTGTGTCTGGGGATTGAACCTGGGGCACAGTCTTTTTTTGGTTAGTTTTGCAACAGGGGCTTGCTAGGTTGTTAAGAGTATCATAGACAGCCTTTTTTCTGTCTCAGTCTCCCAAGTACTGGGATTACAATCCTAGGCCACCATGCCCAGCTCTAAGAATCTTTAAAAAGTCCAAAATCAAGCCGGGCGTGGTGGCTCATGCTTGTAATAATTGATAAGTAAAATAAAAAATTAAATGCGAGTAAAATAAAAATAAGTGAGTACGGCGGAGTGTGAAAAACACGAGAGAGGTCCGGTACACGTGGCATGTAAAGTTTTAATGGCACGGCTCTCCCGGGGATCAGGGCGAGGCACCGTGGGGCCCGCGCACCTGTCCGAAGCTTGAGGACGCGGGCTCTCCTTTTCAAGGTATGCATCTCGCGAGATGAGGGTTTACTCGTGGGAACGCCCAATTCTCGCGGGGGGGGGGTTTCAGCCCCTCCCTTGCCCTGCAGAGGTCATGTGACACAAAGTCACATGAGTGCAGGACCCAACTTAACAATAATCCCAGCATTTGGGAGGCTGAGAGGAGGATTGCGGTTTGAGGACAGCCTCAGCTTCTACTTAGTGAGACCCTGTTTCAAAATAAAAAATAAAAAATAGGGCTGAGGCAGCCAGGCATTGTGGTGCACGCTTGTGATCCCAGCATTCGGGAGGCTGAAACTGGAGGATCACGGTTCGCAGACAGCCTCAGCTACTTAGTGAGGCCCTCCGCAACTTAGTAAGACACTGTTTCAAAATAAGGAATAAAAAATAGGGCAGAGGATGTGGCTCGGAGGTCAAATGCCCCTGGGTTCCATCCCCAGACCCCACCCCCAAAATAGGACTGGGGGTGTTGTTTGGAGGGAGAATGCCCTTGGGTTCCATGCCCAGTACCACAAAAAAAAAAAAAAAAAAATCTTAAAGAAGTAGGCAAAGTCACCAGCGACCATTCCTAGGCAAAGCCCTGGAGCACAGCCTGTCTAGCCTTCTTGGAGATGCAGGCTGAGACCAGGGGGAAAGTTCCTCTTTTAGCCGGGCGTGGTGGTACATGCTGTAATCCCAGTATTTAGGAGATTGAGACAAGAGGATCAAAGTTTCATGGCCGCCTCAGCTACTTAAGTGAGGCTCTCCTCAATTAGTGAGACTTCCTTTAAAAATAAAGAATAAGAGCCAGGCATGGTGGTATATGCTTGTAATCCCAGCGCTTGGGAGGCTGAGACAGGAGGATCGCACAGGTTCAAAGCCAGCCTCGGCTACTTAGTGAGGCTCTCAGTAACTTAGTGAGACCCTGTTTCCAAAAGAAATATAAAATAGGTCTGGGAGTATAGCCCTGAGGTAGAAGGCCCCTGGGTTCCACCCTCAGTAGCACACACACACACACACAAAAGGAATAAACCGGGTGTGGTGGTGCACGGTAGTAATACCAGCATTTGGGAGACTGAGACAGGAAGATCATTGTTCACAGACAGCAGAGCTACTTAATGAGGCCCTCTGCAACTTAGTGATACCCTGTCGCAAAATCAAAAATAAAAAATAGGGCTGGGGAATGCCCCTGGGTTCTATTCTCAGTACCACTAAATAAATAAATAAATAAATAAATAAATAAATAATATAGGGCTGGTGGTGTAGTTTAAATGTATACTGCCCCTGGGTTCAATTACCTAGACAGACAAGGTCTCACTAGGCTTCTGAGAGTGACTAAATTGCTAAGACTGAGGTAGGACATTCACTTGAACCAGCCCCTCCCCCCCACCTCTGTGCCATTCAAGAATGGCATGGGGCTGTAACTATCTTCTGTATTTCTTTTTTTTGTGTGTGTGGCACTGGGGATAGAACCCAGGGGCCTTCTACCTCTGGGCTACACTCCCAGATCTATCGTATATTTTATTTGGAAACAGGGTCTCTTAAGCCAGCTGAGGCTGCTTTTGAACCTGCCCGATCCTCCTGTCTCAGCCTCCCAAGCGCAGGGATTACAAGCGTGCGCCACCACGCCTGGCTTATTTCTATCTTTTTAATAAACTTCTGTAAATCTTTAAAAAAATAAAGACTGCCACTGTCCTCAAACCTGTGAGCCTTATGTCTCAGACTTCCAAGTACTAGGATTACAAGTGTGCACCGCCATACCTGATTACTGCCTCTTGTGGGACTCAGAGGCAAATTAGTAGAATCAAATTATTTCCAAAGTGCCATGGCAAATTATAAGGGGAACTCTGGGATAACATAGAAAATAAACAATCTAGACAATAAATACGTTGCTTCCAAATACAATTGACAACTGGCAGTTTGGGGCATGAGCAATTAGTTGCGCATTTTTTCTAGTCTTCCTTTTACTTTATTTTCAGGATCCACTGAACCTGGAGTAATACGTTAATCATCGAGGAAATTAGGACAATGTTAAAGAAAAATCAATGGTGGATGTGGTAGCACATGCTTATAATCCCAGTAGTTGGGAGGCTGAGAGGCTGAGACAGGAGGCTCACAGGCCAATCTCAGCTACTTAGAGAAGCCCTGTGAAGCCGTGACACCATTTCAAAATAGAGAATAAAAAATAGGGCTGGGGCTGTACCTTGGAGGTAGAATATCCCTGGCTTAAATCCCCACTACCGCAAAAAGAAAAGAAGGAAGACAGATAGATAGACAGACAGGAGGGCTGGGGGATGTAGCTCAGATAGAATGCTCCTATTTCTAGCACTACACACACACACACACACACACACACACACACACACACACACACACACAATTAATTTGTGAGAATTTTAAAGCTTCTTATAGCACCTATTATTTTATCTTTTTTTTTTTTTCAGTACTGGGGATGGAACCCAGGAGCATTCTACCTCCAGAAGGCACCCCAGCCCTATATTTTTATTCTTTTTTTTTTTTTTTTTTTGGTGGTACTGGGGGTGGAACCCAGAGGCTTTCTACCCGCAGGCTATACTCCCAAACCCATTTTATATTTTATTTGGAAACAGGGTCTCACTAAGTTGCTGAGAGCCTCACTAAGTAGCTGAGGCTGGCTTCAAACTTGTGCAATCCTCCTGTCTCAGCCTCCCAAGCGCAGGGATTACAAGCGTGCGCCACCATGCCCGACCTATTTTTATTCTTTATTTGGAAACAGGGTCTCACTGAGTTGCAAAGGACCTCACCAAATAGTTGAGGCTGTCCTCCAACCACGATCCTGTCTCAGCCTCCCAAATGTTGGGATTACAAATGCATGCCACCACGCCCAGCTTTTATTTTATCATTTTACTGCTTGGTTTTGTGAAGTTTTACTTGTGGGGCACCTCAAGTTGTATCCTGAAAGTGTAACTTGAATGGGTTTTACAATCAATTTCTATTAAGGTCAGAGTCAGCGTAACTCTCAAGGCTTTAAATATGCCTATTGATGTGGGTTTTTCAAATTATCCACTCCAGGAAAGAGGGTGTGTAGGCAAGAAGTGCCTAGTGAGACCTCAGTTCCAGTTCAGGCATCTGAGTAGTGGGTATATAAGGCAGTTCGCGCTTCTGGGCTTCCAACTTTGCATATGGGAAATAAAAATTTTGAACTAGATAATAATCTTTTTTTTTTTTTTTTGTGGGTCTGGGGGTGGAACCCAGGGGCATTTGACCTCCGAGCTACACCCCCTGTCCTATTTTTTATTCTTTATTTTGAAACTGGGTCTCACTGAGTTGCAGAGGGCCTCACTAAGTAGCTGAGGCTGTCCCCGAACCGCGATCCTCTGGTCTCAGCCTCCGGAATGCTAGATAATAATCTCTCTCTCTCTCTCTCTCTCTCTCTCTCTCTCTCTCTCTCTCTCTTTCTGTGCTGGGGATTGAACTCAGTGGCATTCTACATCTGAGCTACTTTTAGTACTCACTGACCTGTTCGCCCACTTTAAAATGTCAAGAACATGCTATCTAATTGAAAGACATGTGTTTTAGCAAAGTGCAATTGAATCACATGACAAGATCATCCCGATTTGTGTCTGGCCTTTCCTTCCAGTGGCTGTTTCAAGCAGAAGGGGAAAATAAGGATTCCTGAATAATAATAATAATAATAATAATAATAATAATAAATAATAATAATAAGTGTGTGTATTGTAGTACTGGGGATGGAACCCTGGGACATTCTACCTCTGAGCTACACCCTCAGCCCTATTTTTTATTATTATTTTTTTAATGGTGGTGGGTGTGGAACCCAGGGGCTTCCTACCTCTGGGCTGCAGCACCAGAGCTATTTTTTATATTTTATTTGGAAACAGGGTCTCACTAAGTTGCTGAGAGCCTCACTAAGTAGCTGAGGCTGGCTTCAAACCTTTGCAATCTGCCTGTCTCAGCCTCCTAACTACTGGGATTACAAGCGTGCGCCACCACGCCTGGTTCTGAATGATGTATTTTTATTTAATTAAGATTAATAAATAATTTTATATCTATTCTATCCCAGGAATTCAGAGGTAACTACAAAGCAGTAGAAATATTTCACAGTGGAATGGACATGCAAGATTAGGTTAAAACACTTCTCTAAAATTTCTGTACTCATTTTTGAAGGACAATTATTGCATTCTGTAATTCATCTTTTTTATTTTCTATATTATCTAGTATTGACTTTGCTAAGAG
The DNA here is from genome assembly GCF_963383645.1 of Muscardinus avellanarius. Classification (NCBI taxonomy): domain Eukaryota; kingdom Metazoa; phylum Chordata; class Mammalia; order Rodentia; family Gliridae; genus Muscardinus; species Muscardinus avellanarius. Next base: position 91,943,710 of record NC_137790.1, on the reverse strand, counting down.
TCAGGATGAAAAATAATATTTAAGCCAAAGTCATTGTTTAGTTACAAGGCCAAGTTCCATCTTCAGTAACACACACATATACACATATACCACCCAAATGGTAAAAAAGCTTCTTTCAAACCTTTAAAACTTGAATCTTTTTCTGTCTTCTCTTTTTTGGGGGGGAGTACTGGGTATTGAACTCAGAGGTATTTCTACTTCAAGATACATCCCCAACCCTATTTTAGTTTTATTTTAATCTTTTTTGGTTTTTGTGGTACTAAAGATGGAACCCAGGGGCATTCTACCTCTGAGCTACACTCTCAGCCCTTTTTTTTTTTTTTTGTGGGAGGTGGTGGTAGTGGGGTTTTTTTTTCTACCTCCAGGCTATACTCCCAGATCTATTTATACTTTATTTGGAAACAGGGTCTCACTAAGTTACTGAGAGCCTCACTAAGTAGCTGAGGCTGGCTTTGAACCTGTGCGATCTTCCTGTCTCAGCCTCCCAAGCACTGGGATTACAAGCGTGCGCCACCATGCCTGGCTTTTAGTTTTATTTTGAGACAGGGTCTTGCTAGGTTGATGAGTCTCACTACTTGCTGAGGCTGTCCTTGAACCTTCAATCCTCCATTCTCAACCTCCTGGGATTACAGGGCTGGCTCCACCACCACACCCAGGTTTACTTCACTCTTATTAAAAGCAGCAAGGATAGCAGAGGTAGTCTATGGCTGCTATTCTAGTACTTGGGAGACTGAGACAGGACTCCAGGTTTGAGACAGCATTGGCAACTTGGGGAGATTTTTAGCAATCTAGAGAGACCCTGTTTCAAAACAGAACAAATTTTATTTATTTATTTATTTATTTTTTGTTGGTACTGGGGGTGGAACCCAGAGGCTTTCTACCTCCGGGCTACCCTCCCAGACCTATTTTATATTTTTATTTGGAAACAGGGTCTCACTAAGTTGCTGAGAGCCTCACTCAGTAGCTGAGGCTGGCTTCAAACCTGTGCGATCCTCCTGTCTCAGACTCCCAAGCGCGGGGATTACAAGCATGAGCCACCACTCCTGGCTCGAAACAGAACAAAATTTAGATAAAATAAAATAAAAAAGACTCAGGGTATAGTACAGAGGTAGAACACCCCTGGGTTTAATCCCCAGTACCATACACATGCATACACAAAAAAAAATTGGGAAAATTAGGGGAGATTTGGAGCAATAGCAAAAATAAAAACCAATGATTTAGTTTTATAAAAAGTCATTGTAAGCTGTGTGTGGTGGTACATGCTTATTAATTCCAGTACCTGGGAGGCTGACACAGGAGAATTGCAGGTTATGGCCAGCCTCAGCTATTTAGTGAGGCCCTTTGCAGCTCAGTGAGACCCTGTTTCAAAATAAAAAATAAAAAATAGGGCTGGGGTGTAACTGGTAGGAAGAATATCCCTGGATTTCATCCCTAGTAATGAAATACATAAATAAATAAATAAATAAATAAATAAGTAAATGGCTGGGAGTGTATCTCAAAGGTAGAATTCCCTTGAATTCAATTCCCAATACTACAAAAGAAGAAAAGAAAAATTATTGTAAAAGCCAGGCATGGTGGCACATGCTGTAATCTCAATACTTGGGAGACTGCGACAGGAGGATTGCAGGTTCCAGGACAGCCTCAGCAAACAGTGAGACTCTAATCAACCTAGAAAAACCCATTTCAAAACAAAAATGAACTAGGTCTGGGCGTGGTGGCGCACGCTTGTAATCCCAGCATTCAGGAGGCTGAGACCGGAGGGTCGCAGTTCGCGGACAGCTTCAGGTACCTAGTGAGGCCCTCTGCAACTCAGTGAGACCTGGTCTCAAAATAAAGAATAAAAAATAGGGCAGGGGGTGTAGCTCGGAGGTCAAATGCCCCTGGGTTCCATCCTCAGAACCAAAAAAAAAAAAAAAGGTCTGGGAGTGAAGTTCAGATGTAGAATGCCCCTGAGTTCAATCTCCAGTATCACACACATACAAAAAAGTCACTGTAAAGCCTTGTGTGGTGGCACACATTTGTAACCCCAGTACTTGGGAGGCTGAGACATGAGGATCATAGGTTTGCGGCCAGCCCTAGCTACTTAGTGAGGCCCCCTGGAACTTAGTGAGACCCTGTTTCAAAATAAAGAACAAAGCCGAGCATGATGGTGCAGGCTCATAATACCAGTACTTGGGAGACTGAGGCAGGAGAGTCACGCCAGTTCGAAGCCAGCCTCAGCTACTTAGTGAGGCTCTCAGCAACTTAGTGAGACACTGTTTCCAAATAAAATATAGAATATCGGGAGTGTAGCCCAGAGGTAGCAGGCCCCTGGGTTACATCTCCAGTACCACACACAAAAAAATAAATAAAATAAATTAAGTAAAATGAGAGATTACTATTATGCTCCTAAATTATGATCATCATCTAATTTCAAACTATACATAGAGACCATTTTATTTTATTTATTTATTTATTTTGTGGTACTGGGAATGGAACCCAGGGGCTTTCTACCTCTCAGTATAAATAAAGTATAAAATAAGTCTGGGAGTATAGCCTGGAGGTAGAAAAGCCCCTGGGTTCCACCCCCAGTACTACCAAAAAAAAAAAAAAGGAGCTTTGCGTGGTGGCACACGCTTGTAATCCCAGCATTTCGGAGGCTGAGACCAGAGGATAGCAGTTCGCAGACAGCCTCAGCTACTTAGTGAGGCCCTCTGCAACTTAGACTTTTCATAAATAAAAAAATAAAAAATAGGGCTGGGGGTGTAACTTGGAGGTAGAATGCCCCTGGGTTCTATCCCCAGTACCTAAAAAAAGAAAAAAGCTGATTATTCTTAAAGAAGAGCAGAGGATATTAGAATTTGTAACTAATATATAATATTTAAGAAGTATACTAATGCATTACCAAATCGTTGTCAGTAATTGGCCAAATAAGAAAAAGAAAGAAGAAAAGCAGTAGTAACTTTTCCAAATGTGGAATTTTGTACTTTTAAATCCTGGTAGATTCCATGCTTTTAGGATACTAGTGAAAATTAATATTAAAGGCATAGACCATTTAAGGACATCTCCCTTCTCTGTTTTTTTTTTTTTTAACCCATCTCTACAAGGTAGGTTTTAACATAATTTTTTTTTCCCCTCCATTCAGTAAGAAGGATAAGCTTTTCGAGTACCCAGTCACCATGGTAACTGCCAAAAAAATTCTCCTGAAGTTTGAAGAGGTCAGCTAGCAGGGTCAACAACTCTGCCCTCTCTCTGAGTCGGTCCAGCATGCTGGTCTTGCAGTGCGAGTGTCAAGCCAGATCTGACCCTGGGAGATGGACCGTTCCCCCTCTGATATAAATTTTTTGAGTCAGTTCATGGCCTGGACTCTCCAGGTGGCCTCCAAAATCGATTTTGACCCCCTGACCCTGTCTCAAGGAGGCATAGCATCCACCCTAAGTAAGGATTTAGCCAGGAGTGACAGCTCGCCACTGAGTGTTACTCGGGACAGTATAAACAGTTTGGAAGGCAAGCGAGGAGGTATGAGCACTAGGAATCATTAAAAACAGAATTAAAACAATTAAAGAAAACTTTGTTTAAAAAGGAAAGTTAAAGATGTGTGTCTGTTATAAAACGCCTGTGTGGTTAGGTTAGTAGGCTTTTAAATCAAAGTTTGCATATAATGAGCCACCAAGCTTTATCCTCTGATATACTTGTTACAGATATGCAAATAAGATAAGCAGATTTGCAAGGAAGTCAGTGCAGTGTGCAAGTAATGTGCATAGAAAAGGAAGCGCGTTACCAGAATAAATTAATAATAGATAACAAGTTTCTAGTATTTGGAATACTAAAATTTTATGTGCCATGAAATATTTAAAACTCCCAGATTTAAAAAAAAAACAACAACACTGAAATAGCAGTAAATAGGTTTCACTCTTAGTACCTTGCTACTCTGTAAAACAAATAGCCAATATTCTTCATTTGGATTCAAAAGACAGAAACATTGTTATTGTGGAAAGGTATCCTCCTCTAGAGCTCAAGAGGACCAGCAAAACCAGAAAACAATAGTGTCTGTGAGTAACTAAGTGCACTCTCAACGCGTGAGATCTAAAACGCTTGGAAAATAAAACTAATGCACATCGAATCACTAGTGATTCTTTTTCCTTTTTCTTATTTTTCAGGATGCCACCTGTAAGTTTTATCTTCCCCCAAAACGGAGTTCTCTAGGAAAGTTCGTCTGTGACCTTGTGTGCAAACGTGTTCCTGGAACAAGATGAAACTGCCCAGAGGGTGATTTTAGGAAGGCTGCTCTCCCTTCAGCTTCACAGCCGCACCTCCAGTGATATTTACTTCAAAATGTCCTCCTTCCCAGCCCAAAATGACCTCCCCAGCAGCGCTGCGGTGGCTACACTGAGTGCCTGCCTGGAGGTGTGAGTCCTTTGTGAGGGTGAGACTTTAAGTAGGGGTGAATGTCCCTCGAGCAGGGGCAGGGAGTGTGGCAGGAGGGGGGCGCTGAGCAGCTGATATACGCATAGGCACTTTGTGCTCCAAAGCCTGTGTCCTGGCTTCTCACTACATTAAATCCTTATTATAAAACTTATCTTCACAAAGCCTATTATAGTATTCTCAGAACAAATTGGACCATGAATAACTTGGTTGGAAGTGCAGATTATTTTCTCCTCAAGAAAAGTTAAGAGATGACAACAGCTTAACTAAAAGAATAGTGATTAATCTTAAATAGGTGGATTTCAAAGTTTCACTCTTAATAAAGAGTACCTTTGATATTTCCTCTCCTCAGACTCATGTTTCCCATTTCTTTGTGTTAAGAATTATCCCAGACCTGGGCATGGTGGTGCACACTTGTAATCTCAGCATTTGGGAGGCTGAGACAAGAGGATTGCTGTTTGAGGCCAGCCTCAGCTATTACATAGTGAGACCCTTTGCAACTCAGTGAGACCTTGTTTCAAAATAAAGAATGCCGGGCGTGGTGGCACATGCTTGGGAGGCTGAGACAGAAGGATCCTGCAGGTTCAAAGCCAACCTCTGCTGGCTTAAGAGACCCTATTTCCAAATAAAAATATAAAATAGGTCTGGGAGTCTAGCCTAGAAGTAGAAAGCCCCTGGGTTCCATCCCCAGTAACACCAAAATAAATAAACAAATAAATAGAATAAAAAATAGGGCTGGGGGGTGTAGCTTGGAGGTAGAATGTCCCTGGGTTCTATCACCAGTACCACAAAAATAGTAAATAAAATAAAAAATAAATAAAATAAACGTTGTGTGCATATATGTTTCTTCACTCTATACCCCACCCAGTTTGATGTATAATTACAATGCACCAAATATAATGTTTTTTATACTCCCGGTTCAAATATTTTCTTAAAAAAAAATAAAGAATAAAGGGCTGGGTATGGTGGTATATACAGTGTGTGTGTGTGTGTGTGTGTGTGTGTGTGTGTGTGTGTGTGTGTGTGTCTGGGGATGGAACCCAGGGGAATTCAACCTCCAAGCTATACCCTCTGCCCTATTTTTTATTTTTTATTTTGAAACAGGGTGTCACTAAGTTACGGAGGGCGTCACTAAGTAGCTGAGGCTTTTTGTGAACCATGATCCTCCAGTCTCAGCCTCCTGAATGCTGGGATTACAAGCGCCACCATGCCAGGCTTTAGCACACATTTATAATCCCAGTACTTGGGAGGTGGAGATAGGAGGATCGCAGGTCCTCAGCTACTTAATGAGACCTTCAAAAACTTAATGAGACCCTGTTTCAAACTAAATAATAAAATATAGGGCTGAGCTAAGTGTTGTGGTGCACAATTGTAATCCCAGCATTCGGGAGGCTGAGACAGGAGGATTGCAGGTTCGAGGACAGCCTCAGCTACTTAGTGAGGCCCTCTACAATTTAGTGAGACTCTGTTTCAAAATAAATAAGAAAAAAAAGGGCTGGGAATGCAGCTCAAAGGTAGAATGCCCCTGGGTTTATTGCCCAGTACCACAAGAAGGAGGAGGAGGAGGAGGAGGAGGAGGAGGAGGAGGAGGAGGAGGAGGAGGAGGAGGAGGAGGAGGACTGCAGAGCAGCTGGGGTTCAGGGGGCTTAGCTGATATATTGAATTACTGTACTATACTACATAATCTTCCCTTCAGTTTAAACAGGAAAGAAGTCAGAGAATTCTCAAAAAGACTCAAATTTTTTCCAACAACCCAATTCCAATCCTGAGACATCAATTTTCAATGAGTTACAGTTTCTGGCAGTGTTTGATCTTTATAGCTTTCTTTTTTTTTTTTTTTTTTTTTTTTTTTTGGTGGTACTGGAGGTAGAACCCAGGGCCTTTCTACCTTCGGGCTATGCTTCCATACCTATTTTCTATTTTATTTGGAGACAGGGTCTCACTAAGTTGCTGAGAGCCTCACTAAGTAGCTGAGGCTGGCTTCGAACCTGTGCAATCCTCCGGTCTCAGCCTCCCAAGCGCGGGGATTACAAGCGTGCGCCACCACGCCCAGCTTTTATTTTTATTTTAAAGCAGGGTTTCACTAAGTTGCAGAGGGCCTTACTTAGTTGCTAAGGCCGGCTGCAAACCTGCGATCTTCCTGTCTCAGCCTCCCAAGTACTGGGATTACAAGTGTGCACCACCATGCCCAGCTAAAAATGTGTTTAAAATGGAAATGTTCCTCCTATAGTTTTAAGCAAATCAAGAAGGTACAAAAATAGTTCATATTCTTCTGAAAGGAAAAGTATACATCCATGTGTGCTAAGAAAACTCATAATGCATACTAAAACAATTTAGCCAATTATCTGGTTATCAGCCTCTGCTATGCCTTTTTCTCTCCCTCTAATACTGTGAATTTGGGGGACTGAATCCACACCTTCACACATGCGAGGCAAACGCTCCAGCAACGAGCTGCCTCTCCAGTGAACTGTGCGTATTCTAGTGTAGACAATCCTGTTTGCAGTGGGTTGACATTGTTTATTTGTTTGTTTGCTTGGTTTTTTTGTTTTTGTTTTTGCAGTACCAGGGATGGAACCCAGAAGCATTCAACCTCCGAGGTACAACCCCAGCCCTATTTTTATTTATCCTTTATTTTGAAACAGGGTCTCACTGAGTTGCCGAGGGCCTCACTAAATAGCTGAGTCTGTCTGCGAACCCGGATCCTCCTGTCTCAGCCTCTCGAGTGCTGGGATTACAAGCGTGTGCCACCGCCCGGCTCGACACTGGTTTTACAATGACGGGGAGGTAGTCCTTGTACGCTAACTCTACCTTGCACTTTCAGTACAGCATGCAGCCAGTACTCGATCTACTAGAGGCTTTGTCATAGATGATTCTGCCCGACAGTAGGGCGAGTGTTTTGAGCATGTTTAAGGTCCTTTGGGCTAAGCTATGACGCTCAGCATGTCAGGTATGTTGTTGTTGTTGTTATCATTATTATGATTATTTTGCAGTACTGAGGATGGAACCCAGGGGCATTCTATCTCCATATATACCCCAGCCCTGTTTTTTATTCTTTATTTTGAAACAGGGTCTCACTGAGTTGCAGAGGGCCTCACTAAGTGGCTGAGGCTGTCCTCGAACCGCGATCCTCCTGTCTCAGCCTCCCGAATGCTGGGATTACAAGCATACGCTGCCACGCCCGGCTATTTATTATTATTATTATTAATTGTTATTATTAATTATTATTATTTTTTCTATGTACTGGGGATGGAACCCAGGGGCATTCAACCTCCAAGCTATACCTCCTGCCCTATTTTTTATTCTTTATTTTGAAACAGGGTCTCAGTAGCTGAGGCTGTCCATGAACCTCTTCCTGTCTTAGCCTCCCAAATGCTGGGATTACAAGTATGTGCCACCATGCCCAGCCAACTAAATACATATTAGATTTATGATATTTTCAGCTAAAGGTGAGTTTATAGGCACATTATGTTAAGGATCACCTGACTACTGATAGATGCATCAGCCTATTTACTTTGAAGCAGGGTCTCACTAAGTTGCTGAGAGAACTTGCTAAATTTATTATTATTATTATTATTTTTTATTTTATTTATTTATTTTTTTTTGGTGGTACTGGGGGTAGAACCCAGAGGCTTTCTACCTCCGGACTATACTTCCAGACCTATTTTATATTCTATTTGGAAACAGGGTCTCACTAAGTTGCTGAGAGCCTCACTAAATAGCTGAGGCTGGCTTTGAACCCGTGCGATCCTCCTGTCTTAGCCTCCCAAGCGCGGGGATTACAAGCGTACACCACCACGCCTGGCTGAACTTGCTAAATTTCAAATCTGTGATCCTCCTGTCTCAGCCTCCCAAGTAGTGATATTACAGTTATGTACCACCATGCCCAGCTATGGGACTTAATTTATCAGCAAAATCTGCAGTTGTTTGTGGTTAAGTATAGTTGGTTATCGCCTAGTCATCAAGTAAGAGTAATTAATAAGCCAGTTGTAGTGGCAGACACCTGTAATCCCAGTACTTGAGTTTACCAGGACTCAGCTACTTAGTGAGGCCCTCCGAAATTTAGTGAAATTTAGTGAGGCCCTGTCTTAAAAAAAAAAATAAAAACTGGGCGTGGTGGCAGATGCTTGTAATCCCAGCATTGGGAGGCTGAGACAGGAGGTTCACAGTTCATGATCCTCAGCTACTTAGTAAGGCCCTTTGCAACACAGTGAGAAACCCTATTTTATTTATTTATTTATTTATTTATTTATTTATTTTTTGCGGGTCTGGGATGGAACCCAGGGGCATTTGACCTCCGAGCTACACCCCCTGCCCTATTTTTTATTCTTTATTTTGAAACAGGGTCTCACTGAGTTGCAGAGGGCCTCACTAAGCAGCTGAGGCTGTCCGCGAACCGCAATCCTCTGGTCTCAGCCTCCAGAATGCTGGGATTACAAGTGTGCGCCACCATGCCCGGCAAAACCCTATTTACAAATAAAGAATAAAAAAATAAAATAGGGCTGGAGATATAGCTTGGAGGTAGAATGCCCCTGGGTTCCATCCCCACTACAAAAAAAAAAAAAAAAAGACCAGGTCCCTGCCATAATGAAATTTTGTTTGGTTCCAGGAGGAGGTAGGATTGGAATAAAAATGATTAAAAAAAAAAAAAAAAAAAGCTCAGCTGGGTGTGGTTGCACTCCCCAGGCTGTTATCCTGGAGGATAACAGGTTCAAGGACAACCTCAGCAAGTAGTGAGACTCATCATCTACCTAGCAATATCCTGTTTCAAAATAAAAATAAAGTAGGGCTTGGGGTGTAGCTCAAATGTAGAATAACCCCTGGTTCAATCCCCAGTAAAACACACACACACACACACACACACACACACACACACACACACACCAAATATACCACTCAAAATTTGGTTCCAGCTTTCAAAAATAAGAAAAAAGAATTGGCATGTATATAACTGTCTTCTTAAGAATAATCTGCCATAAACTAGAAATGGTAGTGTGCACTTATAATCTCAGGATTTGGGAGGCTATGACAGGAGAATCACAGGTTTGCAGTCAGCTTCAGCTGAAATGAGGCCTTCCACAACTCTGAGAAAACCTGTTTGTTTATTTATTTATTTATTATTTAGTGGGTCTGGGATGGAACCAGGGACATTCCTGGGTTCCATCCCAGGGCAGCTATACCCCCTGCCCTATTTTTTATTGTTTATTATTTCATTTCATTTCATTTCATTTGTGGGTCTGGGGGTAGAATCCAGGGCATTAGACCTCCAAGATATACCCCCTGCCCTATTTTTTTATTATTTTTGTGTGTGTGTGTGTGTGTTTGTGCGGGTCTGGGGATGGAACCCAGGGTATTTGACTTCTGAGCTACACTCCCGGCCCTATTTTTTAATTCTTTATTTTGAAACCAGGTCTCACTGAATTGCAGAGGACCTTACTAAGTAGCTGAGGCTGTCCTTGAACCTTGATCCTCCTGTCTCAGCCTCCCAAATGCTGGGATTACAAGTGTGCGCCACCATGCCAGGCTGAGAGAACCTGTTTTATGTTTTTAAGTTTTTTGTCATTGTTTTGCGGGTCTGGGGATGAAACCCAAGGGCATTTGACCTCCAAGCTGCATCGCCTGCCCTATTTTTTTATACTTTATTTTGAAACAGGGTCTCACTAGTTGCAGAGCGCCTCACTAAGTAGCTGAGGCTGTCCGCAAACCGTGATCCTCAGGTCTCAGCCTCCCGAATGCTGGGATTGCAAGCGTGAGCCACCACGCCCAGCTAAATTTATTTATTTATTTATTTTTGCGGTACTGGGGATGGAATCCAGAGGCATATACCTCTGAGCTACACCCCCAGCCCTATTTTTTACTCTTTATTTTGAAACAGGGTTTCACTGAGTTGCAGAGGGCCTACTAAACAGCTGAGGCTGTCGGTGAATTGCGATCCTTAGGTCTCAGCCTCCCGAATGCTGGGATTACTAGCGTGTACCACCACACCCAGCTAAACTTGTTTTAAAATAAAGAATAAAGCCAGGCGTAGTGGCGCACACTTGTAATCCCAGCATTTTTAAGATCAGAGTAAACATAGTGGGGAGGAGAATGAAGATAAACTAACACACAGACTTTTTTTGGGGGGGTACTGGGGATGAAACCCAGGGGCATTCTGCCTTTGAGCTATAACCCCAGCCCTATATTTGTATTCTTTTTTTTTTTTTTTTTTTTTTTGCGGGTCTGGGGATGGAGCCCAGGGGCATTCGACCTCCGAGCTACACCCCCACCCCCTGCCCTATTTTTTATTCTTTATTTTGAAACCGGGTCTCACTGAGTTGCAGAGGGCCTCACTAGGTAGCTGAGGCTGTCTGCGAACCGCGATCCTCCTGTCTCAGCCTCCCAAATGCTGGGATTACAAGCGTGCGCCACCACGCCTGGCTTGTATTCTTTATCTTAAAACAGGCTCTCACTGAGCTGGGAGTGGTGGCGCACGCTTGTAATCCCCACGCTTGGGAGGCTGAGACAGGAGGATCGCACGGGTTCGAAGCCAGCCTCAGCTACTTAGTGAGGCTCTCAGCAACTTAGTGAGACCCTGTTTCCAAATAGAATATAAAAAAGGTCTGGGGGTATAGCCCAAAGGTAGAAAGCCTCTGGATTCCACCCCCAGTACCACCAAGAAAAAACAAACAAACAAACAAACAAACAAACAAACAAAAAAACGGTCTCACTGAGTTGCAAAGGGCCTCGCTAAGTAGCTGAGTCTCTTCTTGAACCGCAATCTTCCTGTCTCAGCCTCCCAAATGCTGGGATTACAAGCGTGCGCCACCACGCCCAGCTCTAACCCCATAGACTTTTAGTCTTTACAGATGATATTCCCTGACCAAGATCTGTTATGACTGGTATCAGTCTAATAGGGTAGCATACACTTACACACTTATGGTACCAGCTATTCAGGAATCTGAGGCAGGAAGATCACTTGAACCCAAGAGTTGAAGGTCATCCTGGACAATATTGCAAGATTCCATTTTTAAAAATGAAGACCAGCCAGCTGGAGTGGTGTATGCCTGTAATCCCAGTATGTGGGAGGCTGAGACAGGAAGATTGAAGGTTCTAGCAAGGACACCCTCAGCAAGTAATGAGACTTTCTTCAGCCTAGTGAGACCCTTCTTCAAAATAAAAAAGCCTGGGGTGAAGCCAGGCGTGGTGGCGCACGCTTTAAATCCCCGTGCTTGGGAGGCTTAGACAGGAGGATTGCGCAGGTTCGAAGCCAGCCTCAGCTACTTAGTGAGGCTCTCAGCAACTCAGTGAGACCCTGTTTCCAAATAAAGTATAAAATAGGTCTGGGAGGATAGCCCGGAGGTAGAAAAGCCCCCAGGTTACACTCTCAGTACCACAAAAAAATAAGTAAAGAATGAAATAGGGCTGGGTGTGTAACCCGGAAGTAGAATGCTTGTGAGTTCAATCTGCAGTAACACACACACATACTTCTTTTGCAAGGTCGAGACAGGAAGATCACAGGTTCAAGCCCAGCCTCAGCAATTTAAAAAGACCCTCAGTTGCCGGGCGTGGTGGCGCACGCTTGTAATCCCTGCGCTTGGGAGGCAGAGACAGGAGGATCGTGCAGGTTCGAAGCCAGTTGTGCGCGCTGGCTTAGGAGACCCTGTTTCCAAATATAAAATAGGTCTGGGAGTGTAGCCCGGAGGTAGAAGGGCTTCCAGGAACCCCAGTACCACAATATAAATAAATAAATAAATAAATAGACCCTCAGCAACCTAGCTAGACCTGTTTCAATTTTTTTTTTTTTTTTCGGTTTTGAGGATGTAACCCAGGGGCATTCTATTTCTGAGGTATACCTCCAATCCTATTTTTATTCTTTATTTTGAAACAGGGTCTCACGGAATTGCAAAGGACCTAAGTAGTTGAGGCTGTCCTTGACTGCTATCCTCCAGTCTCAGCCTCTCGAATGTTGGCTTGCGCCCCCATGCCCAGCTGTGTTTCAAAATTTAAAAACAAATCAGGTATAGTGGTATATACCTGTAATCCCAGTACTTAGGAGGCAAAACCAGGAGGATCCAGGTTCAAGGACAGCATGAGCAACATAGTGAGACTCTCAGTAACCTAGCAAGACCGTTTCAAAAATGAAAAATGAGCTGGGCCTGGTGGCACACGCCTATAATCCCTGCACTTCAGAGGCTGAGACAGGAGGACCGCACAGGTTCGAAGCCAGCCTCAGCTACTTAGTGAGGCTCTCAGCAACTTAGTGAGACCCTGTTTGCAAATAAAAATATAAAATAGGTCTGGGAGGTAGAAGAGGTATAAAATAGGCCCAGAGGTAGAAGGCCTCTGGGTTCCACCCCCAGTACCACCAAAAATAAAAATAAAATAAGTATAGTAAGCAAGCATGGTGGCACATTCCTGTAATCCCAGTACTTGGGAGGCTGAGACAGGAGGATGGCAGGTTTGAGGCCAGTCTCAGCAATTTGGTGCGGCCCTCTGCTACTTAGTGAGACCCTGTTTCAAAGTAAAAGAGGTCTGAGGGTATAGCTCAGAGGTAGAATGCTCCTGGGTTTAATCCTCAGTACCACACAACAAAAGAGCGATTCCTTAGATATTAGATATCCTTAAGTCATTTTATGTGTCAGTCCTGTTACGTGCTGTTTATGATTCTAAGTTATGTTAACACATATGAAGCATCTGAAAACACTTATCAAAATCAGCTGGCAGTCGGACACAACACTAGCTCCTAATGGCAGCCTCCTCTAACTATGAGGGACGTATAATAAATTACGTTAGAACTTGATTTTCAGCTGTGCACCTTCCTCTGCCACCCAGGTGGCCCTGAGCAATTGCACTGTGGCCCTGACCCCACTTGGACGTGCGCCCACTGCCCCGACTCTCATCATTCTGGTGCTGTGGGCTTCTTGAATAAGTGAACAATCTTTGTTTCTGTACCTTATTAGGCCAAAGACCATAATGGCCGGCGATGGCATCGGCAAGCCCTGCGGGCAGGTTCTCCGCAGCCCCGGCCAACCTCCAACAAACCCCTTTTATGCTCCTGTTTCTAGGAAGAGTTATGATGGCGCTGCCCTGCTGTTGATCAGTCAAATCTGTGGTAGGCCTAGAGATAAGGCCTGTAAGTGTGCTGTACTGTAACAGCGGCTCCCATTCATTAGCGCTTGTGTGTAATAAACCACAGAAGAGGGGGGTGGAGAGGCAGCTGCAGTGTCGAGAACAAACAACGCATCTCATTCTTGGGAGCCAAAACTTGGTAATTTGCTACTGGGCAGCCTGCTCTCTCTGACATTCTTTCTGATAATATATCAGGGTCCTATCTATATTTACCCTTTAACTACGAGCCTGAGAAAGTCTATTTTGTTACTATATTTTATTTATTTTTTTGTGGTACTGGGGATGGAACCCAGGGGCATTCTATCTCCAAGCTACACCCCCAGCCCTATTTCTTATTCTTTATTTTGAAACAGGGTCTTACTGAGTTGCGAAGAGCCTCACTAAGTAGCTGAGACTGGCCACGGCGATCCTCCAGTCTCAGCCTCCCGAATGCTGGGATTAAAAGCTTGAGCCACCAGGCTCGGTTTAAAAGAATGTGATTATTATTAACATTATTATTATTATTATTATTTTTTTTTTTTTTCGAGTCTGGGATGGAACCCAGGGGCATTTGACCTCTGAGCTACACCCCCTGCCATGTTTTTCATTCTTTATTTTTGAAACAGGGTCTCACAAAGTTGCAGAGGGCCTCACTAAGTAGCTGAGGCTGTCCGCGAACCACAGTCCTCTGGTCTCAGCCTCCGGAATGCTGGGACTACAAGCGTGTGCCACCACACCCGGCTTTTCCAGCCCTTTTTAAATTTCGGTTTGAAATGGTGTCTTCCTAAGTGACTGAGTCTGACCTTGAACTTGTGATGATCCTTTGGATCTTCTGGTCTGAGCTTCCCAAGTGCTGGGATTATAGGCGTGTGCTACCATGCTTGGCTGGTGGTACTTTTAAGTTTGTGGCACTGCAGATGCGATCTAGGGATGTTTAGCCTCTTTTTTTTTTTTCTTCATACTGGGGATTGAACTCAAGAGCATCCTACCTCCAAGCTATACCTCCAGGCCTATTGTTTATTCTTTATTTTGAAACAGGGTCTCACTAAGTTGCAGAGAGCCTCACTAAATAGCTGAGGCTGGCAGTGAACCTGCAATCTTCCTGTCTCAGCCTCCCAAATGCTGGGATTAGAAACCACCACAGCCTGCTGATGTACCTCTGAGCTACTCCCCAGAGACCTATTTTATTTTACACTTTGAAACAAGGTCTCAGTAAGTTGCTTAGAGCCTTACTAAGTAGCTGAGGTTGGCTTAGAATCTGTGATCCTCCTCTTTCAGCCTCCCAAGTACTGGGATTACAGGTATGCGCCCTCACACTCAGTTTTCAGGGAGGTGATACTCTGTGTGTGTGTATGTGTGTGTGTGTGTGTGCGCGCGTGGTACTGGGGATTAAATCCAGAGGTGGCATTCTACCTCTGAGCTATACCCCCAGCTCTATTTTTTATTTTATTTATTTATTTATTTATTTATTTATTATTTATTTTTAGTGGTACTGGGGTTCCTGGAAGCCCTTCTACCTCCGGGCTACACTCCCAGACCTATTTTTACATTTTTATTTGGAAACAGGGTCTCCTAAGCCAGCACGCGGGGCTGGCTTCGAACCTGCGCGAACCTCCTGTCTCTGCCTCCCGAGCGCGGGGATTACAAGCGTGCGCCACCACGCCCGGCTTGTTTTTTATTTTAAAACAAGGTCTCATTAAGTTGTTGAGGGCTTCACTAAGTTGATAAGGCTGGCTATGAACCTGTGATCTTCCTGTCCTAGCCTCCTGAGTCCTAGGATTTCAGTCTGTACCACCATGCCTGGCTAAGTGATACATTTTTTTAGACATAAACATGTTAATGAAATAGAATATTATTTGGGGACGCTTTTTTTTTTTTTGTGGTACTGGGGATGGAACCCAGGGGCATTCTACCTTCAAGCTATACCCTCAGCCCTATTTTTTATTCTTTCTTTCTTTCTTTCTTTCTTTATTTATTTATTTGCGGGTCTGGGGATGGAACCCAGGAGCATTCGACCTCTGAATTACACTCCCTGCCCTATTTTTTATTCTTTATTTTGAGACCGGGTCTCACTGAGTTGCAGAGGCCCTCACTAAGTAGCTGAGGCTGTCCGCGAACCGCGATCCTCTGGTCTCAGCCTCCTGAATGCTGGGATTACAAAGTGCGCCACTACGCCCGGCTTTGATTCTTTATTTTGAAACAGGGTCTCAGTAAGTTTCAGAAGGCCTGTAGCTGAGTCTGGCCATGATTGCAATCCTCCTGTTTTAGCCTCCCAAGTACTGGGATTACAAGTGTGTGCCACCACGCCGGGCCTTGCATATCTTTTTAAAACGAAAACATCTATAACTGTAAACTAAATGTTATTTTTTGGCTGTCAAATGTCTAGGAAACACTACTTTGCAATGGTACTGCAAATTATTCCTCTGCCTAAATCCAGATGTGGCAAGCAACTTAATTGTGAAAGAAAGACAATATACCTGTTTGGTGAGAGGCAAAAAAAAAAAAAAAAAAAAAAAAAAGCCCTTTAAATTCAGAATGGGTTAACCTAATAAAAAGAAAACACACTTGAATTTGCTCGGGACCACTTAATGAGAAGCTGAGCAATGCTGCCGCTTCTGTAGTAACCTTCCTTTTCCCATCCAAAGCAGGTGCAATGGCGTTGTGATATCAACACTGATAAGTGTTCCTTATCAGGCCCCCACTGCTTTTCCCATTGGGAATGGAATACTCTACATCCTGGGCATTTTTTTCTTTACCACTTAGAATGCAGGGTCAGGAGAGAGCGGCGACAGTGTCGTGAGGGCATACCAGATGTTTCGGGATCCATGCAGGTGTTGTCAAAGCAGAGCGTTCTTCCCAGAGTCCCATCTGCATCTGTCATGGGCCATTTATGCCCAGCCCTGTGGTGTTCCTGTTTGTGGGTTTGACAGATTGACGTGTAATGGCCAGGACCCTTGAGCCACCGCTCCAAGCAAAGCCATTCTCATCCCTGAGATCTCCAGAAATCAAATGGCCTGAATGACCCTTGATTTTTTTTTTTCTCTATCCTTCAAAGGAAAAGGTGTTGTTCAAATGTTTTCCTGGCGTTTTGTGTGCTTTCATGATTTTCCTTCTTTTTTTTGTTACACTATTTCAAGTTTTCAGTTATGTTGCAATGAAGACTTTGATAGGGTAATAACATTTAACAAAGGCTTCAAAACTATTAGTCCTAAAATGTATTTATTAATTATTTATTTGCAGTACTGGGGATTGAACTCAGGCATTTTACCTCTGAATCCTATCTTTTTTTTTTTTTTTGGTGGTACTGGGGGTGGAACCCAGGAGCTTTTCTACCTCCGAGCTATACTCCCAGACCTATTTTATATTTTATTTGGAAACAGGGTCTCACTAAGTTGCTGAGAGCCTCACTAAGTAGCTGAGGCTGTCTTTGAACCTGTGAGATCCTCCTGTCTTAGCCTCCCAAGAGTGGGGACTACAAGCGTGCGCCACCACGCCAGCGAGCCCTATCTTTTATTCTTCATTTTAAAACAGGGTCTTACTAAATTGCAGAGAGCCTCACTAAGTAGCTGAGGTTGACCGCAAACTTGCAATTCTGTCTCAGCTTCCTAAGTGCTAGGATTACAGTACCAATCCAGACTAACTTTTAATTATTTAACATTAAAAAAATTTGAAGCCAGGTGTGGTGGCACACCCTTGTAATCCCAGCCCTTGGGAGGCTGAGACAGGAGCATCGCTCAGGTTAGAAGCCAACCTCAGCTACTAAGTGAGGCTCTCAGCAACTTAATGAGACCCTGTTTCCAAATAAAATATAAAGTAGGTCTGGGAGAGCAGTTCAGAGGTAGAAAGCCCCTGGGTTCCACCCCTAGTACCACACACACACACACAAGAAAAACCAAAAAAAAAACCAAAAAACTTGAAAGTAGGTGTAGTGATACATTGATACATGCTTTTAATTCCAGTAACTTGCAGGCTGAAACAGGATCCCAGGTTCCCTGCCAGCCTCAGCTAGTTAGTGAGGCCTTCTGCAATTTAGTGAGCCCCCCCCCCCCCCCGTTTCAAAATAAATAATAAAATGCTGGGCGTGGTGGCGCATGCTTGTAATCCCTGCCTTTGGGAGGCTGAGACAGGAGGATTGCACAGGTTCGAAGCCAGCCTCAGCTACTTGGTAAAGTTCTCAGCAACTTAGTGAGACCCTGTTTGCAAATAAAATATAAAATAGGTCTGGGAATAGAGACTGGAAGTAGAAAGCCTCTGGGTTCCACCCCTAGTACCACCAAAACAAACAAACAAACAAACAACAAAAAAACCCAAAATAAATAATAAAAATAGGGCTGGGGGTGTAGCTTGGAGGTAGAATGCTCCCTGAGTTCCATCTCCAGTGGCTTAAAAAAATAAATAAAAAAATAGGGCTGGGGGTGTAGCTCAGAGGTAAAATGCCTCTGAGTTCAATCACAGTACCACACATACACATACACACATTAAAAAAAAAAAAAAAAGCAAACCTGAGGCCGGACATGGTGGCGCACACTTGTAATCTTTGCACTAGGAAGGCAGAGACAGGATGATCGCACAGGCTCGAAGCCAGCTTCACTGGCTTAAGACCCTGTTTCCAAATAAAAATATAAACTAGGTCTGGGAGTGTAGCACAGAGGTAGAAGGGTTTCCAGGTTTTCAGGTTTGGTAGAACCTTAGTACCACCACCAAAAAAAAACAAACAAACAAAAAAACTGAAATAAAATGATTTCCATTTGAAATCCTTTTCCTCTTTTGTGCTAATAATATTCATAAATTTATATATAACTATGTCCATTATTAACCATGTTACCATAAAACTAAGTAAATATGAACTTTAGTATAGTGTCTTTTGTTGATAAAATTAAGTAATAAATTCTTATTAACATTTTCCATATTTTAGGTAGCATCTCGCTGAATGAAGGATTCAAAGCTTGTATGTTGAATATTCACTTTTTTGCTGATGTAAGTTTCTGAATTTTGTTTTATTGTAATTTTTTTATTCTTCACCCTGTCATCTTTTCTGGAAAACAAAATTACAATGGAAAGCCAAATAGTAAGCAAATGAAAACGTCACGGACGTGTTCATAGTGCTACCTTACATTTATTCCATTAACCTAAACATCTCCTGCGCGGACATTTTTCCCTACTTACACAGTGCTGTTTTCCTGGAGAGGACTTTTCCTCGGACAAAGTGTCTTGATTCGGGCATCACATTTGTCGGCGTACGATCCGCTCCACAGGTCTGCCCGTGCAATCAAGTTTCCATGGAGCCCTGCACTGCAGAAGGAAGGAGACAATGAAACGCTCATTTGGGATTCAGAACCAGCCGAATGAACCAAAAACAACACACTGCTGTGGCTTGGGAAAGAGAGTCTAAAAACCAAAAGTTACTTTTTGTTTTTTGTTGTTTGGGTGCTAGGAATTGAACTTGGGGTATTTTACCTCCAAGCTATGCCCCCCAGACCTTTTGATTTTTTATTTGGAAACAGGGTCTTGCTAATTACTAAGGTTGGCCTCAAACCTGTGATCTTCCTGTTGCAGCCTCCCAGGTACGGAGAGTACAGGCATGTGACCCCGGTCCCAGCTAGAGGTACTTTAAATTAAACTGTAATAGCAGAAGTTTGCTATTTCCCCCGCCACCCCCTCTCTGGTAGGGTAGTGAGGTTGAAACCCAGAGGCATTCTACCTTAGCACTATATCCTTGCCGATTTTATTTTTTATTTGGAAACAAGATCTCACTAGGTTGATAAGACTCTCACTCTTTGCTGAGACTGTCCTAGAAACTGTGATCCTTCTGTCTCCCAAGTACTGTGATTACAGGCTTGCAGGCTTGCACCACCATGACAGAGAGAGAGAGAGAGAGAGAGAGAGAGAGAGAGAGAATGTGAGTGTGTGTGTGTGTGTGTGTGTGTGTGTGTGTGTGTGTGTTACTGGGGATTGAACCCAGGGGCATGCATTCTAACTATATCCCAGACTCCTCCTCTTCCTCCTCCTCCTCCTCCTCCTCCTCTTCTTCTTCTCCTCCTCCTCCTCCTCTTCTTCTTCTCCTTCTTGTTCTTCTTTTTTTTTTTTTTTTTTTTTTTTGGTGGTACTGGGGTTCCTGGAAACCCTTCTACCTCTGGGATACAGTCCCAGACTATTTTATATTTTTATTAAGAAACAGGGTCTCTTAAGCCATCGAGGCTGGCTTCGAACCTGCACAATCCTCCTGTCTCCGCCTCCCAAGCACGGGGATTACAAGCGTGAGCCACCATGCCTGGTCTTTTATTCTTTATTTTGAAACAGGGTCTCACTGAGTTGCAAAGGGCCTCACTAAGTAGCAGAGGCCGTCTTTGAACTGCGATTCTCCTGTCTCAGTCTCCCAAATGCTGGGATTACAAGAGTGGGCCACCATGCCCGGCTAAAAAAATTTTTTTAAATTCTGTGTGTGGCACTAGAGATTAAACCCAGGGGTGTTTTACCTCTGAGTTACACTCCCAGCTCTATTTTATTTTCTATATTAATTTTTTTCTAGGGATGGAAACCAGAAGCATTATACCTCAGAGCTATACCCTCAGCCTATTTTTTAGTCTTTATTTTGAAACAGGGTCTCACTGAGTTGCAGAGGGCCTCACTAAGTCGCTGAGGCTGTCCACGAACGCGCATCCTCCTGTCTCAGCCTCCGGAATGCTGGGATGACAAGCGTGCGCCACCACGCCCGGCTTATTTTTTGTATTTAAGCAGGCTCTTGCTAGGTTGATGAGAGTCTTATTACTTGCTGAGGCTGTCCTGCAACCTGTCATCCTGTCTCAGCCCCCCAAATACTAGAATTACAAGCAAAACCCACCATGTCTGGCAAAAAGGAGGTATTAGATATACTCAGGTCTTCACTGCTTATAGTTAAGTTGCTAGATCTGACAAAGTAGGCTCACCAGGTCTGCCGGGGTAGTCCAGTGGTAGAACTCTTACCTAGTATGTGCAAGGCTCTGGGTCCAATCCTCAAACTGCAAAACAGAAAACAAAGCAACAATTATCTCAACTTGAGGGTAAACATGCATTCTGATTAGCTGATCACAAACAGTTCATTAAGTCACTTGCAGGATTGTTTGACAGTCTACTACTGCCAAGGAGAAAGAGCCCAACTCCAGTGTCCGCAGAGCCGGTTCCCAACCTTTCCCCCCTTGCTGTTTTCTCTTGCTAATTGCAAGGGCAGTATCAGCAGCTCATGTTTCTTAGTATCTGCCTCTGGGGCAAGCAGTCACATTATTTTATAATGTCACCTTAACAAAAAGAAGAGAAAAAGAAAAATACAAAAACAATGTCAGCTGGGTGTGGTGGCACACACCGTAAATCCAGGACTTGGGGGGGCTGAGACAAGAAGAGTGCAGGTCTGAGGACAACCTCAGCAACTTAGTGAACCTCTCAACAACCTAACAAGACCCTGTTTCAAGAAACCCAAATTAAGCTGGACGTAGTGGCTCTCGTTTGTAATCCCAGCATTTGAAAGGCTGAGACAGGAGGATTGTGGTTTGAGGACAGCCTCAGCTACTACTTAATGAGGCCCTTTGCAACTCAGTAAGACCCTGTTTTAAAATAAAGAATAAAAAAGCCAGGGGTGGTGGCGCACACTTGTAATCCCAGCATTTGGGAGGCTGAGACCAGAAGATCGTGGTTAACAGACAGCCTCAGCTACTTAGTGAGGCCCTCCACAACGTAGTGAGACCCTGTTTCAAAATAAAGAATAAAAACTAGGGCAGGGGGAGTAGCTCGGAGGTCGAATGCCCCTGGGTTTCATCCCCAGACCCACAAAAAAAAAAAAAAAAAAAAAAGGGCGGGATGCATATCTTGAAGGTAGAATGCCCCTGAGTTCCATCCCTAGTACCACAAAATAAATAAATAAATAAATAAATAAATAAATAAATAAATAGGACTGGGGTGTAGCTTGGAAGTAAAATGTCCACAGGTTTCATCCCAAGTATAAAAAACAAACAAAACATATGTCACCTAAAGATAATTAGAAGTTTGTCTTTTGATTGAACACAGTGTTTTCATCACTACCATAACAATCAAAGCGGGGGCAGGCTTGCAATCCCAGTACTTGAGAGACCTTGACAGGAGGATCACCGGTTCAAGACCAGCCTCAGCAACTTAGCAAGACTTTCAGTAACCTAGCAAGATCCTGTTTCAAAACAAAAACAAAAAATAAAATCCAAAAAGCACTTGTAATAAAGCGTGGAGGTAGAATGCCTCTAGGTTCAGTTCCCAGCACCCCCACCCACACGTGAAGCATATCGGCGCACACTGTGGACCTGCGCTGGACAATCGTCTGTTTCATGTGGTTGCACTTCCAGAGTTCAGCTTTCTCGCTGAGTGGTTTAACTCGGAAACCAGGAACCTCCCCGGTTTGCCAAAAGTAGAGACAATTATGTCTCCAATGCCCTCCCCTTCCTTGCCTTAAATAGGTCACAGTCACAAAGTATTGAATTTTAGGCTCTTCTCCTCCTGGAAATACTTCAGCCCGGCTTACCTTGCCCAGGGCCCTGTGTGATGTACACGCGATTATATAAGGGCACTCCTGCCCCGCTCCTTTTCAGCACCCTGCGATATGACTGAGAAGGTGATTACATAGCTTCATTTATTTCTCTGAATGCATAGGTTTCATGCTCATTAAAATAATCACAGCTTCATCAGGTCTCCAGAGGCTTAAATACGATCAGCGTGAACCAGAACAAGAGGCTTCTCTCCTGCACACACCACTTGCTTTACCCTTCTCTCCTTGGCCTTTCTAATCTTTTCCCTTCTTCCTACCTTCACACCTGGCATAAAAAAAGAATAGGGCACACCTGTGATCCCAGTACTTGGGAGGCTGATAGGAGGATCCCAGGCTGGAGGCCGGCCGGGCCAACTTGGCGAGACCCTGTCTCAAAATAAAAATAACATGGGCTGTGAGTGTAGCCGGGAGGTCATATGATTTCTTACATAGTTCTTTTGGTGGTGGATCATGACATTTATTCAGCTGTTATCCAAGATGCGGTAAAGTGGGGCCTTATACATACTGTTTCCAGGCAGCGACAGCAATTTTGGAGTTTGCAAGAGGAAAAAACGGCCCTGGCCCTGCCTTACAAATCAGCGGAGCCAGGAAATGGTTAATAAGAGGAGTAAAGGCTATTTTTAAGTCTGGCTCCCCTCTCTGATACACTCTTGAAAATTCACCCTGTACTGCAGAAATCCTAAATTGCACGGCCCTGCACCCCACTGAAACTCTTCAGTGGGCTGTAAGTAAGCCTCAGCATGTGCGAGATTGGGGGTGAACAGCCGGAGGAGGGGCTCAAGCCCGGGGCTTTGTAATGGAGGGGAGAAACACTGAGATCCTGCGGAGAAGGAACACAGAAACCCTCAAGGCGCAGAGAAATAGACGCAGACAAAAGCCCTGTTACATGGTTGCAAATCACCGGACTGCTGTTATTTTATTTACTGTGGTCTGCAGGAGGATTGTTTTCTCTTTGCAATATTTTTAAGCTTCATGGGCTTTTCTCCTCCACAACTGCGGTCACTTATACCACAGTGCCACATAGAGACAGCCTTCCTTCACCTTCAGTTTTCTTAAAGAAAGGGGAAAAGCCCGCCTAGCCAGGAGGTTAGAGTGAAATCCAGGGATTTCTAGCCTTCCGCTCCTTTTCCAGGGATACAGAGTGAAGTAGTGTATATTTTAAATAATGACTTCTATTAGTTCTATCCACGTGGTTTTATGCTATGGTTTCCTGGCTTTCTTTGGTTATTTTTCTTAAAAATACCCACGCTCATTCTTTTGGACTTAGATTTATTTAGATGTGAGAAGCAAAGAGAAACTTGTATTTGAATCAGTTTTGGATATATCAATGCATAAACATTCTTCCTGAATAATTTTTTTTTGCAATTTCAAAATTAATAGAAATAAGCTGGGTGTGGTGGCACACACTTGTAATCCCAGTACTTGAGACGTTTAAACAGGAGGATCACAGATTCAAAGCCAGCCTCAACTACTTACTGAGGCCCTTTGAACTTTATTTAATTTTTATTTTGAAAAAGGGTCTTGTTAGGCTGATGAGAGTCTCACTGCTTGCCAAGGTTGTTCTCAAACCTGTGATCCTCCTGTCTCAGCCTTCGAAGTACTGGTATTACAAGGTGCATTACCACTCCCAGCTTAGACCAGTTATTTATTTATTTTTTATTTTATTTTATTTTTTTGGTGGTACTGGGGATGGAACCCAGGGGCCTTCTACCTCTGGGCTATATTCCCAGACTTATTTTATATTTTATTTGGAATCAGGGTCTCTTAAACCAGCCGAGGCTGGCTTCAAACCTGCCCGATCCTCCTGTCTCAGCCTCCCAAGCACAGGGATTACAAGTGTGCGCCACCACCCCTGGCTTATTTATTTATTTATTTTTGCGGTATTGGATATGGAACCCAGGGGCATTCTACCTCTAAGCTACACCCTCCAGCCCTATTTTTTTTTTTAATTCTGTGTGTGTGTGTGTGTGTGTGTGTGTGTGTGTGTGTGTGTGTATGGGTCTGGGTCTGGGGATAAAATCCAGGGGCATTTGACCTCTCAACTACACTCCCTGCCCTATTTTGTATTTTTGTTTGTTAGTTTTTTTTGTTTTTTGTTTTTGTGGTACTGGAGATGCAACCCAGGGGCATTCTACCTCAAGCTATAGCCCAGCCCTATTATTTATTTATTTATTTATTTATTTATTTATTTATTTTGAGGTACTGGGGATGGAACCCAGGGGCCTTCCGCCTCCGGGCTACACTCTCAGACCAGACCTATTTTTTTTTATATTTTTTAAATTTTGAAACAGTCTCTCTTAAACCAGCTGAGGCTGGCTTCGAACTTGCCCTATCCTCCTGTTTCAGCCTCCCAAGTGCAAGGATTACAAGCGTGGGCCACCACACCCGGCATATTCTTTATTTTGAAACAGGGTCTCACTGAGTTGCAAAGGGCCTCGGATCCTCTGGTCTCAGCCTCCCAAATGCAGGGATTACAAGCGTTCACCACCATGCCTGGCTTAGACCAGTTAATTTAAAATCTAAAGTCAAAGAAATGTCTATGAAGGCAAGTTCTGTTTTGTAAAACTTTCTTAAAGTATTTGTAGGGGGAGAAGGAAAAGAAGAGAGAGGAGAGATGCCTGGGGAAGAAGGAGCAGCTAGCTCCCTTCTCATAAAAATCTGTGGCCTACTTATGTACTCATTTCTCTGCAACCGAGTCTGAGCTGGGAACCATGTGCTGGTGTTCAGGTAGCCATGGAGTAAGTCACTTCACAGCGCCCGGAGGAGCAGCCGGCTCCTCTGCTAGCTGGCTTTTCTTGTCATGACTAGAAAGCTGAAAGAGGAACTTCCAATAAATGTGCTCAATTTAAGGGAAAAAAAAAAGAAAGTGAAAATTTTCTATGACAAATCCATGGAGGTATGTACCGGGTATTTGAGCAGGTAATTAGCACCCAAACCAGGTTTCAGGAAATAGTCCTGGTCACCTCAGATGAAGAATATATAATGAGCTGAAGAGCTGGATTTTCAATGGATGATTTACTCAGGACAATGGCCCAAACAGAACCGGGTAAAGGGTTTACAAATGGAAACTTGAGAAGCTGCAGGCCTCCTTCCCAGGAGCTTAATTCTGTTCCTACCACCCTGTCTCTCCTCTCCCACCTCTTCTTCCAACACCTCCACAAAATATACATGCACCATAACTGCTCTCAAGGCTGCGGAAAAAAAAAAAAAAAAAAAACAACAACCAAAAACCAAAACCAAAACCTTAGAAACGACTTGCCCATTGGCATCTAGTCCCAAATAGTTCTGAAGTCAGCTTCCTGTCTAAGGCCATGGCTGACTTTCCTTGTGGAATGTCTTATGCTGGATGTTGAAAACGTATCCTGTTCTGCTCAAAGGCTCCAGAAGACCTACAGAGACTAAGGACAGCCATGGAAAAATAGTTCAGCATTCCTTTTTGGGGGGGAACTGGGGATTGAACCCAGGGGCATTCTACCTCCGAGCTACACCCCCAGCCCTATATTTTTATTCTTTTTGTGTGTGTGTGTGTGGTACAGGGGGAGGAACCCAGAGGCTTTCTACCTCTGAGCTACACTCCCAGACTATATTTTATTTAAAAACACGGTCTCACTAAGTTGCTGAGAGCCTCACTCAGTAGCTGAGGCTGGCTTCGAACCTGTGCGATCCTCCTCACGCTCTCAAGTACTAGGATTACAAGCGTGAACCACCATGCCAAGCTTACTTCAGTTATTCTAATGAGGATAAATTGAAAAAGAAAAAAAGTGAGTAAAACTTGAAAACTTACATATGTAGAAACTAGAAAAAAAAGAGAGAGAAAAGACCTGATAAAAATTAGGAAAGAGACAGTAGAGTAGTGGAAGGGGATTAAACAGCGAGAAGGGAAGGTTTCTGGAAGAATGTCATTTGCACATGTAAATGAATCACTGTCAGTCTCACTGCCGAATACTTTATTTGGAAACAGGGTCTCACTAAGTTGCTGAGAGCCTCACTCAGTAGCTGAGGCTGGCTTTGAACCTTTGCGATCCTCCTGTCTCAGTCTCCCAAGCGCAGGAATTATAAGCATGTGTCACCATGCCTGGCTATTCTTTATTTTTGAAACAGGGTCTCATTAAGTTGCAGAGAGCCTCACTCAGTAGCTGAGAGGCTGGCCACAAACCCATGATACTCTTGCCTCAACCTCCCAAGTAAGGGGATTACAGGGTACACCACTATGCCTGGCTTTTCACACTGTTACATGATTGTTTGTTTGTTTTTGTTTTTGTTTTGTTTTGGTACTGAGGATAGAATACAGGGGCATTCTACCCCCAGCCGTATTTTTTATTCTTTTTTTTTTTTTTTTTGCGGGTCTGGGGATGGAACCCAGAGGCATTTGACCTCCGAGCTACACCCCCTGCCCTATTTTTTATTCTTTCTTTTGAAACAGGGTCTCACTAAGTTGCAGAGGGCCTCACTAAGTAGCTGAGGCTGTCCGCGAACCCTGATCCTCCAGTCTCAGCCTCCTGAATGCTGGGATTACAAGTGTGCACCACCATATCTGGCTTTTATTCTTTTTTTTTTTTTTTTTTTTTTTATGAAACAGGGCCTCACTGAGTTGCAAAGGGCCTCACTGAGTAGTAGCTGAGATTGTCTTCGAACCTCGATCCTCCTGTCTCAGCCTCCCAAATGCTGGGATTACAAGCGTGTGCCACCATGCCAGGCTGGTTTCGTTAATTTAAGAAAGGGTGTGGTGGAGTGAGCCTGTCATCCCAGTCTTGGGAGGCTGAGATGGGAGGAATACAGGTTCAAAGACTGCCTCAGCAACTTAGTGAAACCCTCAGCAACTTAGCTAGACCCTGTTTTACAATAAAAATAAAACAGATATGGGGTATAGCTCAGAGGTAGAATGACCCTGGGTTCAATCACTAGTACCAAAAAAGTAAGATAAAATAATTTTAAAAACCACCTACCATAGTAACTCTAGTAACAAAATAAAAGTAGTCAGCTTTAACTGTTGAGCTTCTTGTTTTATATGTATATAAATATATACATTTAGCTGGGCGTGGTGGTGCACGCTTGTAATCCTCACGCTTGGGAGGCTGAGATAGGAGGATGGATGGGTTCGAAGCCAGCCTCAGCTACTTAGTGAGGCTCTCAGCAACTTAGTGAGACCCTGTTTCCAAATAAAATATAAAATGGGTCTGGGAGTGTAGCCCGGAGGTAGAAAGCCCCTGGGTTCTACCCCCAGCACCACCAAAAAAATAAAAAATTAAATATATATGTTTAGCTGGGCATGGTGGCGCAAGCTTGTAATCCTCACGCTTGGGAGGCTGAGACAGGAGGATCACATGGGTTCGAAGCCAGCCTCAGCTACTTAGTGAGGCTTTCAGCAACTTAGTGAGACCCTGTTTCCAAATAAAATATAAAAAAGGTCTGGGAGTATAGCCCGGGGGTAGAAAGCCTCTGGGTTCCACGCCCAGTACCACCAAAAACTAAATAATAAATAAATATATACATTTGTTGTTGTTTTTTGTTTGTGGTACTGGGGATTGAACTCAGGGACATTCTACTTTTGAGCTACTCCCCTAGCCCTATTTTATTTTTTAATGGGAAAAAGATCTCATTAGACTGCTAACGGTCTCACTAAATGGCTAAAGTTGGCCTTAAATCTGTGATCATCTTGTCTCAGTCTTCCAAATATTGGAGTTACAGGTGTGGGTGATTTCACCTTGCTAATATTCGTTATAATAAAAAATGTTTAGAGGTCTATGGTTATGCCTCTCCCACTTCCCATTGCATTCGGTGCACTGAAAACTGAAAGGACCTTGGGCATCTTTTAAGAGGACAGGAGGCCGGGCGTAGTGGCACACATATATAATCCCAGTATTTGAGAGGCTGAGACAGGAGGATCATGGTTTGTGGACAGCCTCAGCTACTATTTAGCGTATCTGGGGATGGAACCCAGGAGCATTTGACCTCGGAGCTACACCCCTTGCCCTATTTTTTTTTTTTTTTTTATTCTTTATTTTGAAACCAGGTTTCACTAAGTTGCAGAGAACCTCACTAAGTAGCTGCAGCTGTCTGGGAACCGCGATCCTCCGGTCTCAGCCTCCCAAATGCTGGGATTACAAACGTGCGCCACCACGCCTGGCTTAAGCTACTATTTAGTGACACACTTTGCAACTCAGTGAGACAATATTTCAAAATAAAGACTAAAAGCTGGGTGTGGTGGTGCACCCTTGTAATCCCAGCATTTGGGAGGCTGAGACAGGAGGATTGCATAGGTTCGAAGCCAGCCTCAGCTACTTAGTGAGACCCTGTTTCCAAATAAAGTATAAAATAGGTCTGGGAGTATAGCCTGGAGGTAGAAAAGCCCCTGGGTTCCACCCCCAGTACCATAAATAAATAAATAAATAAATAAATAAATAAATCTCATCGCATCTGAGTTGAATCTCTCTTACGAAGAAGAAGAAGAAGAAGAAGAAGAAGAAGAAGAAGAAGAAGAAGAAGAAGAAAGAGGAGGAGGAGGAGGAGGAGGAGGAGGAGGAGGAGGAGGAGAAAGAAAGAAAGAAAGAAAGAGAGAGAGAAAGGAAAAACAGTTGCACATGTATTAAACATGTATAACCATATCCCCCCTGGTCATTATACCCTAAGCAATACAGCACAACTATTTTCATGGCATTTACACTGTATAAAGTATTAAAAGCAATCTGGAGATGAAAGTATATTAGAAGATATCCATAGATCATATGCAAACACTCTGCCATTTTCCTTAAAGGGCTTGAGATACTGAGGGTCTTGTTGTCCAGGAAGTCCTGTGGGCACTGAGGGCTGACTGCATTTGTTTGTGTATCTTTTACTGAGCACGATTCTAGTCACTAGGGACATTCTGAATGTGAGGCTGGTGGGTCGGGTCCTTTAGTCACCTGAAGCCCGCAGAGAGGTGTGTGTGCTGCTTAGAGGGAAGGGAAAGCTGTTCTCCTGGGCTCAGGCTTCCAGTATTGCAATGGTTGGGTGGTGCAGCAAGGGAATCTGTTCTCAAGAAATCCCACTCTGCCCCTGGAGTATTTGCCTAATCTAGGGCTGGAGGAAAGTTCTGGGAAAGCCCTGGGATGGGGGTTGATCTCAGAGTGAGAGTCTGGAAGAGGGAAGCGTGTCCAGTGAAGGCTGGGAGGGCATCCCACCTCAGAGTGGCCCTCGGGGCTGCCTCAAGGGAGGTCTGAGCAGGGGTAGGGAGATTTACCTCCAGAAGTGGCTTCAGTTCCCTTAGGGGAAAGGCGTGCTCTTTGTTTTAATAATGCTGGGGATTAAACCCAGGGGCATTCTACCTCTGAGGTATACACCCAGCCCTATTTTATTCCTTAATTTGAAAAGGGGTCTCACAAAATTGTAGGGGGCGTCACAAGTGGTTGAGGCTGTGATCCTCCTGTCTCAGCCTCCCAAGTACAGGGATATCAAGGTGCGCCACCACGCCCCGCTCTCAGTGTTCTTAATGATGGGGAACTCTAGAGATGGTGAAGGTCCTTCTGGGTGGAGCCATTGGAGGACTGCCCAGGGCAGAAGGGTGACAAGGTCACGTCGTGTTTTAAAGTTCTCTCAGCCATCCTTGACTTTGGAACACTATTCTTCCTAAATGAAACATGTCAATTTTACAGAAGAGTTCATTTCTCTACAATTTCTTTGGATTAGTTAACCTAGGAGGTGGCTGTAGCCTTCAAAATGGGGTCAAGGATCATGCAACCTTCTTTCCAACTTTTCAATTTCACAGTTTTAAACTCTTGTATGGCTTCCTTCCCAAGGAAAGCATAGGAAAAGAAATGAAAAAAGAATCAAAGTCATCAGAAATGTCCCTGTCAACACTCATCTTTTAGAGCTGAAAAAGGAGATCCTACCTAGAAGAGTTTAAATAGAAACTCACTGTATCACACTACTATTCACAAGACTGAGAAATTAATTATTGCAATTAAAAAATGTTCCCTTCCATAAAAAGGGGATCTGCGGAGGGAAATACACTGTGTGCTATGGCTGGGTGCATGTATAATGTATAACTCTGAATCTCACTAGAATGTATTACTACAGTGCACCAATAAATGTATTTTAAAAAACTGGGCGTGGTGCTGCAGGCTTATAATCCTATTACTTGAAAGGAGAGGTCAAAACAGGAGGATTACAGGTTTGAGGCCAGCCTCAGCAACTTAGTGAGGCTCTCAACAACTCACTGAGACCCTGTTTCCAAATAAAAAGTAAAAAGCATGGTGTGGTGGCACACTCTTGTAATCCCAGCATTTGGGAGGCTAAGACAGGAGGATTGTGGTTCGCAGACAGCCTCAGCTACTTAGGCATTTCGCAACTTAGTGAGACCCTGTTTAAAAAAACAAAAAATAGCCGGGCGTGGTGGTGCACGCTTGTAATCCCAACATTCGGAGGCTGAGGCCGGAGGGTAGCGGTTTGCGGACAGCCTCAGCTACTTTGTGAGGCCCTTTGCAACTCAGTGAGACCCGGTTTCAAAATAAAGAATAAAAAATAGGGCAGGGGGTGTAGCTCGGAGGTCAAATGCCCCTGGGTTCCATCCCCAGACCCGCAAAAAAAAAAAAAAAAAAAAGAATATAAAATAGGGCAGGGAATGTAGCTTGGAAGTCGAATGCACCTGGGTTCCATCCCCAGATCCATAAAAAGAAATAATAATAATACAGAATAAAAAATAGGGCTAGGCGTGTGGCTTGGAGGTAGAATGTCTCTGGGTTCCATCCCAATGCCACACACACATACACACACACACAAAACAAACAAACAAACAAACAAACAAGCAAAAAAAAAATGTAAAGTAAAATAAGTCTGGGAGTGTAGCCTGGAGGTAGAAGGCCCTAGGTTCCATCCCCAGTACCACACACAAAAAGTCAAGCATGGTGGCCCCTCCCTATAATACATAGTTGCCCCAGTATTTGGGAGGCTGAGAAAGGGGATCACAGGTTCAAGGCCAACCTCAGAAACTTAGCAAGACCTTGTTTTAAAATAAGAAATAAAAGAAGTTGGGGGCATAGCTCAGAGATAGAATGCCCCTAGGTGTTCAATTCTCAGTACCAAAAAGAAAAAAAAATCCTTTTTTTTTTTTTTTTTTTGTGGTGCTGGGGATTGAACCCAGGGGTATTCCACCTCTGAGCTAGACCTCCAAATTGATTTTTTATTCTGATTTTGAAATAGGGCCTAAGTTGTAGAGAGCCTCACAAATTGCCGAGGCTGGTCGTGAACCTGGATCCTCCTCTCTCGGCTTCCTAAGTACTGGGATTACAAGTGTGAGCCACCATGCCCAGCTTTTTAAACGATATTTATTTATTTATTTATTTATTTATTTATTTATTTATTTATTTATTTTGCGGTACTGGTGATGGAACCCAGGGACATTCTACCTCTGAGTGACACTCCCAGCCCTATTTTTTTTATTCTTTTTTTTTTTTTTTTTTTGTGGTACTGGGGTTCCTGGAAGCCCTTCTACCTCCGGTATACACTCCCACGGGCTACACTCCCAGACCTATTTTTTAACATTTTTATGTGGAAACAGAGTCTCTTACGCCAGCACGGCTGGCTCCGAACCTGCGCGATCCTCCTGTCTCCGCCTCCCAAGCGCGGGGATTACAAGCGTGCGCCACCACGCCCGGCTTTATTCTTTATTTTGAAACAGGGTCCCACTGAGTTGCAAAGTGTCTAAGTAGCTGAGGCGGGCTTCAAACCTGCACAATCCTCCTGTCTCAGCCTCCCAAATGCTGGGATTACAAGCCACGCCTGGCCACACCCAGCTTTTTATTATTTATTTTTTTATTTTTTATTTTTTGGTGGTACTGGGGGTGGAACCCAGAGGCTTTCTACCTCTGAGCTATACTACCAGACCTATTTTTTAAAATATTTTATTTGGAAATAGGGTCTCACTAAGTTGCTGAGAGCCTCACTTCGAACCTGTGCGATCCTCCTGTCTCAGCCTCCCAAGTGCGGGGATTACAAGCGTGTGCCACCACGCCCGGACTGGCTTTTTATTTTTTACTTTGAAAAAGAATCTCACTCAGTTGCAGAGGCCTCACTAAATGGCTAAGACTGACTGCGAAGCCCTGATCCTCCTGTCTCAGCCTCCCAAGTACTGGGATTACAAGTACAAGTGCGCCACCAAGCCCGGTTTATGAGAAAGTCTTAAAAAGATCCTTCCCCAGGGATCTGACCTGATGGGTGGGGCAGCAGCTGGTGATGCTGGGAGAGGGCTTGGCTCTGAAATCAGCTGACATGGCCTGAATTCCCTCTTCTCCACTTCTAGTTCTGTGGCTGTGGGGGAGGTTATGGAGTCTACCTGAGCCTCAGTATCCCCATTTAGAACCTGAGACTACTAATACCTGTTCATTGGGATTTAATGAGATTCCAGTGGAAATAAAGGTGCAAAATCATGGAGAGAGATATTAGAGAATTAATAATTTTTCATTCCTTTTCTCTCTTTTTTTTTTTGTGGTGCTGGAGATTGAACCTAGGTGCATTCTCCTTTGAGCTACACCCCTAGCCCTATTTTATTTTTATTTGGAAACAGGGTCTCACTAAGTTGCTGAGGCTGTCCTTGAACCTGTGATCCTCTTGTCTCAGCCACCCAAGTACTTGGATTCCAGGCCTGCACAACTACAGTCTTCAGAATTCAGATTTCAGATTTGCATAGCTATCTTTTAAATCTCTCAAAATTCAGGTCCAAAGGTCAAAGATAGAAGTTTTGGGATGATCTTTTTCTCAGCTGTAAACTCCTTACATTTGGGAATATTTCTTTTTTTTTTTTTTTTTTTTTTTTTGCAGGTCTGGGGATGGAACCCAGGGGCATTTGACCTCCGAGCTACACCCCCTGCCCTATTTTTTATTCTTTATTTTGAAACCGGGTCTCACTGAGTTGCAGAGGGCCTCACTAAGTAGCTGAGGCTGTCCGCGAACCGCGATCCTCCAGGTCTCAGCCTCCAGAATGCTGGGATTACAAGCGTGCGCCACCACGCCCGGCTTGGGAATATTTCTTTATATATTTATCTAGAGCTTTCATTTAACATTTGCTGTGTCAACAACTGGCTTTAACTGACTTTCCTTTATTCCGTCATCCGGTTGTCACACACCCTAAAACGAGGGGTTTCCATTCCCTTTTGAGAAGGGAGAAAGCTAAGGCTCAAGCTCTGACACACTGCACAGCCCCCCTGGGAACCGACCAATAAACACTTGATAACTGATGGACGATGAGTGATCAACGGATCTGCTGCACTGGTAAATTACTTTCAGTTTGCACATCACTTTCACACACCGAATCTTGTTTGATCCTTCCTGCAAACAAGCAGATCATTCTTTCCTTCTTCTTTCCCAAACTGGGAGGGACCTTATTGCCTTCAGTTAGATAGAAGTACGTGCCTTAAAATATTAATGGTTGGTGAACAGAGGAAGAAGTGTTTTCCAGCACAGTCACCCTGACCAGTAAAGCTCTCCAGAGCGGGGAGGGGGACATGGGCGGGAGCAGGCCCAACTCTAAACAGCCCAACGCTGCTGCTGGCCCTGCCATATTCCTGGCTAAGAGTGAAAAGCCAAATGACAAGACAAAAGATAAAAGTCAGTTTTGATGTCCGAGTCTGCCTTGTGTCCTCTTAATCTTGTCATCAGTCGTTTATATGAACTTGCTATAATTACCTTAATAGTGGGTGCATATTATAAACAGACTAATCACCCTGAATGCAAACTGTAAAAATTAAACAAATTAAAAGTGTTGGCTCAAAGGGTTTTTTGTTTTTTTTCTCTTTTTCCTTTTCCTTCTCTTCTCCTTCTTCCTCTCCTTCTGTATCTCTTCCTGAACGCAGGCAGCCAGGATTCAGGCCCCCAGATTTCTCTCTGCAGACTGTACTTTACCTTTTGGATGGGACTTTAAAGACTTTAAACAGCTTGAGACTTACAGTTGCCACAGGAGCATGGAGCAAATTCCTGTTTCTACTTTTTGAACCGGGAGCTGGAGTACAAGAGCCCCGCGCAGGAAGTCGCAGGTGGTGGGAAAGGGGAAACAAGGTCATTTTCAACCATGTACATTGAGGTTGTACCTTTAAAGTCAATTCTAAATTTAATTGAAAGCCGAGGGCAGAGAAGCCAAGATCGGAGCAATGTGGTGATTTATTCTGAAGCCTGTAAGAAGTCATGCAGCTGAATGTGGGATGAGCTGGGGCTTTAATAAAAATGGCACTGGGGAAGCCAGCGGGAAGAGGCACGAGAATGGAAGTGGGTTAGATGAAGGATCTCCAGGCCTGAAAGGGAGCGGGGTCTGCGAGAACAGTGTTTGCCCAAACTCTGCTGGGGTGTGTGTGTGTGTGTGTGTGTGTGTGTGTGTGTGTGTTACCATGATGGATGCACAGAAGTAATCCACATCAAAGGGAAAAATCAAGATCAGACAGAGGCCACCAAGACTCTCTCGAGGTGAATTTTGCATGAAATCATTTAGGTGTCCAAATCGCAGGGAGGCTACAGAACGAATGGCAAGAACTTGTATCTAGTTTCATTTCTAGATCCAATCAGCTGAAGGAAAACGACATGTTCCTTTATTAAAGCGCCACAGGACTCGCCAGCAAAGCTCCCACACACTTCCCTGGGTGCTATTCTCTACTTAATCATATTGGACCATTCCTACAGATATTCCATCGCGTGTTCTCAGATTCAAATCTTTTCTGTTGGCGAATGGTTTAGGAACAATCATTCCAAGTTAAAAGTGGAGGGGGCGTGCTTTCAGCAGATGTTATATCAGAAAGAGTACTGGGCTAGAACTTGGACCTCCTGGGTCTGGGCTCCGTGACCTGAGGGAGGGGCTGGTGGCCCCACTGGTGGTGGGGAGCAGGTGTTCTACCCTGTGCTCTGGCTTGTACAGCTCCTTCCTTTAGATTGACTTCAGGTCATATTCAACACCACTATTA
The DNA here is from genome assembly GCF_963383645.1 of Muscardinus avellanarius. Taxonomy (NCBI): domain Eukaryota; kingdom Metazoa; phylum Chordata; class Mammalia; order Rodentia; family Gliridae; genus Muscardinus; species Muscardinus avellanarius. The sequence continues at coordinate 91,908,757 of NC_137790.1, read as the reverse complement.
TTAGTCATTGTAATCTTACTACGAACATATCACATGTTCATTGCAGGAAACTCAGAAAAGGCAAAGGAGATGGAGAGGAGCCTAAACACTGTCTGCAATCTCCCCTCCCAGAGACACCACAGAGAACGTTGTTTTGGCCAATGATGCCCTTATTATGAGAACATTCAAAAGACAGGAAAGTTTTCTCTCACAGAACTAGGCACTGCTTCTCACCTGGAAGTAACTGTCACTTTTAGGATCTAGATATGGTTGTGATGGCACTTGGAGCTTTATTTATTTATTTATTTATTTATTTATTTATTTATTTATTTATTTATTGTGGTACTGGGGATGAAACCCAGGGTATTCTACCTCTGAGCTATACACCCAGTCCTTTTTTTTTTTTTTTTTTTTTTTTTTTTTGGTGGTACTGGGGTTTCTGGAAGCCCGTCTACCTCCAGACCTATTTTTATACTTTTTTTAATTTGGAAATAGGGTCTCTTAAGTCAGTGCACCTGGCTTCGAACCTGCACGATCCTCCTGTCTCCACCTCCCAAGTACGGGCATTACAAGCGTGCGCCACCACGCCCAGCCCCCAGTCCTATTTTTTATTCTTTCTTTTGAAACAGGGTCTCACTAAGTTGCGGAGGGCCTCACTAAGTAGCTGAGGCTGTCCGAGAACCACGATCTTTAGGTCTCAGCCTCCCGAATGGTGGGATTACAAGCGTGCACCACCACGTCCGGCTTTGTAAATTTTAATTAATTAATTAATTAATTTTGTGGTGCTGGGGATGGAATGCAAGGTCCTTCTACCTCTAAGATATACCCCCAGCCCCGGATTTTATTTCTTATTTGGAAACAAAGTTTTGCTAAGTTGTTGAGAGCCTCACTAAATTCCTGAGGCTGGTTTTGGATTTAGGATTCTCAGCCTCCCATGTGCTGGGATTATAAGCACATGCTACCACGCCCAGTTGAGACCCTGTTTTAAAATAAAAATAAAATAGAAGCTGGGTATGGTGGTCACCTTTGTAATCCTAGTACTTGAGAGGATGAGACAGATGGGTAGTGGGCTCATGGCCAGCCTCAGTTAATTAGTGAGCCCTCCACAACTTGGTGAGAACCTATTTCCAAGTAAGAAATAACATAGAAAGCAAGTGTGGTGGCACACGCTTGTAATCACAGCATTTGGGAGGCTGAGACAGGAGGAACTACACCCCAATCCTATTTTATTTTGAACAGGACCTCACTAAATTGCTTAGGCTGGCCTCAAACCTGTGATCCTCCTATCTCAGGTACTTAATGAAGCCCTTTGCGACTCAGTGAGACCCTGTTTCAAAATAAAAAATAAAAAATAGAACCGGTGGCATAGCTCAGAGGTAAAATACCCCCTGGGTTCCATACCCCAGTACCTCAAAAACAAACAAACAAACAATAAACAAACAAATAAATTTCAAAGAGCTAAGCTTGGTGGTACATGTCTTTCAGTACTTGGGAGGCTGAGATAGGAGGATCTCAGGTTTGAGGCCAGCCTAAGTAATTTAGTGAGGTCCTGTTCAAAATAAAATAGGGTTGGGGTATAGTTTGAAGGTAGAATGAGTTCTGAGTTCAATCTTTAGTACTACCCCCCCCCCAAAAAAAAAAAAACAATGAAAGGCAAGGACTTTTTTTTTAAATGTACTGGAGATGAAACTCAGGGGCATTCAACCTCCAAGCTACACCCCCTGCCCTATTTTTTATTCTTTATTTTGAAACCGGGTCTCACTGAGTTGCAAAGGGCCTCACTAAGTAGACGAGGCTGTCCGCGAACCTCTTTCCTCCTGTCTCAGCCTCCCGAATGCTGGGATTACAAGCGTGCGCCATCATGCCCGGCAAATGCATGATGATTTTTTGTTTGTTTCCATGCTGAGGACCAAACCCAGGGCCGTGAGTAGGCAAGCGCCCTCCCTCTGAGCTAAATCCCTGGCCGTATCATTCATTTATTTATTTATTTATTTATTTATTTATTTATTTATTTATTTATTTATTTTTGGTGGTACTGGGGTTCCTGGAAGCCCTTCTACCTTCGGGCTACACTCCCAGACCTATTTACATATTTTTATTTGGAAACAGGGTCTCTTAAGCCAGAGCAAGTGGCTGGCTTCAAACCTGCGGGATCCTCCTGTCTCTGCCTCCCAAGAGCGGGGATTACAAGCGTGCGCCACCACGCCCTGCTATCCTTTTTATTTATTTATTTATTTATTTATTTATTTATTTATTGTACCGGAGATAAAACCCAGGGGCATTCTACCCCCAGGCTACACCCCAGGCCTATTTTATATTTTATTTGGAAACAGGGTCTCACTAAGTTGCTGAGAGCCTCACTAAGTAGTTGAGGCTGGCTTTGAACCTGTGTGATCCTCCTGTCTCAGCCTCCCAAGTGCTGTGATTACAAGTGTACTCCCCCACGCCCGGCCTAGAGCACTGCCCTCAGCTTCCTGTTCCCAGAGCTGGACCAGTCCTGGGTGAGGCACAAGTAGGACCCAACAGATGTTTCTGAACAAGCAATCAGAGGTGCAACATACTGACAGAAATCTTTTACTAAAGTGGAGAGTGGTGGCGCACGCTTGTAATCCCAGCATTTGGGAGGCTGAGACAGGAGGATCAGGGTTCGCGGACAGCCTCAGCTACTTAGTGAGGCCCTCTGCAACTTAGTGAGGCCCTGTTTCAAAATAAAGAATAAAAATTGGGCAGGGGGTGTGGCTTGGAGGTCAAATGCCTCTGGGTTCCATCCCCAGCCCCCCCCCCCCCACACACAAAATTAAGAATAAGATAGGCTGGGCGTGGTAGCGCACACTTGTAATGCACAATGAAAGGCAAGGGCATTTTTTTTTTTATGGTACTGGGGGTGGAATCCAGGGACATATACCTCTGAGGGACACCCCCAGCCCTATTTTTTATTCTTTATTTTGAAACAGAGTCTCACTGAGTTCAGAAACATCTGTTGGGGCCTACTTGTGCCTCACCCAGGACTGGTGAGCTCTGGGAACAGGAAGCTGAGGGCAGTGCTCTAGGCTGGGAGTGGTGGTGCACACTTGTAATTCCAGCACTTGGGAGGCTGAGACAAGAGGATCTCACAAGTTCGAAGCCAGCCTCAGCTACTTAGTAAGACCCTATTTCAAAATAAAGAATAAAAAAAATAGGGCTGGGGTGTAGCTTGGAGGTAAAATGCCCCTAGTTTCAATTCCAGGACCAAAAGAAGGAAAAGGAGGAGGAGGAGGGGAAGGAAGAAGAGGAGGAAGGGGAGGAAGAGGAAGGAAAAGGAGGAGGAGGAGGAAGAAGAGGAGGAGAAAAGAAATTTATCAAGACCCTGTTTCAAAATAAAAATATAAAAACGGCTGGGGTATGACTCAGAGTTAGAGCACACCTGCATTCGATCCCCAATACCAAAAAAGGGGGGAGGGTATGTCCTGCCATTGCTTCCGATGATAAAGGAGGCAATCACGGAGCTTATGGGAACTCGGGGTCAGAGGAGGCCCCACGGCATGTAGGAGGCTCACCTGGAAGGATGGTGGGAGGATTCTGAGGAGCAGGGCAGTGGGGGACGCGCAGGGCAGGCCCACCGCATGGGAAGACGGAGACAAATGGAAATGTGGTGCTGACGCAGACCAGGGCTTCTGATTGCATGCGTGCGCGATAGAACCGGCTTCTAGGCGGGCCTCTATCCCCCAGCTACAACAGCCCAGCCTGCCCTGGGTGCTTGAGTAGAGTCCACAGCGGCCTGTGCTGCGCTCTCCCCTCACCCCCAGAGTCCCTCCACCAATGCACCTGCTCTGATCTGGCGTTGACCCGCTGTATAGATTCTGTATAGAGGGTTTGGCCAGTAGGCACACAGGGAGGGATCACAAGGAAGGCCTGGGGCTTTGCGACTCCAGGCTCCTGTAATCTCAGTACTTGAGAGTCCAAACAAAAATGGAGGATCTCAGGTTCAAGGTCAACCTTAGCAACTTAGCAACCTAGAGAGACCCTGAGCAACTTAGGGAGACTGTTTAGTTTAAAAAAATAAAAAGGAAGCTGGGTGTGGTGGTGCATGCTTGTAATCTCAGCATTGAGACAGGAGGATCTGAGTTTGCAGACAGCCTCAGCTACTTAGTGAGGCCCTTTGCAACTCAGTGAGACCCTGTTTCAAAATAAAGAATAAAAACTAGGGCTGGGGGTATAGCTTGGAGATAGAATGCCCTTGGGTTCCATCCCCAGCACCACAGGAAAGAAAGAAAGAAAGAAAGAAAGAAAGAAAGAAAGAAAGAAAGAAAGAAAGAAAGAAAGAAAGAAAGAGAGAGAGAGAAAGAAAGAAAGAAAGAAAGAAAAGAAAAGAAAGAAAGAAAGAAAGAAAGAAAGAAAGAAAGAAAGAAAGAAAGAAAGAAAGAGAGAAATCGGGTATGGTAGCACAAGCTTGTAATTCCAGTACTTGGGTGGCTGAGACAGGAGGATCACAGGTTCGAAGCCAGGCAGCAACTTAGTAAGGTCCTCTGCAACTTAGTGAGACCCTATTATAAACTAAAACACAAAATAGTACTGGGAGTGTAGTTCAGAGGTAGAATGCCCCTGAGTTCAAGCCACAGTAACACACACACGTACACACAAGTATAATAATAATAATAATAATAATAATAATAATAATAATAATGATAGCGGCTGGGGTTATAGTAGCTCAGAGGTAGCATGCTCCTGAGTCCAAATCCCAGTACAAGAAAAGGAGTCTTGGCATCTCTGGTAGACTGACCTCAAGGAGAAGAGGTTTTTTTTTTTTGGTGTGGTACTATGGATGAAACCCAGGGGCCTTCTACCTCTGGGCTACACTCCCAGTCCTGTGTTATATTTTATTTGGAAACGGTCTCACTAAGTTGCTGAGAGCCTCACTAAGTAGCTGAGACTGGCTTTGAACCTGTGCGATCCTCCTGTCTCAGCCTCCCAAGAGCTGGGATTACAAGCATGTGCCACCACACCTGGCAGTGTTGATATTTTATTTCTCCTTAGGAAACAGTCTGGGAGCCCTGTGCAGTGGCACACATTTGTAATCCTAGTATTCAAGAGGCTGGGACAGGAGGATCTCAATTTTTATTTTGTTTGGGTGAGTCTGGGGATGGAACCCAGGGGCATTCGACCTCCAATCTATACCCCCTGTCCTATTTATTATTCTTTTTTTTTTTTTTCGTGGTACTGGGGATGAAACCCAGGGGCTTTCACCTCTGGGCTATACTCCCAGCCCTTTTTTAATATTTTATTTGGAAACAGGGTCTCACAAAGTTGCTGAGAGCCTCACTAAGTAGCTGAGGCTGGCTTCGAACCTGCGCAATCCTCCTGTCTCAGCCTCCCAAGCGCGGGAATTACAGGCATGCGCCACCACGCCCGGCTTTTTATTCTTTATTTTTGAAACAGGGTTTCACTAGGTTACAGAAGGCCTCACTAAGTAGCTGAGGCTGTCTGAGACCCGTGATCCTCAGGTCTCAGCCTCCGGAATGCTGGGATTACTCGCATGCGCCACCATGCCCGGCCAGGATCTCAGTTTTGAGGCCAGCCTCAGCAACTTAGTGAGACCCTGTTTCAAAATAAAAATAAGAACAAGATGTGATGGCACATTCTTGTAATCCCAGTACTTGGGAGGCTGACACAGGTGGATCCTGCCAGTTTGAAAGCATCCTGAGCTTTAGTGATGCTCTCAACAATGTAATGAGACCTTGCTTCCAAATAAAATATAAAATATGTCTGGAAGTGTAGCCCAGAGATAGAAGGCTCCTGGGTTTCATTCCCAGAACTACAAAAATAAACAAACAAACAAATAAATAAATAAATAATAAATAAATAAAAATTAAAAATAAGGCTAGAGGTATAGCTTAGAGATAGAATGCCTCTGGATTCAATCCCTAGTACTAAATAAATAAATGAATGGAAAGAAAAGAAAGGAGCCTGTACTTGGTGTAGGATCGAGAGACACTGATTATAACCCTCTCTCCTCAAACAACTGGGCCCTGGCACAAGTAGAACTCAGTTGTACCCAGAGAACCCATTGGCTGTTAGTCTCCTACAAGAACCACATCAGTGGGTGATGTTTCGGCCTCCTGAAATTCATAAAGCTGATTTTAACTGTCCAATATGAGAAAAGTTCTTACATGTCAAACATTATAGCCAGGAGCAAGCAGTCATGAAGAGGCTAAGGAAGTTACCTGAGGTCAGATACGGGTTAGTCCTATAGTGAGAGGTTTTTTTTTTTTTTTTTTTTTTTTTTGGCAGTACTGGAAATGGAACCCAGGGGCATTCTACTTTTGAGCTACATTCCCAGCCATATATATATATATATATATATATATATATATATATATATATATATATGTGTGTGTGTGTGTGTGTGTGTGTGTGTGTGTGTGTGTGTGTATTTTTTTTTTTTTTGCAGGTCTGGGAATGGAACCACCCAGGGGCATTCGACCTCCGAGCTACTACACCCCTTGCCCTATTTTTTATTCTTTATTTTGAAACCAGGTCTCACTGAGTTGCAGAGGGCCTCACTAAGTAGCTGAGGCTGTCTGCGGACCGTGGTCCTCCAGTCTCAGCCTCCCAAATGCTGGGATTACAAGCGTGCCTACCCCGCCCGGCTTCCCCAGCCCTATTTTTAATTCTTTATTTTGAAACAGGGTCTCACTGAGTTGCAGAGGGCCTCACTATGTAGCTGAGGCTGTCTGTAAACTGTGATCCTCTTGTCTCAGCCTCCCAAATGCTGGGATTACAAGCACGTGCCACCATACCCAGCTTCCTATAGTGAGATTTAAACTCACATATGTGCAGCCAGCTCCTCTACTCATCTGAAAAACTTTTAGTTTTTTTTCCTGGGACTGGTCGTGCACCCCTGTCCTTGGGAGGCTGAGAGAAGAGGATTGCAGGTTCAAGGACAGCTTCAGCAAGTAGTGAGACTCTTGTCTCCTAGTAAGGTGATATATCAAAATAAAAATAGCCGGGAGTGGTAGGCACGCTTGTAATCCTAGCATTCGGGAGGCTGAGACCAGAGGACTGCAGTTCCCGGACAGCCTCAGCTTCTTAGTGAGGCCCTCTGCAACTTAGTGAGACCCTGTTTCAAAATAAAGAATAAAAAATAGGGCAGGGGGTGTATCTCGGAGGTCGAATTCCCCTGGGTTCCATCCCCAGACCTGCAAAAAAAAAAAAAAAGCAAAAAACAAAATAAAACAAAACAAATAGGCATTGTGGTTCACACTTGTAATCCCTGCATTTGGGAGGCTGAGGCAGGAGGATTGTGGTTTGGGGACAGCCTCAGTTACTTAGTTAAAATAGAAACCTTGTTTCTATTTTTTATTATTTTTTGGTGGTACTGGGGGTGGAGGCTTTCTACTTCGGGGCTATACTCCCAGACCCATTTTATATTTTTTTATTTGTAAACAGGGTCTCACTAAGTTGCTGAGAGCCTCACTAAGTAGCTGAGGCTGGCTTCAAACCTGCGTGATCCTCCTGTCTCAGCCTCCCAAGCACTGGGATTACAAACGTGCGCCACCACGCTCGGCTGAGGCCTTGTTTCTAAATGAAAAATAAAATAAGGCTATGGTACAGAACATGCCTGAATTCATTCCTCAGCAGTAATAAATAAATAAATAAATAAATAAATAAATAATAAGTTGCTGAGACTGGCCTTAAACCTGCAATTCTCCTGTCTTATCCTCCCAAGTACTGGGATTGATATATGGGCCCGCTATGCCCCACTAGATTCCACACTTGCTATTCAGTGATTTTCTCTTTGTAAGATGAAGACAATATATGACCTGCTTTAGAATAACACAAACTCTAGAGAAGGAGATAGACATATAAAAACAAATACCTAGCCGGGCACGGTGGCTCACGCTTGTAATCAATCCCAGCATTTGGGAGGCTGAGACAGGAGGATCCCGGTTTGCAGACAGCCTCAGCTATTTAGTTTGGCCCTTTGCAACTAAATGAGACTCTGTTTTAAAGTAAATAATTTTTAAAAAAGGGCTGGGGTGTAGCTTGGAGGTAGAATTCCTCTGGGTTCCTTCCCCAATACTGCAATAAATAAATAAATATATAAATAAATAATAAAAAATAAAAACAGAGCCGGGCGTGGTGGCACACACTTGTAATCCCAGCATTCGGGAGGCTGAGATTGGAGGATCGTAGTTTGCGGACAGCCTCAGCTACTTAGTGAGGCTTTCAGCAATTTAGTGAGACCCTGTTTCCAAATAAAATATAAAATAGGTCTGGGAGTATAGCCCGGAGGTAGAAGGCCCCTGGGTTCCACCCCCAGTACCACCAAAAAGTAAATAAATAATAAATAAATAAAATAAAAATAAAACAAAGGCTAGAGGTGTAACTTGGAGGTAGAATGCTTCTGGGTTTAATCCCCAGTATAAAAACAAAACAAAACAAAACAAAAAACCCACCTGGAAGCACTGATGCTCACTGTGCACAGCAGAGGAAGGAGCACCTGCCTGCGGCCTGAGCGCAGCGGCTTCCAGGCAGCCGGAGCTCCCCGGGCTCAGCTGGGGTGGGAAGGAGCCCAGGCCAAGCAGCAGCACAGATGCAGAGGCAGAAGAGAGCCCAGTTCACGCAGGGAAAGTAAGTAGGTCTGGGCCTCCTGATGTATGCTGCTAAAAATAAACCAGGAAGGACTTATGCAGATGGTTAGGTTTGGATTTTTCGCTACAGTTTCAATCTGATGTATGTATAAGTAGATGTATACACATATATGATAACTTTTATGTAAAGAAAGCACTGGCTTAGATACTGGAGATCTAAAAATATTTTTTATTGTGCTTTTTAGATGAATAGCTTGAAGCCGGGCCTGGTGGCACACGCTTGTAATCCCAGTACTTGGGAGGCTGAAATAGGAGGATTGCAGGTTTGCGGCCAGTCTCAGCTACTTAGTGGGATCCTCTGCAACTTAATGAGACTATATTTCAAAATATAAAGAATTGGGAGGCTGAGACAGGAGGATTGCAGTTCAAAGATAGCCTCATCTACTTAGGCCCTTTGCAACTCAGTGAGACTGTGTTTCAAAATAAAGAATAAAAAATAGGGCTGGAGGTGTAGCTCAGAGATAGAATGCTCCTGGGTTCCATCCCCAGTATTGCAAAATAATAATAATAATAATAATAATAATAATAATAATAATAATAATGGTAAAATAGGGCTGAGAGTGTAGGTTGGAGGTAGAATGCCCCAGGGTTCAATCTCAGTCACACACACACACACACACACACACACACACACACACGAAAACTTGGATGTGACAGACAGAAAAGCAAATAATAATCATAGAAATCATGATGCTACGGAGAACCACAACAACACTAACCAAGTAGTGCTAGTTTTATTTTTTTGTACTGAGAATCAAACTCAGGGGTATTCTACCTCTGACCTACACTCTTAGCCCTTTTGTTTTTATTTTGAAATAAGGTTTTGCTAGGTTGATGAGAGTCTCACTACCTGCTGAGGCTGTCCTTGAACCTGCCATCCTCCTGTCTCAGCTTCCCACGTACTGGGATTATAGGCCTGTGTCACCACGCCCAACCTTGCTTATGATTTATGTGTGTGTGTGTGTGTGTGTGTGTGTGTGTGTGTGTGTGTGTGTGGTACTAGGGGGGTGGAACCCAGGGTCTTTCTACCTCCAGGCTATTCTCCCAGCCCTATTATTATTATTATTATTATTATTATTATTTTGGTGTTACTGGGGTTCCTGGAAACCCTTCTACCTCTGGGCTACACTCCCAGACCTATTTTTATATATTTATTTGGAAACAGGGTCTCTTAAACCAGCAAGGATGGCTTTGAACCTGCGCGACCCTCCTGTCTCAGCCTCCCAAGCATGGGGATTACAAGCCTGTGTGCCACCACGCCCAGCCCAGCTCTATTTTGTAATTTATTTGGAAACAGTGTCACTAAGTTGCTGAAAGCCTCACTAAGTAGCAGAGTCTGGCTTCAAACCTGTGCAATCTTCCTGTCTCAGCCTCCCAAGTGCTGGGATTACAAGCGTGCGCCACCACACCCAGAGATCTTATCTCTTTAAGGTAAGAAAAGGCAGCCGGGCATGGTGGCCCATGCTTGTAATCCAGCATTTGGGAGACTGAGACAGGAGGATTTCGGTTTGAAGACAGCTTCAGTTCCTACTTACTGAGGCCCTTTGCAACCCAGTGAAAGCCTGTTTCAAAAAGTAAAGAATAAAAAATACGGCTGGAGGTGTAGCTCAGAGATAGAATGCCCCTGGGTTCTATTGCCAATACTACACACACACACACACACACACACACACACACACACACACACACACAAAGAGGCAGCCAGGCATGGTGGTGAACCCTTGTAATCTCAGTACTTGGGAGGCTGAGACAGAAAGATTGCAGGTCTCAGCCAGGATCAGCTACTTAGTGAGGCCCTCTGCAACTTAGTGAGACCCTTTTTCAAAGTAAAGAATTAAACAAAATAGGACTGGGATGTAGCTCAGAGGTAGAATGCCCCTGGGCTCCATCCCCAGTGCTGAAAAAAAAAGAAAGAAAGAAAGAAAAAGAAAAAGAAAAAGAAAAAAGAAAAGAAATGAAAAGAGAAGAAGAAGGAGGAGGAGGAGGAGGAGGAGGAGGAGGAGGAGGAGAGACAAATCCTTCTCAGTTCCTTCCAAACTGGGCATGGTGGCACACACTTGTAATCCCAGCTGAGACCGAGCCACAAAAATCTCCACACACCCCCCCATGCACACACAATAATTTGTATTCTAGTAGCCTGCTTTTGGCCATCAGATTTTTCCCCTACCCCTGGTATTGAAGATTAAACCGAGGGTCTCTTGAATGTCAGGCAATAACTCTACCATTGAGCTACATCCTCAGCCATATTTATTTATGTGTTGCACTAGAAAGTGAGCCCAGGGGAATTCTATCTCTAAGCTAACACCCTCCAGGCCTTTTTTCTTTTTTTGGTGGTACTGGGGGTGGAACCCAGAGGCTTTCTACCTCCGGACTATACTCCCAGACCTTTTTTTAATATTTTTTTTGGAACCAGGGTCTCACTAAATTGCTGAGAGGCTCACTAAGTAGCTGAGGCTGGCTTCGAACCTGTGCGATCCTCCTGTCTCAGCCTCTCAAACGCGGGGATTACAAGTGTGCGCCACCACGCCCAGCTTTCTCCAGGCCTTTTTAAAAAATATTTTTTATTTTTAATATTTTTTATTTTTTTTATTTTTGCGGTACTGGGAATGGAACCCAGGGGCTGGGCATGTAGCTCAGAGGCAGAATGCCCCTGGGTTCTATCACCAGTACAACAGACAAACAAACAAACAAACAAACAAACAAATTGCCTTGATTCTGCAGTCTCAGGAGCCGTTCTTCCTGGGAAGCTGAGATCTAACCTGTCTGCCTCTTCCTCAGAGCCCTGCATAGCTGTCTGGTCTCTGGAGACTTGGCATCCACACAGCATTGGCATTGAGGATGCCCATTTCTAGAACACAAAAAAGAAGTTTCAGCTTGAATTTACATGTTTTCCTCCCTCTAATTCAGAGGAAAGTCCAGTTCTGAACCCTTGGAATAAACAACCCTGCAGCAAGTGTAATGACAAACCATTATGCCCAGCTCAGCTCCATTTTTAAAGTTTTGTTTTGAAACAGTGTCTTCCTAGGTTGATGAGAATCTTGCTACTTGCTGAGGCTGTCGTCAAAACTGTGATGGTCTTTTCTCAGCCTCCCAAGGAACAGGCTGTGCCACCATGCTCAGCTTCTTTTTTCTTTAGAAACAGCTCTTTGTAAATTGCTTAGGGCTTTGCTAAATTGCTGAGGCTGGCCTCAAACCTGATTCTCCTGGCTCAGCCTCCCAGACACTGGGATTGCAGGCATGTGTGCACCATCTAGCAGCTTGTATACTATTGTAATCAGGTTTGCTCTTCAGACTATCAGTGTAGCAGACAGGGCCAGGTTTCTAATGTCTGGGTTCTTTTGGATGACTGATGAATGGAACTCTTTGTCAGTATGCACAAGTTACTGTGAAGTTTTCCTTCAGTGTAAACTGAAACAAATACTGGAATGAGAAACAATTTCTCATCCAAGTATTTGTTTAAAAAAGAAGCTGGGAGGCTGGGCATGGTGGCACATGCTTGTAATCCCAGAATTTGGAAGGCTGAGACAGGAGGATCGGAGTTCGAGGCCAGCATCAGCTACTTAGACCCTTTGCAACTCAGTGAGACCCTGTTTCAAAATAAAGAATAAAAGATGGGGCTGGGGGCGTGGCTTGGAGGTAGAATGTCCCTGAATTCCATCTCTAGTACTGCAAAAAAAAAAAAAGAAAAAAGAAAAGAAAAGAAAAAAGAAAAGAAAAGAAATAAAATAAAATAAAATAAAATAGGGCTGAGATAGAATGCCCCTGGATTCCATCTTCAATACCACAAAGAAAAAAAAAAAAAAAGAAGTTGGGTGTGGTAGTACATGTCTGTATTCCCAATACTCTGGAGGCTGAGAGATAAAGATTGCAGGTTTCAGGCTAGCCTCAGTAACTTAGTAAGACTCTGTTTCAAACCAAAAAAATAAAAAATAAAAATAAAAAGAGGGGTATTAGCTCAGAGGTAGAATGTCCCTTGGTTCAATCCCATAACCACCAAAAATACATACATACGTACATACATACATACATACATAAAAAAGAGAAAATAATTGCTAAAACACAACTCAGTCATCTACATTCAGTCTATACGTTGAACCAGACGTTGAATTCTCCAGTCCCCAGGAGGAAATGGGAAGGAGACCTGTAGCCTTTGTCTGCACGGACTTATTCACGGTAACAATACTTTGGCCAGTGTACCAACAGATCGTTATTCACACGATGAACAGAGATGACTTCCTGGACTCTCTTTTTTTTTTCCTTCTTCCTTTTAATCATTTAGTCTTGGAGCTAAAGTTCCTTTCTGTTAGATTTTAAACTAAAAATATAAGAATTAAAGCCGGGCGTGGTGGCGCACGCTTGTAATCCCCGCACGCTTGTAATCTCAGCCTTGGGAGGCTGAGACAGGAGGATCGTGCAGGTTCGAAGCCAGCCTCAGTTGGTTTAAGAGACCCTGTCTCCAAATAAAATATAAAATAGGTCTGAGAGTGTAGCCAGAGGTAGAGGGCCCCTGGGTTCCATCCCCAGTACCACCAAAAATAAATAAATAAATAAAAATAAAAATATATGAATTACAAATTTAGTAGTTGTAACCTCTTCTCTGCCCAGGCAGACTGTTTGGATGCGGTTCTGATTTCCCAGGCTGATCGAACACTCCCTTGTTTGATAATTGAGGAAAATGTCTTCCATGGGCAAACTTGGCAGCTGCTGGTTGAAGGGGAACTCTTGAAGCTAGTCAGAATGTTGAGATAGTTGTCTGTAGCCTTAAAAGTGATTTTGTTGCAACATATGTTAGCTGAAGCAAAAAATAATAAGGTAGGAACTATGTGTCTATCAGCGTGACTGACAGATTGAAACTCTCCAGAAAAATAGATTATTTTCCTTCAAAGCGAGTAAAGTTTTGGTTTTCAAAGTCAATCAGAAAACTAACAATTTGGACAGAAGAGGAATCAGCTTCTCTTTTTGAGACAGTATATTTCTAATGATTTTTATGGAGACTATAATAAGGATCAGGAAACAAAAGCTTGATATGGACATGTTTTTAGCTAGCAGACTGAAAAGAAATCATGGCGTGAAATAAGGTAGATTTTTTTTTTTTACACTGACAAACTTCTCATTTCTTTTATATTATCAGAGATAATGTTGACACATAAAGAATATCTGGAACAGTTCACTTCTCTATCTCTGGCTATGATTTTTGTGGTTAAAATTCTGGCACATCTGAGTGCGATGGTGCACATCTGTAATCTCAGCGATTGGGGAGACCGAGCCAAAAAGATTGCAAGTCTGAGGCCAGCCTAAGTAATTTAGCGAGACTCTGTCTTGAAAAAAAAAAAAAAGGAACTGGGGTGTAGCTCAGTGGTACAGCACCCCTGGGTTCCATCCCCAATATGAGGGGTAGGGTCGAAAATGAAAAAATGTTTGGCCGGGCATGGTGGCACAGGTTTGTAATCTCGGTGTTTAGGAGGCTGAGACAGGAGATTGCAGGTTCGAGGACAGCCTCAGTAAGTACTGCGACTCTCATTAGCCTAGTGAGACCTTTTTTTTAACAATAAAAGTAAAAATAACAACGGGGTAGAATGCCCTGGGTTCTATCTCCAGTACGGCAAAAATAAGTTTTAAAAAAATTTAAGTTGGGTGTGGTAGTGCATACTTATAATTCCAACACTTGGGAGGCTGAGTCAGGAGGATCCTGACCCAGTCTCATCAACTTATGGCCAATCTCATTAACTTATCAAGACCCTCTGAAAACCCTGCTTCAGAATGAAAAATAAGCTGGGTATGGTGGCGCACGCTTGTGAATCTGGTACCTGGGAGGCTGAGACAGGAGGATCACAGGTTCACAGCCAGCCTCAGCTACTGAGTGAGGTCCTCTGCAACTTAGTGAGACTCTGTTTTCATATAAAGAATAAAAAATGCCCAGCACCACACACACAAAAATAGTTCAGAGGTAGAAGTTTCAACTGTGAACAGCACTCTTTCTCATCTTACTCTCAGCATGGAATCCTGTACATATGTTCTCTGGAACATCTGTATGGTTCTTGTGCATTTTTAATGGTGTTCTTACTTGAATGTCTGTAAGGACTCCTTAGTCTTCTCTCTAATCTCTGAGAAGAGCACACATTTTTTTCTCACAACAAAACTATGTTCTTGCCTGGCCTGGGGGCCCACTTCTGTAGTCCCAGTACTTGAGAGGCTGAGACAGGAGGATCACAGGTTAGAGACTAGCCTCAGCAATTTGTCAAGACTCTGTTTCAAAAATAACAAGGGAGCCAGGTGCGGTGGTGCACGCTTGTAATCCTAGTACTTGGGAGGCTGAGACAGGAGGATAACATAGTTTCAAAGCTAGCCTCAGCTGCTTAGTGAGGCTCTCAGCAACTTAGTGAGACCCTGTTTCCAAATAAAGTATAAAAAAGGTCTGAGAGTGTAGCCCAGAGGCAGAAAGACTGTGGGTTCTATCCCCAGTACCAATAAATAAATAACTAAATAAAAATTAAAAAAATAAAAAAGGAAGCCGGGCGTGGTGGCGCACGCTTGTAATCCCCGCACTTGGGAGGCTGAGACAGGAGGATCGCATGGGTTCGAAGCCAGCCTCAGCTACTTAGTGAGGCTCTCAGCAACTTAGTGAGACCCTGTTTCCAAATAAAATATAAAAAAGGTCTGGGAGTATAGCCTGGAGGTAGAAAGCCTCTGGGTTCCACCCCCAGTACCACCAAAAAAATAAAAAAATAAAAAATAAAAAAATAAAAAGGGAACCTGGGCATGGTGGCATTCGGGAGGCTGAGATAGAAGGATCGCGGTTCACGGACAGCCTCTTCTACTTAGTGAGGGCCTTTGCAACTCAGTGAGACCCTGGTTTGAAATAAAGAATAAAAAGATAGGGCTGGGAGTGTAGCTCAGAGGTAGAATGTGCCTGGGTTCCACCCCCAGTATCGCCAAAATAAATAGATAAACAAACAAACAAATACATAAAATAAAAAGGGAGTTGGATGTAGGGGTGCACACATGTAATCCCAGTACTTGGGATGCTGAGACAGGAGGATCACAGGTTCAAAGTCAGCTTCAGCAACTTAGTAAGGCGCTCAGCAATTTAGCAAGACCTTATTTCCAAATAAAAAGTAGGACTGAGGTTAAAAAGCCTGGAAGTAGGAGGCCCCTGGCTTCCACCCCCAGTACCACAAAACAAAACAGAAAACAAGCAAACAAACCTCCGTGTTTCAGCTGGGTGTGGAGATGCACGCTTGTAATCCCAGCATTTGGGAGGCTGAGGCCGAAGGATCACGGTTCGCGGACAGCCTCAGCTATTTAGTGAGGCCCTCTGCAACTCTGTGAGACCCTGTTTCAAAATAAAGAATAAAAAATAGGGCAGGGGGTGTAGCTCGGAGGTAGAATGCCCCTGGGCTCCACCTCCAGACCTGCAAAAAACAAAACAACAAACCCCACAAAAAACAAAACTCAGTGTTTCAAAAATAAAGTATAAGCCGGGCGTGGTGGTACACTCTTGCAATCCCAGCATTTGGGAGGCTGAGACTGGAGGATTGCGGTTCGCGGACAGCCTCAGCTACTTAATGAGGCCCTCTGCAATTTAGTGAGACCCTGTTTCAAAATAAAAAGTAAAAAATAGGGCAGGGGGTGTCGCTCGGAGGTTGAATGCCTCTGGATTCCATCCCCAGGCCCACAAAATAAATAAATAAATAAATAAAAAATAAAAATAGGTCTGGGGGTATAACTTGGAAGTAGAATGTCCTTAGTTTCAATTCCCAGTTCTGTCAAGAAGAAAAAAAGGAAAAAGAAAAACATTGGGCTGGGGGTGTAGCTTGGAGATAGAAGGTTCAATCCCCGATGCCACCAAAAACAGAAAAAAAGAAAAAAAAAAAAAGAATCCTCAAGGCCCTATAATAATCCCAATACTTAGGAGGCTGAGACAGGAGGATTGAAGGGTCAAGTTCGGCCTCTGGAATTTAGTGATGCCCCCTGCAACTTCACTGATTCCAAGTGAAAAATAAAACGAGGCTGCCAGTGTAGCAGTGTAGCTCAGAGGTGGAACACCCTTGGGTTCAATCCTCAGTACCAAAACAAAACAACAACAAAAAATTGTTAGCAATGGCAGTTGACCACGTGGCCTCCTTCCATGGGAAAAGAGACAAAATTTCGAGACTAGCTCCTTAAATCTGTCTCTCCCTTTCATCTCCATTAAAAATCCTCCCTGGATCCATAACAGACAGAATATAAAAGGTCTTTCTTTCTCATCCCATCCTGTTTACTCGGCGAGCCCAGCCGTCGCCCACCTCAGCCCACATGGTCTCTATTAATAAGCACTAGCAGAGGCCAGCCTCGCCCCGCAGCCACCCCTTTCCTTTCTCCTGGGGGGACCTTGGTGACTGCGAAAGACTTCTCCTCTGGGGACCTTCTGGGGAGGTGAACGACGAAGGTGACTGACCTCAGCGTCCCCCATGCCTTCAGAGCAGCCGGCGGCTCTTCCCTCCAGACTGTGGTGGTAAGCCGGGGCCTTCGTGCGGGAAACGTAGAGGCACATTTGAAGGAGTAAACATGTTTCCTACCACTGGATACACGGCCAGATTCAGAGTCTTCAGAAAAGGCAGTAGAGCAGACCCTCCCCGGTGCCTTGCGAATGAATTCATGTCCTGTGTTGAGCCGGAGAATCGTGTCTGTCTTCAACTTTAATTCCTGCCCCGAGGAGCTGTCTGTACTTTGAGGGTATGTGCACAGGATAACTCCCTGTGGACAGGACCTTCCCGCTCTGCCCTCCATGAATGACCCTTTCATGATCTATGTGCTCACTTCCACTACGACGTTGGCCTGGAAGAGACGAGGAGATGTCAGTAACCATGGAAAAGTTCACACAATATAAAAACAAAAGGACGAGAGCAAATCTTCTACTTTTTCTTGTTGTTGTAGTGGTGGTTTTAACCCTTAGATGCCATATATTAATCCAAAATTTAATATTCTTCGCAGTATCTCATGATTATCTTTGAAAAAGGCATATTAAAAACTCAAATTAGAAGCCAGGCATGAGCCGGGCGTGGTGGTGCACTCTTTTAATCCCAGCATTTGGGAGGCTGAGACTGAGGATCGAGGTTCGCGGACAGCCTCAGCTACTTAGTGAGGCCCTTTGCAACTCAGTGAGACGCTGTTTCAAAATAAAGAATAAAAAACAGGGCAGGGGGTATAGCTCGGAAGTCGAATGCCCCTAGGTTCCATCCCCAGACCCACATACAAGAAAGGAACGAAGGAAGGAAGGAACAAAGGAAGGAAGGAAGGAAGGAAGGAAGGAAGGAAGGAAGGAAGGAAGGAAGGAAGGAAGGAGCCAGGCGTGGCACACACTTGTAATCCCTGCACTTGTGAGGCTGAGACAGGAGGATCGCGCAGGTTCGAAGCCAGCCTCAGCTACTTAGTGAGGCTCTCAGCAACTTAGTGAGACCCTGTTTCCAAATAAAATATAAAATAGGTCTGGGAGTATAGCCGGGAGATAGAAAACCCCTGGGTTCCACCCCAAGTACCACACAAAAAAGAAAAAGAATAAAAAATAGGAGGCAGACGTGGTGGCACACACTTGTAATTCCAGTAGTTGGGAGGCTGATACAGTAGGCTCCAGGTTTGTGGCCAGCCTCAGCTACTTAGTGAGGCCCTCTGCAACTTGAGACCCTGTTTCAAAATAAAGAATAAAAAAAATAGGGCTGGGGGTGTAGCTTGGAGGTAGAATGTCCCTGGGTTTTATCCCCAGTACTGCAAAAAAAAAAAAAAAAAAAAATTTTTTTTTAAAGTCTGACATGGTATGGAAATGTTAGTAAGCATGTTACTGGGGGCTCAAGCGGATACTGGGAGCTGGGCGTGGTGGCACACGCTTGCAATCCCAGCATTCAGGAGGCTGAGACCAGAAGACTGTGGTTCACAGACAGCCTCAGCTACTTAGTGAGGCCCTCTGCAACTCAGTGAGACCTGGTTTCAAAATAAAGAATAAAACATAGGGCAGGAACTTGGAGGTCGAATGCCCCTGGGTTCCATCCCAGCATTCTTTTTTTTTTTTTCTTCTTGTAGTACTGGGAATTGAATCCAGGAGTATTCTACCTCTGAACTACACCCCAAGTCTTTTTTTTTTTTTTTTTTTTTTTGCGGTTCTAGGGATGGAACCCTGGGGCATTTGACCTCCAAACTATACCCCAGCCTTATTTTTTATTCTTTATTTTGAACAGGGTCTCACTGAGTTGCAAAGGGCCTCACTAGGTTGCTGAGGCAGTCCACGAACTGTCATCCTCCTGTTTTAGCCTCCCAAATGCTGGGATTACAAGTGTGTGTCACCACGCTGGCTTTATTTATTTATTTTTATTTGAAACAGAATCTCAAGTCAGGTGTGGTGGCCCATGCTTATAATCCCAGAATTTGAGAGGCTGAGACAGAAGGATTGCAGCAGGAAGATTGCAGCCTTAGCTACTTAGTGAGGGTCTCAACAACGGAGTGAGACCTGTTTCAAAATAAAAAATAAGAGCCGGGCGTGGTGGCGCATGCTTGTAATCAGAGCGTTTGGGAGGCTGAGACGGGAGGATCACGCAGGTTCGAAGCCAGCCTCAGCTACTTAGTGAGGCTCTCAGCAACTTAGTAAGACCCTGTTTGCAAATAAAAATATAAAATAGGTCTGGGAGTGTAGCCCAGAGATAGAAGGGTTTCCAGGAACCCCAGTACCACCACCACTAATAATAATAATAATAATAATAATAATAATAATAATAATAAATAAATAAACAAAATAAACAAAATAAAAAATAAGAGCCAGGCATGGTGGCGCACGTTTATAATCTAGCACTTGGGAGGCCGAGACAGGAGGATCACACAGGTTTGAAGCCAGTCTCAGCTACTGAGTGAGGCTTTCAGCTACTAAGTGAGACGTTGTTTCCAAATAAAGTATAAAATAGGTCTGGGAGTATAGCCCAGAGGTAGAAAAGCTCCTGGGTAACGGGTGTGGTGGTGCATGCTTGTAATCCCCACACTTGGGAGGCTGAGACAGGAGGATCGCGCAGGTTCAAAGCCAGCCTCAGCTGGTTTAAGAGACCCTGTTTCCAAATAAAATATAAAATAGGTCTGGGAGTATAGCCTGGAGTTAGAAGGCCCCTGGGTTCCATCCCCAGTACCACCAAAAAAAAAAAAAAAAAAAGAAAAAGAAAAGCCCCTGGGTTCCACCCCCAGTACCATAAAAAATAAATTAAGTAACTAAGTAAATAAATAAATAAAATAAAAAGCCAGGAGTGGTGGCACACACTTGTAATCCCAGCATTGGGGAGGCTGAGACAGGGGGATTGCGGTTCGTGGACAGCCTCAGCTACTTAGTGAGGCCCTCTGCAACTCAGTGAGACCCTATTTCAAAATACAGAATAAAAAATAGGGCTGAGGGTGTAGCTTGAAAGTAGAATGCCCCTGGGTTCCATCCTCAGTACCACAAAAAGCAAAACAATAAAACAAAATTAAATATAAGAAACGGGATGTGATGCACGCTCTTGTAATTCCAGTATTTGGGAGGTTTAGACTGGAGGATTGCTTAGACAGGAGGTTCAAAGCCAGCCTCAACAATTGTGAGGCCCTCCACAACTTAGTGAGACCCTGTTTCAAAATAAAGAATAAAAAAGAGCAGGACGTGGTGGCGCACACTTGTAATCCCAGCATTTGGGAGGCTGAGACAGGAGGATCGCGGTCACGGACAGCCTCAGTTACTAAGTGAGGCCCTCTGCAACTCAGTGAGACCGTTTCAAAATAAAGAATAAAAAATTGGGCAGAGGGTGTAGCTCAGAGGTCAAATGCCCCTGGGTTCTATCCCCAGACCCGAAAAAAAAAAAAAAAAAAGGATAAAAAAGGTTGGGGGTATAGCTCAGAGGTGGAACGTTCCTGGGATCAATTCTCAGTACCATAAATAATATAATATAATATAATATAATATAAGGCTGGAGGTGTAGCCTAGAAAGAGAATGCTTTTGGGTTCCATCCCCAGTAGCACAAAAACCACAAAACAGGATCTTATTAGGTTCCTGAGAATTTCTCTAAGTTGCTGAAGCTGGTCTTGAACCTATGATCCTGCTGTCTCAGCCTATCAAGTACTGGGATTACATGGTTTTTTAAAGTTGTTCAGTAGTGAAGATAAAGAAAGATTGAACCTGGGGGCATTTTACCTCCCAGTTATACCCCCAGCCCTACGTTTTATTCTTTATTTTGAAACAGGGTCTCACTAAGCTGCAGATGGCCTGGGCCTCAGTAAATATCTGAGGCTGGCGGCAAACCTGAGATCCTCCTGTCTCAGCCTCCCAAGCACTGGGATTAAAAGCGTATGCAGCTAACTCACTTCTTTCTTGCCCAAACATTTGTTAAGGGAGAAATTCCGGGGAGCCAGGGGACTCCAAACTTCCAAAATCGAAGCTTAAGCATTTGGTTTCCATATTACATGTTATCAAATCCTACTCAAAGTATCCGTTAGGGACTGAAAAAATAGTTCTTACTTTATGTAAACTAAAATGTAAGGTTCTGAATTTCTAATTCATGCCTTATTAAGTTCCCACACAAAGCCTGACACCGGTTTGCACAGCACCTCCAGTGTGGGGTCCCATCCTTTTCAGATCATTCACCAGACAGCATCCTCGGCTCTCATTCATAAAGTCCAATTATGAGAGGAGAAATGTCAGGCGCGTACACTGGGAGTGGGAGGCAAACAGAACAGAACATTGCGGCTCTGTGGGCCCGGCCGTGCGCCTCCTCTGCGCTTGTTTTCAGCTCCTTTGTCAGCGGATCACATGGTCTTTTATAATTTCTCAGCTACAGAATGGAGCTATTTGCTTGTGGATTATTTGAAAGACACAGGCTTATGCAAAAGAAAAACGAAATCGTCGTGAGGTAGAATGATATTTTTGACTCTTTTTTTCTCCTTTGCTTTTCTTTTCCTTTTTTTTTTAAAACACAATCTGAGAATACAGGGTACAGTAGTGGCTCTTCAGAGGCATGAAACCAGTAAATATTCTATTAGTTCAGTCTTAATGCATATGTAAGGTTATCTGTGCATTTGTTATTCACATAATCGCATCACCAACAATTTACTTTTATATAAAAATACTCCTCCATGCATTTTATTTTCAAAGCATACACTTCTTCAAGGTGTCTATGTAGTGCTGCTTGATTCCTACAACATTCCTTTTTTGTATGTATGTATTTATTTATTTATTTATTATTTATTTATTTATTTATTGGTACTGGGATGGAACCCAGGGTCATCTTACCTCTGAGCCACACACCCCCCGCCTTTATTTTTTCATCTTTTTTTTGTGTGTGTGGATCTGGGGATGGAACCCAGAGGCATTCGACCTTCGAGCTACACCTCCTGCCCTATTCTTTTTTATTCTTTACTTTTGAGACCGGGTCTCAACTGTGTTGCAGAGGGTCTCACTTAGTAGTTGAGGCTGTCTGCGAACTGCGATCCTCCAGTCTCAGCCTCCAGAATGCTAGGATTAGAAGCGTGCGCCACCACACCTGGCTTATTCTTTATTTTGAAACCGGGTCTCACTGAGTTGCAGAGGGCCTCACTAAGTAGCCGAGGCTGTCCGTGCACCGCGATCCTCCCGTCTAAGTCTCCCGAATGCTGGGATTACAAGCGTAGGTCACTACGCCCGGCTCTCTTTTTTAAATTTTGAAACAGTGTGTCATTAAGCTTCAGAGGGCTTCACTAAATCGCGGAAGCTGTCCTCAAACATGAGATCCCCCTGCCTCAGCCGCTCAAGTACTGGGATTACAGGCATGTGCCATAATTCCTGACTTGCAAGACTTTGTTTTAAAATAAAAATAAAATAGGGCTGGGGGCATATCTCAGAGGTATAATGACCCTGGGTTCAATCCCTAGTACCACACACACATAAATAAAAACTGAGCATGGTGATGCCCTCTTGTAACCTCAGAACTTGGAAGGCTGAGACAGGAAGTTGCAGGCATGAGGACAGCCTTCGTGAGACTCTTATCAATCTAGTGAGACCTTGTTTCAAATTTTAAAAAAGCCCCTAGGTTCAATCTCCAGCACTACACACACACACACACACACACACACACACACACACATACACACACACATAACAACAACAAAACAGGGATGGAGGGGTAGCTCAGAGGCACAATGCCCCTGGATTCAATTTTCAGTGTGAAAAAATATGTAGCCGGGGGTGGTGGCTCACGTTTGTAATCCCAGCATTTGGGAGGCTGAGACAGGAGGATCGAGGTTCACGGACAGCCTCGGCTACTTAGTGAGGCCCTTCGCAACTCAGTGAGACCCGGTTTCAAAATAAAAGAATAAAAAATTAGGCAGGGATTGTAGCTCAGAGGTCAAATGCCTCTAGGTTCCATCCCAGACCCGCAAAAAAAAAAAAAAAAAAAAAAAAAAAAAAAAAATATATATATATATATATATATATATATATATATATATATGGAGAGAGAGAGAGAGAGAGAGAGAGAGAGAGAGAGAGAGAGAGAGATAGAGATAGATAGCGGGGCGTGGTGGTGCACGCTTGTAATCCCAGCATTCAGGAAGCTGAGACGGGAGGATTGCATTTCACACCCAGCCTCAGCTACTTAGTGAGGCCCTTTGCAACTCGGTGAGACCTTGTTTCAAAATAAAGAATTAAAAAAAAGGCTTGGGGTATAGCTCCGAGGTAGAATGCCCCTGGGTTACATCCCCAGTACTATGCTATATATATATAATATATATAATACTATATATAATACTATATATATACTATATATAATACTACATATATACTATATATAATACTATATATATACTATATATAATACTATATATATATACTATATATATACTATATATAATACTATATATAATACTATATATATATACACTAAAATGTGAGTAAAAAAAGTACTATGCTACATATAATAGTATATATAGTGCATATATATATATATATATATATATATATATACTAAAAAGTGAGTAAACTATATATTAATATAGAATAGTACATTACAAGATGGGAATGGTACCACATACCTCTAATCCTAGTTCTTGGGAGGCTGAGACAGTAGGATTACAGGTTTGATTACAGGATTACAGGTACTGTCTCTACTGAGACAGTAGATTACAGTAGGAAATAGGGTCTTACTAAATTGCCAGCCTGGGCAATTTAGTAAGACCCTGTTTCAAAATAAAATACTAAAATGTATGGGATGTAGCTCAGTAGTAGAGTGTTTGCCTACCATGCACAAGGCCCTGGGTTTCATCCTCAGTACCACCAAACAACAACAACAATAACGACAACAACAAAATCACAGTTTCATTCAAGTGGTAAAGAAGGACAAAAAATCAAGTATGAACCAGGGGTGGTGGTACATGCTATAATCCCAGAGAGGCTGAGACAGGAGGATTGTAGATTCAAGGATAGCTTTACCAGCATAGCCAGGCTCTCAACAGCCTAGCAAGACCCTGTTTCAAAACAAAAAATAAGCCTAGCATGGTGGCGCATGCTTGTCATCCCAGCATTTGGGAGGTTGAGACAGGAGGATCGTGGTTCAAAGAAAGCCTCAGCTACTTAGTGAGGCCCTTTGCAACTCAGTGAGACCCTGTTTCAAAATAAAGAATAAAAAGTAGGGCTGGGGGTATACCATGGAGGTAGAAAAGCCCTGGGTTCCATTCCCAGGACTGCAAAAAATAAAAAAGTAAATAAATAAAAATAATAAAATAAAAAATAAAAATAAAAAAGGGCTAGGGTTGTAGCCAGAGGTAGAACACCCTGGATTCAATTCCAGCGCACTCACACAAATTGCCTCCTCAGTACTTGGCAGGATAAAGCAGGAGAATCCCAGCTCTGTGGCCAACCTCAGCAATTTAGTAAGGCGCTCTGAGACTTAGCGAGACCTTGTTTCAAGATAAAATAAAAAATAGGCCTGGGCATGGTGTCCCATGCTTGTAATCCCAGCATTTGGGAGGCTGAGACAGGAGGATCGCAGTTCGAGGACAGCCTCAGCTACTACTTAGTGAGGCCCTTTGCGACTCAGAGAGACCCTGTTTCAAAATAAATAATAAAAAATAGGGCTGAGGGTGTAGCTCAAAGGTAGAATGCCTCTGGTTTAATCCCCAGCACCGCAAAAAAATAAATAAATAAATAAATTAAAATAAATTAAAATAAATAGGGCTGGGAGTGTATCTTAGAGGTAGAATGTCCCTGGGTTCAATTCCCACTTAAAAAAATAAATAAATAGTCTTAATTTTTTTTTTTTTTTTTTGCACTACTGGGGATGGAACTCATGGGCATTCTATCTCTGAGCTACATGCCCAGGCCTATTTTTTATTCTTTCTTGTGATACAGGATTTCACACACACACACACACACACACACACACACACACACACAATAGGTCTGGGAGTGTAGCCAGGAGGTAGAAGTGTTCCATTCCCAGTACCACCAAAAATAAAAAATAAAAAAAATAAAGAATAAAAATAGAGCTGGGGGTGTAGCTCTGAGGTAGAATGCCCCTGAGTTCCATCACCAGTACCAAAAATAAACAAATAAATAAATAAATATGTATGTTATTTCTTTCACTGATGCCAGTGCCCTCTTATTTTGGTATCTAGAAAGCTAGGAAACCAAATTGGTCATCACAAGTTCATTTGGACGCCAGGCATGGTAGCACACACTTTAGTCCGAGCATTTGAGAGGCTGAGACAGGAGGATCACAGTTTGTGGACAACTTCAGCTACTACTTAGTGAGGTCCTTTGCAACCTAGTGAGACACTATTTCAAAATAAAGAATAAAAAATAGGGCTGGGGTTATAGCTCAAAGGCAGAATGCCCCTGTGTTCTATCCTCAGTATGAAAAAAAGTGTGTTTGGTACAAACAGAATCAAAACAAAAGAAATGTAATGGTTTGGGGGAATGTCTCAAACCAAATAAATAACAGCCTAATCAACTAGTGACTGAGGTGTGTATATATCTTGGATCCTGAGAGTGCTTTACTCTGGAAAAAAATTCCAAATATTTGATCTGACTTAATTTATTCACTTACTCAATATCTGTTTTTTATTTTTATTAATTATTTACTTACTTTTGTGACACTGCCGATTGAAGTTCAATCTCAGTTGGTTCCCAGAATAACAATTCAAGGTGACTACAGTAGTCTTACTTATTTATAGTTTCACCTTTTGCAGTTTTAGTTACTCCTGGTCAACAGCGTTTTTTGTTGTTGTTTTTGTTTGTTTGGTTTTTGCGTGCCTGGGGATGGAACCAGGGTCATTTGACTTTGGAGCTACGCCCCCTGCCCTATTTTTTATTCTTTATTTTGAGACCAGGTCTCACACAGTGTTAACTACAGTAAGTTGTTATACATTTTCTATTGTTCTATTAGTTATTATTAGTTATTATTATTCCTTTTTATGTGTGTGGTATTGGGGATTGAATCCAAGAGAATTCTATCTCCAAGATACACTCCTGGTCTTATTATTATTATTTTTTGGTTCTGGAGAAGTAACCCAGTGGCATTCTACCTCGAGCTACACCCCCCAACCGTGTGTGTGTGTGTGTGTGTGTGTGTGTGTGTGTGTGTGTGTGGTTCTGGGGGTGGAACCCAGAGGCTGTCTACCTCCTGGCTATACTCCCAGACCTATTTTATATTTTATTTGGAAACAGGGTCTACTGAGTTGCAGAGGGCCTCACTAAGTAGCTGAGGCTGTCCCTAAACCATGATCTTCCTGCCTCAGCCTCCCACATGCTGGGATTACAAGCATGCGCCACCATGACTGGCTCTATTTTTTATTTTGAAAAAGACTCTCATTAAGTTGCCAAGGAACTCACTAACTTGCTGAGGATGACCTTGAACCTGGTCTCAGCCCCTGCAGTCCTGGATTGCAGGCATGCACCGCCACATCTGGTGGCTCTGTTACTTATAGACCTCATACTGCATCTAATATAAATTGAACTTTATCATACTCTGTGGTTCTCAGACTCCAGGGTTGGTCTTAAAAGCTATCGCCCACAGATAAAGGGAGAATACTGTTTATCATAAAATGAATAAACTATTCAAAGATTTAAAGAGATTATTTCATTTATTCAAATTCACACAACTAGCCTGGCCAGGTGGCCCAAGCTTGTTATCCCAGTACTAGAGAGGCTGAGACAGAAGAATTGCAGCCAGCCTCCGCATCTCAGCGAGGCTCTTAGCAACCTAGTGAGACTTTTTCCAAATAAGAAATAAAATCTGGCTGGGTGTGTGCCCTGGAGGTAGAATGCCTCTGGATTCAAGCCCCAGTACCAAATCACATAACTGTTAGCTAGAGGAATTTGAAACCAGGTCCTCTGATTCTCAAATCAGAATTGTAGCCAGGCATGGTGGCACATGCTTGTAATCCTAGTACTGGGGAAGCTGAGACAGAAGGATCACAGGTTCACCGACAGGCTCAGCTACTTAGTGAGGTTCTCCGCAATTTAGTGAGACCCTGTTTCAAAATAAAGAATAAAAAATAGGGCAGTGGTTGTAGCTCAGAAGTCGAATGCCCCTGGATTCCATCCCCAAGCGTGGGGATTACAAGTGTGTGCTACCATGATGCTGGGCTATTCTTTATTTTAAAGTAGGGGTCTCAAGCTGGGGAAGGTGGCTCTTGCTTGTAATCCCAGCATTTGGGAGGCTGAGACAGGAGGATTGTGGTTCATGGACAGCCTCAGCTACTATTTAGTGAGACCCTTTGCAACTCAGTGAGATCCTGTCTCAAAATAAAGAATAAAAATAGGGCTGGGGGTGTAGCTCAGACGTAAAATGCTCCTGGGTTTCATGCCCAGTACCACATGCAAAAAAACAAACAAAAAAACATTTATTTCTTTATTTTTTAAATTGCTTGTGTGGTACTGGCGATTGAATTTAGGGGTATTCTATCTTCAAGCTACACCACCATTTTTAATTTTTAATTTAATTTTAATTTTTTGTTATGGGGGTGGAACTCAGGGGTCTTCTACCTCTGGTCTATACCTCTAGCCCCCCCACTTTTTTAAATTTGTAAACGGGGTTTTTTATTTTTCCCCAGTACTTGGGATGGAACTCAGGGCATTCTATTTCTGAGCTACAACCCCAGCCCTAATTTTGTATTGTTTATTTTGAAACAGCATTTCACTGAGTTGCAAAGGTCCTCACTAAGTAGCTGATGCTGTCTGCGAACTGCAATCCTCCTGTCTCAGCCTCCCAAATGCTGGGATTCCAAGTGTGGACCACCACGGCCGGCTATCAACAGAGTTTTACTAAATGGCTGAGACTGAACTTAGATCCTGCAGTCTCACCAAACCTGATGAGTCTCACTCTTTGCTGATGCTGTCCTCGAACTTGTGATTCTCCTATCTCAGCCTCCCAAGTACCAGGATTACAGGTGTGCACCACCAAACCTGGTTTACAATCATTTAAAAGTAGCCTTGGGCAGGGCATCTTTGAGCAAGTTTGTAATCCCAGCATTTGGGAGGCTGAGACAGGAGGATTATGGATCGCGGACAGCCTCAGTTATAGTGAAGGCTTCTGCAATTTAGACCTTGTTTCAAAATAAAGAATAAAAAAATAGGGTTAGGGGTGTAGCATGTAGGTAGAATACCCCTGGGTTCCATCCCCAGTACTGAAAAAAAAAATGTAGCCTGGGGACAGGGCATGGTGACACACTTATAATCCTAATATTTGTGAGGCTGAGACAGGAGGACCTAGGTTCGAGGACAGCTGCAGTAAGTAGTGAGACTCATCAATTTAGTGAGACCCTGTTTCAAAATAAGAAATAAAATAAAAGCCTGGCATAGTGGACACGCGTGTAATGCCGGCATTTGGGAACCTGAGACAGGAGGATCCTGGTTTTCAAACAACCTCAGCTTCTACTTAGTAAAGCCCTTGCAATTCAGTGAGACCCTGTTTTAAAGTAAAGAATAAAATGTATGGCTGGGGGTGTAGTTCTGAGGTAGAATGCCCCTGGGTTCCATACCCAGTACTGGAAAAAACAAAACAACAAAAAAAAAATCGAAAGAAAGAAAAAGAAAATTGGGCTAGTAGGTAGAATGTCTCTGGGTTCAATCTCTAGTATCACTAAATAAATAAATAAATACATACATGTATACGTACATACATACATACATACATACAAACATAAAATTAGTCTAGGAGGTTGGGTGTAGTGGGATCTTGTTTATAAATAAATAATTAAGCTGGGCGTGGTGGCGCATGCTTAAAAGGATTGAATATTCCTGTGTTTCATCCCCAGAACCACACACACACACACACACACACACACACACACACACACACACTAGGCTGGAGGGTGTAGCTCAAAGCAGAATTTTCCTGGGTTCAATCCCTAGTTCCACACACACACACACAAAGTTTAAGGTTGGGTAGTAGAGCAATTGCCCAGCAACTGAGACCCTAAGTACAAATAAATAGAAAAATATCCTAAATTATGTATTTCCCGAGTATCTGTCTTATTAACAATTCACAGGGCAATTACAGTTTCTTTCATTTAACTGTGGGATCTACAGATATCCCAGAAGTTTGGGAGAGACAGGCCTGGGAAAGAGAAGGGATTTGGGGAGTTAAAGGTTGAGGCACTTTAGTATCACATTCTTATATTAAAGTTAGATTTTACTTTTTCTTTCTGTTCCTGTCTCCTTTCTACCTATTTATTTTTCCTATCCTACATACATCAGGCTCACCTAATCTTAGAATTTTTTCTATCATCACAAAAAGGAATCCCATGCCTACTGGCTGTCACTCTCACCCCCTTTAGCCCCCAGACTCGGGCCTCCTTACACCTCCGTGTCCCTCTCCCTGGCTCAGCGCCTCAAATCACAAGGGCCTCTCTGCTCACCTCAGCAGGGACGGTGCCTGTGTTGTCCCAATCAACTCGAAGCCCCACTCATGACGGGGCCCTGAGGTATCTGCGGGATGGATGGTTGACGAGGCTCCAGAGAGGACAAGACCATTTGGGAAGTGAGGAAGCCTGCCCGCTGGGATTGGGTTCTTCAGAGGAAAGCTCACAAGGAGCCTAGGGGCCCTTCGGACCCAAGACAGTCGGTCTTCTATTCAATTTGTGATTTGAAATGATCTCATTTATGGAAGGGCTGGGTGGTACAGCAGTTGCCCAGTACTGGAGAGACCTTGGTTCCAGGCCTAGCAGGGGGTGGGGTGGATCACAGGAGGATCACAGGCATGAACTAAATCAGAACTTTGCCAGATATGGTGGCCCACTCGTGTAATCCCAGTAGTTAGAAGGCTGAGACAGAAGGATCTCAGGTTTGAGGCCAGCCTCAGGAATTTAGTGAGGCCTTCCATTAAAGTGAAAGTGGGACCCTGTTTCAAATAGTGTGTGTGTGTGTGTGTGTGTGTGTGTGTGTGTGTGTGTGTGTGTGACTGGGATTACAGGAGTGCACCACCATGTCCAGCTTCAAAATAATTTATATTCTTTATAAAAGTAAAAACCAACAGCCAAGCATGGTGGCACGCATTTATAATCCCAGCATTCGGGAGGCAGAGACAGGAGGAGCACAGTTTTCAGACAGCCTCAGCTACTTAGGAGGCCCTTTGCAACTCAGTAAACCCGGTTTCAAAATAAAGAATAAAAAATAGGGTAGGAGGTGTAGCTTGGAGGTCGAATGCCCTTGGGTTCCATTCTCAGACCTGAAAAAAAAAAAAAAACAAAAAAAAAACGAAGCCAGGGTGGTGGTGCATACCTTTAATTTTAGTATTTGGGAAGCAGGAGGACTGCAGGTTTTAAGGATCGCCTCAGCAAGTAGTAAGACTCTCAACAACCTGATGACTCTCCCACTTTCACTTTAGTGGAAGGCCTCACTAAATTCCTCTCATTAGTAAGACTCTCAACAACCTCTTCCAAAAATAAAAAGGAGTCAGACGTGGTGGCGCACACTTGTAATCCCAGCATTCGGGAGGCTGAGACCTGGAGGATCGCGGTTCGCGGACAGCCTCAGCTACTTAGTGAGGCCCTCTGCAACTCAGTGAGACCCGGTTTCAAAATAAAGAATAAAAAATTGGGCAGGGGTGTAGCTCGGAGGTCAAATGCCCCTGGGTTCTATCCCCAGACCCGCAAAAATTAAATAAATAAATAAATTAATTAATTAAATAAAAAGGGTTGAGAGCGTAGCTCAGAGATTGAATGCCCCTGGGCTCAATCCCTAGTACCACAATAAATAAATAAATCGTTTAGTTCCTTTTTTTTTTTTTTTTTGGGCAAAACAGAGTCTCACTAAGTTGATGAGTTTCACTACTTGATGAGGCTGGCCTTGAACCTGTAATTCTACTGTCTCAGCCTCCCAGGTACTGGGATTACAAACATGCGCCACCAGGCTGAGAGAGCTCTTTTTGTGAGCATACTTATTGGGATTACAAGTGTGCACCACTGTGCCCAGCTATCGTATTTTTGTTTTTATTTCATCTCTCACTGAGTTGTGGAGAGCCTCACTGAATTGCTGGCTCTGAACCCTTGATGCTCCTGTCTCAGCCTCCCAGGTACTGGGATTACAGAGGAGCATCAACATGCCTGGCTTGCCTTTGTTTTTATTTTCAAATTTTTTTGTCATAAACAGCTCATTTGCTCTTTTGGGTTAAATGTTAACAAAACAATAGAAGCAATAATTGGGTAGCCCATTACTATTTGTGAAAGAGTTTTCACACAGGACATTTTATTTTTTATTTATACTGTATGTATGTATGTATGTATGTATGTATGTATGTATGTATTTTTGCAGTACTAGGGATTGAAACCAGAGGTGTTCTACCTCCAAGCTACATCCTCAGACCTATTTATTTATTTTGTGGTATTGGGGATAGAACCGAGGGGCATTCTACTTCCAAGCTAACCCCCCTCCCTGGCCTATTTTTCTTCTTTATTTTGATACAGGGTCTTACTGAGTTGCAAAGGACCTTACTAAGTAGCTGAGGCTGTCCTCAAATCTGCAATCCTCCTGTCTCAGCCTCCCAAGTATTGGGATTACAAGAATGCACCATCATGCCTGGCTTGCTTATTTATTTATTTATTTATTTATTTATTCTTGCAGTACTGGGGATGGAACCCAGGTATATTCTATCTCTTTGCAACACCCCCAGCCCTATTTTTTTTTTTTTTGGTGGTACTGGGGTTCCTGGAAACTCTTCTACCTCAGGGCTACACTCCCAGACCTATTTTATATTTTATTTATTTATTTATTTATTTATTTATTTATTTATTTATTTTTGGTGGTACTGGGAATGGAACCCAGGGGCCTTCTACCTCCGGCCTATACTCCCAGACCTATTTTATATTTTATTTGGAAATGGGGTCTCTTAAACCAGCTGAGGCTGGCTTCGAACCTGTGCGATCCTCCTGTCTCAGCCTCCCAAGCGCTGGGATTACAAGTGTGCGCCACCACACCCGGTTTTTATATTATGTTTTTATCTTAAGCCAGAACCTGTGTGATCCTCCTGTCTCTGCCTCCCAAGCGTGGGGATAACAAGCGTGCGCCACCACACCTGGGCCCCAGCCCTATTTTTTATTCTTTATTTTGAAACAGGGTCTCACTGAGTTGCAACGGACCTCACTAAATAGCTGACGCTATCTGCAAACTGCAATCCTCCTGTCTCAGCCTCCCGAGTACTGGGATTATAATCATGAGCAATCACACCTGGCTCAATCTTTTCTTTTTCTTTTATAGTGCTGTGGATTGAACACTGGGCTTCACACAGGCCAGGCAAGCCCCTCTACCACTAGGCTACATCCCAGCCCCCAGCCTCAGCTACTTAATGAGGCCTTCTGCAATTTAGTGAGACCCTGTTTCAAAATAAAGAATAAAAGCCGGTGTGGTGGCGCATGCTCGTAATCCCAGCATTTGAGAGGCTGAGACAGGAGGATCTGGGTTCGTGGACAGCCTCAGCTACTACTTAGTGAGGCCCTTTGCAACTCAGTGAGACCCTGTTTTCAAATAAAGAATAAAAAATAGGGCTGGGGGTTTAGCTCAGAGGTAGAATGCCCCTGGGTTCCATCCCCAGTACTGCAAAATAAATAAGTAAATAAATAAATAAATAAATAAAATATAAAGAATAAATCTGAGTGTGGTGGCACATTCTTGTAATCCCAGCATTTGGGAGGCTGAGATCTGGAGAATATGGGTTTGCAGACAGCCTCAGCTACTTAATGAGGCCCTTTGCAACTCACTGAGACCCTGTTTTAAAATAAAAAATAGGGCTGGGAATGTAGCTCAGAGGTAGAATGTCCCTGGGTTCCATCTCCAGTACTGCCAATAAATAAATAAATAAATAAATAAATAAATAAATAAATAGGAAAAAAATGTTAGGTTTCTTGCTGGATGTGATAGCACACACTTGCAATCCCAGTACTTGGGAGGCTGAGACCAGAGCATCACAGGTTATGCCAGCCTCAGCAACTTAGTGAGTCCCTCTGCAACTTAGTGAGACACTCTTTTAAATTATAGAATAAAGCTAAGCCGGGTGTGGTGGCT
The DNA here is from genome assembly GCF_963383645.1 of Muscardinus avellanarius. Classification (NCBI taxonomy): domain Eukaryota; kingdom Metazoa; phylum Chordata; class Mammalia; order Rodentia; family Gliridae; genus Muscardinus; species Muscardinus avellanarius. Next base: position 91,875,639 of record NC_137790.1, on the reverse strand, counting down.
CACGCTTGTAATCCCTGCGCTTGAGAGGCTGAGACAGGAGGATCGCGCAGGTTTGAAGCCAGCCTCAGCTACTGAGTGAGGCTCTCAGCAACTTAGAGAGACCCTGTTTCTAAATAAAATATAAAATGGGTTTGGGAGTATAGCCCGAAGGTAGAAAGCCTCTGGGTTCCACCCCCAGTACCACCAAAAAAAAAAATTATTCATATATATATATATATATATATATATATATATATATATAATAAAGCCAGGTGTGGTGGCACATGCTTGTAATCCCAGCATTCGGGAGTCTGAGACCAGAGAATCGCGGTTTGCAGACAGCCTCAGCTACTTAGTGAGGCCCTCTGCAACTCAGTGAGACCAGGTTTCAAAATAAAGAATAAAAAATAGGGCAGGGGGTGTAGCTCAGGGGTTCAATGCCCCTAGGTTCCATCCCCAGACCCACAAAAATAAAATAAAATAAAGAATAAAAAATAGGGCTGGGAGTATAGGTCAGAGGTAGAATCCCCCTGGGTTCAATCCCTGGTTCCAAGAAAAAAAAAAAAAAGCAGCCGGGCATGGTGGCGCACGCTTGTAATCCCCTGCACTTGGGAGGCTGAGACAGGAGGATCGCAAAGGTTCGAAGTCAGCCTCAGCTACTTAATGAGGCTCTCAGCAACTTAGTGAGACCCTGTTTCCAAATAAAATATATATTAAAAAAAAAAAAAGGTCTGGGAGTATAGCCTGGAGGTAGAAAGCTGCTGGGTTCCACCCCCAGTTCCACCAAAAAAAAAAAAAAAAAGAAAAAAAAAATCTAGATTCTGCTGGCCCCAGCTGGAGATCCAGCCCCCACCCTATCTGCAAGGCAAGGACTCTAGCTCCTGCTCACCCCTATCAGGTGGCCCTCGTGCTGCACATCTGGCCTCCCTCACTCCACACACATGTGACCACCAAGGCAGGCTTATTTGACCTCTAAGGGTAGCCTCAGACGCAACTAATAGTCCCCTCTTTACCCTCCTCTGTCCCCAAACCAAGCAGCCACCTCCTCTGTCGCGGAGTCCTGCACTACCCTCTCATCTGCTCCTTATCACTTGTCCTTCAGCACACACTTGGTGAGGACTCACAATTATTCACCCATATGATGGTGTAGAAGCAATAAGCACTCAGTAAAAATTGAACTTTGAGACAGGCATGGTGGCACTCACCTGTAATCCCATTACTTGGGAGGTTAAGACAGGAGGATCACCGGTCCAAGAAGAGCGACTCTCATTAATCTAGCAAGACCCTGTTTCAAAGTCAAAATAAAATCAATCCCCAGCTGGGCGTGGTGGCGCACGCTTGTAATCCCCACGCTTGGGAAGCAGAGACAGGAGGATTGTGCAGGTTCAAAGCCAGTGGTGCTGGCTTAAGAGACCCTGTTTCCAAATAAAAATAATATAAAATAGGTCTGAGAGTGTAGCCCAGAGGTAGAAGGGTTCCATCACCAGTACCATCAAAAAATAAATAAATAAAATAAATAAATCCCCAGGGCCGAGTGTGGTGGCACATACTTGTAATTCCAGCATTTCCCTTACTTAAACCCCAGTACCAGCAAAACAAAACAAAACAAAACAAAACAAAAAAAACAGCCAGGCATGGTGGCACATGCTTGTAATTCCAATATTCGGGAGGCTGAGACCCCAGGATCGTGGTTTGCGGACAGCCTCAGGTACTTAGTGAGGCCCTCTGTACCTTAGTGAGACCCTGTTTCAAACTAAAGAATAAAAGGCAGGGGGTGTGGTTCGGAGGCCAAATGCCCCTGGGTTCCATCCCAAGACCCACAAAAACAAAAACAAAAACAGAAACAGAAAGACTAAGCCGAGCGTGGTGGCACACACTTGTAATCTCAACATTTGGGAGGCTGAGACCTGAGGTTCGTGGTTCGCAGACAGCCTCAGCTACTTAGTGAGGTCCTCCCCATAACTTAGTGAGAATTTCTTTCAAAATAAAGAATAAAAAAAAAAAAAAATAGGGCGGGGGTGTAGCTCAAAGCTAGAATGCCCCTGTGTTCCATCCCCAGTACTGCAAAAAAAAAAAAGTAATATGAAGAATCAAAAAATCGAGCTAGGGGTATAGCTTGGAAGTAGAATGCCCCTGATTCTATCCGTAGCACCACACACATAAAACAAACAAACAAACAAACAAACAAACAAACAAACAAACATATAGGGCTGGGTAGTAGCACAGAGGTAGAGTGCCGCTGGGTTCAATCCCCTGTATCCACACAGGAGGTGTGCTCTGGAACCCCCTCCAACAACCCCACACGCACATTGTGCTTCTGCGAGCTGCCCTAATGTTCTTGAAACAGGCCAGTCCCTCTTCTCCTGTTCTCATCTCTCAGATCTCAGCTCAAGGCCCATTCTCACGTTCTCACAGGGACCCGCTGACCTTCCTATCTATGCTGGCCTCCCATGCCGACTGCCTCCGCAGTCAGTCTATGTAGGTCTTTCACAGAAGTATCTCACCTGTTTATTTGTCAGCCCATTAGTTTGTTTTTTGTCTGACAAGTCACCACTAGAACCGGGGGGCTTAGCATCTGTGTTTTCAAGAAATGAGTAATAAGTAAAAGAGAGTCTCCAGCAGGCACAGGGCGCTCACCTGTCATCCCAGGATTTGGGAGGCTGAGACAGGACAACTGCACAGTTTTTTCTTTTTTCTTGGTACTGAGGATTGAACTCATGAGCATTTTCTACCTCCAAAACTATACCCCAAGCCCCCCTCTCCCTGTTCTTTTTAAAATTGAAACAGGGTCTCAGCTAATTTGCTGAGGCTGGCCTTGAACCTGTGATTCTCCTATCTCAGTCTCCCAAGTACTGCAATCCAGGCACGCACTATTTACGAACAGCTAAGACTGCAGGTTTAATCCCAAGCCTCAGCAATTAAGGAAGAGCCTCAGCAATGTAGTTAGATTCTGCTTCAAAATACTATTTTTTTTTGTAGGAACCTAGGGCATTCTACCTCTGAGTTGCACACCCAGCTTAACTTTATTTTTTTCTATTTATTTATTTATTTATTTATTTATTTTTGCAGGTCTGTGGATGGAACCCAGAGGCATTTGACCTCGAAGCTACACCCCCTGCCCAATTTTTTATTCTTTATTTTTGAAACAGGGTCTCACTGAGTTGTGAAGGATCTCACTAAGGAGTTGAGGCTGTCCACGAACCGCGATCCTCAGGTCTCAGCCTCCCAAATGCCAGCTAGGATTACAAGTGTGTGCCACCATGCCCGGCTCTAATTTTACTTTTCACTTGGAAACAAGGTCTTTCTAAACCGCGGAGACTGGCTTCCAAACTGTGATCCTCCTGTCTCAGCCTCCCATGTACTGGGATCACAAGTGTGCACCACTATGCCCATCTACAGAAAAGTTCTTCTTAAAAAAAGGAATAGGCCAGGCGTGGTGGTGTACGCTTGTAATCCCCACGCTTGGGAGGCAGAAACAGGAGGATTGCGCAGGTTCGAAGCCTGCTGGGCTGGCTTAGCAGACCCTGTTTCCAAATAAAAATGTAAAAATAGGTTTGGGAGTGTAGCCCGGAGGTAGTAGGGCTTCCCAGAACCCCAGTACCACAAAAAAAAAAAAAAAAAAAAAAAAAAAAGTAATAGAAGCCCGGCATGGTGGTGTACACTTGTAATCCCAGCATTTGGGAGCCTGAGACAGGAGGATTGCAGTTCATGGCCAGCCTCAGCTACTTAGTGAGGCCCTTTGCAATTCAGTGAGACCCTGTTTCAAAATAAAAAATAAAAAATAGGCTAGGGGTGTAGGAGGTTGAATGCCCTTGGGTTTCATCCCCAGGACAAATAAAAAAAAAGAAAAGAAAAGAAAAGAAAAGAAAAAAAAGGAAGGAAAGAAAAGAATAGGAAGCTAGTTGTGATGGCACATGCCTGAAATCCCAGTACTTGGGAGGCTGAGACAGGAGGAACGCGGGTTGGAGGACAGCCTCAACAACTAGTAAGTAGTGAGATTCTCAACAACCTAGCAAGACCCTGTTTCAAAACAAAACAAACCAACCAACAAACAAAAACAAATAAAAAAAGGGCTGGGTGAGCCGGGCATGGTGGTGCAAGCTTGTAATCTCAGCATGTGGGAGGCAGAGACCTGAGGATCGCGGTTCACGGACAGCCTCAGCTACTTAGTGAGGCCCTCTACAACTCAGTGAGACCCGGTTTCAAAATAAAGAATAAAAAATTGGGCAGGGGGTGTAGCTCAGAGGTCAAATGCCCCTGGGTTCCATCCCCAGACCCACCAAAAAAAAAAAAAAGGGCTGGGTGTGGAGCTCAGAGTTAGAATGCCTCTGGGTTTAATCCCAGTACCACACACACACACACACACACACAAAATAATATGATATTTTACAAAAGACAAGCCTACCCTTTTCATTATTAGATACAAATGATCTCGTTGGATTGTGAGATAAGTTTTTAAAGTCTTACTCTCAACTCCTATAGGCAGAGTAAGCAGGCCCAGGTCAGTGCGGATGTCCAGTGGGCGAATTGCTGTTTTGAGCTCGGTAAATGTCCTTTGTCCTGCTAGCTAGAGAGCATGGGCGGTCTCCTGTCTCCACTGCCCTGAATGGGGCCCCTTAAGGATCTTCTTCATAAAGAAATCATTTCCAATAACCCTGCCAGTAAGGCTGGTGGCCGTCCTGAGCTTTGGTCCCTGGGTTCTTGGAGAGTCTCCATCAGGGACCGGCAGCTTGGCAGGCTTTTGTCCCGCATTCCTGCTGCCAAGGGAAAGAAAGCTCTGACTCTGCTGGCTCATTCTCTCTCTGGAAGAAAGGAGAAAAAAAGTTCTCAAACAGTGCCTGCTGTATTAGCACTGGAGGCAAAGAGCTAAACGCACTTACACAGTCCAATTTATGCTTGCATAATCAGCTGCAGGAAGCGGCAGAGTGACATTTGCACCTAATCCTTCCATGGGGCCCTGGCTAACACAACAAACAGCAGAAGGAAAGCGCGCGGTCGCTTGGGGCATGGGGGCAGAAGAGAGTTATTTCTTTGGTACTAGGTATTGAACTCAGGCCTGTATCCCTAGTCTTATCATTATTTATTTACTTTGGTACTGGGGATTGAACCCAGAGGCATTCTTTCTTATAGCTACACCTCAAACCCTGTTTTATTTTATTTTTTGTGGTACTGGGGATGGAACCCAGGGGCCTTCTACCTCCAGGTTATACTCCCAGACCTATTTAATATTTTTTTTGGAACAGGGTCTCATTAAATTGCTGAGAGCCTCCACTAAGTAGCTGAGGCTGGCTTTGAACCTGTCCACTAAGTAGCTGAGGCTGGCTTTGAACTTGTGCGATCCTCCTGTCTCAGCCTCCCAAGTGCTGGGATTACAAGCACGTGCACCAGGCCTAGCAATATTTTTTTGTTTTGAAACAGGGTTTCCCTAAGTTGATGAGTCTCAATACTTGCTGAGATTATCCTCAAACCTGCAATACCTCTGTTTCATTCTCTCAAGTACTGGGATTATAAGAGTGTGCCACCACACCCAGCTTTTTTGTTTGTTTGTTTGTTTGTTTGTTTTGAAACAGGGTCTTGCTAGGTTGCTTAGAGTCTTATTACTTGTTCAGCCTGTCCTTCAACTTGCAATCTTCCTGTCTCAGCCTCCCAAGTACTAGGATTACAGGCCTGCAACAACTACCATGTCCAATTTATTTTTTGTTTTGTTTTGTTTTTATGCAGTACTAGAGGTGGAACCCAGGGCCATTCTACCTCTGAGCTATACCCCCAACCCTATTTTTTATTCTTTCTTTCTTTATTTACTTTTTTGGTGGTACTGGGGTTCCTGGAAACCCTTCTACTTCCAAGCTACACTCCCAGAACTATTTTATACTTTTTTATTTGGAAACAGGGTCTCTTAAACCAGCATAGCTGGCTTTGAACCTGCTCAATCCTCCTGTCTCTGCCTCCCAAGCATGGGGATTACAAGCCTGCACCACCACGCCCAGCTTTATTCTTTATTTTTTGAAACACGTCTCACTGAGTCACTGAATTGCAGAGTGCCTCACTAAGTAGTTGAGGCTGTCCATGAACTGTAATCCTCCTGTCTCAGCCTCCCGAATGCTGGGATTACAAGTATGAGCCACCAAGCCTGGCTATTTATTTTTTTATTATTATTTTTTGAGGTATGGGCAATGGAACCCAGGGGCATTCACCTCCAAGCTATACCCCCAGCCCAATTTTTTATTCTTTAATTAATTAATTTTTTTTTGCAGTACTAGAGATGGAACCCAGGGACATTCTACTGCTGAGCTACACCCCAGGACTATATTTTTTTTATTCTTTATTTTGAAAGAGTCTCACTAAATTGCAGAAGGTCTAAGTAGCTGAGGCTGTCCTCCAACCACAACCCTCCTGTCTCAGCCTCCCAAGTACTGAGATTACAAGCATGTACCACCTTGCCCGGATTAATTGGAACTATTTGAAAGAAAGGGACATTTAGTATTAGAGGAACAAAAAAAAAAAAAAACTTTTTAAAAAACTGTGTTTGAGCCGGGTGTGGTGGCACACGGAAACAGGAGAATCACGGTTCACAGACAGCCTCAGCTACTGAGGCCTTCTGCGACTTAGTGAGACCTTGTTTCAAAATAAAGAATTAAAAAAAAATAGGGCTGGAGGTGTAATGGTGGAAGGTCCCTGGGTTCTGTCACCAGTAACACACACACACACACACACACACACACACACACACACACACACAGATAAAAACTGCGTTTGCCTGTATAATCCTCAAATAAAAGAATCAAATGGTGGCAAGCTGGGGTGAGAGGGGCTCTAGGCTGGGTGGGAGAGGTAGGAGACGGGAGAGAGAGTGGGCAGCTGTCACAGGGCTCCAGGACCACACGGACCCACAGACCACGGCTGAGCGTCTTTACACACGACAGAGGCGCCGTGCTGGCATCCTGGCACATCATATATGTGGCATTTCCTTGTTCCTTATTCGGATGAGAAGGCGACGGGCAGCAGATGTGAGGGAGGGCGCAGCCGCTGGCAGTGTTGGCATCCTTGATCTGCCTCAGTGGCTGCGAGTCTGAAGTGCCACTGGCTTCTTGTGGTGGTGGTGGTGGTGGTGGTGGTGGTGGTGGTGGTGGTGGTGGTGGTGGTGGGGTGTGTGTGTGTGTGTGTGTGTGTGTGTGTGTGTGTGTGTGTATTTTTTTTCCCCTGCAGTCTAGGAACCAGGGGCATTCTACTTCCTAACTTCCTAACTACACCCTTAGCCCTATTTTTTTATTCTTTATTTTAAAACAGTGTGTCACAGAGTTGCAAAGGGCCTCATTTACTAAGTAGCTGAGGTTGACAGTGCAGCCTCCCAAATGCTGGGATAACAAGTGTGTGCCACCATGCCTGGCTTTATTCTTTATTTTGAAACACGGCCTCACCAAGTAGCTGAGGCTGGCTACAAACCTGCTATCCTCCTGACTCAGCCTTCCAAGTACTGGGATTACAAGCATGAGTTATCATGCCCTGTGCTAACCTTTTTCTTTTGTGGTGCTAGGTATTGAACCTAGGGGTATTCTACCTCCAGCCCTATTTTTTATTCTTTATTTGAAACAGGGTCTCACTGAGTTGTAAAGGGCCTCACTAAATAGCTGAGGCTGGCTGCAAAGCTGAGATCCTCTGTCTCAGCCTCCCAAGTACTGGGATTACAAGCCTGTGCCAAAATGCATGGTTGCTGCTAAACTATATTTAAAAATTTTGCTTTTTTTTTTTTTTTTCAGTACCTGGTGTTTGATAAGTTGGGTCCCTCCTCCACGTGTTCTCATAGCGGAACGGGAAGCGGAAGCCAGAAGCGGAGATATCGCAAGACTCCAGGTGCCTCGAGACTCCAAACATCGCGATGCTACAAATGTGTGAGGAATCAGCACGCCTATAAAACTGGTACCTCCTGTCTGCCACCTGACTCAGCCGGTGATCAGGACTATGCACAACTCTCCAGACGCGTGGCCCATTGGTCCCTTCCCCCACCGCCAGCTGACTCTCCGGAGTGTACTGGGGTTGGGGCCTAATAAAACAGAGGTCTCTTGATAACCCAGTTGGTGTTTTTACCTCCCTCCTAAACCCCCTAACTCTATTTTCAACCTAACAGTATTGAATCCAGAAGCATTGTGCCTCCAAGCTATACCCCCAGCCCAATTTTATTTCTTATTTGAAAACAGGGTCTCAATAGGCTGCTGAGAGCATCACTAAGTTACAGAGTTTGGCTTTGTACCTATGATACCTTTCTCAGCCTTCCAAGAAGTGGATTACAAGTATCTGCCACCAAGCCTGGCTTGTTCTCAAGTTTATAATTTTTAAACATTATTCCTTTGGAAATTTATTTATTTATTTATTTATTTATTTATTTATTTATTTATTTTTGCAGATCTGGGGATGGAACCCAGGGTATTCTACTTCTGAGCCACACCCCCAGCCCTAATTTTTATTCTTTATTTTGAAATATGGTCTCACTGAGTTGCAAAGGGCTTCACTAAGTAGCTGAGGCTGTCCTCAAACTGTGATCCTCCTGTCTCTACTTCCCAAATACTGGGATTACAAGTGTAGGCCACCATGCCCTGCAAAAAAAAATTTTTTTTTTTTAGGTACTGGGAATTGAACCTAGGGAACATTCTACCCCTGAGATACATCTCTAGCCATTTTTATTTTTTGTTTTGAGACAGGATCTCCCTAAATTGACAGTCTTGATACTTTGTTGAGGCTGGCCTCAAACCTGTTATCCTACTGTCTCAGACTCCTAGGAACTGGGATCATAAGTGTGTGCCACCAAGCCCTGCTTTTGGGAACTTTCAAAATTCTTCTTCTCTTCTTCTGAAATTCCAATAACAGCAATGTTAACTGATAGAGTATCTGCCTTTCTTTCTTTTTAAAAAATTTTATTTTTTTTCTTTTTTTTTCTTGTGTGTGTGTGTGTGTGTGTGTGTGTGTGTGTGTGTATTTTACTGGGGATGGAAACCAGAGGCATTCTACCTCTACTACAGCCCCAGTCCTATTTTTTATTCTTTATTTGAAACAGGGTCTCACTGAGTTGCAGAGGGCCTCACTAAGTAGCTGAGGCTGGTCACGAACTGTGACCTTCCTCTCTCAGCCTCCCAAATGCAGGGATTACAAACTGGGTCACCACCCGGCTATTAAATTTTGTTTGTTCACACCCAGCTATTAAAACTTGTTTCTTTTTTTGCTGTTCAGATTGGGCAGTTTTATTTTGTCTTGAAGTCTACTGATCTTTCCTTTGTCTCTCTCAATCTGCCTTTAAGCCTGTACTCTGAATTAAATTTTCTGTGTGAGAGGATACTAGGGATTGAGCCCAAGGGCATTCTAAAAGCAGCTAAACTCCCAGCCCTACTTCATTTTTATTTTGAAACAGGGTCTAAGTTGCAGAGGGCCTCATGAGGTTGCTGAGGCTGGATACAAACCTGCAATTCTCCTTTCTCAGTCTACCAAATACAGGGATTATAAATATGAGACACTACATCCGGCGCTACCTCCAGACATTTTTAATTTTTTGTTTTAAAATTGACTTGTGAGCTGCCAGGCGTGGTGGCGCACGTTTGTAATCCCAGCATTTGGGAGGCTGAGACCCAGAGGATCGCGGTTCATGGACAGCCTCAGCTACTTAGTGAGGCCCTCTGCAACTCAGTGAGATCCGGTTTCAAAATAAAGAATAATAAAAAAAAAATAGGGCAGTGGGTGTAGCTTGAAGGTCAAATGCCTCTGGGTCCCATCTCCAGACCCGCAAAAAAAAAAAAAAAAAAAAAAAAAGGTTTATGAGCTGGGCGTGGTGGTGCAGGCTTGTAATCCCTGCATTCGGGAGGCTGAGACCTGAGGATCGCGGTTCTTGGACAGCCTCAGCCTCAGCCACTTAGTGAGGCCCTCTGCAACTCAGTGAGACCCTGTTTCAAAATAAAGAATAAAAAATAGGGCAGGAGGTGTAGCTTGAAGGTCAAATGCCTCTGGGTTCCATCTCCAGACCCGCAAAATAAATAAATAAATAAAACATAAAGTAAAATAAAATGGGCTTGTAGAAGCCGGGCGTGGGTGCACGCTTGTTCTCCCAGCGCTTGGGAGGCTGAAACAAGAGAATTACGCAGATTCGAAGTACCCTCAGCTACTTAGTGAGGCTCTCAGCAACTTAGTGAGACTCTGTTTCCAAAAAAAGTATAAAATAGGTCTGGGAGTAGAATAACCTGGAAGTAGAAAAGCCCCTAGATTCCACCCCCAGTACCACAATAAACAAACAAACAAATAAATAATAAAATAAAATGGGCTTGTGCCAGGCCAGGAGTGGTGGTGAGCTCTTGTAATCCCAGCATTTGAGAGGCTGAGACAGGAGGATCTGGGTTCAGGGACAGTCTCAGCTGCTTAGTGAGGCACTTTGCAACTCAGTGAGACCCAGCTTCAAAATAAAGGATAGAATATAGGGCTGGGGTGTAACTCGGAGGTAGAATGTCCCTGGGTTCCATCTCCAGTACCGCAAAAAAAAAAAAAAAAAAAAAAAAAGGAGCTGTGGTGATGCATGCATGCTTATAATCTTAATATTTGGAAGGCTGAGATTGGAGGATTGCAGGTTCGAGGCCAGCTTCAGCAATTTAGTAATGCCCTCTGTAACTTAGTGAGACCTGTTTCAAAATAAAAGAGTGAAAGCCGGGCATGGTGCCCCCATGCTTGTAATCTCAGGACTTGGGAGGCTGAGACAGGAGGATTTGGGTTCAGGGACAGTTTCAGCTGCTTAGGCCCTCTGCATCTTAGTGAGGGGCAACTATGAATGCCCCTGGGTTAAATCATCAGTAAACACACACACACACACACACACACACACACACACACACTATTCTGATTAGGTCAGCTTTTTCTCATCTCTGTGGCCAGGGAGAAAGAAGAGGGCAGAGAACTCGCTCCAGATGGAGGTAGATCAGGCTGCTCCCCCTCCTCCCACGGCGTCCTGCCCCGCCCCCGGCCCCTGCTGACCTCAGCGGGGGTGGGGGGGGACGGGACCCTCCCCAGCGGGAGAAGGGAGAATGCCCTGTTACTGTCAGGAAGGTTGGGGGTGTCTAGACACACAACCTGGGGACGAGGGCGGAGCCTGGTTACTGCGCGTGGGGGTGGCCATCCCAGATCCCTACCTGCCTCAGTGGGACGTGGTGACCCGGGAGTCCCGCAAGGGTGGGTGCGGAGCTCCCTCCTTGACCTCGCTGGCCGCAGTGGAGGTGGGTGGGGGGTCTTTTTGTGCCGGGCTAGAGTACAGCATCGTCCAGAAGTGCTCCGCTGGCTCGGCTGCTTTCCCTGGGGCTTCTGCGAGAGAGCAGGTTGTCGGGGCCATGTGTTTGTTGCACCCATACCATTTCTGGATCGCCAGCTCCGTCAGCTCCAAGTCTGAAACTGAGCAGAAAAGAAAGTCCAAGAATCGGTGCGGTAGCCAGGCGTTGTGGCTCACGTTTGGAATCCCAGTACTTGGGAGGCTGAGACAGGAGGATCACAGTTTGTGGACAGTCTCAGCTACTTGGTGACTCTGTTTCAAAATGAAGAATAAAAATTGGACTGGGGGTGTAGCTCGGAGGTAGAATGCTACTGGGTTCCACCCTCCGTACTACAATAAATAAATAAATAAAAATAAAAAATAAGGTTGACGCTCCAAATCTGTAGACTCTCCATCCTCAGATTCAACCAACAGAAAATTAAAATAAAAAAGAAGTCGGGTGGGGTGGCGCAGGCATCCCAGCATTCAGGAGGCTGAGACAGGAGGACTGCAGTTCGTGGCCAGCCTCAGCTACTACTTTTTTTTTTTTTTTTTGGTGGTACTGGGGTTCCTGGAAGCCCTTCTACTTCTCGGCTACACTCCCAGACCTATTTTATATTTTTTATTTGGAAACAGGGTCTCTTAAGCCAGCAAGGCTGGCTTCGAACCAGCGCGATCCTCCTGTCTCCGCCTCCCAAGCGCGGGGATTACAAGTGTGTGCCACCACGCCCGGTTTAGTGAGGCCCTTTGCAACTCAGCGAGACCCCGTTTAAAAATAAAGAATAAAAAGAGGGCTGGGGGTGTGACTGGGAGGTAGAATGGCCCTGGGTTCCACCCCCAGTACTGAAAAAAAAAAAAAAAAAGGAGCCCGGCGTGGTGGTGCCTGCTTGTAATCCCAGCTTTTGGGAGACTGAGACAGATCACGGCTCCCGGACAGCCTCAGCTAATACTTAGTGATGCTCTTTATAACTCAGTGAGACTCTGTTTCAAAATAAAGAAGAAAAAATAGGGCTGGGGGTGTTGCTCAGAGGTAGAATGCCCCTGCGTCCCATTCCCAGAGAGACCATAAATTGGGTCTCTCCTCCATGTGATCTCACAGCGGAACAGGAAGTGGAAGCCAGAAGCGGAGATGTCGTGAGACTGCAGGTGCCTCGAGACTCCAAACATCGCTAAGCTACAGATGTCGCGAGAGAATCTGCAGGCCTATAAAACAGGTGCTTCTGATCCCCCTTGTGACTCAGACAGCTGATCAGGACTATGTGCAACTCCGCAGACGCGTGGCCCTTCCCTCTCTTCCCCAAAGCCGGATGACTCTCCGGAGGGTGCGGAGTCCGAATAAAACAGTGGTCTCTGATAACCCGGTTGGTATTTTTACCTCCCTCCTAAACTCCCTAACTCTATTTTCAACCTAACAGCCAGTACCACTAAAAGAAAAAAAAAAAAAAATTGAGCCTCCTGTCTCAGTCTCCCTAGTTCTGGGATTCCAGGCATGTGACATCACACCCCACTTCCTTCTGTCTTTTTGAGTCTTCTTATATTTCATATACACATAATATTAAGTAATTACTTGTACTTAGTACGAATAAGAAAAGTTTACTCCATTCTAGATAGTCCTCCAACAGGAATGTCTACTCAATTCTCCTAGAAGCAGAAAATATAATTTTTAAAGACTTGACATGTAGGAGGAGGCTGAGGCAGGAAGATCACAGGTTTCTGGTGAGCCTCAGCAATTTATGGAGGACCTCTACAACCCTGGGCTCAATCCAGTACCCAAAATAAAATGAAATAAAATAAAGATTTGATGTGTTTATCAATCAATAATTCAATATAAAGGGAGAAATAATATGGAAAGGAGATGCAGTCGGCAAGTTTCTTTTTTTTTTTTTTTTTTCTTTTTTTTTTTGCGGTGCTGGGCATGGAACCCAGGGCTTTCTACCTCCGGGCTATACTCCCAGACCTAGTTTGCATTTTATTTGGAAACAGGTTCTCCCTAAATTGCTGAGAACCTCACTAAGTAGCTGAGGCTGGCTTTGAACCTGTGCAACCCTCCTGTCTCAGCCTCCCAAGCGCGGGGATGACAAACGTGCACCACCACACCCTGCTTGGCAAGGTTTTTGTGTCATTGAAAGAAAATGGGCTAGCTGGGTGTGGTGGCGCATGCTTGTAATCCCAGCATTGGGGAGGCTGAGACAGGAGCATCACGGTTCGTGGACAGCCTCAGCTACTTAGTGAGGCCCTGTTTCAAAATAAAGAATAAAAAATAGGGCTGGAGTGTAGCTCAGAGGTAGAATGCCCATGGGTTCTACCCCTAGTGCCACAAAAGAAGAAAAATTTTTAAAAAAAGAAAGAGTAAGAAAGAGAAACAGAGAGATGGAGAAAATGGATTTGAGCTGAGGAGTTGGCACAGGCTTGCTCTGGCTGGAGGTGTTCTGACTACCTGCATGGCCAGGTTCTTCTGGGTTCTGTTCCCTCCAGGTTAGCTCCCTTGCTAGGTGAGATGGCACACACCCATAATCCTAGTACTTGGGAGGCGGAGACAGGAGGATCACAGGTTCAAAGACTTAGACTTTCAAGAATCTAGTGAGACCCTGTTTCAGAACAAAAAATAAAAAGGGCTCAGGATGTATCTTGGAGGTAGATTGCCCCTGGGTTCCATCTTCAGTACCAGAAAAACAAAACAAAACAAGACAGCCGGGCGTGGTGGCGCACGCTTGTAATCCCCACGCTTGGGAGGCGGAGACAGGAGGATCGCGCTGGTTCGAAGCCAGCCGCGCGCTGGCTTAGGAGACCCTGTTTCCAAATAAAAAAGTATAAAAATAGATCTGGGAGTGTAGCCCGGAGGTAGAAGGGTTTCCAGGAACCCCAGTACCTCCGGAAACACACACACACACACACACACACACACACACACACACACACTCACACACTCACACACACACACACACCCCTACATATACTATGAACAGATGTTTAAAAAAAAAAGCAAGACTGCCGGGCATGGTGGTGCTCGCTTGCAATCGCAGCATTTGGGATTGTGGTCTGTGAAAAGCCTCAGCTACTACTTAGTGAGGACGTTTGCAACTCAGACCCTATTTCAAAATGAAAAATTAAAAATAGGCCTGGGGGTGTATCTCGGAGGTAGAATGCCCCTGGGTTCCATCCCCAGTGCCGCAAAAATCAACCAAAGAAACAAAGACAAAAGGACCCCAAGACTAGCTTCCTTCCCCGGCTTGTGTGCCTCCTCCTCGCACCGGAGGCTCACGGAGGAATGCCCAGGGCTCCCTGGGAGCCGCCTGGGGTGGGCGGTCACCCCCTCTACTGCTTATATATAAAGTTTGAATGGACGCTTTGCTTTCCTTCCTGCTAAGCCATTTTCCCTTCTGCTCCTTTTGTCCTAGGCAGAGTCCAGATATGATCACAAAGGCAAAGAAGCAGCAACCAGAGGAAATAGTCAGGAAAGCACGTCTTGGAGTGGCAAGGACGATTTCTTAACAGTTTTATTTATTTATTTCTCTATGTATTTATTTGGATACTAGGAATGAAACCCAGAGGCATTCTACCTCCAAGCTACCGTCCAGTCACATTTTATTTCTTTTTTTTTTTTTTTTTTTTTTTTTGCGGGTCTGGGGATGGAACCCAGGGGCATTCGACCTCCAAGCTACACCCCCTGCCCTAGTTTTTATTCTTTATTTTGAAACTGGGTCTCACTGAGTTGCAGAGGGCCTCACTGAGTAGCTGAGGCTGTCCGCGAACCGCGATCCTCCAGGTTTCAGCCTCCCGAATGCTGGGATTACAAGCGTGCGCCACCACGCCCGGCTTACATTTTATTTCTTATTTGGAAACCGGAGCTCACTATGTTGCTGAGAACCTCTCTAAATTGCCAAGGCTCACTGGCACCTGGCTTATTAATTTATTCTAATTAATTAACTTTATTTTGGTACCGGGGACTGAACCCAGGTGCATTCTACCACTGAGGCACACCTCAGTTCTATTTATTTATTTTTAAAATTTATTTAGTTTTTGAAGTACAGAGGATGGAACCCAGGGGTATTCTACCTCTGAGTTACACCCCAACCCTATTTTTTATTCTTTATTTTGAAACAGGGTCTCACTGAGTAGCAAAGGGCCTCACTAAGTAGCTGAGGCTGGCCACAATCCTGTGATCCTCCTGTCTCAGCCACCCAAATACTGGGATTACAAGTGTACACCACTATGCCTGGCTTTGTTTTATTTTCTTATTTTGAGACAAGGTCTCCCCTAAATTGCGGAGGCTGGCCTCAAACCTGTGATCCTCCTGCCTCAGCACTTCCAGTACTAGGATCATGGGTGTGAGCTATCTTGCCTGGCTTTTTCCTCCTCCTCCTCCTCCTCCTCTTTCTCTTTCTCCCTTTCTTCTTTTAGTATCAGGGCATGCTTTCTCCGAGCTACATACACCCCTAGCTCTCTTTTATTTTGAAACAGGGTCTTGCTAAATTGCTGACAGCCTTACTGACTTGCAGAGGTTGGCCTCAGTCCTGTGATCCTCCTGTCTCATTCTCTCAAGCATTGGCATTACAGGGGTATGTCACCATGCCCAGACTTATTTATATATTTACTTAGTCTGGAGATTGAGCCCAACCTTCTATCTCTGAGCTACACACCCAGCCTAATTTTTTACTTTTTTTGTATGTGTGTGATACCGTAAATTGAATTTTGAGGCATTTCACCTCCAAGCTATACCTCCAGGCAGATTTTATTTCTTATTTTGAAAGAGGATCTCATTTGGTTGCAGAGAGTTTCATTAAATTGCTGAGGCTGCTCTTGAACCAGCAATCCTCCATCCTCAGCTTCCCAAGTACTAGGATTACAAGCGTGCGCCTCCACACCTGGCTTTACTTCTTATTTTGAAACAAGGTCTTGCAAAATTGCTGAGGCTGGCTTTGAACCTGTGAACCTCTTGTCTCAATCTCCCAAATCCTGAGATTACAGTTGTGCACCACCATGCCTGGCCCATATTTTACTTTGAAATGGGGTCTTGCTAAATTGCTGAGGCTGGGTACAAGCCTGGAATCTCCCTGTGTGCCACCACATCGAACCTGGAAGAAACTATTTTTATTATCATTTTACAGACTCATCCACAGACCACTTGAGGGTTAAGTGATCAATTCACGGTCACACAGCAGAAGCAGGATTTCAACTCAGATGTGGACCTCATGAGAGCATCTACCATTAAAAATAAAGTCCAGGAAAATACTTTTAAGATTTTATTTCAAATGTCAAGCTAGAAAATAAGATATAATTAACATATCACTAAAAGTTATTTTTGTTGTGGTCTAAAATACCAGCAGGGAAAAATAAATCACTAACCTTGGCTCAATCAATTTATAAAAGTAGCCAGGCATGGTGGCACAGGCTTGTAATCCCTATACTTAGGAGGCTGAGACAGGAGGATCACAGGTTTGCAGCTGGCCTCAGCTACTTAGAGAAGCCCTCCATAACTTAGCGAGACCCTGTTTCAAAATAAAGAATAAAAAGTAGGGTTGGGGGTGTAACTTGAAAGTAGAATGTCCCAGTTTCAATCCCCAGTACCACAAAAATTAAAAAAAAAAAAAAACTATTAAAAACATAGAAATTAGCCTGGCGTGGTGGTGCACGCTTGTAATCCCAGCATTTGGGATGCTGAGACCGGGGGATCGCGATTCCCGGACAGCCTCAGCTACTTAGTAAGGCCCTCCGCAACATTTTTTTTTTTTTTTTTTTTTTTCGTGAGTCTGGGGATGGAACCCAGGGGCATTCAACCTCCGAGCTACACCCCCTGCCCTGTTTTTTTTTTTTTTTTCATTTATTTTGAAACAGGGTCTCACTAAGTTGTAGAGGGCCTCACTAAGTAGTGGCTGAGGCTGTCCTCGAACCGTGATCCTTTGGTCTCAGCCTCCCAAATGCTGGGATTACAAGCATGTACCACCACGCCTGGCTCCCTCAATTTAGTGAGACCCTGTTTCAAAATAAAGAATAAAAAATAGGGCAACAGATCTGGAGGTCAAATGCCCTTGGGTACCATCCCCAGACTCGGAAAAAAAAAAAAAAAAAAAGAAAAACATAGAAGTTGAATCTTATAAAATGAGCACCAGGACCGAGGCAAGCTCAAGGTCACTGGGGATTACTTCTGGCTCCTGGACATTCCAGCTGTGTGAATGTGGACTCATTTCTTAGCATCTTCTGATTTTCAAATTACACATCTTTTTTTATTACATTTTTTTTGTGTGTGTGGTACTGGGGGTGGAACCCAGGGGCTTTTCTACCTCCAGTCTATACTCCCAGACCTATTTTATACTTTATTTGGAAACAGGGTCTCACTAAATTGCTGAGAGCCTCACTCAGTAGCTGAAGCTGGCTTCGAATCTGTGCCATCCTCCTGTCTCAGCCTCCCTAGGTTGGGATTACAAGCGTGTGCCACCACACCCAGCTCTATTATTATTATTATTATTATTATTATTATTATTATTATTATTACTTAATTGTAGGGCTGGAAATAAACCCAGGACCATTCTACTTTTTTTTTTTTTCAGTACTGGGGATGGAACCCAGGGGAATTCTAGCTCTAAGCTATACCTCCAGCCCTATTCTTAATTCTTTCTTTTCTTTTTTTCTTTCTTCCTTCCTTCCTTCTCTCCTTCCTTCCTTCCTTCCTTCTTTCTTTTCTTTTCTTTTCTTTTCTTTTCTTTTCTTTTCTTTTCTTTTCTTTCTTTCTTGTGGTACTGGGGTGGAACCCAGGGGGATTCTAGTGCTGAGCTATGTCTCTAGCCCAATTTTTTATTCTTTTTTTTTGTGTGTGTGGTATTGGGGTTGGAACCCAGAGCCTTTTTACCTCTGGGCTATATTCCCAGACCTATTTTATATTTTTATTTGGAAACAAGGTCTCACTAAGTTCCTGAGAGCCTTACTAAGTAGCTGAGGCTGGCTTCAAACCCGTGCGATCCTTCTTCCTCAGCCTCCCAAGTGCGGGGATTACAAGCGTGCGCCACCATACCCGGCTTATTTTTTATTCTTATTTATTTATTTATTTATTTATTTATTTTGGTACTGGGGGTGGAACCCAGGGGTTTTTCTACCTCCAGTCTATACTCCCAGATCTATTTTATATTTTATTTGAAACAGGGTCTCAGTAAATTGCAAAGGGCCTCACTATGTAGCTGAAGCAGTTCTCGAACCTGCAATCCTCCTGTCTCGGTCTCACAAGCGCTGCAATTATAGGTGTGTGCCACCAGACCCAGAAGATTGCACATCTTTAAAGTGAAGGTAAACCGGGTTTGGTGGCACACGCTTGTAATCCCAGCGCTTGGGAAGCTAAGACAGGAGGATGGCACAGATTCGAAGCCAGCCTCAGCTACTTGGTCCCTCAGCAACTTAGTGAGACCTTGTTTCCAAATAAATTATTTAAAAAAAAAATAGGGCTGGGGTGTAGGAAGCCTCTGGGTTCCACCCTTCAGTACCACAAAATAAATAAATAAGTAAATAAATAAATAAATAAATAGCCGGGCGTGGTGGCGCACGCTTGTAATCCCAGCATTTGGGAGGCTGGGACCAGAGGATCGCGGTTCGCGGACAGCCTCAGCTACTTAGCGAGGTCCTCCGTAACTTAGTGAGACCCTGTTTCAAAATAAAGAATAAAAAACAGGGCAGGGGGTGTAGCTCGGAGGTCAAATGCCTCTGGGTTCCATCCCCAGACCCGTAAAATAAATAAATAAATAAATAAATAAATAAATAAATAAATAAAGTGAAGGTAAGCAGGGTGTGGTGGCACAGAGTTGTGATCCTAGTACTGGGGAGGATAAGACAGAAGAATTGCAGGTTTCAAGTCAGATCCAGCAACTTAGTGAGACTCTGTTTCCAAATAAAATATAAAATATGGCTGGGGCTGTAGCTCAGAGGTAAAATAATGCCCCTGGCTTCAATCTCCAGCAACCACACATACACACACATACACACCAAAAGTGAATATGAATAATACTGTTTCATTGGGTCAGGATTACCTGAAATATGTCAAAGTAGTAGACACATATTAGATGTCAAATGACTTTGGATCAAAGTTTGGCTGTCCTAGTTTCCCCAGGGTTTTTTACTCAAGTTTGTTTACTTGCCAAAAACAAAAAAATTAAGGGCAGGGAAGAGCGAGGAAGCAGCAGGGCAGGGAGAGAGACAAGTCATGAGAGAGAGGACAGTGGGTTTATGATCTGTAAGAGTGACATTTGCAAAGCTGACTCCGCAGAGGGTGGAGCTCCAGGGAACTTCACTTCCTGGCACCTTGTCATGACTTCCCAAGGATTTGTCGACTTAACAAATAAAAACCATTCTTTCAGCTGGGTATGGTAGCACAAGCTTGTAATCCCAAGTACTTGGGAAGCTGAGACAGGAGGATCCCAGGTTCGAGGCCAGCCTCAGCTACTCAGTGGGGCGCTCCACAACTGAGTGAGACCCTGTTTCAAAATAAAGAATAAAAAATAGGGCTGAGAGCCGGGTGTGGTGGTGCACGCTTGTAATCCCCACACTTGGGAGGCTGAGACAGAAGGATCACACGAGTTCAAAGCCAGCCTCAGCTACTTAGTGAGGCTCTCAGCAACTTAGTGAGACCCTATTTCCAAATAAAATATAAAAAAGGTCTGGGAGTATAGCCCAGAGGTAGGCAGCCTCTGGGTTCCACCCTCAGTACCACACACACACACAAAAAAAAATAGGGCTGAGGGGGGTAGTTTAGAGGTAGAATGCCCCTGGGTTGAATTCCCAATGCTGTAAAAAATAAACAAACAAACAAACAAAAACACTCTCTCCTCTTGATCATAATTTCTCACCAGTATACCCAGTGTCTATGGTAATGTGAGACCTTTATGCTTGGGACCACTGGATAGGCTACAAACTGGCCTATGACCGAACCAATTTGAACCAACAGAAAGCAAAATTGTCCTAACAGCGGGGCTGTTCACTGCATGTTGTGGGGCCTGGGTGATGGCACCCGACATTGTCTAATGACATTCCTGCGTTTGCTGGGCCGCATGAGTGCTTCCTTGAATGATAAAGCAGTACTAAAAATGTTGACCAGCTGACTCTCAGAAGTTAGTCCTCAGCCGGGCAAGGTGGCGCATGTCTGTAATTGTGGTACTCTGAGACAGGAGGATGGTAGGTTAGAGGACAGCCTCCGCAACTTAGCAAGACCTTGTTTCAAAACTAAATAAATATGAGCCAGGCATGGTGGCACATACTTGTAATCCCAGCATTTGGGAGACTGAGACAAGAAGATCATGGTTCGAGGACAGCCTCAGCTACTTAGTGAGGCCTTCTGCAACTCAGTGAGACCCTGTTTCAAAATAAAGAATAAAAAATAGGACTGGGGATGTAGCTCGGAGGTAGAATGTCCCTGGGTTCCATCCCCAGTATCGCAGAAAAAAAAAAAAAAATAAGTAATTGGGCTTGGGGTGTAGCCTAGAGGTAGAATGTCTCTGGGTATAATCCCTGGTACCCTACACACACACACACACACACACACACACACACACACACAACCATTCCCCCAATTTCTGCCATTGATTTTTTTTTTTTTTTTTTTTTTTTGCAGTGCTGGGGAAGGAACCCACGGGGCATTCAACCTCTGAGCTACACCACAGCCCTATTTTTTATTCTTTATTTTGAAACAGCGTCTCACTAAGTTGCAGAGGGCCTCACTAAGTAGCTGAAGCTGTCCTCGAACCGCGATCCTTCTGTCTCAGCCTCCCGAATGCTGGGATTACAAGCGTGCGCCACCACGCCCAGCTGCCACTGCTTTTTAAGGGTGCCAAGTGATAGCAAAGATGTGCTTTTGGACCTCCCACTGATTCATTTAGTGTTTATTTATTTATTTTTGGTGCTGGGGATTGAACCCAGTGGCATTCTACCTTCAAGCTACATCCCCAGCCCTACTTTTTATTCTTTATTTTGAAATAGAACCCCACTAAGTTACTGAGGCTGGCTGCAAACCTGCGATCCTCCTGTCTCAGCCTTAAAAGTACTGGGATTAAAAGTGTGGCCCGCCATGTCTGGCCCTCCCACAGATTTAGGCGGCTTGAGAATACAGTCTCCACAAATACTTTTGGGGAAGTCGCCTATTTTTCATACCTATAGTCATTTGCATCTAGGTAAGCATGGCCTTGGGTAAAAACACACTGAGTTCACCCTTCCTTCATCTTTGTACCAGGATGAGCCGTGTGCTGGAAAGTTCGCATCCATCGTAATTCCCCACCTCGGACCTGACCTCTCCAGCCCCGTTGACTATGGCAGGAAGCCAGGCAGAGGGGGTGTCGGTGCTTTTATTTGCATTGCCTTTTTTTTTATTTGCCTCATGGACATTAGACTACAGGCCTCCGTAAGCATGAACTGTTTGTTGAAGTCTGCTGTTGGTTTTTGTGGACTGGTCTAGCCAAGAGTTGTTTTAGCCCAAATGGGGGGCCGGGGGTGGGGCCGGGGTGGGGTGAGACAGCTGCAGAGCCCAACAACCGTTACCAAGGCCTCCGCGGCTCTGCCCCTACCTGCAGAGGGGTAAACAAAGCCCCTGGGAGAACTCGGGCGAGCTGAACACCTTGGTCAAACACTAAGCCAACCACCACCAGGTGTGCTTACAGAACACACTCTCCATCAGCGTCCTGTCATGCAGAAAATGTTTATCCAATTTGTCAAGATAATCTTTCCTCAAATAAGCCTTGGGCCTGCTCCTTGGAACAGCCTGAATTTAGTCGGTATAATGTAACTCTATTTTTTTTCACCCGTTTTCCTTTAATCACTGTGTCAACTTTTCCCCGGCTTTAAGCAAACTGAAAGTAATTATATCATTCTGAAGTGAGTAATCTTTTGACGGGGTGAGCTGATTCGTGAGTTACTCTAAAATTCTTCTAAATGGCGCAGTCCTTTTCCAAACACATTTTCTTAGATGTTTCACAGGGTTCGGCTCACCGATGACCCACGGATGTGTTTATTCTGTCGCGTTTTGTGGCTACGCCATGACGATATTAGGTTATTTGAAAAGGAGTTGAGTGGGGAAACCTGAGAGGGGGAAAGGTAACTTCACCCACTAATTTGGGCATTTCTTGGAAATACTGCAGTCTTTGTAAACACCTTGCAGCCTTGAACGTTTGATTACTGACTGCTTCAGTAACTGGCTGGCTTGACGGGAAGGCACTGCTCCTTTCACTTGGTTTTCTGGCTTCCTTGCTACGTTGACACCTTGCGTGGTGTTGTTTTGTTTACAAAACAGAAACAGTAAAGTCCCCGCATCTTCCTTTCTCTCAGTCACTGGCATGCGCCCGCAGAACTCCTGATGTGTCTAAAATAGAAAGCTCAGCCATCTGGCTATTTGATGGTTTCTATTTTTGTTTCTCTTTGCATTCTCAAAGTCTGTTGAGTCTGAAATTCTCTGTGTTCTGCCCTATATGTAATTGTGTATATATACACACACACTTTCTCATTTACATTTAGCCATTATCAATCTGGGTTTGTTTTATCGACCACAGCAGCACTTTGGCGGGGATGCTAACCTTGCTTAATTTATGATTAGCCAAAACCCGCATCAAATCCTGACTTTGGAGAGCTTAAAACCCTGGCGATGGCCAATCCAAAGCACTTCTTATTCAGATGCAGCACCCATTTTTATTTAGGATTTTCATTGATAGAAAAATGTCCCTTGCCTTGGTTCTGATGGAAAAGACAGAGCTACAGACCAGAGGGAACTTTAAAGCACATCACACTCATTCTCACTGTGTTCGCCTTCAGGAAACCGAGGTCCAGAGATGGGGCAAATGCATGCCCAAGTTCATATAGCTGGAGAGCGGAGGTCCCATTTATTTATGCATTCATTCGTGATACGGGAAATTGAGTCCAGGGAATTTTACATCTGGGCTACACCTCCAGCCTTATTTTACTTTGAAGCATGGTCTCCTTAGGTTGATGAGAGTCTCACCACTGGCTGAGGCTGTCCTCGAACCTGTGACTTTCCTTTAACAGACTCCCAAGTACTGGGATCACAGGTGTGTACCACCACATCAGCTAGGGTCTCCTTTAGAACCTAGGTCTCAGTGGGGCCGGGCGGTGCATGCCCCTATTTATAGCTACTTGGAAGCTGAGGCCGGAGGATCACAAGTCTGAGGCCAGCATGCGAAACTTAGACCTCGCCTCAAGACAAAACAAAATCAAATAAAAACTAAAAGATAAATAAAACCCAGGTTTCCTGACTTCCTAAAACTTTATCCATTTTTATAAAACCAAATCACTTTTTTTTCTTTTTTTTGCGGTACTGGGGATTGAACCCAGGGCATTCTACCTCTGAGCTACACCGCAGCCCTACTTTTTATTCTTTATTTTGAAACAGGGTCTCATTAAGTTTCATAGGGCCTCACTAAGTAGCTGAGGCTGATCTGCAATCCTCCTATCTCAGCCTTCCAAGTACAGATATTACAAGCCTGAGCCAACACACCTGGCTTAGATAATATGTGTGTGTGTGTGTGTGTGTGTGTGTGTGTGTGTGTGTGTGTATTGTATGGGAGATGGAGCCCAGGGGTATTCTACTTCAAAGCTACACCCCCAGCCATTTTTTTTTTTTTAATTCTTTATTTTGAAACAGGGTCTAACTGAGTTGCAAAGGACCTCACTAAATAGCTGAGGCTGTCTGTAAACTACAATCCTCCTGTCTCTAAGCCTCCAAAATGCTGGGATTGCAAGCGTACACCACCACACCCAGCTTTAAATAATAGCTATTAAAGATATATTTTGTAAAGTTTGTACATGTACATATATATATATATATATATATATATATGTGTGTGTATTATATATACACACACATATATGTGTGTGTGGGGGTATTAGGAATGAAATACCCAGGGGCCTTCTACCTGTGAGCTGTACTCCTAGACCTATTTTATATTTTATTTGATAACAGGGTCTCACTATTTTGCTAAGATCCTCCTGTATTGGCTTTCCAAGAACTGGGATTACAAGTGTGGGCCACACACCAGGCCATCCCCTGGTTTTAATATTCAATTTCTTTTTCTTTTTTTTTTTTTTTTTTTTTTGCGGGTCTGGGGATGGAACCCAGGGGCATTTGACCTCTGAGCTACACCCCCTGCCCTATTTTTTATTATTTATTTTGAAACCGGGTCTCACTGAGTTGCAGAGGGCCTCACTAAGTAGCTGAGGCTGTCCACGAACCTCGATCCTCCAGGTCTCAGCCTCCTGAATGCTGGGATTACAAGCGTGCGCCACCACGCTCGGCTTTAATATTCAATTTCAATGAAGGAAGGAAGGAAGGAAGGAAGGAAGGAAGGAAGGAAGGAAGGAAGATAGTTAAGTCTTGATGACTAAAGAAATGATTTTCTAAAAGCCGGGCGTGAGCGGCCGTGGTGGCACATGTTTGTAATCTCAACATTCTGGAGGCTGAGACAGGAGGATTGCGGTTCGCAGCCAGCCTCAGCTACATAGTGAGGCCCTTTCCAACTCAGTGAGACCCTGTTTCAAAATAAAGAACAAAAAATAGGGCAGGGGGGTGTAACTTGGAGGTAGAATGCCCCTGGGTTCCCTCCCTGGTACCACAAAAAAAAAAAAAAAGAGAGAGAAAGAAATGATTTTCTCAATACTTAGGTGTCAGAGACCTTTAAACATTATTGTATATATGAATGAATTGGTTAAAAAGGCAAATTTCATCTGGGCTTGTTGGCACACTCTTGTACTCCCAATAGTTGGGATGCTTTGACAGGAAGATAGCAGGTTCAGGGACAGCTTTGGCAACTTAGTGAGGCTCTCAGCAACCTAGTGAGAGCCTGTTTTCAAATTAAGAAATAGAGCCCGGCGTGGTGGCACACGCTTGTAATCCCAGCATTCTGGAGGCTGAGACTGGAAAATCACGGTTCGAGGTCAGCCTCAGTTACTTAGTGAGGCCCTCTGCAACTCAGTGAGACTCTGTTTCAAAATAAAGAATACAAAATAGGGCAGGGGGTGTAGCTCAGAGGTTGAATGCCCCGTGGGTTCTATCCTCAGTACCGCAAAGACAAAAAAAAAAAAAAAAAAAGGAATAAAAAATAGGACTTGGGGTAGAGAATGCCCCTAGGTTCCCTCCCTGGTACCACAAAAAAAAAAAAAAAAAAAAAAAAAAAAAAGGCTCAGAGATAGAATTCCCCTAGGTTCAATTCCCAGTTCCACAAAGATTAAATAAAATGCTTTTATCCAAAAAAAAAAAAAAAAAAAATCCAAGGAACTCTTAAAACTTTAGAGAAAAAAAAACAACCTGATCAAAAAATGGGCAGGCCAGGCATGGTGGCGCACACTTTTAATCCCTGCACTTGGGAGGCGGAGACAGGAGGTTCACGGAGGTTTGAAGCCAACCTCACTGGCCTAAGAGACCCTGTTTCAAAAAGAAAAGAAAACTATAGATAGATAGATAGATAGATAGATAGATAGATAGATATAGACATAGATATGTGTGTGTATATGTATACACACACACACACACACACACACACACACACACACACACAATAGGTGTCTGGGAGTGTAGCCCGGAGGTAGAAAGGTTTCCAGGAACCCCAGTACCACTAAAAACAAAAACAAAAAAAGGGGCAAAAACCAGGCCTGGTGAAGCACATCTGTAATCCTAGCCCTTGGTTGGGAGGTTGCAACAGGAGAATCACAGGTCCTCACTACTTAGGCCATCTGCAACTTATGACATGCTGTTTGAAAATTAAAAAAATAAGAGCTGGCGCAGGCTTGTAATCCCAGCATCTGGGAGGCTGACCAGGAGGATAACAGGTTCACAGCCAGCCTCAGCTACTTAGGGAGGCACTTTGCAACTCAGTGAGACCCTATTTCAAAATAAGGAATGAGACGGGCGTGGTGGTGCACACTTGTAATCCCAGCATGAGTGTCGCTTGGAGGTAGGATCCCCCCCCCCCCGGTTCCATCCCCAGTACTACAAAAATAAATAAATAAATAAATAAACAAAAACCAAAATAAGGAATAAAAAATAGGGCTGTATGTATAGCTCAGAGATAGAATGCCCCTGGGTTCCATCCCCAGTACTGGAAAAAAGGGGGGGTGGGCTAGGGGTATACCTCAGAAGTAAAATGTCCCTGGGTTCCATCCCCAGTACCACGATAAAATAAATACATAAATAAAAAAAAAAAGAATAAAATAGGGCTTTGGGTGTAGCTTAGAGGTAGAATGCCCCTGGGTTCAATCCCCAGCACTGCAAGAAAATATGTAGATCTCAGGTAAGCATGTGAAAAGATGTTCACCATCATATCTTCAGGTAATTACAAATTAAAGCAACAATGTGATACCACCATACACGCTATAGAAAGACTGACAACACCAAATGCTACCAAGGACTGGAACAACAGAAACACACTGCCAGTGGGAATGCAAAATAGTACAGGCACTTTGGAAAACAGCCTCAGCGAAGCCTGCTCGCCATGCAATCCAGCAATTTGCACTTTGGTTTTTACTCTGGTGAACTGGAAACTGGCATCTATACATAATTCTTTTTTTTTTTTTTTTTGGCGGGTCTGGGGATGGAACCCAGGGGTATTCGACCTCTGAGCCACACCTCTGCCCTATTTTTTACTCTTCATTTTGAAACCGGGTCTCACTGAGTTGCAGACGGCCTCACTAAGTAGCTGAGGCTGTCTGCAAACCACGATCCTCTGGCCTCAGCCTCCTGAATGCTGGGATTACAAGCGTGTGCCACCAGGCCGGGCTCATCTACACATAATTCTGTTCTGACTGTTTACATGTGCCTTATTTGTAACTGCTCAAATTTGGAAGCAACTAAGATTCTCTTCATGGGTGATGGATACTAATCTGTGGCATAAACAGTCTGCACGCCTATGATCCTAGTACTTGGGAGGCTGAGACAGGAGGGTCACAGGTTCCAGGCCAGTCTCAACAACTTAGACCCTGTTTCAAAACAAACTAGAGATGTGCATGGTGTCACAAGCTTGTAATCCCAGTACTTGAGAGGTTGAGACAGGAGGAGCGCAGATTTGAGGCTAGCGTTACCACCTTGTGAGGTCCTATGAAGCTTAGTAAGACCCTGTTTCAAAATAAAAAATAAGCTGGGCATGGTGGCGCACGCTTGTAATCCCCGCGCTTGGGAGGCTGAGACAGAAGGATCGCACGGGTTCGAAGCCAGCCTCAGCTACTTAGTGGGGCTCTCAGCAACTTAGTGAGATTCTGTTTCCAAATAAAATATAAAATGGGTCTGGGAGTATATCCCGGAGGTAGAAAGCCTCTGGGTTCCACCTCCAGTACCACCAAAAACTAAACAAACAAACAAAAAAAGGATAAAAATAAAATAGGGTGGGTATGTAAATAGGAGGTGGAATGCCCCTGAGCTGGATCTTCAGTACTACAAAAACAAAACAAAACTGGGGCTGGGATGTAGCTCAGAGGTAGAATGCCCCTGGGTTCCATCCCCAGTACCACAAATAAATAAATAATAAATAAATAAATAAATAAAATAAAATAGAATTAAAAAAAATAGGACAGGCTGGGTGTGGTGACACACACTTGTAATCCCAGTGCTTTGGAGGCTGAGACAGGAGGATCGCACAGGTTTGAAGCCAGCCTCAGCTACTTAGTGAGGCTCTCAGCAACTTAGACCCTGTTTCCAAATAATGTATAAAAATAGTAGAATGCCTCTGTGTTCTGTGTTCATCCCTAATACCACCACCAAAATAGAACAATTGTCATTTTACACTTATAAAACCCATAGAATGTATACCAAGAGCACCAACATGGGGCCCTAATACAAGCTATGGTTTGGGGTGATAATGATTTGCTCATGTAGGCCATTAATTATAACAAATAAGGTGTGCTGAGCAGGCGTACTGGGAAATCTCTGTAATTTCCACTCTATTTCTCTCTGAACTTAAAACCGCTAAAAACTGAAGTTCAAGTCAGGTGTGGTAGTACACGCTTGTAGCCCCAGTATTTGGGATGCTGAGACCGGAAGATCAGCAACTTACTGAGGCCCTCTGCAACTTAGTGAGACCCTGTTTCAAAATAAAATAATAAAATAGGGCTCGGGGTGAAGCACTTTCTCTCTCTCTCTCTCTCTCTCTCTCTCTCTCTCTCTCTCTCTCACACACACACACACACACACACACACACACACACACACTAAATTAATAAGTAAGAATAAAAAGGGCTGAAGTGAGCTGGGTGTGATGGTACACCCTTTGTAATCCCAGCATTTGGGAGACTGAGACAGGAGGATCCCGGTTCAAGGACAGCCTCAGCTATTTAGTGAGGCCCTTTGCAACTCAGTGCAATAAAATAAAATAAAGAGCTAAGGGTCTAGCTCGGTGGTAGAAGGCCCCTGGGTTCCATCTCCAGTACTGAAAAAAAAGGGCGGGGGCTAGGGTATATAGGTGAGAGGTAGAACATCCCTGAGTTCAATCCCCAGTAATACATATACTTGAAAAATAAAAAGAGAAAGCCGGGCGTGGTGGCGCACGCTTGTAATCCCCGCGCTTGGGAGGCTGAGACAGGAGGATCTCGCAGGTTCGAAGCCAGCCTCAGCTGGTTTAAGAGACCCTGTTTCCAAATAAAATATAAAATAGGTCTGGGAGTGTAGCCTGGAGGTAGAAGGCCCCTGGGTTCCATACTCAGTACCACCACCAAAAAAAAAAAAAAAAAAAAAAGGAAAAAAGAAAAGAAGAAGAAAAGAGAGAAAGAAAGGAAAGAGAAAAGGAAAGAAAGAAAAACAAAGGACTCCTGGCTGCACCCCCAGGTGCTGAGGAGCAGCTGGGGTGGCGGAGGGCTCTCTATTCAGCCTGCAATGACCGCTCCTCAAGCTCCTGGAGCAGCCTACTGCCAGGAGTTTCTACTCTGCGATTAAGATAGTTAAACTGAGGGCAAACCGTTCTGGGGAAGGGCAAGAGCGGGCAGGGCCACGGTGTGGTTACTTCCTCTTTCTGCTGGAGGCGGGGCTGGGGAAGCCTTTCCAGCAGCTTTCGGCCTGCCCAGGGTGGCAGCTCCTGCCTTCTGGCCTTTGCTTCCCTGTTCTGTGATAAGAGAACAAAGTTTTCAACTGAAGACTTGGTGACTGGAGCAAAGTATTCCTCAAAGACTGCAGCCCTCATCTAGGGCTGGGTTCTCAGCCAGCTGCAGGCAATGTCAAGTCAAGCAGGAAATGTGACTTTGGAGGAGAATTTGAGGCCTTTCTGATTTCTGAGTGTTTCTGAGGCATTGCTGGGAGGGTGCGGGACACTCTTCCAGGCAGTGGGGATGTATCAGGCAGCAAGCTCCTTGACTTCATGGAGTTTACATTGTCTGTAATAGCCAACACTGTGGCTGCCATGGTGGTGCAGCCTGTAATCCTTGGGTAGCTGAGACAGACAGGAGGATCCCAGATTTGAGGACAACCTCAGCAAGTAGTGAGACTCTCATCAACCTAGTGAGATCCAATTTCAAAATAAAAATAAAAATAGGGCTGGGGGTGTAGCTCAGAGATAGAATGCCCCTGGGTTTCATCCCCAGTCTCCCCCCCCCCACACTAATATAACAACATAACATAAAATAAATAGAAAGAGCTGGAGGTATAACTCAGACATAAAATATCCTGTGTTCAACTCCCAGTACCAGAAAGAAAGGAAAGAGAGAGAGAGAGAGAGAGAGAGAGAGAGAGAAAGGATACTGAGGTTTGGGTGAAGAATTAAAGAATTTAATGTACTAGAAGTAGGGCAGCTGTGGAATTTTGAGCTGTTAAAAGATATACAACATTCGGGAGGCTGAGACCAAAGGATCGTGGTTCGCGGACAGCCTCAGCTACTTAGTGAGGCTCTCTGCAACTTAGTGAGATCCTGTTTCAAAATAAAGAATAAAAACATAGGGCAGAGGATGTAGCTCGGAGGTCAAATGCCTCTGGGTTCTATCACCAGACCCGCAAAAAAAAAAAAAAAAAAAAAAAAAAAAAAAAAGACATACAGCAGGCCAGGTGTGGTGGTGCATGTTTGCAATCCTAGTACTTGGGAGGCTGAAAAAGGAAGAATGTAGGTTCACAGTCAACCTCTGCTACTTTACCTTTATTATTAATTTACTTATTTTGTGGTACTGGGGATGGAACCCAGGAGCATTTGACTTTCGAATATACCCCCAGCCCAATTTTTTATTCTTTATTTTGAAACAGGGTCTCACTGAGTTGCAAAGGGTCTCACTAATTATCTGACACTGCCGGCGAACCACGATCCTCCTGTCTCGGCCTTCCAAATGCTGGGATTACAAGCGTGTGCCACCACTCCCCACTAGCCTCAGCTACTTTAGTGAGGTCCTCTGCAAATTAATGAGACCATGTTTCAAAATAAAGAATAAAATAGGGCTGGGGGGGGTGTAGATCAAAAGTAGAATGCCCCTAAGTTTAATCCTCAGTGCCACACACACACACAAAAAGAAGAATAATAAGAAAAGGAAAAGGAAAAAAGAATGCCAGACGTGGTGGCACACATTTGTAATTCCCGTGCTTGGGAGGCAGAGACAGGAGGATCACGCAGGTTTGAAGCCAGCCTTGCTGGCTTAAGAGACCCTATTTCCAAATAAAAATATAAAAATGTGTGTAGTAGTATAGCCCAGAGGTAGAAGGGTTTCCAGGAACCCCATTACCACCAAAAAAAAAAAAAAAAAAGAAAAGAAAGAAAGAAAGGAAGAAAGAAAAAGAAAAAAGAAAGAAAGGAAGAAAGGAAAAAAGGAAGAAAGAAAAAAAGATATACAGCAGCTGAGAGTGGTGGTGCAGGCGTGTAATCCCAGGTTTTGGGAAGCTGAGACAGGAGAATCACAGGTTGGTAGCCAGCATCAGCTACTTCGTGAGGCCCTCTGCAACTTAGTGAGACCCTGTTTAAAAATAAAGAATAAAAAGTAGGGCTGGGAGTGTAGTTCGGAGGTAGAATACCCCTGGGTTCCATCCTTAGTACCACACACACACATACCAAAGATATATAGCAGCCGGGGATGATGGGTTTTGCCTATAATCCCAGTACTTGGGAAGCTGAGACAGGAGGATTATAGATTTGAGGACAAGTAGTGAGACTCTCATTGACCTAGTGAGACTCTGTTTCAAAATAAAAAAATAAAATAGGGATGGGGGTGTAGCTCATTTCTCCTCCTTTTTCTTCTACTTTTTTTTTTTTTTTGTGTGTGTGTGTGTGGTACTGAAGATTGAACCCAGGGACATTCTACCTCTGAGCAGCTACACTCTCAGCCCTATTTCATTTTTTTTATTCTTATTTTTTATTTTTTGTATTACCAGGGGTGGAACCCAGTGACATTCTACCTCCAAGCTACACCTCCAGCCCTATTTTTTGTTCTTTATTTTGAAATAGGGTCTCAGTGTGTTGCAGAGGGCCTCATTAAGTAGCTGAAGTTGTTCGTGAACCCAGATCCTCCTGTCTCAGTCTTCCAAATGCTGGGATTATAATCATAAACCACCACACTGGCTTCACTTTTATTTTATTTATTTATTTATTTATTTTTGGTGCTACTAGGGGTGGAACCCAGAGGCTTTCTACCACCGGGCTATACTCCCAGACCTTTTTTTATATTTTATTTGGAAACAGGGTCTCACTAAGTTGCTGAGAGCCTCACTAAGTAGCTGAGGCTGGCTTCAAACCCGTGCGATCCTCCTGTCTCAGCCTCCCAAGCGCGGGGATTACAAGCGTGTGCCACCACGCCCGGCTTCATTTTTATTTTGAAACAGTGTCTTACTAGGTTAAAAGAAGTTGCTGAAGCTGTGCGTGATGTTGCACGCTTGTAATCCCAGCATTTTGGAGGCTGAGACCCGAGGATTGTGGTTTGCAGACAACCTCAGCTACTTAGTGAGGCCCTTTGCAACTCAGTGAGACCCTGTTTCAAAAATAAAAAGTAAAAAATAGGGCAGGGGTTGTAGCTCGAGGTCGAATGCCCCTGGGTTCCATCCCCAGACCCCCCACCACACACACACAAAAGTTGTTGAGCTGGGTGTGGTAGCACACGGTTGTAATCCCAGTATTTGGGAGGCTGAGACAGGAGGATCACAGGTTCTTGACCAGCCTCAGCTACTTAGTGAGGTCCTCTGCAACTTAGTTAAACCCTGTTACCAAGTAAAGAATAAAAAATAGTGCTGGAGGTGTAGCTCAGAGGTAGAATGCCCCTCGGTTTAGTCCCCAGTATCTCTCCATATCTCTCTCTCTCTCTCTCTCTCTCTCTCTCTCTCTCTCTCTCTCTCTCTCTCTCACACACACACACACACACACACACAGAAGTTGCTGAGGCTGTCCTCAAACTGCCATCCTCCTGTCTCAGCCTCCCACGTATTAGGATTACAGGCACGTACCACTATGCCTGGTGAGATTTCTGGAGTTAGAGAATTTTAGGCCTGAAAAACAGAGCCGGGCGTAGTGCCGCACGCTTGTAATCCCCGTGCTTGGGAGGCTGAGACAGGAGGATCGCATGGGTTCAAAGCCAGCCTCAGCTACTGAGTGTAAAGCCTCTGGGTTCCACCCCTAGTACCACCAAAACAAAACAAAACAAACAAACAAAAAAAGTCATACACATAGAACACAAAATCCAGATCTCCTGGCATCTTATCCAGCACCAATTAGTTACCAAAAGTTTCTCTGAACTCCAAAGTTCCTGTGAACTAGTAGAGCTCATCTTCCTTTCTAGAAAGGGCTCTCACAGCAGCTGCCCCCAGGGGATGAAGCTTCCTGGTGGGACTGGAGAAGTAGCTGACCCGGGGAGTTAGGCATGGCGTGGCCCAAATCTTCAAAAGCTGTAAAGGAAATGTTGTTTTAGGAGGCTGCAACAGGTGTCTTGTTTGTTTGCAGGACTTTCCAGAGACAGCCATAATGCATCCTGAAAAAGATGCAAAATCATGAAGTTTGAAGGAGATTAGATAGTCGAGATTAGCTTTTTGTGATCTTGCCATGTTTTCATTTATTTCCAAGAGCATGTTGAGCAATCAGGTGAAAATCGCATGCAAGCTGAGCCTAAGTACTGATAAGAATCCTAAATGTAAACAGTGAATTCCTCCTAATGGCTAAGTCACTAAGGAAAGACCCAGTCTAAATACACACCCTTGGTTAAACAGGGTTTCATTAGCTTAGGTTACAGTGGCTCAGGAAAAATTTTTTTTATGTCTGTCAAATAAAATTAATTATATATCATCCATCAATCATTCCTGCCATAGAAGTTCTTGGTGAGTATTAAGGAATCCAGAGTATCCCGTGCCCAGCCCTACCAGGAGCACTTGGGGGCATATTCTGGCACCCAGAGCTAAAAGTTCCTGAGATTTTCTAGGAAATCACAATTATGTTTTTTTTTTTCTGATAACCTCTAAAAGTTTTCCTTTTAAAAGTTTGACATTTGGTGTGTGCTCCAAATTACTGACAAATATTTAATTTTGTGGCGCATATCTCAGACTGCATAGCAATGAGATTCTTGCAGGTTGCTGATACTAAATTCATTTCAATAGAGTAAAAAGTCAAGTAATTTAAGAATAATTACATTTTTTAAATTAAAAAATATTTTTTTCTGGTGGTACTGGGGATGGAACCCAGAGGCTTTCTACCTCCCATCTATACTCCCAGACCTATTTTATATTTTATTTGGAAACAGGGTCTCACTAAGTTGCTGAGAGCCTCACTCAGTAGCTGAGGCTGGCTTCGAACCTGCGCGATCCTCCTGTCTCAGCCTCCCAAGTGTGGGTATTGCAAGTGTGCGCCACCACGACAGGCTAGAATAATTATATTTAAGGAAAGAGAAAATAACTTTAAACCCATATTCTCAAGCCAGGCGTGGTGGCACACGCTTGTAATCCCAGCGCTTGGGAGGCTGAGACAGGAGGATCGCGCAGGTTCGAAGCCAGCCTCAGCTACTGAGTGAGGCTCTCAGCAACTTAGTGAGACCCTGTTTCCACATAAAATATATGGGTCTGGGAGTATAGTCCAGAGGTAGAAAGCCTCTGGGTTCCACCCCCAGTACCACCAAAAAAAAAAAAAAAAAAAGTAACCCATATTCTCATCGCTGTATTATTTAAATCTTAATATATTTCTTTCAATGTGTTTTTCTTTTGTTTTCCCCTTTTTATAAAAGTAATATAAACATGGTATTAGAAATCAGGAAATATGAATAAGAAAAGAACATAAAACCAGCCATTAACTAATTTATCCAGATACAAACAACTTTCCTAGTCTTCTTACATGCATATATTTTATTTTATTTTATTTAAAATAATCGCTAATGTGATGACACATGCCTGTAATTTCAGTTCTTGGGAGGTTGAGACAGGAGAATTGTAGGCTTGAAACAGCTTAATGAGGCACTCTGCAACTTATTGAGACCCTGTTTTAAACCAGAAAACAAAATAGGGCTGGGGTATAGCTGAGAGGTAAAATGCCCTTGAGTTCAACCCCCAGCACATGCACGCACGTATGCACGCACGCACGCACGCGCGCGTGCTACCACACACACACACACACACACACACACACACACACACACACACAAACAACAACAACAAAAAACACCTAACTCATATTGCCCGGCATGGTGGCACAGGTTTCTAATCCCAGTACTTGGGAGGCTCAGGAGGATTGTAGGTTCTCAGCAAGCCTGAGCTACTTAGTGAGGCCCTGTTTCAAAATAAAGAATAAAAAAAAAATAAGGCTGGGGTGTAGCTCAGAGGTAGAATGCCCCTGAGTTCAATCCTCAGTAGCACAAACAATAAATGAAAAATAAATTAATTAAAAATAAGTAAAAAGCATATGACTGGGCTTGATGGCACAAGCCTGTGATCACAGTACTTGAGGGGCTTCAACAGGAGGATCACAGGTTCAAGGACAGTCTCAGCAAGTAGTGAGACTCATCCATCTAGTGAGGCCCTGTTTCCAAATAAAAATAAAATAGGGCTGGGAGTGTAGCTCGGTGGTTGAATGCCTCTGAGGTCAATCCCCAATGTCTCACACACACACACAATAAATAAATAAGAAATAAATATATAAACTGGGCGTGGTGGTACACACTTATAATCCCCAAACTTGGGAAGCCGAGACAGAAGGATCACAGGTTTGCAGATTTCGGGCCAGCCTCAGCTACTTAGTGAGGCCTTCTGCAACTTAAGTAGTGAGGCCATGTTTCAAAATAAAGATTAGCTGGAGCCGGGCGTGGTGGCGCACGCTTGTAATCCCAGCATTCGGGAGGCTGAGACCTGAGGATCACAGTTTGAGGACAGCCTCAGAAACTTAGTGAGGCCCTCTACAACTCAGTGAGACCCGGTTTCAAAATAAAGAATAAAAAATAGGGCAGGGAGTATAGCTCGAAGGTCGAATGTCCCTGGGTTCCATCCCCAGACCCGAGAAAACAAAGAAACAAACAAACAAAAAACAAAATAAAGAATAAAAGTCAGGCGTGGTGATGTACACTTGTAATCTCAGCTTTTGGGAGGCTGAGACAGGGCAGGGGGTGTAGCTTGGAGGTCGAATGC
Source organism: Muscardinus avellanarius (assembly GCF_963383645.1). NCBI lineage: Eukaryota > Metazoa > Chordata > Mammalia > Rodentia > Gliridae > Muscardinus > Muscardinus avellanarius. Next base: position 91,839,886 of record NC_137790.1, on the reverse strand, counting down.
CCCGGGTTTCATCCCTAGACCCGCAAAAAAAAAAAAAAAAAAAAAAAAAAAAATAGAGCTGGTAGTGTATCTCAGAGGTAGAATGCTTCCTGGCTTTCATCCCCAGTACGGCAAATAAATATAAATAAATAAATAAATATCAAAAGCATATGTATCTTTTAAATAAAAAAATACATATGATGATTAGTTTATTTAATTTAATTTAATTTTTTTTTGCGGTACCAGGGATGTAACGCAAGGGCATTCTGCCTCTGAACTACACCTTCAGCCCTATTTTTGTTAAGTTTTGAAACAGGGTTGGTCTCACTGAGTTGCAAAGAGCTCTTCTAAGTAGCTGAGGCCGTCTACAAACAGCAATCCTCCTGTCTCAGCATCCTAAATGCTGGTATTACAAGCGTGCACTTGTACAGCACGCCTGGCTCATATGATGATCAATGATTAATTAAATGGTCATTTTATTGATGATTTGATGGTCTCTCATAGTAGAAACTTATTTAATATTCTATTATATATGAGGGTTTTTTTTTTTTAAGTACTGGGGATGGAACCCAGGGGTATTCTACTTCTACACTCCCTGTTCTATTTTTTATTTTTTATTTTGAAACAGGGTCTCAGTGAGTTGCAAAGGGCCTCACTAAGTAGCAGAGGCTGTTGTCGAACTGCAATTCTCCTGTCTCAGCCTCCCAAGTGCTGGGGTTACAAGCGTGTGCCACCTCGCCCGGCTATATGAGGGGTGTGTGTGTGTGTGTGTGTGTGTGTGTGTGTGTGTGTACGGTACTAGGAATTGAACACAACATCATCCCACCTCCAAGGTATACCCTCAGGCCTTTTTACTTTTTTGTTTTGCCAACAGGGTTTTCTTAAGTTTGCTAAGATTGGTCTCAAACCTGCAATTCTCCTGTCTTAGACTCCTAAGTACTGGGATTATAGATGTGCCCTGCTGAGATAATTTTTTTTTTGAGGGTTTTGGGATGGAACCCAGGGGCATTTGACCTCCAAGCTACACCCCCTACCCTATTTTTTATTTTGAAACAGGGTCTCACTGAGTTGCAGAAGGGCCTCCCTAAGTAGCTGAGGCCCTCCATCTTCCGGTCTCAGCCTCTGGAATGCTGGGATTACAACGGTGCTGCTCTGAGGTAGTTTTTTTTTGTGTGTGTGTGTGGTACTAGGGCTTGAACCCAGGAACATTTGACTTCCAAGAAACACACCCAGCGCCTTTTATTTTTTATCATTTATTTATTTGTTTGTTTCGATGTGACTGTCGAGTGTTCGTGGCTCGCAGCCACAGCTCTTGGATTAGAAGCAAATATGATTTCTCAGAGAACAGCTGCTCTCCAGTGTGTCTAGTACTACTGTACCTAACCACAAAGTACTTGCTTTGTCTTGAGAACCATGTGTTCTATGTAGTGGCCCCCAAGACAGTTTCTAAAGCACTGTAAATTCTCCAGCTGAACATGGTAAAGTTTCCAGATCTCTCCAAACCAGGACATTATCATTTTCCTTTTTTTCTGGGGCTGGAGGGAGACTCTGCGGCAGAACAATTGCCTAGGCTGCTGAAAGCGCTGGGCTCCACACGGGCACTGTAAAGAGAAGAGCAGTCCTCCATGGATCCAGGTCTCTTCCTTCTTCAGTCTCCTGCCTGAAACTGAAGGCCGTCACCAACCTTCTCTGCTTATTCCGAGTCTGATGCCTGGGCTTTCTTTTTTGTTCTGGGGACTGAACCCAAGGGACGCACTACCAATGGGGTACCCATGGGCGCTAGACTACCCCCACCCCTTCCTTCCTCTTCCTTCCCTCCCAGGATGGAACCCAGGGCATTCTACTTTTGGGCTATACCCCCAGCCCTTTTGTTTGTTTGTTTATTTGTTTATTTATTTATTTATAATTTTTTATTGGTGCACTGTATTCATACATCATACTGGGATACAAAAAAAACTTTTGTAGACATACATGCACACATCGCCCAGTCAGCCCCCACCCGATCCCCGCCTCATTCCCTCCCCATCCCTCCTTCCCATGTTTGGCTTAGTGGTTGACATCTAGTATTATAGCAATTTATCCAAAATTAAAAATGATAATCTCACATAACAGTTTCATTTGTCTGATACCAAGCTTTTGATAACTTAAGGATAACATTTCAATATTTCTTTTTGCTTTCTTTTTTACCAGAGAATATTTTTTTCTTTTTCTTTTTTAAGGTGAAACTATCATATATTTATTATTTATTTTTCAGAAAAAATCTATCCTAATATGGAATATGGACTCTAGATACCCAAAACGATCTCGAAAAAGAACAAAGCTAGAAGATATATTTTTTCTGATTTCAAACCATATAAAGCTACAATAATTGAAATAGTATAGTACTGTTATAAATGCAGATCTATAAACCATTGGAGTTAAATAAAAGCCTAGAAATAAATTCTTCCATATATTGTCAAGTTATTTTTGACAAGGTTTCCACGAACATTTGGTGGTGGAAATAATAATCTTTTAACTAAATATTGTTGAAAAATAATAATTACATGAAAAAGAATAACATTGGACCCTTACCTAATCCCATATACAAATATTAACTCAAAATAGATAAAAGACCTAAATATAAATCTTAAGACTATAAACTTTTAGAAGAAAATCTGGGTCATAAAACCTCACAACATTGAGATTGGCAGTGATTTCTTGGATATAATTTCAATGGCACAGGCAACAGAAGGGTATACAAACTCCCTAAAAAATAAAATATTGTATATCCAAAGACAATGTAAACAGAGTTAAAAGTTACTGATAGAATGGGATAAAATATTTCCAAATGCTATATCTGAAGGTATATTAATATTTCAACTAGAAATCCTAAAAATTAACAACAATAAAAGCAAACAATACAATTTAGAGATAGGTATAAGACTAACATAAATAATGAATCTCCACAGATAACTAATCTTAGTTGTCTGTTGGATGGAAAATCTTGTTTCTCTGGTTCTGGTGTGTGTTACCTATTTCTTCTTTGTAGTTAATCTCTTTGAGTATTTTCTCTAGTGCTGGTTTTGAAGACATAAATTCCTTCAGTTTCTGTTTGTCATAGAAGCTTCTTATTTCTCCATCTAATTTGATAGAAAGTTTTGCTGGGTAGGAAATTTTGGGCTGGAAGTTGTTTTCTTTCAGAGTTTGGAATATGTTACAACAAGCCCTTCTGGCTCTCATGACTTGGTTTGGGAAGTCTGGAGTGATTCTAATTGGTTTGCCTCTGAATGTCACTTGGCTCTTTGTTTTTGTTGCCTTTAAGATTCTCTGCTTGGTTTCCACATTGGTCATTTTGACAATTATGTGGCGTGGGGATCCTCTTCTCCGATCCTGTCTAAAGGGAGTTCTATAAGTTTCCTGGACCTGTGTATCAACCTCTTGCTCTATGTTTGGAAATTTTTCTGCTATTACTTCCTTGAAGAGATTGTTAATCCCTTTGGTTTCACCTTCTTTTCCCTCCTCTATTCCAATTATTCTTAGGTTAGCTCTCTTAAGAAGGGCCCATATTTCTTCAATGTCAGATTCCTGCTGTCGGATATTTTTTTCTAGATTAGAAACTATGCGTTCATTTTTGGATTGCTCATCTTCTAAGAGTGAGACTCTATTCTCCATGTGGTCTAATTGGTTGTTTGTACTTTGAATTGAGGACTTTACTTCATTAATTGCATCCTTTATCTCTTTTTGGCTCTCTCTGAATTCTTTTCGAAACACCTCTATTATTTCTACAGTTATTTTCCTGATTTGATCTTCTAGAAATCTCTGAATTTCTGTTTTATCGGGTTCTGATGTTGTGGGGTTGTGGGCATTCATTGCTCCAGTGTTATTCCTCTTTCCTATGATTTCGGAAGTTTGTGCCTTCTCTGGGTTCTTCCCTTGGGTCACTACGACTTCACTTAAGGTGCTCTGGATCTCGAGTCTGTGGTATCTCAGTCCCCACTACTCCTTTACTGGGTTGTGTCGCAGAGTCTCAGACCCAGGGAGTCGATAAAGGCTGCTTTAGACTATGGGGGGTGCCAGGTTGGGCGTTCTCCTATGGTGTGATATCTCTGCCACCGCCACTCCCCCACTGGGTCAAGTCCCTGAGAGTCAGTACTGGGATTTCTCCTCTGGGGCCCGCAATTTGACTCACTGTTGTTGAGTGCACAGATGGAGCTGTAGTGGACTCGGTGGATTCGCTGCTGCTGCCGCCGGTGGCAATATGGCACCGCTGTTATGCCCTCGGCCGTGAGGCTGGCGTATTTCTTCTCTGGTTTTGAGCTCCACTCTGAGTCCCTCGGCTCGCTGTCCGCCGCTTCTCTCTGGAGCCTGGTGGGCTGTTGAGTGCGTTGGTCTGGAGCCGTCCTGTGAGCTCACCGCTGCTGCCGGCAGTAAGGTACTGCTGCTGCGTCCTCGGCCGTGAGGCCGGCGTATCTCCTCTGTGGCTCTGAACTCCGTTCTGAGACCCCCTCCTCTCTGGGGCTGGTGATTTTTTTGTTTCTCTGATGATGGTGTTTTCTGGCTATGAAAGGCGCTGATTTTGTGGTAATAAAGATTGGTTGTTAGCGGGGCTCTTAAGCCCCGCTTTCCTCGGTCGCCATCTTCCCGGAAGTCTAATTATTTATTTATTTAGCGAATCTGGGGATGGAACCCAGAGGCATATGGCCTCCGAGCTACACCCCCTGCCCAATTTTTTATTCTTTACTTTGAAACAGGGTCTCACGGAGTTGCGCAGGGCCTCTCTAAGTAGCTCAGGCTGTCCATGAATCACGATTCTCCGGTCTCAGCCTCTCAAATGCTGGGATTACAAGTGTGCGCCACCATGCCTGGCTTAGCTTTTTTATTTTTGATACAGGGTCTCATTAGGTTGCTAAGAGTCTCTTTATGTTGTGCCATCTTCTTCTTTCAATCTCTCAAGTGCTGGGATTACAGGCATGTGCTACCATGCCTGGACACACCCTTCTTTCCTCCTATTTTTTTTTTTTTTTTGTTAATTTTGAAGCATGGTATTGCTAAATTGCCCAGTCTGGATTTGAACCTGTGATCTTCCTGGTCTCAGCCTCTTTAGTAGCTGGGCTTACAGGTGGCGTGTGCCACCTCGCCCAGCCTGATGCCTGGTTTTTTTTTTTTTTTTTTGGCACTGGAGACTCAACCCAGAGACATTCTACCTCTGAGCTAAATCTTTCTTTCTTTCTTTCTTTCTTTCTTTCTTTCTTTCTTTCTTTCTTTCTTTCTTTCTTCCTCTTGCAGTTCTGGGGATTGAACCCAGGGGAATCCTATCTCTGAGCTACACTCCCAGCCCTTTTATTTTTGAAACAGGCTTTCACTGAGGTGCCAACAGTCTAACTAAATTGCCAAGGCTGGTTTTGTATGTATGTATGTATGTATGTATGTATGTATGTATGTATTTATTTATTTTTTGGTGGTACTGGGGGTGGAACCCAGAGGCTTTCTACCTCGGGGCTATACTCCCAGACCTACTTTATACTTTATTTGGAAACAGGGTCTCACTAAGTTACTGAGAGCCTCACTAAGTAGCTGAGGCTGGCTTCGAACCTGTGTGATCCTCCTGTCTCAGCCTCCCAAGTGTGGGGATTACAAGCGTGTGCCACCATGCCCAGCTTTCTGAGGCTGGTTTTGAATCAGCGATTCTCCTGTGTCAGCCTTCCACGTACTGGGATTACAGGCGTGCATCATCACACCTGGCTCTGATGCCTGGATTGATTGATTGAGTGATTGATTAATTTTGTGCTATTGGGAATTGAACCTTGGGATAGTCAACCTCTGAGCTATAACCCAGCCCTAATTTTTTTTTTTTTTTTTTTAGTACTGGGAATTGAACCAAGGGCCATTTCCAAGCTATACTCCCAGCCCTACTTTTTATTCTTTATTTTGAAACTAGGTCTCATTATGTTGCAGAGGGCATCACTAAGTAGCTGAGGCTGGCCATGAACCTGCAATCCTCTTGTCTCAGCCTCCCAAGTATTGGGATTATAAGGGTATGCCACCAGGCCTGGCTACAACTATTTGGTTTTTATTTTGAAACAATATCTTGCTAGGTTGATAAGAGTCCCACTTCTTGCTGAGGTTGTCCTCCAACTTCCTATCCTCCCGCTTCAGCCTCCCAAATACTGAAATTACAAATGTGCCACCACATCTGGCTAATCTGATGCCAAGATTTTTTTTTTTTTTTGGTGGTATGAGGGATGGAACCCAGGGGCCTTCTACCTCTGAGCTATACTCCCAGACCTATTTTATATTTTATTTGGAAACAGGGTCTCACTAAGTTGCTGAGAGCCTCACTAAGTATCTGAGGCTGGCTTTGAACCTGTGCGATCCTTCTGCCTCAGCCTCCCAAACGCGGGAATTATAAGCGTGTGCCATCACGCCCAACTATGATGTCAAGATTTTGAGTACCATCTCCACAATATGAATCTATACACTGTGGATGAGATAGCTGCAAAATGGCAGATTAAACTGGGCATGGTGGCACACATCTGTGATCCTAGTACTTGGGAGACAGACAAGGGGATCACAGGGTAAAGACCAGGCTCAGCAATTTAGTGAAATTCTCAGCAACCTAGAGAGACTCTGTTTCTTTTCTTTTTTTTTTTTTTTGTGGTACTGGGGGTGGAACCCAGAGGCTTTCTACCTCCGGGCAATACTCCCAGACCTTTTTTATATTTTATTTGGAAACATAATTCCAGCATTTTGGAGGCGGAGACAAGAGGATCGCAGTTCACTGACAGCGTCTGCTGCTTAGTGAGGCCCTTTGCAACTCAGTGGGACCCTGTTTCAAAATAAATTATAAAATGCCCCGGGTTCCATGCCAGTATTGCAAAAAGAAAAAAAAGGACTGGGAGTGCTTGGAGATAGAATGTAACACACACACACACACACACACACACACACACACACACACACACGAGCACACAAAAGATAGCAGATTAAGGTCCTGTTTTTCATTTAGTTTTTCCTTTCTTTCAGAATTAAGTATGGAACCCAGGGTCATTCTACCACTGAGCTACACCTCCAGCCCTATTCATTTTTTGAAACAAGATCTTACTGAGTTGTGGAGGGCCTTAGTAGATGAGGCTGGCCACAAACCATGATCCTCCTGTCTCAGCCTCCCAAGTCCTGGGATTCCAAATGTTTGCCACTATGATCGGCCTTGTTTTATTTTATTTTATTTTATTTTTATTTTGGTACTAGGGATTGAATGCAGAGACATATTACCTCCAAGCTATACCCCCAGCCCTATTGTATTTCTTATTTGGAAACAGGGTCTCACTAGGTTGCTGAAACCCTCCCTAAATTGCAAAGGCTGGCTTCGAACCTGTGATCCTCCTTTCTAAGCTCCCAAGTACTAGGGTTACATGCTCTGCTATCTTGGTTTTGCTTTTATTGGGGAAGGAGGGGGTAAAGGGGTAAGAAACCAATGTATTTTATATCCTAGAAAGATACCAAATCAGCCGGGCGTGGTGGCGCACGCTTGTAATTTCCACACTTGGGAGGCTGAGACAGGAGGATTGTGTAGGTTCGAAGCCAGCCGTGCTGGCTTAAGAGACCCTGTTTCCAAATAAAAATATAAAAATAGGTCTGGGAGTGTAGCCCGGAGGTAGAAGGGCTTCCAGGAACCCCAGTACCACCAAAAAAAAAAAAAAAAAAAAAGAAAGAAAGAAAAAAAATGAAAAAGAATTAAAGAAAAAAAGAAAGAAAGAAAAAGAAAGCAAATCACTCCTAAATTTTTTAATTTTTTTTTTTTTTTTTTTTTTTTTTTTTTTTTTTTTGCTTTCAGCAGCTGCAGCAGTGAGAATATTTTTTAGAGTAGCAGGACTCACTAAAATGGAGAAGAAAAAAAAAAAAGAATATTTCTGAAATTTCTACCAGGTGCCCTAGTGGGTCTGGAGTGCACTGTTCAGTGATTCCCTGGTCAACTCCTTGATGACTGGTATAGAAGGTGGGGCAGTGGTAGCCTGGTGTGGTGGCTCAAGTTTATAATCCCAGCGCCTGGGAGGCTGAGACAGGAGGATCGCACAGGTTCAAAGCCAGCCTCAGCTACTTAGTGAGGCTCTCAGCAACTCAGTGAGACCCTGTTTCTAAATAAAGTATAAAATAGGTCTGGGAGTATAGCCTGGAGGTAGGAAAGCCCCTGGGTTCCACCCCCAGTACCAAAAAAAACAAAACAAAAAAGAAAAGAAGGTGGGGTGGAGGTGGTGTGGTGGTATGGATAGCTTCTAGAGGTAAACTTGGCGATAAAATGTGAGCATTCTTTTTTTAAATTTTTGGCAGTAGTCAGGATGGAACCCAGGGGCATTCTACCTCAAGCTACACCCACAGCCCTCTTTTTTATTCTTTATTTTGAAACCCGGTCTCACTGAGTTGCAAAGGGCCTCACTAAGTAGCTGAGGCTGGCCACAAACCCAGATCCTCCTGTCTTAGCCTCTCTCAAATGCTGGGTTTACAAACGTGTGTCACCACAACTGGCTTAAATGTGAACATTCTTGGAGCATTTTGTTGAGGAAATTATAAAATAATTAGCACAAGTGTGCAAACACTAGGATGTTAATTATGTTATTTTGTAATAGTAATGAATAAGTAAACTCATAAGTAAGTGAACAACTGAAGGAGAACAAGGACCCACTGATGTGGAATTTGATTTAAAAGTAGGCTCTCAGCCGGGTGTGGTGGCACATACTTGTAGTCCCAGTACTTGGGAGGCTGAGACTGGAGGATCGCAGGTTTGTGGACAGCCTCAGCTACCTAGGCCCTTTGCAACTTAGTGAGACCCTGTTTCAAGATAAAGAAAGAAAAATAGGGTTGGGAGGTATAGTTTGGATGTAGAATGGCCCTGGTCCCATCCCCAGTACTGCAAAATAAATAAATAAATTAATTAAATTAAATAAAGCTGGGTGCGGTGGTACATGCTTATAATCTCAGCATTTGGGAGGCTGAGACAGGAGGCTCGTGGTTCATGGACAGTCTCAGCTACTTAGCGAGGCCCTTTGTAAATCAGTGAGCCCTTGTTTCAAAATAATAGGGCTGAGTGTAGCTCAGAGGTAGAATGCCCCTGGGTTCTACCCCCAATACCGAAAAAAAAAAAAAAAAAGGCTCTTGCTAGGTATGGTGGTGCACACCTGTAAACCCAATACTTGGGAGGTTGACACAGGAGGATTGCGGGATCCAGGCCAGCCTCAGAAACTTAGTAATTTAATGTGACCCTCAGCAACTTAAGGAGATCCTATTGAGAGAGAAAAAAAAAAAAAAAGCTACACATGATGGCTCATACTTGTAATCCCAGAATTTGGGAGGCTGAGACAAGAGGATCTTGGTTTGCATACAGTCTCAATGTGTTTGTAGGGTAGGGTATTAGGGATCAATTCTCTTTAGTCCTCTGCGTTTTTTTTTCATTGCACTACTTTTATAATAAAACCAAAACGAGGGGCCACGTACCAACACCCATACCCGTAGTACTAGTACTTGCGAGGCTGAAACAGGAGGATCTCAGGTTTAAGGCCAGCCTCAGCAATTTATCAAGGCCTTCAACAATTGTTTGTTTTTTTTTTTTTTTGCGATACTTGGGATGAAATCTAGGGACGTTGTACCTCCGAGCTACACCCCCAGCCTCCTTCCTTCCTTCCTTCCTTCCTTCCTTCCTTCCTTCCTTCCTTCCTTCCTTTCTTTTTTGAGGCACTGGGGATGAAACCCAGAGGCATTCTACCTCCGTGCTACATCCCCAGCCCTATTTTTTATTCTTTATTTTTTTTATTCTTTTTTTTTTTTTGCAGGTCTGGGGATGGAACCCAGAGGCATTTGACCTCCAAGATACACCCCCTACCTAGTTTTTTATTTTTTATTTTGGAACAGGGTCTCACTGAGTTGCAGAGGACCTCAATAAGTAGCTGAGGCTGTCTGGGAAACCACGATCCTCAGGTCTCAGCCTCCCAAATGCTGGGATCACAAGCGTGCGCCACCACGCCCGGCTCTTTTGTTATTCTCTATTTTGAAACAAGATCTTACTAAGTTGCAGAGGGCTTCACTAAGTAGCTGAGTCTGTCCATGAACCATGATCCTCCTGTCTCAGCCTCCCAAATGCTGGGATCACAAGCATGTTCCAAAAGCTGTCTGGGCATGGCGGCACACACTCAGTACTTGGGAGGCTGAGACATGAGAATCACAGGTCCAAGGACAGCCTCTGCAACATAGCAAGACCCTTCTTGCAAAAAACAACAACAACAACAACAACAACAACAACTAAAATAAATAAATAAAAAGGCCTGGGGTGTAGCATTGACATAGAATGCCTTTGAGTTCAATCCCCAGTACCACCAAAAAAAGAAAATAAAAATAAATAACTAAATAAAAAAATGTTTGCCATCCCAGTTCTTGGGAAGCTGAGACAAGATTATGGGTTCCCAGCCAACTCAATCAATTTAGTGAGGCCTTCTGTGACTTAGTGAGACCCTGTTTATTTCAAAATAAAAAAAATAGAGCCAGGTGTGGTGGTGTGCACCTGTAATCCCAGTACTTGGGAGGCTGAGACAGGAGGATCACAGGTTCCAGGTCAGCCCTAGCAAACAGTGAGACTCTCAAAAATCTAGTGAGATCCTGTTTTAAAACAAAAATAAAAAAATAGGGCTGGGGGTGTGGGTGTAGCCCTGAGGTAGAATGCCCCTGGATTCAATCCCCAGTACCACAATAAACAAAATAGGACTGAGTGTAGAGCTCCGGGGTAGAATGCTTCTGTTCCATCCCCAGTAAAAAAACCAAAAACCAAACAACAACAACAACAACAACAAAACTTACATATAAATAAATAAAAACAAAAATAGAAAATAGGCCTTGTTGTGTATGTAGCTCAGAGGTAGAACTAACACACCTGGGTTCAATCCCTAATATAAAGAGAGCAAGAAGCCAGGCCTAGTGGTGCACGTTTGTAATCCCAGAATTTGGGAGGATGAGACAGGAGGATCAAGGATCTGAGTTTGCGGACACTCGCAGCTACTTAGTGAGGCCCTTCACAACTCAGTGAGATCTTTTTCCAAATTAAGTTAGAAAAATTAGGGCTGTGGGTGTAGCTTGAAGGTAGAATGCTTCTGGATTCCATCCCCAGTACTGCCCAAGAGAGAAACGGGTGTGTGTGTGTGTGTGTGTGTGTGTGTGTGTGATTTTCTCATTTTATCCTATCCAGGTTTTACACTCAGGCAAAATCATCGAGATTATATATATATATATATATATATATATATATATATATAATCTTTCTTCAGCCTTTTGTATATGAGAATAAGGGACAGTACAGCAGCAGAGGAAGGTCACCGACCAGGTGAAGTCGGCCGGGCAGCGGGGCTCCTGCAGTGCAGGTGGGGAGGCTGGTTTGAGGTGAGCAACTCACACACAGAAGGTATGAGGTGCTGCCTCCCACGCGCTAAACTTGCACTAGACCCTGAGCCACACCTCTAGCCCCAGGAAAAGATTTAATTTCTGCGTCCTTGGAAAAGTTAAGGGGAAAGTGAATGCTAATTTTTTCTGTAGAGGTGATAAAGGCCTTAATTATCTTCCCTTAGTGTTTCGGGGCAGGGGGCGCAGTGGGCGCCTGGGGCCGAATGGCAGGCCCCTCCCCCCACCCTCTACTTGCCGGGGAGTGAATCGGGCGCTTTTCTTGGGGGCTGATTTGATTTTCCTCAGGTCCCGCCTCCTACTGCGCTTAAATGTGCATGCCCTTTCCTTCTTAGACCAAGAACTAGCTGAAGGCAGGAAAGTCAAAGTCATGCAGATTTTTTTTTTTTTTTTTTTACCTTACTGAGGAACGAACCACCCAGGTGCATTCTACCTTTGAGCCACACCCCCAACTCTATTTTTTTTATTCTTAATTTTCTTTTTCTTTTTTTTTTTTTTGCGGGTCTGGGGATGGAACCCAGGGGCATTTGACCTCCGAGCTACACCCCCTGCCCTATTTTTTATTCTTTATTTTGAAACCGGGTCTCACTGAGTTGCAGAGGGCCTCACTAAGTAGCAGAGGCTGTACACAAACCTCGATCCTCCCGTCTCATCCTCCTAAATGCTGGGATTACAAGCATGAGCCACCACACCCAGCTCTTATTCTTTATTTTGAAACCGGGTCTCACTGAGTTGCAGAGGGCCTCACTAAGTAGCTGAGGCTGTCCGCGAACCGCGATCCTCCAGGTCTCAGCCTCCCGAATGCTGGGATTACAAGCATGCTATTCTTAATTTTCAAACAGGATTTCACTAAATTGTGGAGGGCCTCACTGCTGAGAACCTGAGATCCTCTGGTCTCAATCTCCCAAATACTGGGATTACAAGCATGTACCACCACACCTGGCTGAGACCATTTCAAATTAAAAATAAAATAGAAAAAGGAGCTGGGCATAAGAAGATCCCCTCCCACCGAAAAAGAAAGAAATTGAAGAATTGGATTTAGGTTTATCCAAAATCCTCTACAGACCTTAAGGTAACAAATAAACAAGCAAATAAATAGATAAATGACTTTTTTGCAGTACTGGGGATGGAACCCGGAGGCATTCTACCTCCGAATGACATCCCCACCCCTATTTTATTCTTTATTTTGAAATAGGGTCTCGCTGAGTTGCAGAGGGCCTCACTAAGTTGCTGAGGCTGGCCGCGAACTGAAATCCTCCTGTCTCGGCCTCCCGAATGCCGAGATTACAAGTGTGTGCCACCACGCCCAGCTAATAAGTGATTTTTTTTTGGAGGGGGGGTCTAGGGATGGAACCCAGGGGCAATCAACCTTTGAGCTACATCCCCTGCCCTATTTTTTATTCTTTATTTTCAAACAGGATCTCACTGAGTTGCAGAGGGCCTCACTAAATAGCTGAAGCTGCCCGCAAACTGCGATCCTCCTGTCTCAGCCTCATGAATGCTGGGATTACAAGCGTGCGCCACCACGCCCGGCTTAATAAGTGATTTTAAAAGCCTTTTTTTTTTTTTTTAATTTAGGTAGATACTTGCCTCTTTCAGAACCTGTCAGTTCTGAAAGCCCGCTACACGATTTTATTTTCTGGATGTCTTACCTCTCCGATGTTGTCTTTTCTCCTGCCATTATCTTCTGCAAATGCTCGGCTGGCAGTCTTTTTCATCTTGGAGGCATTTTGAACATAATATGACTGTTTATTTAATGTCTCATGTGCTTCAGGAGATAATGGCCAGAAGCGGGGACTGTTTACCTGTGTTTCAAGCACTGTGGCTGACTCAGTGCCAGACTTCCAGAAGTCGACATAAATTTGCCTTTATTTTGTCAGTTTTAAGTTAGATTAGTACTGGGAGCTTCTATTCGCGTTCTTCTCAAGTCTGATGGGCATCTGTCACCCAGGCTTCTTGGCACTTAACACTTTGCTTCCATGAATTTCACTGCTGGAAATCCACAAAGGTTGCAAACTTGCAAAACAGGGAGAATGGCCCTGGTCATCGTGGTGCAGGCCTGTAATCCCAGTTCTTGAGAGGCTGAGACAGGAGGATCATAGGTTTGAGGCCAGCCTCAGCAATTTAGTGAGACTTGGAGCAACCTAGGGAGAGCCGTTTCAAAATAACTTTTTTGTTTGTTTTTTGTGCCACTGGGGATTGAACCCACGGGGCATTCTACCTCTGAGCTATAACCCGGGCATATTTTAATTTAATTAAAAAAATTTTTTTTTTTGCTGTACAGGGGATGAAACCCAAGGGCATTCTACCTTCGAGCTTCACAGTTAACCCTATTTTTTTATTCTTTATTTTGAAACGGTCTCAGTGAGTTGCAAAGGGCCTCACTAAGTAGCTGAGGCTGTCCTCGAACCATGATCCTCCTATCTCAGCCTCCCAAATGCTGGGATTACAAGTGTGTGCCACAATGCCCAGCATATTGTGTGTGTGTGTGTGTGTGTGTGTGTGTGTGTGTGTGTGTGTGTGATACTAGGAATGGAACCCAGGGGCATTCTACCTCCGAGTAACACCCCAGCCTTATTTATTTTTTTGAAACAGGGTCTCAGAATTGCAAAAAGCCTCATTAAATAGCTGGGGCTGGCCGAGAACTGCAATCCTCCAGTCTCAGCCTCCAGAATGCTGGTATTACAAGCGTGCACCACCATGCCCGGCTTTGATTCCTTTATTTATTTATTTATTTATTTGCGGGTCTGGGGAAGGAATCCAGGGGTATTTGACCTTCGAGCTACAACCCCTGCCCTATTTTCTTATTTATTTTGAAACAGGTTCTCACTAAGTTGCAGAGGGCCTCACTAAGTAGCTGAGGCTGTCCTAGAACCACGATCCTCTGGTCTCAGCCTCCCAAATGCTGGGATTACAAGCCTGCGCCACCACGCCCAGCTGATTCTTTTATTTTGAAACAAGGTTTTACTAAATTGTAGTGGGCTTCACTAACTTGCCTAGGCTGGCTGCAATTACAAGCATGTGCCACCAAGCCTAACTTTATTTTTTTTGTTTTGAAACAGGATTTTGCTAGGTTTCAGAGAAACTTGCTAAATTGCCGAGGCTGTCTTGAACCTGGAATCATCCAGTTTCAGCCTCCCAAGTAGTGGAATTGCAGGTGTGCCCCACCACACCCAGCTGTGTGCTCCTCCCTCTCTCCCTTCCTCCCTCCTTTCTTCCTTCCCTTCCTCTCTCTTGCACTGGAGATTGAACTCAGGGGCATTCTACCTCTGAGCTACACTCCCAGCCCTATTTTTTTTTTTTTAATTTTGAAACAGGGTCTTACAGCCAGGTGTGGTGGTATGGCGCAACTACTATGGGTGGTGGTGGGCGTGGGTGGGAGGGAGACCGGAGGAGGATTGCAGGTTCAAGGACAGCCTCAGCTAGTAGTAAGACTCATCAACCTAGGGAGATTCTGTTTCAAAATAAAAATAAAATAGGGCTGGGGTGTAGCTCAGCGGTAGAATGTCCCTGAGTTTAGTCCTCAGTGCCAAGAAAAAAAAAAAAAAAAGGAAAGAAAGAAAGAGAAAGAAAAAACAAAACAGCCTTGCTAAATTTTTTTTTGAAGATTTAAAGAAGTTTATTAGAAAGATAGAAATACAGCTCCATACCAGCCTGGCATGGAGGGGTGACTCGAAATGAATACACCAGCCTTGCTAAATTTGCTAGGCTGACCTTCAACCTGCCGTCCTCCTGTCTCAAGATCCCAAGTACTGAGATTATGGACAATATAGATAGGAGTCATAATCCAAGAGAAGTGTGAGCTTTTTTTATTCGTGTTTATTTATTTATTTGTAGTACTGGGCACTCTACTACTGAACTTCATTTTCTACCCTCACCGCTACTTTTTAATTTTTTTTTCTTTTTTTTTTTTTCAGTACTGGGGATGGAACCCAGGGGCATTCTACCTCACAGCTACACCCCCAGTCCTATTATTATTTATTTATTTTGTGTGTGTGTATGTGTGTGTGGTACTGAGGGTGGAACCCAGGGCCTTTTTCTACCTCCGGGCTATACTTCCAGAACTATTTTATAATTTATTTTGAAACAGGGTCTCACTAAGTTGCTGAGGTTGGCTTCGAACCTGTGCGATCCTCTTGTCTCGGCCTCCCAAGTGCTGGGATTACAAGGGTGCGCCACCACACCTGGCTGGCTGGATCCCAGGGGCATTCTACTTTGAGCGACACTCCCAACCCTATTTTTTATTCTTTATTTTGAAACAGAATCTCATTGAATTGCAAAGGACCTCACAGTAGCTGAGGCTGTCCAGGAACC
Organism: Muscardinus avellanarius; assembly: GCF_963383645.1. NCBI lineage: Eukaryota > Metazoa > Chordata > Mammalia > Rodentia > Gliridae > Muscardinus > Muscardinus avellanarius. The sequence continues at coordinate 91,824,178 of NC_137790.1, read as the reverse complement.
CTGATCCTCCTGTCTCAGCCTCCTAAATGCTGTGATTACAGGGGTGCGCTACCAAGTCTGGCCTTTTTTAAAATTTTGACACCTGGTCTAGCTAAATTACCCAGGCTGAAGTAGAATTTTGCCCTCCCCCCTCCTCAGCCTTCTGAGTAGCTGGGGTTACAGGTGTGCCCCAAATTAGCTACAACTAGATCATCAGTAACGCTGTAGGCATTAAATGACCATATTATTTTCTGGTCCCTATCCAATTTGCGCACATTTCAGAACTGCAATCACTGGTTCACAAGTGAAGGGATGGGGTGTGTGTGTAAGCCCTGATCCCAGACAGATGCACCTGCTCACAGCCGCTGGGAAGCAGCCTGAGTACTTGTCCTCAGACTTCTCTGAGAAGACACAACCCATCATAATAAAAAACAGTCAACGTGAGCTGAACGTGGTGGTGCATGCTTATAACTGCAGCAAAAAACCCTCAAAACAAACAAACAAAAAACTAGTCAATGGAATGCCAGGTGTTGTACTATACATTTACTTATATTAACTAATTTAGGTTGGTCTCAACAACCTTGTAGACTTGACATTATTATGATTATTATTATTCTTGCAGGTCTGGGGATGGAACCCAGGGGCATTCGACCTCTGAGCTACACCCCCTGCCCTATTTTTTATTCTTTATTTTGAAACAGGGTCTCATTGAGTTGTAGAGAGCCTCACTAAGTAGCTGAGGCTGTCCGCAAACCACAAACAATCCTTCTGTCTCAGCCTCCCGAATACTGTAATTACAAGCGTGAGCCACCATGCCTGGCTGACTTGACATTATTACTATCTCTATTTTTTGTGTGGCACTGAGGCTTGAACATAGGGATGTGGTTTTTCTTCTTCTTCTTTTTATTTTTATTTTTTTCAGTATTGGGGATGAATCCCAGGGGCATTTTACCTCCAAGCTACACCCTCAGCCTGATTTTTTATTCTTTATTTTGAAACAGGGTCTCACTGAGTTGCAAAGGGCCCCACTAAATAGCTGAGGCTCTCTGCGAATCGTGATCCTCCTGTCTCAGCCTCCCAAATGCCGGGATTATAAGCGTGCGCCACCACACCAGGCTCCTATTGTGTGTGTGTGTGTGTGTGTGTGTATGATATAGGGGATGGAACCCAGGGCCATTCTACCTCCAAGCTACACCCCCAGCCCTATTTTTTAAAATTCTGTTTTGAAACAGAATCTCACTAAGTTGCCGAGGGCCTCACTAAGTAGCTGAGGTTGTTCTAAAACCACGATCCTCCTGTCTTAGCCTCCCAAATGCTGGAATTACAAGCATGTTCCACTACACCTGTCTTTTTTTTTTTTTTTTTTTTTAACAGGGTCTCACCAAGTTCCAGAGGCCTCTAACCTGTGATCCACCTGTCTCCACCTCTGAAGTACTAGGATTACCACCAAGGGCAGTTTACTATACATTTTATTTGGCATATTTATTTATTATTTATTTATTTATTGTGGTGATAAGGATTGAATTTAGGGACATTCTACCTCTACTACTACCAGCCCCATTTCATTTTTTTTCTAACTTGGAAGTGGGGTCCCACTAAGTTGCTGAGGCTGGCCTCAAACTTTCTATCCTCCTGTTTTAGCCTTCAGCACTGGGATTATAGGCTTGTACCACCATGCCTTGCTAAATCACATACTTTTTTGTGTGTGGTACTAGGAATTGAACCCAGGGGCATTCTACCTCTGAGCTACACCCCTAGACCTATTTTATTTTCTTCTTCTTCTTCTTCTTCTTCTTCTTCTTCTTCTTCTTCTTCTTCTTCTTCTTCTTCTTCTTCTTCTTCTTCTTCTTTATCATCATCATCAATTAATTGGCAGTACTAGGGATTGAACCCAGGGGCATTCTACCTCTAAGTCACATCCCCCAGCCTTATTTTTTATTCTTTATTTTATTTTATTTTTTGTGGTGCCAGGAATGGAACCCAGATCTGGGCTATACTCCCAGACCTATTTTATGTTTTATTTGGAAACAGGGTCTCACTGAGTTGCTGAGAGCCTCACTAAGTAGCTGAGGCTGGCTTCGAACCTGTGTGATCCTCCTATCTCAGCCTCCCAAGCACTGGGATTACAAGCACGTGCCACCATGTCCGACTTTTTATTCTTTATTTTAAAACAGGGTCTCACTAAGTAGCTGAGGATAGCTGCGAACCTGTGATCCTCCTGTCTCAGTCACCCAAGTACTAGCATTACAAGCATGTGCCATTACACCCGGCTCCTTATTTTTATTTTGAAGCAGGGTCTCACTCGGTTGTGGAGGACTTTACAAGTTACTGAAACTGTCTGTGAACCTGTGATCCTGCTGTCTCAGCCTCCTAAGGCTGAAATGGGGCGTGCTGGTACCTACTTGTAATCCCAGCATTTGGGAAGCTGAGACAGGAGGATCGCGGTTTGAGGACAGCCTCAGCTACATTTTTTTATTTTATTTTTTTGGTAGTGGTACTGGGGTTTCTGGAAGCCCTTCTACCTCCGGGCTATACTCCCAGACCTATTTTTTATATTTTTATTTGGAAACAGGATCTCTTAAGCCGGCGTGGCTGGCTTTGAACCTGCACTATCCTCCCGTCTCCACCTCCCAAGCCTGGGGATTACAAGTGTGCGCCACCATGCCCGACCAGCCTCAGCTACTTAGTGAGGCCCTTTGTAACTCAGTGAGACCCTGGTTCAAAATAAAGAATAAAAAATAGGGCTGTGGGTGTAGCTCGGAGGTGAATGCCACTGGGTTCCATCCCCAGTACTGCAAAAAAAAAAAAGTATCTGAGGCTGACAGAGAGCCTGAAATCCTCTCAGTCTCCCAAGTATCAACTGCTGGATTACAAGCTGGGACACCATGCCTGAGGCAGTATAGCTTCAAATTTACATTTTCCTAGCTGGGTGTGTTGGTGCAAATTTCTAATCCTAGTACTTGAAGACAGAGACTGAAAGATCCTGTTTGTGGCCAACCTCAGCAACTTACTGAGCCCTCTGCAAATTACTAAGGGCCTCTGCAACTTACTGATAGTGCGCTTGACTCTCATTTGCAAGGCCTAGAGTTCAGCCCTCAGTACTGCAAAAAAGACAAAGATGTAACACACACACACACACACGCGCACACACACACACACACACACACACACACACACACACACACACAGCCACTGAGCTACACCTCAGCCTTCCTATTTTATTTTTATTAAAAATTGACTGAGAATACACCAAGACATGACATTTTGAGGCACCTTGTATTAATATCAGGCAGAATGACTTCTCCATGTACGTTGTCTAGAGTTTTGATTTCTGCTGGCAAGTGCAGTTAAAGCCAATGTCCAGCTGGGCGTGGTGTCAGACATTTGCAATCCCAGTACTTGGAAGGCTGAGACAGAAGCATCACAGGTTCGAAATCAGCCTCGCAATTTAGTGAGGCTTTCAGCAACCTAGAGAAACCCTGTTTCCAAATAAAAAATAAATGTGGGCTGTGGTGTAGCTCAAGGGCACGATCCCCACTATCACATACGTACGAAAATATCCAATGTTTAAATGTGTTGTTTTAATTTTTTTTTTGGGGGGGGGCGGGTCTGGGGCTGGAACCCAGGGGCATTTGACCTCCAAGCCATACCCCGTGCCCTATTTTTATTCTTTATTTTGAAACAGGTCTCACTGAGTTGCAGAGGGCCTCACTAAGTAGCTGAAACTGTCTGCGAACCGCGATCCTCCAGTTTCAGCTTCCCGAATGCTTGTTTTAATTTTTTTCTGTGGTACTAGGGATTGAACCCATGGGCATTCTACCTCTGAGTAACATCCTCAGCCCAATTTTAGTTTGAAACAAGTTCTCACTAAGTTTCTGAGGCTAACTTCCCTAGGATTTGGGGATTAGTTTTCATTTAAAAAATAAAAATTCAGAGCAGGTGTGGTGGTGCACGCTTGTAATCCTAGCCTGCCTTTGGGGGACTGAGACTGGAGGATCACGGTTCGCAGACAGCCTCAGCTACTTAGTGAGGCTCTCTGTAACTTAGTGAGACCCTGTTTCAAAATAAAGAATACAAAATAGGGTAGGGGATGTAGCTCGGAGGTCAAATGCCTTTGGGTTCCATCCCCAGACCTGCAATAAATAAATACATAAATACATAAATAAATTCAATAAAAAATAAAAATTCAAGCCAGATGTGATGGTGCACGCTTGTAATTTCAGTACTTGGGAGGCTGAGACAGGAGGATCACAAGTTTGCTTCCCATCTCAGCTACTTAGTGAGCCTTTCCACAGCTTGGTAAGACACTATTCCAAAATAAAGAATAAAAAATAGGGATGGGTGTAGCTCAGAGATAAAATGCCCCTTGGTTAAATCCCAGTACTGCACATAAGTAAATAAATAATTTTGGGTGGACATAGTGGTGCACGCTTGTAATCCCAGCATTTGGGAGGCTGAGACAGAAGGATGGAGGTTCCCCGACAGCCTCAACTACTTAGTGACACCCCTTTGCCACTCAGTGAGACGCTGTTTCCAAATAAAGAATAAAAAATAGGGCTGGGGTGTAGCTTGGAGGTAGAATGCCTCTGGGTTCCATCCCCAGTACCGCAAAACAAACAAACAAGCAAACGACAAAAAAGCCAGGCTGGGAATGCGGCTTAGAGTAGAATGCCCCGGCTCAGTTCCCAGCACCACACACACAATTTCTTCCTCTCCCTCCCAGCACGTCCCAGCCGCGGCTCCTGCGGTCTTCTCACGCAGAGGCCTGAGAGCCGAATGCCAAAGCCACCAGGAGCCGGAAACATCCACCTAGTTATTGCTTGTTCGGTCTCTACAACGTGAAACAAAAAGTTGGCATATTTTTGTTTTTCACCTACTTGACAGTTTTGTTTTGTTGGATTTCTTTGGACTGAAATTATTTGTTGATTTGGTATTGTGTAAACCCAGCCCAGTTCTACAATGCTTCTGTGACTGTTAGAAAAAGCAAAAAGCAAATGAAGAGTGAAAAGGGTAATTAGCTGGGAGCCCAGCCCGGAGACTGTGATCCTGCCCGGTCTACAACACCGCCAATGGAGTACGTGACCTTGGGCAAGTCATTCCACATCCCTGGGCCTCTATTGGCTGAACCTAGAATGAGGAAGAGGTCGGGGAGTCCTTGGGCCTGGAGCTAGAGCTCCCCTGTGATCCCGAGTCCTCTGGTTACTAACAACTTTTGTTCCACTTGGGGATAAAATCCTCGTTTTGTCCTTGATGTTTAGACACAGATTAGACCTTTTGGTTGGATATTTATTTATTTTTGTCATACTGGAGATTAAACCCAGCGTCGTTCTACCTCCAAGGTACATTCCCAGACCTATTTCATTTATTTATTTATTTATTTATTTATTTATTTGCGGGTCTGGGGATGGAACCCAGAGGCATTTGACTTCCGAGCTACATGCCCTGCCCAATTATTTTATTCTTTATTTTTGAAACAGGGTCTTACTGAGTTGTAAAGAACCTCACTAAGTAGCTGAGGCTGTCCTCGAACCGCGATCCTCCGGTCTCAGCCTCCCAAATGCTGGGATTACAAGCGTGTGCCACGGGCCCAGCTCCTATTTTATTTTTTATTTGGAAACTGTCTCATTAAGTTGCTGCGAACCTTGCTAAATTGCTGAGGCTGGCCTTGAACCTGCAATACTCCTGTCTCAGCCTTTCAAGTACTGTGATTACTGAACGCACTATCAGGCCTGGCTAGATGTTATCCTTTATATAAAAAGGAGAATATAAATATATATTTGCATTTGCCTGTTTCTATACAAATTCTGGAGGACATATAAAAATTTAAGTCTAGTTGCAATCTGGGCAGGAAGAAGGGAATTTGGTAAACGGAGGGCAAGGATAGTGTTAGGTTGAAAATAGAGTTGGGAGTTAGGAGGGAGGTAAAAACACCAACCAGGTTATCAGAGACTGCCATTTTATTCGGACCCGGCACTCTCCGGAGAGTCAGCCGGCCGTGGGGGAAGGGGGCCACACTTCTGGAGAGTTGCGCATAGTCCTGATCTGCTGGCTGAGTCACGTGGCAGATCAGAGGCACCGATATTTTATAGGCATGCCGATTCTTTTGTGACATCCTGAGTCTCGCAATATTTGGAGTCTCGAGGCCCCTGGAGTCTCGCGACCGTTTCTGGCTTCCGAGGTTCTGCTGCGTGATCACGTGGGGGAGGGACCCAACTTATCAGATCGAAGCAAGATTTCATCTTGTATATTTTTAAAATTATTTATTTATTTATTTTGGTACTGAGGAGTATTCTACCTCTGAGCTACACTCTCATCCCTATTTTAATTTTTGTGGTACTAAGGGTGGGACCCAGAGGCAGTCTATCTCTAAACTATATCTCCATCTCTAATTTTTAAAATTTTTATTTTGAAACAGGGTCTCATTAGGTTGATTTTTTGAGGCTGTCCTCAAACATGTGATCCTCCTGTCTCAGCCTCCCAAGTACTGGGATGACAGGCATGTGCCACAACACCGCTACTGGCTTCCATTTTATTTTGAAACAGGGTCTTTTTTTTTTTTTTTTTTTTTCGGTATTGGGGTTGGAACCCAGGAGCATTCTACCTCCGAGGTACACTCCCAGCCCTATTTTTTATATTTTATTTTGATGCAGGGTCTCACTAGGTTGCAAAGGGCCTCCCTAAGTGGCTGAGGCTGTCCTTGAACTGTGATCCTTTGGTCTCAGCCTCCCAAATGCTGGGGTTACAGGCGTGCAACACCACGCCCGGCTGAAGTAGGGTCTTTCTTAGCTGCTGAGGATCTAGGATCTTGCTAGGTTGCTTAGGCTACACTTAAACTTGCCACCCTTCTGTCTTGGCCTCCAAGTGATGGGATTACAGGCGTGCACCGTGCCCAGGTCTTGTTTGTTTGTTTGTTTGTTTTTGCAGTACTGGGGATTGAACCCAGGGGTATTCTACCTCCAGGCTATACCCCCAGCCTTTGGAAACAGGGTCTCACTGAGTGGCTGAGGCTGTCTTCAAACTGCAATACTGTCTCAGCCTCCCAAATGCTGGGATTACAAGGTGCGACACCACACCCAGCCATTTACTCATATTTAACATATGAATGTATTCGTTTTAACAATTAATAACAGTGATATTTGAAAATAATTATACTTTTGTTCAGAAAAGAAAACCACAAAATATTAATATAATGTGATAGAACCCTTTGCTGGATGATGAGTTTTTTGTTTTTTTTTTTTTGTACTGGGTATTAACCCAGTGCATTCTATCACCAAAATAAATCTCTAGCTCTTTTAAGTTACTTTTTTTCTTTTTGAGACAGGGTCTCACTAAGTTGCTGAGGCTGGCCTCAAAACTGTGAGCCTCCTGTCTCAGCCTCCCAAGTTCTAGCTTTGTGAGATGATAAAGATGCTAATTCTAGGACAGGTGAAAGCAAATTCCAAAGGTTTGTAATCAGAGAATACATTCAGAGGACAATGGTGTTCGTGAGCCACACAGCTGGTTAATATTCCACGTAGCCTAGAAGAGTTCAGCAGCACATGGCTGATATGAAGTAATTTATTCTGTTAATATTTAGGTTTTCTGCTGCCAGCAACTCTGGGCATATGGCATTCCCTTAAGGCAGGAAGAAGGAAACCCTTCCGGACCATAATAAGGAACGCACATTCATTGATATGTGTAACATCTCGGCTTGAAGATAATTCTTTCTCTGATTGGATCAGAACGTGCTTTACCACTGAAGCAACCTTGAAGATGAATTTTTAAGTCAACATTCCCAGTGGCTTCCCAGCTGTGTAGAGGTTAAAGTGCATTTCCCAGCACCTGCTGCAGTGACTCCAAGAGCAGAGGCTGCCCAGAGTCATGGCTTTGTGATGGTGGCAGGAATCCTCTGGGGTGCTCACTAAAAATGCGGCTTCTCATTTGGAAATAATATTATTATTTGGAAATTATTATTATTATTATTATTATTATATATTATTATTATTTGGAAATAATATTATTATTTCCAAATAATCCCTGCTTGGGACTCTGCCTCAGACTATTGTTATCTGGCAAGGTTAAGGAGCATCATCTTTTAAGGTCTTGAGAAGAGAGTGATGTTTTACTGAAATATCCTCAGAAGGACACACAGCAGGTGTCCAGAAAGAAGAGAACATGCATTCTGATTTTTTTTTTTTTGTTTTGTGGTGCTGGGGATTGAACCAGAGGCGATCTACCTCTGAGCAACCCCAGCCGTATTTTATTTTTTTATTTGGAAACAGGGTCTTGCTAAATTGCTGAGGCTGATCTAAACTCTGTGGTCTTCCCTCGTCAGTCTACCAAGTACTGGGATTCCAGGTGTGCACCACCACACTGGCAGGCATTCATTCTTTACACCTGGGATCTGGGATGTCATTGTGCATGTGACAGAACCGTAACTAACGGTCTTCATGGCTTTACTATCTCACCTGCTTTAAAATTTGCCTTTTCTGCCGGGCGTGATGGAGCACGCTTGTAATCCCCGCGCTTGGGAGGCTGAGACAGGAGGATCGCACAGGTTCGAAGCCAGCCTCAGCTACTGAGTGAGGCTCTCAGCAACGTAGTGAGACCCTGTGTCCAAAAAAATAGAAAATGGGTCTGGAAGTATAGGCCGGAGGTAGAAAGCCTCTGGGTTCCACCCCCAGTACCACAAAAAAAAAAAAAAAAAAATTTTTTTTTCCTTTTTTTCTTGAAAATGCCCCTGGGTTCAATCCCCATTACCACAAAAATAAATAAACAACTGAATAAATAAGTAAGTTGCCCTTCGGTTCTTCTGTGTTTGCACTTCTGATTTTTCTCCTTTTTGTAGAAATACCTCAAAAGTGTATGTCATAAAAGGTAAATGCACTGTCTATGCAACTTCAAGGGTAAAATGGCCCCATTCTGCAGCTCATCTTGGCCATGTTATGAACTCTTTTAATGGGCAAGAGCATTTTCTGCTCATTATCACCTCCTTAAGTGGGATGGAACCAGGGGGCCCATGCTTGGCCTTGGGGGTTTTTCAAGGTGCTAATGGGATAGTATTTTGTCCAATTTGTGCCTTATTTTTTGTCCCTGGAGCTTCTGCTTTTGAATCTCTATTAGATTTGAAGATGTTTCTTCAGGACCATTTACAGTGCCACAGTGTGTACCACCAGTCGGGTGCCTGGCCTGTGGCAGATGCTCCGGCAGTCAGAGCTGGCATTGCCACAGTATCCCTGGTGATACAGTCAAGGGGGTGAAAACACCAGGATGGATGATTTGGTCTCCTGGGTAGCAATATCTTCTAATTCATGTAAAACTCATTCCTATATATTTACAGTGATTTTTTTGTGTGTGTGCTACTGAAGGTGGAACCCAGGGGCATTCTACCTCCGAGCTATACTGCTAGCCCTACTTTTTTATTCTTTATTTTGAAACAGGGTTTCATTGAGTTGCTAAGGGCATTACTAAGTAGCTGAGGCTGTCCGCTAACCATGATCCTCCTGTCCCAGCCTCCCAAATGCTGAGATATTGCAAGCATGCACCTCCACGCCTGGCAATGTTTTTTTTTTTTTTTTTTTTTTTTTTTTTTCCGGGTCTGGGGATGGAACCCAGAAGCATTCTACCTCCTAGATACACCTCCTGCCCTATTTTTTTTTTTTTTTTTAAACAGGGTGTCACTGAGTTGCGGAGGGCCTCACTGAGTAGCTGAGGCTGGCCGCAAACAAGTGATCCTTAGGTCTCAGCCTCCGGAATGCTGGGATTACAAGCTTGTGTCACCACGCCCGGCTTAGTTTTTGTTTTGAAATAGGATCTCTCTAGGTTATTAAGAGTCTAAGACTGGTCTTGAAAGTCTCCCTAGGTTGCCGAGAGTCTCATTAAGTTGCTGACGCTGGTCTTGAACCTGCAATTCTCCTGTCTTAGCCTCCCAAGTACTAGGATTACAGGCATGTGCCCCTACACCTGGCTATTTTTTAAAAAATTTTTAATACTTCCACTGATAAAATGTGACATCAATCATAGTGAAATTCAAAGTGATGCAAACATACACGAGCACATCACTTGGTGTAATATGTGGTGGATCACACCAAGGATCGCAGGTTCAAGACCAGCCTTAGCAACTTAGCAAGACCTTGAGCAACTTCATGAGACCCTGTTTCAAAAAAATAAATAAATAAATAAAAAGGGCTAGATATGTAGCTCAGAGATACAATGCCCCTGTATTCAACCCCCAGTACCAGTTTTTTTTTTTCTTTTTTAGGAAAGGAAATTATAAAATTTAGTGATGATAAAGTAAATTTGTAGCCGGGCGTGGTGGCGCACGCTTGTAATCCCCGCGCTTGGGAGACTGAGACAGGAGGATCACAGAGGTTCGAAGCCAGCCTCAGCTACTTAGTGAGGCTCTCAGCAACTTAGTGAGACTCTGTTTCCAAATAAAAATATAAAATAGGTCTGGGAGTATAGCCCGGAGGTAGAAAAGCCTCTGGGTTCCGCCCCCAGTACCACCAAAAAAAAAAAAAAAAAAAAAAAGTAAATCTGTAATTTGAATCTTAGAGACAATTTACCAGGCAGCTCTGACAAGCATAATCTAATTTTAACAAATGTCCCCAGGAGGAAGAGGGCAATGATACGGATGAGAGGAGACAGAAGGAGAGAAGGGAGGTGGCAGAATTGCACTTCCCAGATTGAGAAAATAACAAAATTGGATTCTATATTGAATAGAATGTAAAATGTTAACACTCATATTGTCAAACTAAGCAGCCGGTTTTAAGTAATAAGAGATTTCTGGTTTTAACTGTAACAATTTTTTATCAGGTTAAGCATGAAAGCAGACAAGCGATGCTCAGGCGTAGGGAAAGTCGCCGTCTTGGTTTAATAAACGAGTTGATGTTCTGTGTTGAACCCGTGCAACTTCCTTAATCCAGTATCTGATGAAGGAGCAAGGAGAGAAGAATTAATTTGCTACACACTAATTAAAGAGGGGTATGCACTGTCTATACAGTGAAAGTCTCTGAAATGAATATTTGATAAACAATATCTGGTAAATTAAAAACCTGAAATGTTAAATTAAATGCAAATTAAAAATCTGGAATGTTAAATTAATTAAATACAGAAAACTGCATCAAATAACATTACAGGTCTCAGTTAAATCAGGAAAGGAAAAAAAAAAAAAGCCCAGTTACTCAGCAACTCATCCTGCCAGTGTGCAGAACTCTTGATTCACCTGTTAGGAATAAAGAAGCATGCGAGAGCATTGGCTTTGACTGTGAACTTGCATGCGCAGCCATTTCTGGGTACTTTTTACTTGTGAAGACAGCCAGGGAATCGAATGGACTTTTCACTCTATGCCAGGAGATGTATTCTAGTGTGAGGTAAGGATGGCTAAATGGCTGCATAGGCTTGTCCTTCGATGCAGAGAGATTCACTCTGCCTGGGGACTGAGTTTAGTCTGGAAGAAGAGTAAGCAGCAGAAGAGTAAGCTTGGAGAACCGGCTTGGAGTGCTCTTGGAGGCCTGCCTCCAAATGGCTCTTGCATAGGGAAGGACTGAAATGTCCTGGTTGTCTGATAGGCACGAGCATCACTGCCCTATAAGAGAGTCTACTGGTGGAGGTCAGCTGTGGCTCCTTGGAGGAAGAGGAGGAGGAGGAGGGAGAGGAGGAGGGAGAGGAACTGTTCTTGTCCGCCTCTTCCTCCTCCCCCCTCCTCCTCCCCCCTCCTCCTCCTCTTCCCCTTCCTCCTCCTCCTCTTCCCCTTCCTCCTTCTCCTCTTCCCTCTTCTTCTATGGTACTGAAGATTGAAGCCAAGGACATTATACCTCTAAGTTACACCCAAGCCCTTTTTGCTTTCCATTTTGAAGTAGAGTCTCACTAAGTTGCTCACTAAGTTCACTATGAACCTGCGACTCAATCATCTCAGTCTCACAGGTACTGAGATTAGAGGTGTGCACCATCATGACCAACTACTGAAGTAGTTGTTCTTTTTTTTGTGTGTGTGGGGCTGGGGATGGAACCCAGAGGCATTCTACCTCTGAGATACACCCTCAGTCCTGTTTTTTATTCTTTATTTTGAAACAGGGTCTCACTGAGTTGCAAAGGACCTCACTGTAGGCCCTTTACAAGTAGCTGAGGCTGTCCTCGAAGAAATAGTTGTTCTTGAACTAAGTCTCTGGGCATCGATGTTATGAACTTGAGTTAAAGAATTTGTTTATAGAGAAAATGAATTAAGCCTGAGGAACTTTATAGAATAGACCATTATACCTTTCTTTGAGTCACATGGAACCTTGTATATATCGTCAGTATATCACTTGTTCTGTATTGCAAATGTTTTAAAATTTTAAAAAATCAACTAAAGTAACACCTCTAATATATGAAAAGATTCTTTAAAAAATATTCATACAACCAGGTATGGTGGTACTGGGAATGGAAGCCAGGGGCATTCTACTTCTGATCTACAGAACCCCAAACCCATTTTATTCCTTTATTTTTGAAACAGGGCTTCACTAAGATGCTGCAGCTGGCTGTGAACCTGCGATCCTCCTGTCTCAGCCTCCCAGGTACTGGGATTACAAGCATGTGCCACCAAGTCCTGCTTATATTTTCTTTTGAAGCAGGGTCTCATTAGGTTGCTGAGTGGCTCACCAAGTTGCTGAGGCTGTCTTAGAACCTGTGATCCTCCTGAATTAAGATTTTGAGATTACAGGCCTCCTAAATTTTGAGATTACAGGTATGTGTCACCACACTTGGTCATGCATTTTTAACTGAAATCAATTTGGAATTTACTTTTGAAAGATTTCTCAAGTCTGAGGCTCAGATTGACTGAATGATTTGTGAAGTCCATGGAATTGATGCCACGGAGAGAACTGGAAATTAAAATGAGATTAGTTACTTGCAAATCACATCAAATACTCTCTTTAGCTGAGTTATATAGGCTATGAAGTCACATTCTACGGAGTGCTCCTACAGGATAAAGTGAGCTGTTTGTGAGACACGAGGGGCAGCTGAGTTGGCATTAATTGCTATTACAGTTTTTTAGTACTCAATTTCTCCTGGTCAGAAAACAGCATGAGCCTGTGTTTTTAAATTAATACATCACATGAGACTAATGTTTAAATGGGAAAGAACAATTTAATTAAGATTGACTCACTCCTTCAATGAAAGGTGTAAAACATAGACATGCCCTGGAATAAACAAAAATATTTCATTATGTGTATATATACATGAATATCCACATATTTGTATAAGTATACACATCTGTATGTATGTGACACACATATTAAAACAATATATATAATTTTGAGTGGTATTTACTGGGGATGGAAGCTGGGCATTCTACTTCTGAGCTATACCCGCAGCCTGATTTTATTTTTTGTTTTGAAGCAGGGTCTCATCAGGTTTGTAAGAGTCTCACTACATTCCTGAGGTTGGCCTTGAACCTTCTACCCTCCTGTGTTAGCCTTCTCAAGTACTGAGAATCGAGGTATGTAGTACCACGCCCGGCTATTAAAACAATATCCCAAGGTCTGTAAACTAAGCATTTGAACCAGATCAAGAAGCAAAACCTCAAATGCAAGCAATGCTCACTGAGAGCTCAAGTTAAATGTGATCTAAAGAACCACATGTGGACAAGGTTGTGTGTGTGTGTGTGGTACTCGAGATGGAACCCAGGGGCTTTCTACCTCCCGGCTACACTCTCAGACCTATTTTTATTTTTTATTATTATTATTTTTTTTGTGGTACTGGGGGTGGAACCCAGAGGCTTTCTACCTCCGGGCTATATTCCCAGCCCTATTTTATATTTTATTTTTTAAACAGGGTCTCACTAAGTTGCTGAGAGCCTCACTAACTAGCTGAGGCTGGCTTCTAACCTGCGCGATCCTCCTGTCTCAGCCTCCCAAGTGCGGGGATTACAAGTGTGCGCCACCACGCCCGGCTCAGACCTATTTTTAAATTTTAATTTAGAAACAGGGTCTCACTAAGTTGCTGAGAGCCTCACTAAGTAGCTGAGGCTGGCTTCGAACCTCTGTGATCCTCCTGTCTCAGTCTCCCAAGCGCGGGGATTACAAGCGTGCGCCACGGCCGGCTTGTACAAGTTTTGGTAAGCAATGTTGTGTATGGAAATAAAACACACAGAAGGGGCTGGGGGCTTAAAGACAAAGCCCCTGTGTATTCTCTCAATTAAAGAATTACCAGAATCAATATTAATCCTTTGATTTTCTTTTCTTTTTTTTGTATGAACTGAATTCTATCTTGAGGATTTTTCTCTGGAAGAAAAATATTTTCATGTTTACTAACTGCCCCTCCCTTTCCCCCAAAAAACATAAGGTTGGTAAAGAAAAAAAAGTTGCAAGTCTGTATGCTGCAGTAATTAAGAAAGAAACCTCCAAATTGATCAGATTATGTTTTTATGTGTATATGAATATGCTACAATGAAAGCCACCATTCTTTATAAATAGCATACACCGATAAAAATTATCTAAAGAGAAAAAAAAGAAACTTTCTATACATCAGTAGCATTTCCCTGTAGGTATAGTTGATTTCCCCCTGCAAGAGAAGATATAATTACGCTGATGTAAATCACAGGGAGATGCCTAGGAGGGACTGGCCTTCCACCTTCTTTAATTCATTGAAAGATCTTATCTTTCTGACAGGTACCATCAGGCGGTAGGCAAGGAGCCTGGAGGCAGGCTATTTTTCTGGTAATTAATTTGCTTCAGAGGGGGGAAAAAGCATATATCGCAAACACTCAAAAGAAATAAGGTAATCTAGGGTTAGCAGAGAGTTCTCTGAGTATTTTTCTCTTCTGCCCTGTGCCCTCTCTAGCTCCACGCTTATACTGTCTCTTCTTCCTCCTCCATAAAACGTTAGCGATTCTTTCAGACCCCATGTTACACATACTCACAACCACACATAACACACACACACACACACACACACACACACACACACAATCTTTCCTTAAAATGAATCCTTGCTGCCAGCGCTGGTGGCACATGACTGGGAGACTGAGATGGGAGGATCACAGGTTGGAGAGACCAGATCCAGCAACTTAGTGAGGTTCTCAGCAACCTAAGTAGACCCTGTTTCAAAATAAAAAATAAAAATAAAAAGAGCTGGGGGTATAGCTTGGAGGTAGCGCACCCTTGGGTTCCACTCCTGGCACTTGCTTCTCCCAGCTTGTATGCTTTGCATTATTTTCACACAAAAATCAACACCGGCAGAAGTCAGCATTCTGACAACTACTTTCTACGCCAGCCAGGTCTGCGACTTTCTTTCCCAGTTGCTTCCTGGTTTGCTGATTTTGTTCAGGAGATGTTTCCTTTAGGACCAAACACTTGGCACACACACAGCGCTGGATGTCGTGAGAGTCAAAGCCACTCCAAAGTCCGATGGGAGTTGGTGCTGAGAAACCCAGGAACCTACAGAGACGCAGCCCCCGCCACCCAGCTGGGAATGAACAGACGCCCCAAGTGCGGGGGCTTCTCTCCCCTTCCACCACATCCCCTTTATTTTTGTGGCAAGCCTTGAAACAGAGTAGGAGCAGAAGTGCTTTTCATTCAGTGGGTGGTGGAGGTTGTGACTCAGGCTTAGCAAACACGACATTGTGTGAACCTCCAGAGGAGGACTCCCACAGAGCCCGGAGACACAAAGCCGCCGAGCCCCTGGGTGGCACCGGCGCGGGGATGCGCCAGAGCGGGCGGTGGCCGCGCAGGTGCAGGGCTTCTGAGGAACATGAATGGAACTGCCAGAGTTCAAAGAGGTGTTTGAACTTGAGGCCTAGGCTCTCTGGGCTGTACTTGGCTTATGTGGACAGCGGGTTTGGAGCTGCTAAGGCTTTGCAGAAGGCTTCTAAACTCACTAATATATCTTACGAAATCAGGGTGCTTTTTGTTTTTGTTTTTTTTTTGGGGGCTGGGGCTGGAATCCATGGGCATTCGACCTACACCCCTGCCCTATTTTTTATTCTTTATTTTGAAACCGGGTCTCACTAAGTTGCAGAGGGCCTCACTAGGTAGCTGAGGCTGTCTGCAAACCACGATCTCCGCAGCCTTCCGAATGCTGGGCTGAAATCAGATTTTTTTTTCTTTTTGTGGTACTTGGGGTGGAACTCAGGGGCTTCTTTCTGCCTGTGGGCTATACTCCCAGACCTATTTTATACTTTATTTGGAAACAGTGTGTCACTAAGTTGCTGAGGGCCTCACTAAGTAGCTGAGGCTGGCTTTGAGCCTGTGCGATCCTCCTGTCTCAGCCTCCCAAGTGCTGGGATTACAAATGTGCGTCACCATGCCTGGCTAAGAAATCAGATTTTGTTAATGAAAAACTAGAAGCATCTAGCCAGGTGAGGCAGTGCTGGCTGTAGTCCCAGGTACTTAGGAGGTTGAGGAAGGGGAATCGATTGTTCGATTCTAGGGGATAGGGGCTGTCATGAGTTATAACGATCTTGTGTCCACATGGGTTTGCCATCAGTATGGTGAGCTCCAGGGAGGAGGGGACCGCCAGGTTGAACCTGCACAAGTCAGAAATAAAGTAGACCAAAGCCCACGTGCTGGTCAGTAGCAGGATTGTACCTGGAAATTGACACTGCACTCCAGCCTAGGAGACGTGGTGAGAGCTTGCCTCTGAAAAATAGTCAATCAATTAACGAATATATTGTTCGAAGCATTTCACTATCCAATGTAGGTGATTATAAAGTGAACCATAATACGTCCACATGATTAAATAGTACACAGCCACTAAAAATGCAGTAGAAGAGCCGGGCGTGGTGGCGCACACTTGTAATCCCAGCATCTGGGAGGCGGAGACAAGAGGATAGCTGTTTGCGGACAGTCTCAGTTACTTAGTGAGGTCCTTTGTACTCAGTGAGACCCGGTTTCAAAATAAAGAATACAAAATTGGGGCTGGGGTATAGCTCAGAGGTAAAATGTCTCTGGGTTCTATCCCAGTACCGCAAACACAAGCACAAACAAACAAACAAACAAACAAACCAGCTTCAGCAACTTATTAAGGCTATTAGCAACTTAGTGAGACCCCATTTCCAAATAAAAAATTTAAAGGTATGGTTGAGAGTGTATCTCTGAGATAGAATGCCCCTGGGTCCAACCTCTAGCACCACACACACACACACACACACACACACACACACACACACACACAGTAGCCAGCATGGTGGTGCAAGTTTGTAATCCCTGTGTTTGGAAGACAGAGACAGGAGGATCCCACAGGTTTGAAGCCAGCCTAGCTGGCTTAAGAGACCCTGTTTCTAAATAAAAAATATAAAAATAGGTCTGGGAGTGTAGCCCGGAGGTAGAAGGGTTACATCCCCAGCACCACCAAAATAAATAAATAAATAAATAAATAAATAAATAAATAAATAAATAAGAATTAAAAATAAAAAATGAAAAAGTAAAAAAAATCCTAGTACTTGGGAGGCTGAGACAGGAGGATAGCAGGTTCAAAACCAGCCTCAGCAGTTTAGTAAGGTTATTAACACTTTTCTTTTTTTTTTTTTTGGTGGTACTGGAGGTGGAACCAAAGGGTTTTTTACCCCCAGGCTATACTCCCAAGACCTATTTTATATATATATATATATATATATATATATATATATATATATATATTTTTTTTTTTTTTTTTTTTTTTTTTTTGTGGGTCTGGGGATGGAACCCAGGGTCATTTGACCTCCAAGCCATACCCCTGCTCTGTTTTTTATTTTTTATTTTGAAACAGGGTCTCACTGAGTTGCAAAGGGCCTCACTAAGTAGCTAAGGCTGTATGTGAACCGCGATCCTCCAGTCTCAGCCTCCCAAATGCTGGGATTACAAGCGTGTGCCACCACACCTGGTCTATTTTATATTTTTAATTTGGAAACAGGGTCTCACTAAGTTGCTGAGAGCCTTACTAAGTAGCTGAAGCTGGCTTCGAACCTGTGCGATCTTCCTGTCTCGGCCTCCCAAACGCAGAGATTACAAGTGTGCGCCACCACGCCCGGCTGGCTATTAACAATTTAGTGAGACCCTGTTCCAAAATAAAAACTGAACTGGGGCTGGGTGTCTATTTTGGAGGTAGAGTGCCCTTGGGTTCAACCCCTAGTGCCACAAAACAAAAACAAAAATAAAATTAGAAAATACATAAAGTAAAACAAAAAGGTACAGCTCAGAGGTAGAATGACTCTGGGTTCAATCTCCAGGGCCATATACACACACACTCACAAAAAAAGAAAAAAAGAAAAAAGAAAAAAAAAGCTAGGTGTGGTGGCATAAGGGACAGGAAGATTGGA